>NC_092878.1:7500-607500 GCF_028372415.1 Notamacropus eugenii | reverse complement strand
AACATGCAAACTGCAAGGTTTAAGTGTCAAAATACAAGACAAGTAAAGAAACTTGCTTATGCTGTGCAAAAAAAAAAAAAATCTAAGCATTAAAATGTCACATGTAAAGTGTTACATGTAGGAAAAAGTGCTCCACACACATACAGAGTGGAACACTAAATAAAGCAGTAACAACGAGAATCATCATCACAAAAACTAGCAGTTACACAGAGCTTCAGAGTACTTGGCAAACATCATTTCGTTTGATCCTCACAACAACACTGGGAGATGGGTTTATTTATTATCCTGATTTTACAAATGAGGAAACTGAGGCAGACAGAGGTTGCCCAGGGTCACATGGCTAGTAAATGTCGGGAAGGATCTAAACTCAGATTCTTCTGACTAAAGCTCCAGCACTCCTTCCACTGCACCTTGGGAAGACGACCTCGAAGGTACATTCCAATTCCGAGACTGTCCATTCCGCTGCTATCCTAACTTTTCTAACAAATTTTCTCTGCAAATTGCAATCTCTGCTTCTTTTTCGAATTTTCTCCCATTCGGATGGGAGGTGGATCTTTCCTTCTCTTGAACTTTAGTCCTGTTCATTTCCCTTCAGCCTAGCTCTGGGGCCTGCAAATAGGAATTATCAATGCTAAATCTTTAGAAAGTAATTATCTGTTTGACACAGGCTGACATTTTGGTGGGAAATGATTCGTCTACTTTTCTGACTACTTTGCATTGACTTTGGAAATATTTTGTATTTACTTCTGTTTTGCTTGTTTTCTCATAGTAGGAGTTTTGAAGGCAAGGCTTGTTCTCATTTTTATCTTTTTATCTCTAGCGTCTCGCACGTAGTAGGCACTTCATAAATGATTACATAACAGAATCTGGCCTAAGATTTTTCCCGGGTGATCAATGTATACTTTCATGCAATGTGGACAATAAATTTACACTCCTGTTTTCAAAGAAAGGCCTATAAGAGCAGGGCCTATTGAGTATAATCTGCTAAGACAGTTTAGCCAAAGCTAAAAGATCCAAATTTCAAGACACTGTAACTCCCAGGGATACTGTAAAGCCCAAATCACTGATCTGTGCCTTGTGCATAGTACGTGCTGCAGAATGCTCTCATAACTCCTACAACATCAGAACATACATAAGAAAAGTGGAGGCTCAGAATTTTAAAAGACAGGAGTTTTGTTAGTGTTACTTATGGTGCTTCATTCCCTGAAGTCTGAAAATCTTGATGGTTTAGTCTAAGAAATTTCTTAGAAGGGGTAGCTAAGTGGAAAATTGATGTGCAATTATGCTTTAAAAAATAAATTTTATCTGCTTTACGAAAGCAAACAAATTTAGTAAAACATTATTTTAATTACATAGGCATAAAAGCTTTTGGTCAACTTCAGCCATGTAACCCAAAGCTCTTATGGTGGATATGAAAGAAAACAATTGCTTATTAAAACATAATCTACTCTCAATTCACAGAATCTCAGACTTGTAGGTCCCCTTGTAGGCTGTGTAGCCCAAAAGTGGCCTTTTACAAATTTAAGTGCCTGTGGCAACTTGACATGGTATCAGTTCTACTCAGTGTTTCTTAGTCTTAGTATGAAGTATATCTTAATCTTAAGGGGGATGTTTTCAAACTACTATAAAAGGATAGTAACTGTCTACCACAGCGAATAACTGTGCTATTTTTCCTATCCATACCCCTTTCCTAACTTCCTAGCTATCCCTCTGTAAACGCTTCCATTTCAGTTACGAAGAGCCCGTATGGAAGGTGGAAAGAACAGGAGACTTGGAGACAGGTGAGGTCTAGACTGAAATCTGACTTCAGACACTTGTGGACACAACGTCTCTGAGACTCATTGCTCTCATGTGAAAAGTGGAGTTGTTGTTGCAGAGCTGTTCAGTAGTGTCCATGTAGGATTTTCTTGGCAAAGATACTAGACGGCCTTGCCATTTCCTTCTCCAGTGGATTAAAGCAAAACAGAGGTTAAGTGACTTGCCCAACGTCACACAGTAGTAAGTATTTGAGTGGGCTTTGAACTTGGGTCTTCCTAACTCCAGACCCAGTGTTCTATCCACCAAGCCTACTTACACGATCTATTTCGTAGAATGGTGGTGATGAAAGTGGTTTTTAAGTGCGAAAGTACTGTCTGAGCATTATTAACGCTATTTTGTGTGAAATCTAACAGTCTCTGGCAGTGGGGGCCCTACTAGACTGCATTTCAGGGGAAAATCCTCCGAAATCTTTCACGAAAGCTTAACTTTGCAAATGACGGTGCCATTTTATCTTGAGCTGGTAAGTTCTCAGTAAAAAAAAAAAAAAAAGGATGACTGCATAAGTTGTTACCCCTGTATACTTGCTTTCATATCCGATCCAAAAGACAGACTTCCTACCCATCTCAAACACAAACCATGATCAAATTAATGATTTTCTGGGAAAAGGTGTGTAGCCTTTGTTTTGAGGGGAAGTAAAAACTTCAAAAATTAAAGGAGACTCATGACATGTGAACTGAAACTTCAAAGCAACAACCTCCTTTGAATTTTTCCTCATCACACAGCTGAAAGCCCAATTTAACTTCAGGAAAATGTCAACGATGCAAAGAAAATTTAATGCTTGTTACATTATTTGTGCATGACTTGTCTTTTCAAAAATGTCATCTAAACTTGCCCAGGCTCTCATTGGACATTGTTTTCTAATTCCCAGTCACACTAATGAAGGAAAACAAATGAACATCACAGAAAATACTGTAGTAGCAGGTCTTTTGCATGCCACAGTCATGTCAGAACGAGAAGGACAAATGGTCATATAAAAAAAGAAGCAGGGAACTTGGGGGCAGTCTTGATGAAGAGTTTGCTTGGTACAATTAATTCAAAATCTTTTCCTTTCTGCCTTTAATGCCTACCCACTAACTGGATTCTTTTCAGTTCCTTAGCTTGCACCTGCAATCGAAACTGGGAATGGTGTAGAGGTCAAAAGCCAACTTTTTGACTGGCAATAAAGCCATTTTTTTATTAATGGAAACGAGAAGAGCTGGCTGAGCTAAACTTTCTCTTGTCTCTACCAAGGACTAGATTCCATCTTTTCAAAGTCCAGAGAGGTCCTTAGGGAGGAGTTTTATGCTCCCCATAAGCCTTCATGCCAAGAGTTGGTTAATTGGTGACTATTCTGGAAAATGGGGGTGGCAAAGAGAATTAAGACTGAAGAAAGGAAATGGGGAAAGCACTGGGGAAAACTTGCTCAAATAACACAGGAGAAGGCTGACATGGCATAGTATGTTGAGGATACACCTATGTTTTGTTGTTGTTCAGTTGTTTCAGTCATGTCTGACTCTTGGTGACCCCAAATGGGGTTCCAATATCATGGAATGGTTTGACTTTTCCTTCTCCAGTTCATTTTACAGAGGAGGAACTGAAGCAAAGAGGATTAAGTGACTTACCCAGGGTCACACAGCTAGTGAGAGTCTGAGGCCAGATTTGAACTTATGAAGCCTAGTCTTCCCGACTTCACATTAGAGTTGTACATTCTTTTTAGTAGCTCATAATTTTTACTGCCTGATATTTCTGTTTGGCTTCTTCTTCTCCTCAGGTTCTTACCACATGCATTCACCTATTCAAAGGCACGTACTTGTCCATTCACATGCAGAAGGACATCAAGTCGCACATATACAGATAAATGTACACACGAGTGCACACATTCAGGAGGGAATGTCACGAATCACATATTCACACTCATGCATGCACCTACATAAACACACCGTCTTGCTCTGCTAAGTGGAACAACTCCCCCTGCAGGCAGCAACAGCAGGAAGACAACCTGCTCAGTCACCATACTTAAGCTGCTGTGGCTCCTTACAAACCTATTATGTCATACAGTCTTCAATCATTTCAAAGGGTCTCCATCTTTTAAAGTGGGGTTGCCAGTGGCCAAGGCAAATTAGGGAGATCTGTTGTGATCTGGTATCAGATCTCAGCCTAGTAACTGTTTCAAGGACATTACTTTAAATCACATAGCTCTTAGGTCATCATTAGGACAAGGTAAAGAAGCATTGCCTTCTGGCTTTCTAAACTTGTCGAAAGTCTCCAAGACTGGCACTGAGCTGTCGTCCCTGCCTCTTCACTCTCTCTCACCACCCATACACAAGCTGTTGGCATGGCCTAGCATCTCTGCCCTCATCACATCTCTCAGAGCCCCTCTCTCCTCTAACGCTGCCCACTGCCCCTAGTGCAGGCCTCATCGCCTCATGCCTAGACCACAGCTGCAGCCTACTCCGGACACTGCAGGCCTGTGGGCCTATTGCAGACCAGCCTCCACAGCGCTGCCTAAGGGACTTTCCATAAATGCAGAAGATTTTAGAGTCCTAGATTCAGAGTCGGAAGGGCCTCTAAAGAGGCCATCAAGTCCAGCTCCTTTATCTTTTAAGTGAGGAAACTAAAACTCAGGAAAGTCAAGTGAGTGGGTCAGAGTCAAACTATTCCTAAATAACAGGCAGGATTTGAACCTAGGACTTTCTGATTCCAAGTCCATCATGATTTGACCATGCTACTCCCTTACTTCAAGTTCAGTGGCTTCCTAATATCTCCCTATTATCTCTAGGACCAAATTTAAACTCCTCTGTTTGGCTTTTTTTTTAAGTTGTAAAAGGGTTAACTGACTTGCCCAGGGTCATGCAACTAGTAAGTGTCTGGAGATAGATTTGAACTCAAGGTGGGTCTGCCTGATTTGAGGCCCAGCACTACGCAGTACAACACCTAGCTGCCTCCTCTGTTGAGCTTTAAAAGCCCTTTACAACCTGCTTCCAACCTCTCTTTCCAGTCCCAGGGTACATTCTTCTCCCTCCCACACTCTGAAACCTCCTCACACTGACTTGCTCTCTGTCCCTCACAGACAATAGTCCATCTCTCATCTCAGTACCTTGGCAGGCTGTCCCACATGCTGGGAATGTGCTTTTCTTGCAATAGAAACCTCACTCTTCCGTCAAGATTCAACTCTAGTCCGTATTTAATTATTTGGGATTCATCCTCATCATATTTTCCTTATTTATACTGACATATGTACTTGTCTTTCCTATTAAAATGTAAGCTTCTTTCATAGGGATGATTTCATTTGTTGTATTTTGATTTGAGCACCTAGTATAGCCTAAGACTATGTTGTTATTCAGTTGTTTCTTGACTCTTTGTGATGCCACGGGACTGTACTGTTCATGGGTTTTCTTGGCAAGGATACTGAAGTGGTTTGCCATTTCTGTATCCAGAGGATTAAGACAAACAGAGATTAAGTGACTTGCCCAAGGTCACACTGCTAGTGAGTGCCTGAGGTCAGATTTGAACTCAGGTCTTCCTGACTTCAGGTCCATGGGTCTAACTCTTGAACCACCTAGCTGCTTCTAGGGCATTGGTGAGACTTAATAAATGTGTGCTGAGTGATTGGGAAGTCTGCAGTCTGTGTGTGTGTGTGTGTGTGTGTGTGTGTGTGTGTGTGTGTGCGCGTGTGCGCGTGTGTGTTATACTACACCAAATTAACAAGTGCCTGTGGCAAGTGAGCAAGTTTAGCCTCCATCATTTCTATAAAGTACATCTTAACCTTAGGTTAGACTGATTTTAAATTGATTTGCAAGGATAGAAGCTTTTAGCATATATCACAAGGAAGCCAAAAAATATGGTGCAGTAGAAAGCATCAGAGGATCCGGGTTCACATCTTAGCTCTGCTTGTAACTGTGTGACACTGCACCAGTGATTTAGCCTTTCTGGGGTTTGGTCTTAACTGCAAAATAAAGGGGTGGTCTTGATGATTAAGGTCCCTTCCAGCGCTAAATCTATGATCCTACTGTGCTGGGATAACTAAAAACATAGAGATAAGGTGACTAAAAGATGTCCCCAGTTAACCATGACAGTTAATCCACTGCCTACAAATGTCAAGCAGCCCTAAGGACTTTTGAACTAGATTAAAATGTAATTTAGAAATATTTAGCAAAAAAATAACATAACATAGATAATGTTAATTTGTGGTTTTCTAAGTGAACGTACAATTCCAGGGATCCATTTCTATTTGAGTTTGACACCAGTGATCTAGGTTATCTAATAATTTTCTGATTGGATTGCTGACCCAAAGTGTTTGTTAGTGATAACAAATGGAGTAACATTTAATTACAAAAATCCTTATGTAATTTGTGTGTAGAATCTAATAACTAAATTTCTTGGAAGACCATCTTTAGGAAGAGTATTTAGGTGAATACTTTGGGTGAATACTCAGGTTGCCAAGGGCTGACACGTTTTATTTTGATCACAGGAAAAGGCTAGTTGTCTTAGGAGGTGATCTGCTATTAGGTAAGAATATCTAGGGGGTGATTCCGCACGACTTATTTACTGTAGAGTGCTACAACAGATGGAGCCTACTTTCAACACAGCATCCTCGCAAACCAGTATCATGCTAATGATATTCCTCATTATAATCGTATTTCATTCCCCTTTTAATCTTACCAATCATTGGCTGAAGGATGTTCTCTAACACTCGAACAAGCTGCTGATAGATCTGAATCGCCAAGTCGCTCAGCACCTGCCGATACTCAGCCAGATCAAAGTTGGTGAGGCAGTGTTCATTCTGACGAGGTGTATTGTGCTTCATAAATCCCTAAATTTGTAAGGAAAGATTGATTTTCCAGAAGCAAAATACCATTTTTCTCATTCCAATTTTAGAACAATTTCTCTTTCCTTGATAAAAGGAATTGATCCCTCCCTCTTCCATTTCTTTCCACTTCCGTGGCTACCACCATGGTTTAAGGCTTTCCATGCACACCTGGATGACTGTAGCAGCATGTTAGCCAGCCTTCTTGTCCAGGGGCTCTCTGGCTTGTGTTTGTTAGAATAATCTCTCTCAGAAACTATCGTCAGCATGTCTCTTTTCTACTTCTAACTGCCTACTGGATCACATCTAATTTTGTCAGCCTGCAAGTCAAGGCTCTTTGTCACCTTTTCTCATCAAGCAAAATAAATAAATAAAAATTAAAAACTGAGGGGTAGGGCAGGGATGTGTAAAAAATCCCAAGACTTAGCATACACTTGGGCTTTTTAATTAAAATGTCAGCTTCACTACTGTACACTAAAATATCAAAAGTCCTGAGCGCTAATCTCTGCAAACAGAGTAACATGACCACTGTCAAACACGGCTGAATGTTAAGGCATTTATGATGATCTGTTATTAAAGTGTTTTCATTTATCAGACACAATTATGTCCATACTAGGCAAACTGATATGCATGTGGCTTTGACATAGAAAAAGCCTTGTTATGCAAAAATGGGTATTTTGATAGTATTTGTTTAAATGGAATTCTACACAGAAAGAGACAGAGGTGTGCCAGGAAATGTTTACCAACAGGCTCTCCAGAGGGAAAATGTATTCAATAAATACTTTTAGCCTTAATCTGCATGATTAACATTTTCTCCATTACATAATAATAATAAACTGATTTGTCACATTTGCGAATTTCCCAGGTGTAGATGCTCACACTGAAAATCTAACAATTGGCTTTCATGAGGGAGTTTAAACCGGTTCAAGCAAACCATGGGCAGCTCCCACTTTTTTCTACTTCTTGTTTTGCTTCTCTGTTCACTTCATGCTCTTGGTGATCTATATTTCATTTCTTCTCACCTTTAACCATTCATTCACTCAGTGATTTCAATGGGATGCCCAAATGTCCAGATTTTGCTTTACTGTAATTCCCTTTATGGCAATTCTCCAGGAACACATTGTATCAAAAATCAGAGGCCTTGTTCATCTGTCACATTCACTTTGGTGCACCAACCTCTGCCAGGAGCCTCTGAGCTTTTCTCAAGAAAAGGATGGCTCTACCAGATTGTAGTCCCACTCTCCTCCCCAACCCACCCCCCTCCCCCCCAAAAAAAGGACTATCTCATCCAAACTTTGAATCTTTGCAAACTGACTAGTACGAGGTGCTACACACCACAGGCCCCTAAGAAATAATGACCGAATTTAAATATTCTCTGATTTGGGCTCTCCCTTCAATTCTAGCATTGTATACACTGGGCATAATATTCTGAATCCTCTCACTCACATAAGGGGGCAAGTTCCAACCTTGAGAAAGTCTGCCCTACCTCCTGGAAAGCTGAGAAACTTTTTGTGTTTCCAGGACCTTAGAAATAGTCGGCATTAATGTTTGTTGGATTGAATTCTCTTGAGAAAAACCAAGTAAGTGATGAATACACCGAACTACAAACAGGCCCAGTACAAATGCTGCATCAAAGCAATAGCCAAAAAGACATTCTTCTCGTCTTTGGTCCTCCCAAAGACTGTTCCAGTGTCTTCCTTCAGATTTCAGCTGGGTGATGGGAAGTGTATTTCATCTGCTATACTGCCTCTGAGTATAAACTATGGGAGTGAAGAACTCAGGCAAGGGCTTATTGTACAAGTGCAATGAATATTCAACAATATTTTCTGATGCTCCAAACCATGTTGAATCTGATCTTCTAAAAATGAACAGGAAATATTAGGGAAAGGTATTCTCACCTCTTCTCCGCTGTATTGCTTCAAACAGTGCAAAAATCGGCATGTGTTTGACAGCCAGAAGGAAACAGTTTCAAAATCATCACCTCTTTTCTGAAATACAGAGAAAAAGAATGATAAGCCTGGTTTTTCCTTGGGAAAGTTGCAGTTTGAAAGAACTGAAAGAGATCCCACAACCTACTTTCTTCCAGTCACGATATGGGTAATTACAGCGCTCATTTTGCAGATGGAAATGGTGGTGCTTTGCTCTCTCAACAGCTTCTGGTAATAGATTTCGTGGCCAGTTTGATGGGGAGCTTGATATTTATCCTGGCCTCCATTTCCCCACCCCCTCAAGCTCCCTTCAACATTCAAGTGGCTGAAATTGAGCTTTTTTTTTGTCAGAAAAAAAGCAAAGGCTATCTATCCCTTACTTACATCCCTTACATATGTAATAATCAGGTGGCTGGACCATTTCAAGTACCAAAAGTTCCCTCCCCAGGGACTGACCACTGACAGGCTGGAAGAGAAGAAGATAGAAAAGGAGGGAATTCTTCTAGAACTGTCTCTTATCCCTCCCTTTACAACAGCGCTACTCTCTACAGTCCCAGAATTCATCTCATTTTGGTAGGATCCCTAGCCTCTAGTCTGTTTCTACACCCCTAAATCGCTCATGGGTACCATTTTATGTTTCCACTAAACATCCCCACACTCTGTCCCAGCTCCCGCACTAAAATGGCCAAGTTAACGTGAATCTTATTTGTCTCTAAATATGAATGAAACTTCCAGCTTTTAGGAACCAAGTACCCCATTAATACTTTCTCTACAGGACCTGAGAGAATAAAGAAAAAGAAGACAGAATGAATAAAAGAATGATTGAATGAATGTGTAAAAGTAGCAATCCCCACTGGGAAGAGCCTGCTTCTAGAAAGACATGATGATATGTATTACAAGTATCACACTCCTCTCCTTGGAGGACTTGCAGACTTTCTCCCTATATGTTTTAGAAATAAGACCTTTAACAAAGAAACTTGCTGCAGAGACTTTCCCCCATTTACCTGCTTCTTTTATAATCATAGCTGTGTTGGTTTTCCTTGAAGAAATTTTTAAAAGTTTATGTAAACAAAACTGTCAATTTTACTTACTGTAGACTTCTCTATCTTGTTCAGTCGTGAACTCTTCACTTATCCATAGATCTGACAGGTATTTTTTCCATATTCTTCTAATTTGTTTATTTTCCTTAAGATTCTTGACATTCTCCCCCCTAACCCCCACCCCACTCAGATGAATTTTATTATCATTTTTCCAAGTTCTGTGGGGTAACCTTTTTGTAGTCTGGTATGGTCTTTAAGAAAATTCATCTAACCCTTATTGTATCATGGACTGTTTGGTAGTCTGGGGAAGTCTGCAAACACCACTCTTGGAATGTGTTTATATTCATAAAATAAAATACACAGGATTACAAATAAAATCAATTATATCAAAATATTTGAAATCAAAATTATTTGAAAAACCAAGTTTATGGACTTCAAGTTAAGGACCCTTAGTCTATTGTCATTTTTATTATTTTGGTACAGTCTAACCATAAGCAATTAATGTCTCTCCAATCATTTAGGTCTATATTTCTGCAAAGACCATTTTGACAAAGTATGCATTTAATTCCTGAATGAATCTTTGTAATTGTAATTATGAGAGTTAAAGATCTTCCCCATCCATTAATGGGCCTGCTCATTAAAGGAAGTTTGATTAGGGGACATTTGTTTTGTAGGAAGGCTCACACCTTTTGTTAATTTCTAAGGAGGCACTAGTTCTCAAGGGTTGTGATGCCCTCTGGCTCTGAAAAGTGTATAAAAACTCTGAGGTGAGGCTTTACTTTGGGGCTTAGATTTTGGAAGAAGGTTTGTTTGCCACTTGAGACTCTGGGAAGCTGCTAAGCCTCCCCACCCACCAGCCCTTTGAAAACCCAGATGTTGGTGCTTCTCTCTGGTAATTATGTACGTATGAAATGGTCAGATAGTTGACTCTGTCTGTTGATCTGTGATGTATGTATTGCTTATGGTCAGACAATTGGAAGCCCTGTTTGTTGGTCTTTATTTCTCTGTTTGTATCTTCTCTGAAGTTCAGGGTGCTGACTTTTCCCCCTAAACTAAGAGAATTATTGATTAAAGTGATTGCTGACCCCTCAAAAGTTACTTTTCCTTTTAGAAAAGCAGATCTAAGAACCTGTACAGAAGGCCCTCCTATTATGATTGGGTCCTTGATGATACTGTCTTGGCTAGTGGACTTCTAAATATTTTAAATATTCTGTAATTAATAAGACTGAAATTTCTCTTTCCATCTCCTACTGAGTTTAGATGATTTTATATATATATATATGAAGTCTGATAAATTATGTGTTTATTTTATACACTGACACTTAAGTTATTAAGTGTTTCGATTAACTTTTTAGCTGAATCTCTAGGATTCTCTAAGTAAACCATCATATCACCTGCAAAAAGATTCTTTCATTTGTTCTTCGCCCATACTTATTCCCTTCATCTCTTTTTCCTGCTGTAGCTAAGCAGTTAGGTCAAATAACAGTGACAATACAGGACATCCTTGCCTTATTCCTCATTTTATAGAAAAGGACTTCTTCCTTACATATAATGTTGAACTCTTGGTCTTAGATATTATTAACCATTTATTAAAGAAAAGTTCATTTATCTCTCTCCCTTAAAAAAATAAAAATGGGTGTTATAGTTTGTTAAAAGCTTTTCCTGTGATTATTTTTATCATGTGATTGTTATTGTTTTTATAACTAACATGATATATATATATGTGTGTGTGTATGTATGTATGTATGTATATCTACCCTGATCATCATGCATAATCTTTTACATATTTTACTGCAGCTTTTTTGGCAACTTATTATTTGATATTTTTGTGCCAATATTCACTAGGAATATGTGCCTATGGTTTTCTTTCTGTGATTTAATTCTCTCTGGTTTAGGTGTCAAGATTGTATTTGGGTTATAGAAGATATACATATGTATATGTACATATATATGATATAAATATCCCTTATTTTCCCATTTTTACAGTTTGTCAATTATTGAAACTGTCATTTGAATATGTGATAGAATTCACTTGTATAAATATTACTCTGAGAATTCATTAATGGATTTTCTATGTTTTTCTGAGGTAATTTTAATTTTTATATTTCTTCTATTAATGCAAGTATGATATATTTTTTTAAGTCATCCATTCCATTTATCAATTCTGTTGGAATATAATTGGCAGAATGCTTCCAATGAATTCCCTTACTTCCTCTTCATTAGACATGAATTCTTTTTCTTCTTTTTCAGTACTGGCAATCTGTTTTTCTTCTCATTCCCTAAAATCAAAGTTCCTAATAGCTTATTAATTTTTAAACAGCTTCTAGTTTTATCAACTTAATTTTTTTCTTGTCTTATCTTCTATGAGTTTTCCAAATTTCTATTTTGTGTTTAGTTGAGGTTTTCTTTTTTCTTCCTTCCTTCCTTGCATGCTTAATTCACTGATCTGTTCTTTCTCTCTCAATGAAATACTTAGAAATGTCCATTTTCCCTAAGGGCTCCTTTGATTGCTCCCCAAAAGTTTGGCTATGTGGTTTCATTTTGTTGTTATTCTCTTTGATGAAATTATTTATTGATTCTATGGGTTTATTCTATGACCTAGCAATTCTTAGGGATTAAATTATTTAGTATCCATTAAGGTTAATTTCTCTCTTTAAAGGCCTTTCATTGATCAGGACTTTCATTGCATTGTGGTCATTAAGTATGTATTTAATATTCTTCATTTGTGTATGAGGTTTCCATGCCCTACCACATGGTCAATTTTTGTAAAGGTGCCAGAAACATCTTTTAATTCTGTAATCACAAGGCATCTATAACATAGCACCCTAAAATTCTGCTCAGGTCCCTAATTTCTTTCTTGTTTAATTTTTTTCAAAGGGTCACAATTATAGTTTTCTTGTCTCTTTTTCCATGTAATTTGATTAACATTCCCTTTAAGCACTTAGATGTTATGTCTTCAAGAGTATATGTATAAGGTGTCCCCAATTTCTCATTTTTTTCTATTGATACTATTCATGATCTATGCTGTCTTTGAACATAGCTCCTTTGTTTGAGATAGCAATTGCCCCCCCATGCTTCTGTTAGTTCACCTGAAGAATAATATAATTCTTTCTAGTCAGTTATTTAACCACATATTATATTGTATGAATGTTTATGTTTTAGGTGTTCTTCATATCATTGAGTTATGTTAGTTTTCTACTCCATTCTGCTATCCTCTTCCATTTTATGGTTCAGTTCATCCCTTCCACATTCAAGGTAGATGATTGTTGTATATTTCCCTCTTTCATATTCTCCTATATGTTTTTCTTCTTTTTGTCCTGTCCCATACTTACAAAGAAGGTAGTGAAAGAAATAGAATATGACTAACATTATCTGTAACTAAAATGATCATGTTCCACTCAACTGCCCTTCTCTTTACCTCATCCAGATCCTTTTCAATACCGCCTTTACAATTCATTCTCCAAAGAGGAAGTTCATTTTGCTTGTGACCATTTCTTTCCAACTCTTTTCTCTTAAACTTCCCTTCAACCCTTTTCTCTGCCCCTGCCCATTTCCCTAATAAGCTTAATCTAATTCTATACCAAAATCTCTGTGTGTGCACACATGTGGGCTCAATCTTCTTTTTATACTGTACTCTAATTAAGAGAAATAGTAAGTTAATCTGTCTTCCTCATTTCTTTCCTAGTGTATTCCTTTATCCCTCCCTTTACTTTCCTCTTTTAAGATTATCAAAAAGGAACAAAAAAACCATCCAAAATCTCCTGATTTACCTTATTTAAAGTCCTCTCTGACCTCTGAAGGCATCAGGATTCTGACGGGACATTGCCTTCTCACTTCTTAAAACATAAGTCTGTCATCAAACTTTAGCCTCCTCCCTAAATTTCTACTGACTCCTGTCTTTGCTTTTTAAAGTATCTACTTAGTCTTACCAGGAAAGTGTGACATTTTCTATTGGAAGTCCACTTTCCCCTTCTAGGATTAAACTCAGTCTTATAATTCTTGAATGCAAGCCTTTATTTTCTGCTCTTTGGAATATCATGCTCAAAGATTTTCTCCTCTTTATTAGTTGCTGTCAAGCTTTATTTGATCCTGACTACAGCTCTTTGGTACTTAAAAATTTCTTTCTGGTTATTTGTATTTTTTATAACCTGGAAGCTCTGGATTTTGACTATGACATTCCTAGGCATTTTTAATTTACGGTTTTTTGTTTTTAGGAGGTCACCAGTGATTTTTTCCTATTTTCATTTTACCCTTTGATTTTAATAGATCAGTTGTTGTCCAGTCACATATGACTCTTCATGACCCCATTTGTGGTTTTCTTGGCAAATATGCTGGAGTGGTCTGCCATTTCCTTCTCCACCTCATTTTACTGATGCCAACAGGGTTAAGTGACTTGCCTGGGGTCACACAGCTAATAAATATCTGAGGCCAGATTTGAACTTAGTTCCTCCTGACTCCAGGTTTGGTGTTCTATCCACTATGCCACTGGGCTGCTCCTAATGGATCATGGCAGTTTTATTTATGATTTCTTGAAATATAGTGTTGAAGTTTTTTGTTTGGTCATGGTTTTCAGGGAATCTGATAATACTCAATTTATTCTTCCTTGACATGTTTTCCAGATCAGTTGTTGTTGATATTAGAAACCTAACGATATCCTCTACCTTTTTCGATCTTTGGATTTCCTTCTAATAAGTATTACTGTCTCCTAGAGTTATTGACTTTTGTTTGTTCCACTCTAATTTTAAGAAAAACAGCCATTTGGGTAAGAATTTCAATCTTCTATTCTAAGCTACTTATCCCCTTTCCTTCCTCAAGAACTTTTATTCACATGTAATTTTATTTTTAATCTCTTGCTTAATTTCTTCCTTATTGTCTTCTTGTCTTTGTGGTCAAGTATTTTCCCCCTTTCTTGTGATTGTACTTATCGTGGGATCACTCTTTTCTTATGAGTTTATCTCTTGGCACACAGGATTTCTTCAATGTTTGGTTTCCTCTCTTTTTTATTCATACCTCCAGTTCAGTTCCTAGTAATAGGAATTTGTGCCACGGACAGGCTCTTCCACCTGCAATACTCCTGGATGATGTAGCTGGACCCTGTTTGGTTCTGACTGCGATTTCCTGGATTCCTACATCCAGGTCTACCTCACCAGGTATGCCTGTAAACATAGCACTATCATAGCACAACCCCAGATTATATGGGGTGAGAACATTAGAGTCTTCAGGCCCCTATAGGGTATTGATAGTCAGGGCATGTGCCATTCAAGCCCCCAAAGCATCCTACACAGAGTGAAGCCAGCTTTTGTTCCCCCTCCAGCTTCTCTGCCAGAATGGTGCCACTCTCCAATCCCCACGCCGCTTCCCCGTCAGAACAAGCACACCCAGCCCAAGTGCTTGCTAGCTTTGGGCCTACTTATCTATACTGTTGCCAAGAATGCCTGCAGGCTTCTGGATGTTTGCTTTTGTGCAGTCCTACACTGGATGAAGGCACTTATTGATTCTCCCTCTGACCAACTTACCTTCAGATTTGTTGATTACCATTCAATGTGCTGCCCTTTCTAAAGCTTTGTTAGCCTACAGGTAAGATTCCTCTACAACTTTTAAATCACCATTGTAACTGGAAATTCTAAAACAGGTGATTTTAGTGCTTCAATATCTCTTCTCACATTGTTGATATGTACCATAAAATATTTCTCCTAATTAGGTATTTCATATCCTAAGGGAAATTTTAGTGAAAGATGATAAAGCGAAAGAAAAATAATCATCCAGAAATTCCTTATTAAAGTCATTTAAAGTGTCTTATTTTAACTGTAGCATGTTATTATCTACAGATCTATTCCATCAAATAACTTTTGCTTGCATTCCAGATAGGTTCTGGAAGCACAGATAACTAATTTATATAATTCTTTCAGGTGTTCCAAGAGCTATCCTTATAACAAGCCTATGAGATAGGTAGTGCAATGATCATTTCCCCTCATATTACAGATCAGGAAACTGAGGAACGGAGAAATTAGCTGTTTGCCTCTGGTCACAGAGCTACCATCAGAACCCAGATTCAAATCCAGGTCTCCTAACTCTTAACTCCAAGGCCAGTGATTTTTCTACTACACCTCATAAACATATTACTGTAAAGCTAAAAACAACTTGTTCAACTCAAACATTGTTTTTAAAATAAACAAATGAGTAAACCTTAAGGAAGAAATATTTCCCATAGTGAAAGATATAATCTACCAGTTATGATTCAAAAAGTTTCACTAACTGGTGACTCACTTCTCACACTGAAGGAGGATTCATTTCACAAAACAGAAAACATCTGCAATGTAGATTTTATCAGCTCGAACATTCATCCTGTGGTAGTTTCCATAAATCAAAGAATGAACTGACCTTCAATACTTTTTTAATGCTGTTAATTGTCGATGTCAGCAATGACCTCACTTTCTGATCATCATTCAGGTAGTCAGCATGTCGGACACACATAAATAAAATGTAGGCTGGTAACCCAGGGATCAAATTGACAGCCACCCCACGTGGTTTCAAATCTAAAAGGAAAACAATTTTTAAAAATTTCACGTAATGCTCAAAACCACACAAAGGCTTTGTGGGGGGCCTACACGATTAGTCATCACATAAACACAAGTATTTTTTTAAGGGCAGAAAGTTATCAGTAGAAAGGATCTTTTAAGGTATGAAGTTGCAACTTCCAAAACAATGCTATTACTGAAGTAATTAGTACAGTACAATGAATTGTGTCAGTCTGAAATACGTTTCCTGTTGATGGTGACCACTTTGTTGGAATACCAAAACTCAAAAGGAAGGCCAAATGAAAAGTTAATACAGAACTGGGGCTAAAGGCATGGCATTGAAACATATTCTTAATTCTTTCATTTCATAAGCTTATGGTTCTTCATTCTTCTTCTAAGGATCTCATATTCTTCATAGACCCATGCTCAATGTCTCCTATTCTCCATCCATCTTTTACTTCCGTAAAAACATTTCTTCCATTACCACCTTGTTTACTCCACTGTTTTCTTGCCATTGTGTAGTTTTCTCTCTTATAACATCACTCTAATCACATGTGGGAGTCAAAAGAAGAAGGAACCAACGCTACTAAGAAGCAGCAAAAAATGAAATCTAATCATTATGTAATAATGTCAACATGAAAGAGTTTGGACCTAACGGGACATTTTCCAAAACTTCACGTTGGCCATTCCTTGAAGCTGGACAGCTCTGTCAAAGGCACAGGAGCATTAATCCATGTTGACCAAGTAAGCTGTTGTTTCATGCAAAAATACTTGCCCAGGATGAGATTCTTGACAAGTTTTTGCTCATCATCCTTCTTATATTCCAACATTCCCTGGAAATCCTTCTCTTTCCTGGGTATGTTCACTGGACGGATAGGTTCATCAATGATCTGCCCAGGAGATATGTTCTCCATCTGCCCCACTTCAAGAGTAAAACAAGAAAAAAAAGTATATATAAGTACATGCATGTGTGTGTGTGTATAAAATGTAGAAACATGAAACAGACATAAAAAGCATCTATATTCAACAGCTCAAAACAGCACTTATTTTGTTATTTTCTCATAAAACCAAAGAATCAATAATCAAGTCATTCAAAAAAACATTGTGACTTCTAGAAACCAATTTTAACTCTAAATGTCTTCTTTTTCAAAAGTCATCAACAAGACTATCTGTAAGATGTAGGTTCTTAACCTGATTAACAATTCTTAACTTGCTTTTTTAAAAAATATTTTATTTTCCCCAATTACATGTCAAAAACAATTCTCAACATTTGGGTGTTTTTTTAAAAGTTCTTCCAAATTTTATTCCTCCCTTCCTGCCCTTTCTGTCCTTGAGACAGTAAGCAATCTGATACAGGTTATACATTATGTAAAACATTTCCATATTAGTCATTTTGTACAAGAAGACTGGAATAAAAAAAGAATGAAAATGAAAATAGAATGCTTCAGTATGAACTTGTTTTTTAAAAATATTTTGATAGCTACACTTTAATAAAATTGGTTTCCTTTATAATTGTACGTATTTAAAAACATTATTCTGAGGAGTCCATAGGCCTTACCAGACTACCAAAGGGGTCCACAACACAAAAAATGTTAAGAATCCCTCTTGTAAAAGGAAAATCCATTAACTGAGTCCTTAATGAGTTATTCCTGATTTTTATTCAAATTCCAGCCATAAAAACCCTTAAAAGAACTTAGACTATATTTGAAGATAAGTGAAGAGGAAGATATGGCTACATCTTAGAGAGAAGAATGCTTGGTACTAAAAAACAAATTCCTCTTCCCTACCAGTTACTTTAGCTGCAAGAAATCACCATTTACTTCAGTTTGAAGAGGAAATAGATTGGGCATAGTTAAGGAAATACCTACACTCTACGTAATCAAAAGAAAAGCACTAAAAATTACTCTTTTTGAAGGCACTGATTTGGAGCCAGTGGAGAACTCTGTCTATCGATTCACTCGTTTTATATATAAGGAAACCCAGACCCAGAGAGACTGACTTTCCCAGGGCCACAAAAGATAGCTAGCAGAGCCCAAACTAGAATCCAGGGCCCTTAATTCTAAGTAGAGTGCTTTTCCCAACCATACCATCATGATGGGAACTTATGTTCTCAAAAGCAATTTCATTTTCACTTGATCAAATCTGAGAACATTTTTTCTTTTATTAAAAAATAATTCAGAAGGCATTCTCTCTTTATATCTCAAGAATGACACTGTCACGTACAGTTAAAAATATAGAAGAAGTTAGGTCAACGGTGTCACTGATTTATAAAATTTCAAATAAATTGAAATGTATTTATTTCAAATAAATGAAATAAAATATCAGTTGTCTTTGGGAAGGTACAGGCTTTCAAGAAGAGTTAGATAAAACAGTATGCCATTCCATCTGTGTTTAGGAAAGTCGACAATAATCTTTCTTCCTGATAACGAACCATTTATGCTGGGGCATAAACTATTCTCTCATAAAATTGGCCATGTCTCATTAATTCCATTAGTAGGACTGTGTTTCAAATAAGTGATTAGGAAGGAAAAAGTAACTATTTGTTCAAAGATGTTTCTGGCTTTGTCACAAATAATACCCCAAACCTGGAAATATCCTAACTACCCAATGTTTAGAAAATAGATCAACAGCCCAGAGTATAGCAATACAATGGAGCATTATGCCACCATGTAAAGTGACAAATACAAAGAGTTATGTCCTCAGCACCTAGTACCTTGCATAAATGCTAGCTGGAGTAAATAGGCTACAGAACGATGGAAAGCTATATTTATTTGAAAAATGTAGAAGAAAAAAAAGACTAGGCATACAATATACATAGAAAATAACTGAAAAGAAAATTCTTTGTGCATACTCATAAAGATCAGAAGGAATTTAAGTGTCTAATACTGAAAGCTGTACATTGAAGTATATTTTTTGTCATAAAACAAAGAAAAGAAAATATAAAGAGGAAAAACCCACAAAGATTGCCAGCATTTCTGTATACTACCAACAAAACACAGCAAAAAGAGAGAGAGAAATTCTATTTAAAATAACTACAGAAAAATATGAAGTGGAAAAATATTCCACTCCTTCATTTCTCTAATTAAAGACCTACGTAACCCTTTCCACTTCTGTTTTTGCCCCCACCACTCCCACACACTTCAAGTAATGAAAGGGTGAACTTGAGGTTGCACTGAGCCTGCTGTCATTCAGGAGAACTCCTTATAATGGAAGGATATGAAAAGAAATCACTGTATAATAAAAAAAATCAAATTAGAAGTTAGAAGACCTAGATTTTACACAAGCATGGCCATTGGTCACCATTGCATAGTCCTCATCTGGTTTGATTAGGTATTCACTAATGTCCATTCCAGCTCCAAAATGCTATGGCTTTTTTACATGGTGATAGTGAGAATATTTTTTTAAAATCATAAACCTCAAATAATTGGGGACAAAAAACAAAGGAAGTCAGATTAGATAATTTCCAAGATCTCTTCAAGCTTTGAATCTACATATGACCAAATGCACACAAGTTTATTGGTGTGAAATACAATATAGTCTTCTTTAATATTTTAATTTTAAATAATATCTATTTTAGATCAGTATCACTTAAATGAACTATAAAAGGGAAAATTCTGTTAACTCTATGGTTCTAGGTTCTAAAAACTTCCAATGAAACTCTAAAAATCCTTTATTTTTTCAGAATTTTCTAAATTCATTTTTTTTAGCAAAAGTAAAGAGGTAGCAGAGAAAACTTGAATCATTGCCATATTTTATACACTCTCTGCTTTTCTGAAAAAGCAACTTATGAATACATGTCCAAATCTCATTAAATAACGATCAAAATAACGACTCACATTTAAAACATGCTCTAATGTTTAAAAAATGTATGCCTCACAGTAGCTCTGTGAAGGAGGTAGTTCAAATATTCCTATTTTACCGTTAAAGAAACTGAGGCTCAGAAGACTGGGACATCGATGGTTACTCAGCTGCTAAAGCAGAGATCAGAAATCCAGTTCTCCAAGGGTAGCCCTCTTGGCACTCTACCATGGGCTCTCACTGAAGAAAACCTCTAATAAAAAATCTCTGCTTTTCATTCTACCTTGCATAAACCTGTCATCTGATGCATTCCTTAACAGCAATTATTAATGCCTCATTCTATTTTGAATCCATGTGCTGCCTATTGGAGTGCCCTATGTATCCCTATACACAGAGCTGGAAATCAGATTGATGATTCATACTTAGAAGTACCTTAAAATGATTAGCATCTCCTAAGATTTAAAAATTCTTTTCTCATCTGTCTCTTCAAATTCTCAAAAAAGATAAATCCAATTCACCCTGTAAGTAGTAAGTAGTTAGGCTTTTGGATGCTATGGTAGACTTTTTAGTTTTAGGGAATTCCATAGGCATGTTTAAGTTTAACTTGATTTATCAGAACCAGATAGTCAATGTCTGGCTTAGAGTTCACTTTTTAATGATTCATATGAATTTTGGCAATGGCTGAATGTTACTCGTAGCTTTTAAGTTATCCCACAGCAAAAAGAAAAAAAATTAAATTAAAAAATTTTATATGAATAAAACCGTAGTTTTAGGGTTTAACAATGAAACACGATAGGCGTCAGGAAAACCGAGTTCAAGACCAGGTTTCAGCCTAGCTGTGTGATCTTGGGGAACTCATTTCTTCTCTACAAAGCTAGTTTTCTCATCTGCCAAAGAGACATAATACATGTCCTATCTAATTCACAGGACTGTTGTGAGAAAAGTGCTTTGTAAATCTTAAAGTGCTATATAAATGTGAGACTATCTTAATAATAGAGACGATTTGCTTACTGGAACTTGCTTAAAGGTCTTGTTTTGTTTTTTTTTGATAATGATGTGCTTTGTGTGAAACATTGTTTCCACAAGATGACACAAAGAATGGTTATATATTGATGTGTTAGTGATACAAAAGTATACAAGTGATTTTTTAAAATATCTGAAATGATGGCTAGACTATTTCTTTGAAGGTAAAAACAATTTTTGAAAATAGTCAAGAGTCCTCCAGAATGATAGCTAGCAAATAAGGTGGATGAACAAGATGCGTTTCATATTTCTTTCTAAAAGAAAAGAAAAACAACTTAATTAATGTGGTTGCTTTTCTTGTGTGTCTTGAAAGCCCTCCTGAAGATTGCTCCAAGAGATCCCGATGTGAGTTTTAATTATTGGAAGCAATGGATAGCCACACTCCACAACCATTCTGAAGGCCAAAAAATCACTTGTAGAAACCATCTGACCCATCATGTCTACTTTCACCTCATGAGTATGGACTTGCAGTCGGGAGTCTAAGGTTTAAATTCTAGCTCTTACATTTATAAGTTTTGTGAGTGTACTAAGTCATAATTCTGTGCCTTAATTTCCATATTGGAAACATGGAAATAATATTTGTGCTACCAATCTCATACGGTTTTCCAAGGAAAGTGTCTTACAAACATTAAAACATTACACAAATGAGTTATTTTTAATAATGTTATTATTTTGACAAATGATTGTTGTTAAGTGGTTTTTTAGTCATGTCCAACTATCTGTGACTCCATTTAGGGTTTTCTTGCTCTAACCACTGTGGCACCTAGCTGCCCCAGCAACTAACTAGCTCCCTCTATAAAGTATGACACAGGACAGGATGTAGCTTCTCATGGAGCAGTCCATATTCATTCACCATCTGCCTCCTGCATGAGATTGTCTTGTTGCCATATTAAGTATAGGAAATTCTGTATCTCACCATAAACTGTAGGGGACAAACACCCCAGCGAGGAGTGATATTCACAAAGGTAAGTATTTTGCTTTGTAGCAAATATTCATAAAAGCAATACCTTCCAGTTCTCCAATTTTTTTAGCAAATACTTTCAGCTGTTTCTTCAATTTCCGGACAGTCTTGTCCTGTTTTTCAAGTTGTTCCATCAGATCCTAATGATCAAAATGAAAGACAAGGGATGAGGAACAGAACAGACTCCATTCATAAGCATGAAGGGAGAAGACACAGTAAGTCACAGAGAAAGCAATTATTAGTTGTACAAAAAAGGAGGGGAGGCTCCCAAAAGGCTGGATGGTGGCGCTCCCCACTTGGCTAACACTGGCAAGCCTGTAAAATTCTTAGACAATAAAAGCCAAACTTCATAAACGCTCCGGGCTTTCAAACCTTAGGCAGCATGATGGAAACAAGGTCTGAAATGCTAGCATTTTAAGTAGGTCCCACACAGATAAAACATGTAACATGATAACACAAAGATGTATTGTCAACACATTCGACCACGGTCTACAGGGAAGTGAGACTGAAATTCAGTCTCTAATAGTCTAATAGTACAAATAAGAGTCTATGGGGAAGTTCTAAAGAAAGATTGAGTTTTTTGAATGTATTCTCCTTCCACTCAACACACGAAAAAAGATAGGAACCACCCTTAGGAGATGTCAGGAATTATGTGAGAGCTAAAACTTAAGAAAAAGAAATAAGTACAATTAAAAAATGTTGAAGGACTCTTTTGATTGAGTTCAGGGGTGTTCAAAGTGGCAAAGTATAGGTTAAAGAAAGGATATCACAGCCAGATGGACTGGGCGATCCTGGGCAAATCTCCGTTACTCTAAGTTCAGAGAAGGTGCTGACCCACACTGCTAAAGGGAGTTTCCTATGTTAGTGAAATCCCCAGTCCAGTCCTATCCTATCACAGTCATAACATTTACTGTAATATAAACGCATTTTGCCAGAAATAGAACAGATATAACTCATAATGTTTCACATGCAGCCCACCTTGTGAAACTCCTCCAAAAAGGCTTGGCCTCAGAGCAAAGGGAAACAGAGGCAACGCTAACTATAGGCTTAAGATGAGCCCCTTGTCTAGGTGTTGCTAAGCTCTGGGCTGGTTTAGATTTTACTAAAGGTCAAACTACTAAGAGTGCTTTTTTTTCTTAGACCTTAATCTTAAGGGGACTCATGGTAAGAAAAAGCCAAACAAGTGAGATAAAGAAAAACAAGCAAAAAGGACAAAAGACCGCACTCTGGAAGACAAGTGGCAATTGGAGCAGCACCCTTGCTGGGCATTCTCTACTGAATTCTGCCATTGTGGTTTGAGCTGAGGACCATCAGGCATTAGCACTTCTCAGAGGAGCCAAGGATTGAATCTCAGAAGTGGACAGCGGCCATTCCAGGTGCAGGAACAGAGCTATCTGTGAGGCTGTCCTGCAGGGACTCCACCCCAGCCTCAACCCCATGCTTTTCCAGAGACAGAGATTTTCTCACCATTAACTGTTCTACTGTCTGCTTGTTTCTCTTTGTCTCTCCTTTGCTTGGTTTTTTTTTTCTATCCACAAACTCCTTCAAGGTCAGGGTCCAAAAATAAGAAAAAAGTAATTTTTTACTGGATAATTTACTTTTAGTAAAGTTGAAAAGCCCGTGGAGCTTGGAGAGCACATGTCAAACTCTTTAGAAAGAGTTCCAAAAGATGGACTGCACACAAAGAAAGTATTGTACACAAGAGCAAAAAAATTCAAAAATAATAAAAATGAACCAAAGACCTTGATTCTAATTATAACTAACTTACACATGAGAGTCAATAGAGATGGACCTTCAGGAAAAAGCCAAAAGAAGGGGTGCCAAGAATATGGAGTCATTAAGAAAGCCATAGGAAGAGAACATTTTTAGCCAAAAGTGAATTTAGACATCAGATTGATTTCTCAAAATAAGGAGTTCAGATCACATTTTGTATTTTATTTTCTTTTTCAAGTCAAACTTTGTTTCCATCACATTGTGAAGACTGGGTTAATAACAAAGCAAACACTAAAAATGGCATAGAACAGAGAGACGTGATGCCACTCGTGGGGGAAACAGGTTTGTGAGACTGTCTGAAGAGGAGTTCCTTGTGAAGGGCATTCTGTTAGCAATCCAGAGGCAGCAACGAGACAACAGAAAAGCACATCTGCGGGATGTACATACAATCATCCGTTTGTAAAGTGAAATCCGATATGACTGATAGTGCTGAGGGTCATCTGCATATAATTCCTCAAAATACTGAAAAAATAGGCACAATTGAGGTTTGCTTTTATCCCTGGGGGACTTTCATATCTAACCAAAAGCAACTTCAAATTATTTTAAAACAAAAGCACTGAAACCTCACATTCTCCAAAGATAATATTTCGTATTTGCTACATGCCCCTGGTCCTCCTACCAACTACAGTTATTCTGATTAGCAGGAGTGAGACTCATCAGATGTCCTAACTGTATTAACTTATATGTGTGTATGTATTCACACACACACACACACACACACACAAATGGGCGGGGAGTGGTAAACACTGAAGTATAGAGATAAAAACAGGCTAGGGCTAGGATCATGTTTTCCAAAGGGCAGCAGGGACCAGCAAGTCTCCTGTCTTCCTTCTCCTGGCCACAGCAGCAGAAGGCCTGGGCACAGCCTTCACTTACTGAGGATGGAGAGTTAACTGTAATGGTGCCTCTTCTGGACCAAGTTAGACCAGGTGGCAAGGAGCAGTGGGGACATTCTCTCTCACAGTTCTCTTTGCGAAAGAGTTAAATAATTTGAGGGCTATGTTCATCAAATCAAGAAGAAAGGCCCAGGTATACATGGAGGGAGCCATTGGGAAGCAGCCAGTGTTTCAGTACTGCTCTGGTGTAGAGCATAAGAATTTGGAGCATTCTAACTTGTTTATATTCTGATCTATTTTATCTAATAAGTTGCACAAAGAGAGGAACACAGTTGACCAGACACTGAGCCCCCTTCCCAAAAAGTAAAGCCTTAATAATTGAGATCTATGATTTAAGTTAATCCCTCTGAAACCAAGTAAGCTTTCCCTCTGAAAAAGTAGCTTGGATTAATCAAAGAAATGCTTGAGCTACAAGTGAAGAAACAAAAGATATTTATAATATAATGCTACTGTTTCCATAAGCCACATATTACTTCATTACTTTGTGGTAATATACTTTAAAAATGATACACATGTTAGAAAGATTATGATGACAATGAAAAGGACAATTATTTTAGTCAAGAATTTAGGCTCCATTTTATCACTCAGAACCAGGCGGGGGGGGGGGGGGGGGTTCACTTCACTGAAATATCACTTTAAAACATTTCTCAAGAATGTGAGAAATTCATGAATATTAACATTTCTTAAAGAGACTTAATTGTAATTTTTCTTTAAAATGTAATATTCTTAAAGACATCTACTCAGTAATAATTGCCTTTTTGTGTATTATAGACTCCTTTGACAGTCTGGTGAAGCCTATAGACCCCTTCTCAGAATAATGCTATTAAATGTACAAAATACATGGGATCACAAAAGAAACCAATTATTTTGAAATGCACTTATCAAAATATTAAAGAAAAAAATTCATAGATCCCACATTAAGAACATCTGACTTAAGTGCTGTACAATGGGCCGTAGTGGAGATTTTTACTCACTAGCTGAACGAAAAATGGATATTATCAATTTCTTAGCTCAGCTTGGATCTTAATTCTTACTTCATCTGCTTGCTAGTGGTGCTGACAGGTGGCTACTCCACGGACAAAGGCAATTAAAAGCCTGTCATACTATCTCTGTCATGTGACAACAGTCACACGACATGGCACAGAATCTCCTCTGATAGGACGACCAATAAGTTCCCTCCAGCTCTAAATCTATTTTCCTCGTTCACCTTTCAGTTAGACAGAAAAAAGATAACGTTAAATGAATATAACAAATTAAATCTATAGGGACTTGTCAGGTGTGATCAATTTCCTAACCTCTCAGAAACATATATGATCATTTCAGGTATCGGTGAATTACAAAACACAATCACGGAACAAGTATTTTTCATTCTTAATGCTCCAATTGAGTAATATTTTACCATCATATCTACTATATGACTTCTAAAGTGAAGAAGTAATAGTTTGTAATCCCCAACCCTTCCCAGCAAGGTAAGAACACCAAGCACAGACCAAAGTGAGCAGAGCTGCCACCTCTTCCTTACCAAGTTCTCATTGGTCAGCCGGGTAATCTCGTGCTGCAGGCTGGCTTCAATGCGGGCTTCAGGAGGTAACTGCAGGTTCTGAGCCAATAGCTGCTGCTGGCGATTGTTCTCCTCCTTCAGACTCTGGATCTCACCCCGCAATGCCTCCGTTTCATTCTCATGGCTCTTCTTCTGGGACTGGAGCTGGGATTCCAAGAGTCTATGTATGCAATAGGGGGAAAGGAGCTTAGTGTGCCTTCTGAGCAGATCAAACTCACGCAACCTAAGGAGTGTCCAGAAAGGAGACTGATGCTTTGAGGTATTATCAGA
This sequence comes from Notamacropus eugenii, assembly GCF_028372415.1. NCBI lineage: Eukaryota > Metazoa > Chordata > Mammalia > Diprotodontia > Macropodidae > Notamacropus > Notamacropus eugenii. Next base: position 581,128 of record NC_092878.1, on the reverse strand, counting down.
CTGAAACAATGTATGTTTTTCAATACTTCAAATACATTGTAGGAAGTCCAAAAAACTTACACATTCTAGCTCGTTTTAAAAGTGTGAGCATATTAGAAGAGGACTAAGAACTGTGAAAAATCAGTGAGCAAATTGGCTTTCGAGGCATAAACCTTGTCATCTCTATCAACAAAATAAAGACTTCTGAGAAAAAATAATTTTTTTCAATATAGAAAAAAACCTGCAAACCCCCAAATACTACTTACGGGGGGTGGGCGGACTGGATGATTAAATACGCATTTTACTATTTCATAAATGATCACTCAAAATGAAGCTTGGCTTTGGGATCCAATTTTGCTGTTTTGTTTCCCTCATCACTTTTTTCTGCAACTAAATCATGTCTCATTTCCAAAGGATGGTGACATCAGGAACAGGGACCCATCAATCTCAAGAAACACAAATCAAAGTAGGTACTTCTGAAATATGTCCTCATTTTTAGATTGGTTCATCAGATGCAGACAGAGCCACATACCAATCACATTTCCTATCCCTAACTAGAGCAATGTGGAGTATAAATATTAGAAATACGGGTAAAGGAGCTAATGTTTCATAGAGCAAACAGACACTTGTATAGCTGACAAACTGTCATCTCTGCTTAAACCTCCATGGAGCATTAAGACAGCTTGCCTTTATTATCCACTCCATCCCCTGTTAATTACATCTCTATATTTCTGCAAACATGACAAACAGGACTATGGTTAAAAATTTATTAACAAAATGAGAGAAAAGATGTTAGGTTAGAAGCATCCCCTATAGTCCCAGTAGCTATTAAGGTTTTTATAGCCTGATTAATAATAGCATATTAAAATATTTGATACTTTTGGAGACTATGAAAGTTGAATATGAGAATTTTAAACCATCACATTCTGTAGTTATTGACTGCTTCATAATTTTAATAAAATAAAATAACCCTTGAGCAGCAGCATTAAGAAATACATATGGTATACACATTTCTTAATACACATAGTATTTTTAGAAATTTTCTCTTACAAATATCACTACCAAGATAAAATCTGTATTTGTTTTAAAAAGCTGCTTTTTTGAATGTTAATTGTTAGATCTTCAAATCTACATGGGCTCAATGTGTCATATTTGAAGGATTAATTCTATGTGGTAAGTATTTTAGATTTCATGACTATAAGGAAACTCTCCTAATTCATAATTTCATAATTTATAGTTTCAAATATTAAACAGCTTCCATGTTACTGGTAGTTAGAAGGTAAGTACTGTAGGCGCAGTAGCTTAGACTTATCTTGCCAACACCTCACTGTTTATTTTTTGAGTGATTCAGTCAGCAATGAGGTAATTTGGTCTTATGCCCAGGGATGGGAAATGACATCTATATTCACAAGTATCTCAATCTCTTCTTTAAAAGCACCACATGACAAAGTTATATGTGTATGTCTGATACTTCGTTATACTATGCCTATGAACATAGTTAGTGCATGAAAGAGCCAGCGGTTAAAGAGGCCACTGTTTGTTAGTAAGAAAACAGGAAGTGGTGAACATTCCATGGTGAGGCAACACACATAACCTGTTGGCTTGTTTTAACCCTTCATAAACCAGCCACAGCTCTTCATCCTCATTCAACTCATGGCAATCCATAGGGAATGGTCTTCCAAGCCAAATGAAAAATGGAAAACACAAAAGGGTTACGTGATGGTGAGGAGATGATGGCATATGAAGGACAAGAATAGCAAATATTTAACATTCATGACTGGAATTGACATATTTTCTTGACCACAGTTGACAAAGTTACTATACATATCAGCTTGGTTATTTAAATTGTTTTTAAGAGAAAAGACAAATCATGTAAAAAACAGAAAAAAATAAAATAATATGCAAAATAGGGAAAATTATAAAGAAATTAGATAAAGAGTCCTTTCTGCTTTTTTTCTTTATGGAATAATTATGATATGGATAAGAAACAACAAAAATATGAGAAAGAATCTGAGTATCTGAATATGAGAGAAATTACATGCAGCACACAATATTCGAGAGATTGGCTGCAAAGGAACAAGGCCTGTAGCAGTGCTAGCCTGTGGCTGTAGCATGATTCCTAGTCTGAATGAACGGCTTTCCTTTCCTCAATGGGAACTGTAACCACGATGAACTGTCTCACAGTTTGTGCAGGAATGGGATGGGGAAAGCACACAGTTTGTACATGCAAGCATATACGTGGATTAACTACACATTTTAGTCACCACAATCAAATTATGAGGTTCAAAGAATGGATAAAAGGTACAATAGTACTTATACATACAGCATCCTTCTGGTCTTTGGTATGTGTGCCTATATATCTCCTGACATCCTGCCTAGCCTATTAGGAGTTCTAAAAGTGCCAGATTACATTCTGAAAGTATAAATTTGTAACACAGTTATAGTGCTGCCCATCCTTTCAAGATGCTACATGATCTAACTGAGGGAACCATATAGCTGTGGAAGGCTTTTGGCATACGGCTAAGTTCATGGTCCTTGATTTCAAGTTTCATGAGGTTGTGAGGGATTCCTGGTCTTGGCCCGTTTTCTTGTGACCTTATGAGCTATACTGAGCCTGATGAAAGCAAGCAGAGTATTACTAACTTCTTGGTGGCAGTGTTTCCTCCACCACTGTCAGTGAGATCCCCTTTGTATCCTTACCAGAGTTCAGGGCAAGTCAGGATTTTCGAAGCCTTGCTTAGACCAGGAGAGAAAAAAAAAAAAATCCTTGACTTTGGCCATGACTGGTCATCCCTCTAAGCAATCAGGTAAGGCCACTAGTGAAACGTGAGTCAAGAAAAGATATATAACAAGACCTTTATCCCTTCCAATCAACATGTTCTAAACGTTGGTAATTGAAGCTACTTTTAGCTTTAGCTACTCCTCAAAATCTTTAAAAATAACTAATATTGAAGTATGGAAATATAACAATTAACAACCTGCTATTGTGACTTCCAGTACAAACACTGTTTCAGAATCTGTGCTCCCCTTCAGGCAAAGGTTTTCCAAAGAGCTCTTGTTAGTAATTATTTGAATCTGTATCCTCAGCTCCTAGTACAGTGCCGGTAACATAGTACGTACTTAACAAATGCTGGTTGATTGACAGATGCTGCGGCTACATGTTTCAGATGAAATTTTAAATGGCAATAACTTGGAAACTTTCTGTCTAGTCTGAACAAATAAACCACTAATAGACAAAAAATTATTTGCCATATGAAAAATTTCACACAGTGATTCAATAAGCCAAAATAAATACAAGAACCAAACCAACCTGTTTGTCTCCTTCAGTCCAATGTATGCCTGAGCTATTTCTCCTTTGTCTTTCATTTTCTGTACATCTTCTAAGAGGATCGTGGAGTCTGTCATTGTATTCTGAAGCAGAGAAAGGTATTTCCATCATGAGAAATAAATAGCTGAGAGTTCTCACGTAGGGGAATTTTTTATTTAGAGGACTACATTGACGGACTGACTGCTAATCTGCAACCTCCGAACTCCCTGTTGCCAATCTCTCTACCTTAGGCTTGAGGCTAGGGGTTTTTCACCTGTTGTGTGAAAATTGCAGTCTGGTGTAACCTGTGGACCCCTTCTCACAATAACATTTGTAAATATATAAAGTTAAAATATATAGGATTACAGAAGAAAGGAATTATACTAAAATAATTATTAATTTTTCAAAACAAACTTATGGATCCCAAGCTAAGAGCCCTTGCTCCAGAGCCAATCCAACCCCTAGACAAGGAACATGTTTATGTCTATATCTATAGCCATATCTATCTATCTATCTATCTATCTATCTATCTATCTATCTATCTATCTATCTATCTATCTATCTATCGGCAAACACCCAAAAGTGAGATCTATGGATCTATATGTATTATTTAGCTCAATAGCAATGGGTTCCAATCTGACACTACTCTTGAGTCGACCTACTAGACTCTTGCTTTACTCCCATGACCAAGTCTCTGTCTCAAGCACCATTCCAGTAATTTTATCCCTATCTTGGCACCCTGGTTGCACTCACAATTCCTCTGAGGCTGTGGTCCTGTCTTGTTTTCATCATCTTCTCCAAAACTAAAGACCTGTTCCTGAACCCCACCACCTACTGCCAGACCCCTCTGATACCAAAGCCTTGTTGCTTGTCTCCATCAGACTTCTTCTATTCCCTCTTTGTCATTCACTTCCTATCAGCAGGGTCAGCTACTATCTGTCTACCTCGGGACATCCTTAATGTCAATCTGACTTCCTAGATATTTGCCTCTTACCCACTGTCAAACTCCCTTGGTATTACACCCACCTGTCTAGACTTTGTCCCATTATCCATGACTAACACTTTATTGGATGACCTGCCTTGTTTGGCTTCTACCACTGCTATTCCATGCTCAATAATGATAGTGAAATGGAAGTCTCAAAGAACTGAAACACATCAGAGCAGTCACTATTCCTATATGGAGAATCATTTGTTTGCTTCTACAGAGTACATATGCACTTTAATCAAGAGGATACTGAAAAGTGACCTAGCATAAACAGGAATTAACAATCTAACTGAATCTACAAAATAAAAGGCTCCATTATTATTGTTTATTTTTCTTTCTATTGTGTTCCAACCACTTGGAATGAATTTTAAAAAGCCTACAGAAATATTGAGTCTTAAATGAAAACACGTTACTCATCTCATATCATTCTAGAAGCTTCTACCTGGCAGACTGTGATACCAAAGTTGGCTGACATTTTATACTTTTAAAAAGTAGAACACAACAGGAAAAGTTGTGCTATCTAAGTAGCACCCAACTAACATCTGAACAGCCATGACTGTATAATCTCCATCAGGAAGATCTTCTGTAATGGTAGCCATTAGGTTAAGGAGAATGGTAATCTCAGTAGAAGAAGAAAAACTTTAGCTTAGCATACCAGGCTCTGCTTCTAACCAATGTGGAGTTGGTGGAATTGAAAGGTTAGGAGAACATACATTTTTCACAGAGTATAATTCAGATTAAGAACCTATACTCAGCCCTGTGAGTTCCCAACTAATATCCAATTTACTGAAACATTTATTGACTACTGTGTACCATGCACTAACAATTGATAGAAAGACATCCATGGTACTGTGGTGGAGGAAATAATCTATGACCTGAACTGGAGTCCCTCATTACCCATAGTTCTCCATAAACTACCATTAAGAAATGAGAGTTGATCAAAAAATAGTTTTTGATTTATGAGGATCTTCTTTTTTGATAAATTTAACTGGAAACATCTATTTCATTTCACATGTAAAAAGTATTTGTAAACTGAAATGAGGATTAAAGGGAGATATTTCAATTTATTTTTTTAAAAAAACCCTTTATGATTACCTTGTCCTCCTGGAAATCACAAATTGGCAAGCATAAAAGAAGAAAATAAGCTCTTACTTCTACAAATAAATACCAAAGACTCTTAGAACACAAAAATAGCAGGAAAATGACCATAATCACATTGAAGAACAAAACCCGCAGATGGACATCACGCTTCTTTTATATCCTTGCAATCTAGGTCTCAGAAACAAGTTTGTTTTTTAACCTGAGCTGTCTCTTTATCTTTGGGATTTCTTTCCCCCACGACTGTATAGTCAGAATTCTGAGTTTTAGAACTGGTTATTTCCCAGTGATCAGCCCAAAGATCATTGGTGCCAGATACCATTCACAAGAAAGGATATCATGTATTTTTATGGGTATCACAAACACATGATAGAACACTACCTCTATCAAAATCCCCAGCAATAATGACTAAGCATATAAGTCATTTTAGATTTTAAGTAAGATCTCCTAGGGTCAGGAACTAAGCTTATTTTACTTTCTATGATGCTTCAGTAAAATATGCAGAAAGTCTTCTTAAATGCTTTGGATAATGGTTCTTCTGCCATAGTTTCTAGTTAGCAGTACTAGGTTAATATACTTGTTAAGATATATACATGAATTCATTTTCTTTTTTTACTCAACACACATTTATCAGGCATTTTCTGTGGACACCACAGTTCTTGCCTTCAAGAAGCTTAAAAATCACTTCTCACATAAACTTATGTAACACGCTGCTAATTGGACTTCCTATTTCAACACTGATTCATTTTCAAATATTACCTTTAAAAGCGAAACAATAAAAAGGTCCATGGAGAATTCCATTAGCATAACCAAGTGGCAGATTTTAAAATTCATTTTTAATACCTCCCACAGAAGGTTATGAGTCATTCTACTGATGTCAACATTTTTAACATGAAAATTCCCTCAAGTAAGAATGCTACAGAAGACTTCACTTTAAAAGGACTTTTCTTATAAGCATGCTCTATGAAACTTTCCATATGATTTAGGATTTTACATGTTCCCTGACCAGCTTAAAAAAAAAATGTCTTTTTTTTCACCTGCTCTATTCTGGTTACAGAAGATCCAGCCAAGGATAAATCTATTAAGATACATCTTCCAAGAGACAGGAAGTAGGGGAATTGGGGTGACAATTTCTTCTTCTTTGTGATTTGGTGGGCAGGCTGACTTGGGACACCTGACCTCTCTGCTAGCACTTACCTTAGGTTGGATAGCCTCTTTCTGGCTCACCAGCTGAGATCTCAGGATAAGCACTTCCTCTTTTCTAACGTCCAGTTCTTCACTGACTGAAGTCAGCTGCTCCATGAGGACTCTGTAGGCAGGAGCACCTGGAGCAGTCACTTCTGGAGCACCCTTTTCACTGAGGGCTTTACGTAACTCATTCAGCTCATTCTTTAGTTTCTTATTTTCTGATTCCAGTTCTTGACGCTACAAAAAATAAAGTCATACCATTAAGATTCGCATATTGTTTGCATACTGGCTTCAAGTTGGTATATTTGAATTATGTTGTGAAAGAACAATATGGTAATATTCAAATGGCTAAAGAGGAAATGCCTCCCTCCAGTCCATCTGAAACTCTGTATGGTGGAATTAAAGGTGTTGTACATTAAGCAGAACTGAATAAGTGAACAGTAGTTTGCTTCATAGTCTATAATCCAAATTCCAGTGGAAACTATGTTCCAGGCCTGCCTGCCCAGGGTGTGGTTGGAGCACAGACTTGAAAAGCCAGCTCTTGTGTATAGTGACATTTGTCTATTCAGTCTAGGCCTGGGTTGTCCCCATTCTGAAGAACCCGAGAGAGAATGACTGGTTCTTGATTCTATCCAAAGTCCAAAAATGAAGTTGAACAAACTACTTCCGGTTAACAAGTTCAAAATGGTTAGTTCCTTGAAATATTTACCAGTGCTCTCTTTCTGGCTTTGGTAAAAATGATGTGGGAAAATAACACACTTAAAAGTTTAGGCTCTATTTCTATTTAATGTTTAGCACAAAGAATTTTCAATGAAACTGATTTTCTGGCTTCAGTAAAAGAGTGCAACAGGAGAAGAAATAAGGAATTGATCTAAATGAAGAGAAAAATTCTGAAGGTCATTTTGAGGGATCTAAATTTGCGCAGAAGGTCAGAGAATTGAATTTGGATAGGAGAAATTTGGGATAGTTTAATAATACACTGGAAAGCAACTTGAAGGAGAAGAGACACAGATCACTCAGAAGGGCAAAATCTAAAAGAAAAAAGCATTAAGAAATAGAGCCTAAAGAGGAATTCAGGAGTAAAAGGAGAAGACAGTTGTAAAGCAAGGCAAATAAAACAACTGGTGAGTCCAAAAGCAAGTTAGAGGAAGAAAAGGTATGGCTGGTCAAGTTTTTATTGACAGAAAGGAAAGGAAGCTGGTTACAGCCCTCGAGTTGTTAAGAGATGATGAAAGGCTGTAAAACCTTTAATAAGGTGCTTTGGAGAGGAGAAATTTTTGAACCCACTGAGCTGGTTGAATGACAGAACTCAGAGTAGTCATGAATGGTTCATTGCTAATTTGGTTAGAAGGTCTCCAATGGAGCACCACAGGGATCCGTGCATAGCTTGATGATGTTTAATATTATTACCAACACCTCTGATAAGGCAAAGATGGTATGTTTATCAAATGTGCAGAGGATACAAAGCCAGAAGAGTTAGCTTATGCACTGGATGACAGGATTCAAAAAGACTAATATACTAGAACAAGGCTCTGTAGACTTAATCTAATAGGATGAAATTGAAAAAGGATAAATGTTAAGTCTTATACTTGGGTCAAAAAAAAAATCTCTTTAAGGAAAATGTGAAGGAGACAGGCATCCATTTCTCTTCAAGCATTCCAGAATGGCCCTTTTCCCCTCTCCTCAGCTAAGGAGGTGACCTTGAATTTCACCAAAAAATGAATGAAGCCATTTCCTAAGAGCTCTACTTCTTCCCTTTTCATCTCCTCCTTCACTATAGTCAAATGAAGAGGCTAAGACTTGGCCTTTATTGACAAGAGCAATTCCATGCAATCTTGAAACCAGTCCCGCTTGCCTTCCCTGAGACTGCCTGCACTATTATCCCTCTTCTCTTTAATCGTGAATCTCTCCCCATTTCTCCTTCCCTGCTGCCTATAATCCCTCCCATGACTCCCTCTTTCTTAAAAAGAGAAAAAAGAAAAAAACCCTATTGTGTGATCCAACTTTAGCTGTTGTCATTCCCTATCTTTTTTTCCTTTCTAAATCCTTATGAAATCTGTCTACAGCAGGTACCTCCACTTCTCCCCTCTTACTTCTAAACTCACTTTAGTCTGTCTTCTGGTCTCATTCAACTGAAGCTGCTCTCTCCAAAGTTGCTAATGATCTCTTAATTGCCAAATTTATTGACCTTTTCTCAGTCCTTCACCCTTCTGGATATTTCTTCAGCACCTCACACTGCGAATCAATAGACTGACACCCGCTTCTGGATCCGCTCTCCTCTCTAGGTTTTGTTCTTCTCCTACCTGTCCTACCAATTCTTCTCAGTCTCTTTTGATGAATCTTTGTCCAGGGTATGCCCACTAAGCATGAATGCTCCCTACACTTCTGTACTAGGCCTTATTTTCCTTCTGTATTATCATCTTTGGTGATCTTGCCAATTCCCATAGGTTCAATTATCATCTCTATGCAATGGATCCCTAAGTTCACAAGTCTGGTGTTATCCTTGACTCCTCAATTTTATCCCACAAATCTAAACCACTGCTAAGTATTGTTGCTTCTACCTCTATAATATCTTTCATATACGTCTCCTTTTCTCCATTTACACAGCCATTATGCTAGTTCAGACCCTTATCACTTTACAATATTATAATTAATAATAAATAATAATTAAAAATTAAGACTAGTACAATAAACTTTTAATTAATTCCCATGACATATCTCTGCCCATTCTCATCCATCCTCCACTTAGCTACCCCCAAGTGATTTTTTGAAAGTATGAGCATGCCATTCCCCTGGTTCCCTATTGCCTCCAGCATCAAATACAAAGTCCTTTGCAGAGCATTTAAAGCTTTACATAACCTATCTCCTTTCTACCTTTCCCATCTTCTTATGTTTTACTCCTTTCCACACACTTCATAATCTGACTACATCAATCTTCTTTCTGATCCTAAAACAAACACTCCCCATCCTGTCAGAGAACCTTCACAGAGAATACTCTCCATACATAGAAAACTTTGTCTCCTCCCCTCTACCTATTAAAATCACTAACTTCAAGACTCAGTTCAAATGTCATCTTCTATAGGAGGATTTACCCACCCCTCTATGCTTCCTTTTCTTTTTCTCTGCATGTATCTTGAATATACCTATTTACCTATTAGAATGTAAGATCCTTTATAACCATGGAATGTTTTCACCTTTCCATGTACCCCTACACTTAGCGCAGCACCTAGTTCATAGAAAATACTTAATAAATGCTTGTTATAACTAGCTGGAAAGTTTGGTTATTCATCTATCAACAGTTCTTTCTGGCTTTCAAAGCTGTCAAAATTACCTTGAGTGACTCATATTCCAGTTCAGCACCTCTAATTTGAGGTCTTTCTTCTTCCTAGGAGAAAATAAAATAAGACAACGTTTTCTTTGATCTTTAATCATAATTCTTGGTATGTTTACTTATCCTGAAGGACACAGATGGATATTTATCAAGAATCCTATACCAATCTATGACTACTGTTTGGTGACTAATTTGGGGGGAAGGGTAACTGTATTCCCTTGAAACCTTTCTCTAAAGGGAGATGACAGACATCCAGGTAAGACTCCAGAGGTACTGTGTTTACTCTGCTTGTTTGGATGGGCAATGTTGACACTCGTCAACTGATGGTGGGTACCTTAGCCTTGCTTCGGAGCACCTGCTCCTCCTTTCGGTCCAGTTCATCTTGCATGGCTTGCTTTTCCTGCTCTAATTCAGTGACCCTCTTCTGGAGCTTGAGGAACAAGGACATGTCCAGAGGTGCCTTCTTCTCACTTGGTTCCTGCACCACAAAACACGTCATCACAATGAGGATCAAAAGAAAAATTATTGAAAGGAAAAGAGGAAAGTAGAACCTGTATCAGCCAAAACATATCCTTCAATACACCCAAGAGAAACTGCTTCCTAAACCCAGGTATACATTCTAGAAATCAGTGGGGTAATAAAGGTGTACAATTAAGCAGCATTTCTTAAGTGCTTACTATTTTACAAAACACAGTAGTGAAGACAGTTTAGATAAGAGGATTTCTGCACCTCCAGGGGCTTAGAGTCTACAGGAGGAATAAAGGAACATTATAGGTCAGGGAAGACTTTGGAGGGGTAGGGGGGTGGGTGGTGGGTGGTGGTGGTAACAGCTTTTGAGGAAACTCTAAAGTATGAGTACAACTAAGATAAGAGAAAGAAACCACTAACAAGAAACAAGTATCTTGGGGCCATTCCATATTTTCTTCTCTTTTTTAAAAGATCTTTTCTCTTAATGTTTAGGGGAAATGATTTACAGGGGTTGGGGAAGGGAGATATATATAAAAGTAAAATTTTCTTTAAATATTTTATAAAAATTTCCTTTCCTATTAAAAACAAAACTAGAAACACCTAAAGGTAACTATTTAGATCAAATGACCAAAATGATCCAGCAAGCCCCAGCTTTTTAATGACTCCACTCTTTGGGTGCCTCGGTATCAGTCATGGAATGCCACAATTACCCAAAGAGCAAAGGAGCAACATAACATGCTAGCAATTAAGAATTTTTATTCTAAGCTTGACTTTATGTAGGACTTCAAGATTCACAATGTCCTTTATAAATATTATATTCATCCTCACACAGACCCTGGAAGGTAGGGGCTATTACCATCTCTATTTTATAGATGAGGAAAATAAGGCAGACAAAGGGTCTGTCCAGGGTCCTAAGACTGGCAAGTGTCCAAGGTAGGATATGAACTTGAGTCTTCCTTACAGAAATCTATCTACTTACTCTACTTAGCTGCCTTAGCAATGTGGTGGTTGGGGGTGGGGTGGGGTGGAGATGTCATCAGAGAAATGTCTGAACAGGAAAGAAAGTGGACCAACTATATGGCAAAAGCAAGGAACATCCGGTTAACAGCCCATGTGCTCCACTGAAATCCATATAAAGATGAGCTCTGGAGAGGAAATTCTTGAGTTAAGCATGGGGTATTTTCAGGACATGGTGCCATTTACTCACAAATAATCATGTCTCCAGCTTTTCCTAAGTCCTTCTTGCTCAGTCCAAACTGGACAAGTAAAAGAGGCAGGATTTGGGGTCATGGAAGGTAGACTCATACACAAATCCTTGGTGTTAATTTTTTTTTTCCTTGTTAAATAGTTGTTTATTGGAAAAAGTGGACTGAGGAGGGGTCACTAGATTCACCAGAGAGCAACAATCCCACCCAAATTAGGAGGGATGGGAAAGGTCAGCACAAAGCTCTGGGATCTCAGCCTCCTCCTGGACTATATGGGATGGCCTGGAGTGTTAGGGCATACCCAGGTGGAAAGCCTTGACTTCAGTCAGTAGGCATGGTTAGAGATAAAGAGAGACTCTCTGGCTGCAGCTCCTGACTTTCCACTTGGAATTGCCTTGAGCAGCTTGGCTATTGGCCATGGCCTGCTTAATATATTCCTCTTGGGCAGCCTTGACATGTTCTTTCTTTCCACCCCAGGTCTTGAGGGCAGATGCCTGCAGGGCTCGGCCATAAGAGAAGGTCAGGGCCCATGGCTTGTGCAAGGGGCAAGTATTGATGGCATTGAGGCTGATGGAGGCATCTTCTTCACTCTGACCCTCAGAGAGGAAGGTGATACCAGTGACTGCAGGAGGCACAGTCCAGTGAAGGGCAGTTACAGTTGCCATTGCAGTCTCCTCATGTGAATATTTCTGGGTACAGGCATGGCCAGGGGTGACCATATTAGATTTCAGCAAGGTCCCTTCCAGATAGATATGGTGGTCACTCAGAGCTTTGTAGACAAGCACCCAGGACCTTCTCGGTGACATACTGACAACGCTTCAGATCATGTTCTCCATCAGGGAGGATCTCTGGCTCCACGATGGGGACAATGCCATTCTGCTGGCAATGCTAGCATATCAGGCCAGCACATTGGCATTCTCCATGATGGCAAGCGAGGAAGGTGTATTATCCCCAGTCTTCAGTACACAAAGCCACTTGGCAAAGTCAGCTCCATCCTTCTTATACTGGGCATAGCGCTCTCTCAGCCCATCCAGATCTTGGGTGGTAGTCTTGCCATTGGTCCCTGCCAGAGGCACTACACCTTTGTCCACCTTGATGCCCACAATGCCACCCTTTTCCTTTATGACTTTGGAGAGGGGACAATCATCATCAGCTTTCTGGTAGAATGTCTCATGGAAAAGGATAACACCTCCAATACAGGGGTTCACTTGATTATCTGCTGTCAGAAGCAAATGCCTATAGAGGTACCGGTTTTCCTCTGTGTTCTCAGTTCCAATGGACTGCAGCCACTTTGCAATGCTACCAGTGGACTCATCTGCTGCCAAGATTCCCTTGCCCGGAGCAACAATTCGGTGAGCTATATCAGACAGTTCTTTCTTTTGCTCTGGTGTCAATGCTGGGTATTGGTGAGGCATGTTTTCCTTGGCTGGGCTGGTAGTTTCCAGCAGAAAGTAGACCTCTTATGGTCGAGAACTGAACTTCCGCCCTTAGTATTAATCTTAAAAAGCCTTTTTATAATATAAACAATTCTTTCGGAATAAAAATATTGAACCCTAATTCATTTGTTTCATGAGTTTGGGTCATGATTTACCATCCTAGATTTTCTTTCTTTCCATCCACAATAATGTATAAACTCCAGATAGCCCCTTGAAGACTAGGATCATAACATATTTTTTAGTCTTTATGAGGGATGACACAGTTTCATGAACATGACACGAGCTTAGCACTATGCTTATTTACAAGAATTGTCATTATCCATTCTAGGAGAAGGAATCAGTCACTTCTGAAGGGCTATTTTACAGAAAAAATTCCTTGTTTTAAAGAGATTTTTTTTCTATTTTGAACAAAATATTGTAATAGGAGCATTTTTCTTCTAGGTAAAATGGATAGAAGAAAGGAAAATGATGTTCAGCTCTTTTTGAAAGTATTTCTGGAACTAATCTCTTTCTGATTCTGAAGTTTGTCTGAACCAAACAAAAATAGAAGTGTTGAACTGAAAAAGGGGAGGGCTGATGAATGATTGGAACAGCCCAATACCGAACTTAATAAAGTTCTGAGGTTACTGCAAAAGGCTCCCTTGGTTTCACGGCTCATGATACAAAACACAAAAATAAAAGGAAACATTTCTAAATTATTTTCTAAGCACTGCTATGGAACAAATTTACATTTATAACAAGTGTCATCCATCAGGCTCAATGGTTTTGTTAGCCCAACTGTTTTTTTTATTAGCCAAATAACTAGAGCGATACCTAAACACAAGCAGCTCAACCCTCTACATCCAGAACGTGACTTCAAGGTAATAAGTTAACATTTGTGAATGGTATATAATTAATCTGTGCTTGGGATGGCCCCTCATAGCCTAAATTATTTCAGATACAAAATCTGAACATGAATGGGGAGTGGTAAATGAGTCTGTAAGGTATTTGTAAACAATAAACAAGCATACACTAAGTGCCTACAATGTGCCGGGCACACGGAGAATACAAAAAAAGGTAAAAATCTCTGCTTTCTAAGAGCTCATTGTCAAATAAGAGGAGAGGATTTTTCTTTCAAATTAAATCCATCCATATAGATAGATAGACAGACAGACAGACAGATAGAGAGATAGATAGATAGATAGATATAGATATATAGATAGGTAGATATACATATATGTAGATATAGATATAACTTTTGGCATAATGGAAAGAGTATTGAACTTGTGATCAGAAGACCCAAGTTCAAGTCTAACGGATACTTATTATCTGTGAAATCCTTTAGCCTTCTGGGTGTCAGTTTCATCTTTTGCAAAATATGGAGAATATTACTTGTACCACCTACCTCACGAGGTTATTCTAAGGAAAGTAATTTGTAAACTTTGTAGTGCAATTTACATTAGCACGCACTACTTTTATGAAGTATCAGTACGCCACTTCATTTGGCGATGCACTCATTATCCAAGGAAACTAAGTGCAGCAATAAAAATTGTCATGTGAGCAAGAGTAGTCACATTCTACACTTCATTGGAAAAGCAGGCACAATGCTATAAAACTCACCTCCATTCTCAAGGGAATGTCTTCAGTTTCTGTAATTTCAGAGCTAAATGTATATTCAGATTCATTGCTGCTGTGGGTAGAGTCAGTTCTTCTGTGTCCTGGCTTGGGTACATGCTGAAATGCAATGGAAATAAAAAATGAGTGATAAAGAATCCTTCCATGTTTACTGGATGATAATCCCATCCAGACTTTCTTTCTATACTGGTGCTGGGGTAGCTAGGTGGTACAATGGTAAGAGCACTGGGCCTGGAGTCAAACCAAGTTCACATTTGGTTCATATGCTTACTATCTGCGTGACCCTAGACAAGTCACTCAATCTCCGTTTGCTTTGATTTCCTTACCTTAAATTAGGGATAATAATAGCAACTCCTTCCAAGTTTGTTGTACTTCTAAAGTGCTTAGCACTGTGCCTGGCATACAATAGGCATTAGATAGATGTCAGCTATTACTGCCGCTACTCTCGTTACTGCTGCTATTATACCCAACTGATATGCCGCAGAATTCATTTTTTTTGGACTTACATGATCTTCAGTCTCCTTAAGGTGAAGATACCTTTTCCTTCTATCATACTAAATGCTCCTCAAAAAAATAAACAAGCAAAACCCAAATGGCAAACCAGGAGCCCCCAAATGAGAAGTAAGTAGCTTGTACTTACCAGCTCCATTCTCTAAACTTATAAAAAATAGTTACTAGATGGCCACGTTGGATGAGTAATTGAGTGTACATGAGATTGGTACTGTAATCAAAAGAGATTTATATGAAGTAAATCTGCTGCATTTAATTATATGCATGATGGTTGCTTCATTGTATAATGGACTGGACTTTCATAGTAAGAGGTTCACATAAATGAATTTAACTTGCATTCCAACTAAGCATGACTGATGTCAGCTAGGGGAAAGAAGGAGAGGAGCTGCTATTCTGCGGTTCCTCTGAAGGTGCTTGGATCTATACCACAATCAATCAATAGACATTTGCTAAGTGACTACTATGCACTGTATGAAGCCTCCCAAAGGGCCTAATCTGGATAAATCTCCCTACTTTTCCAAGAGAGAGCACCCATGGCCTATGTGTTCAAGAAACTGGTAAAGGCAAAATATTTCTTCCTCCTTCAGGAAAGGGAATTAATGAGGGGAACGGGTGGGAGCAAGTGAGAGTGGACTGAGGGAAAGAATGAGACAGGAAGTAAGGCAACGTGTTGTGATAGAAAGCATACTTGACTGAGAATCAGGATGCTATCTAAATATGACGTCACATTAATCACCTCACCTCTCCAGGTCTTGATTTGATCTGTAAACTAGAGTTTGAACATGGTGATCTTTCTGCAGTCTTATGGTTTCTGAACTTGAGCATCTCCTCTCTGATTATCATCTCTTATCCTCCTACTTTTCCCCAATCTCTTACTCCTGCTGAATCCCTTCTTAGCCCACATCATGATCTCCAGTTTCTTAAGCATTCCCTGTTCTCTCAGTTCACCATTACTATTCTGGCTTCATTCTCCTCCATTTACAATCCTGACCACATGGTTGGTCACTTTCATCAGTGCACTGTCCTCTACCTTTGAATACCTGCTGCTCCTGTTCTGAAATTTCCAACTCTGGTTTCCCCTGACCATGTGCCTTTTCTGTTCTTAGTCCTGAGTACTGCTCATGAAAGTCACAAAACTATCCTGACTGGGATTACCACAAAGTTCTAGGATCATCCTTACCTGGGTCCCCACCCCCAATACAGGGGTCATTTTGATTAATTTTCTACTATATTCTCCACAGTAGTTTTTCTTTTAGTTAGGTCTCTTTTCAAGCTTTCTAGTTCAAACTCCACCCACCCCGCCATCCT
Organism: Notamacropus eugenii; assembly: GCF_028372415.1. NCBI lineage: Eukaryota > Metazoa > Chordata > Mammalia > Diprotodontia > Macropodidae > Notamacropus > Notamacropus eugenii. Next base: position 564,699 of record NC_092878.1, on the reverse strand, counting down.
TCATACAACTGTCAAAATAATCTTCCTGACACATAGATCTGTCCCATGTGTTGCTCAAAAACCTTTAGTAGTTCCCTAGGTAGCAGAGTGGATGGAGTGCTGGACTTGGAGTCAAGATCTGGGTTCTAATCTTACCTCAGTCACTAAGTAGTATGTGATCTTGGGCACATCACTTAAGCTCCCTCAGTCTCAGTAACCTCATCTGTAGAACAAGTATAACAGCATCCCCTTCACAGGGTTGTTGTAAGGATCAAACGAGGTCATGTATGTAAAGTGTTTTGTAAACCTTAAAATATCATATAAATGCTAGCTATTTTTATAGCTTGTGGGATATGCAAATGCAATAACTGTAGCCTGTTACTTAAAGTTCTGGAATTTAAGTCTAGGATCCAACCCATCTTCTCAATCTTCTTTCATACTATTCTCCTTCATGTGGTTTATATTCTAGCCAGACTAGACTATTAGCAATTAGCCAGCCTTTTTTTGCATGGTCCTACCTCCACACTCTCACCTGTATTATCTCCGTATGTTGACATGTCTCTGTTCCTTCAAGGCCCAGTTTAGGGACTACTTTCTCCATGATGCCTCCCTTTTATTCCTTCAGCAGAAAGTGATCACGACCTTCCTCAAATACTCTAACACTACTTTGTCTAGACTGTTCCTTTGCTTCTATCATACTTGACCTTCTATCATACATATTTGGAGTATATGTCATATTGCTCCCACCCCAATTAGATTTCTTAAGCTCCTTGAGGACTTTTCATGGTCACTTTTCATTTTTGTGTCGCAGGTCATGAATACTGACTGTGCATTATAAAAGGGTAAGCCTTTAGCAGCTGACTGAATTGAAATGAATGCATGGCAATGGCACCAAGAAGGAACAGTGTAGGATGTTAGCTATGCACACTAACTCAGAGAGCCCAGAAGGATGGGTTACCTGAGATCACACTAATCTCAACTTGGCAAACCTCAAAGTGCTATAACGTTATCTATTATTATTAATAAAAGAAAAGAAGGAATTGCTATTAAAACCATAAATAGGCTCACAAATCATAAGATATCAACTCTCTTCAATAATATATTCTTTGTAGAAGTGATTTTTATCACGAAATGGGCAGTTTGTTTCTCCCACTGTCCACTGCCTCCAGGCTAGGTGTGTGCATATTATAGGCTAGGAAGGAGGTCAAGCAGATATGATGCTGTACACACTCAGTTGCCTATTTCCCTTTTTTTTTTTTTTAATAATACTAGTCCAAGCAAAACGGAAAATAGGCTGATCCTTATTAGTAGTTAAGGCACATATAATTATTCATGAGCTCCGTGTATGGCGATTACTGATTGTCAACCTGATTTGCAGCATATGCTCAGTGAGTGGCTGTGTATGGAGGATGCTCTCTGGACCCATGTCAGAAGCTATTCCAGCCTCTTTTTCATTTTCATCATAATGTGACCCTTCATCTCTCACTCATATTTTAAGGACCTGGATTAGGAAAATGTTAAGCCCCTATCTTCCTCCCTAGTGTGGGAGACATTACAGCCAATTCTATCGTCCAATCTTCATTTGTATAAGAACATAAATCCTGTCCCTTCAGACAGCAGGAGAGCTACCTTCTGCTCTCTCTGAAGGTAGATAAGAGTTCAGGATATGATACATTCCCAATTTTTTCTTCTCCATTATGTTCTAGTTTTGTTACCTGGATAATTAATAGGACTAATTAAATATGTATCTGTCCTTCGTTGCCGAAGAAGGTCATGCCATCAGAGAAATGATGACATGACTAGCACTTGACTTTGTTTTAAGTGAGGGAGGGCTGTGCAGGTCACCAGCCTCACTTCTCCTCCAGAGTCATCTGAATTCAGTGACCAGATATTCCTCAGGATGACTGGAGATGACCCAGGATGAGGCAATTGGGGTTAAGTGACTTGCCCAAGGTCACAGAGCTCATGAGTGTCAAGCGTCTGAGGTGAGATTTGAACTCAGGTCTTCCTGACTCCTGCAATGATTCTCTATCAACTGCACCACCTAGTTGCCCCTAACTATTTAAATGACCAATCCCATGGAATTGATAAGAACTTAAGGCCATGGGCAATAACTACAAAGTACACTTTAACACATGTGTGTGAATAATACATATGCAAAAACCATGTGAAGAGACCTATTTTTGCAACTGAAAATGTGGTCAGGTTTTCTTGTAGAGATTGATTTGAACAATTAAATATATAAAATGTGCCTGGCAAGGATAGAAGGGAATCCATGAACAAAGTCAATCTGTAGTCAATTCTATTCAACTGAATGTCAACATCTCATCTTCTTCAAGTAACTTACCACCATTATGGTCATCTCTTCCTTGAGATCATCATAGCGCTCCTCTAGACGACTGAATTCATTCAGAAGATTCTGGTACCTCAACCTTTCATCATTTAGATCAAGTTCTAACTGTTTTGTTTCCTCTATTAACTTCTTCTCCATGGTCTCTGACAAATAAAACATAAGGAAAAGCTTAGAAAAGACTGACCATTAGCATAAACCAAAGAATCCAACTTAATCCAAAAAAGTATTTATTAAGATAGACTCTAGGGCTTCAACAACATAACAAAAATAGCTCCTGCCCTCCAGAAATTTACATTCTTCTTTGGGATGGTGAAAAGGATATCACATGCAAACAAACAGGTGAGAGTGTGTGTGTGTGTGTGTGTGCATGTGCGTGTGCGTGTGTGTGTGCGCGTGCGTGTGCGTGTGCGTGCACGCATACACACATTCTGTTCTCCAAATCATCCTATCATGATATCTAGAAAGTGCACAAAGAGGACGCTAACAACACAGGCTTCCTATCGAAGGCGGAACACTGAGCTGAATCTTGAAGGAAGCAGGCCGTGGCTTGTGACAGGTGAGAAGTGGGGAATGGCAGGTATGTGCTCCAGCACATTGATGGGAGCTACACTGTTGACTTTAGGGGAAAAGCAGGTAGACCAGTTTTCCTGGAATGGAAGTTAAATGAGGTAATCTTGGAACAGCAGCCTTGGATTCAGATTGTGATGGGCTTTAAATCCTAAACCAAGAAGCCTGGAGGGAACAGGGAACCATTGAAGGTTCTTGCACAGGAGAATGTTCGGACTTGTATTTTAGAAAAATTATCTTGGCAGCTGTGTAAAGGGTAAATTAGGGAAGAGGAAAACTAGAAACAAGAAATAATTAGGAAGCGACTTTGGTGATGAGAAGCTTAAGTAGGTGGTTATGGTAAGAGGAGAAGGAAGGAGACAGATGCAAGAGATATTGGAGAAGTAAAACGGATAAGTCTTGGCAACTGGGAGGGGCATCTACACACAGACACCTATTTCTTTTCTAAAAGAGAAAAATAATTCCATTATTAAAGATATTTATTAAATCTAGAAGATTAAGGCATCTTTGTTACAGGAATACCCTAACAAATTTATGATCAGGGTAAAAAAAATCTAATTATGATAAAGGAGAAATGAAATCACTTCATTTTGTGAATGAAAAGTTATCAATTACATCATACTCCAGTGCGTATTGGTGAATATAAAATTCCTGATAACCTCTTTCTTACTGTTTTTACATAATGCCTAAAAAGTAAAAATTTCATTATGGCATCTGTCTTTCTAAAAATCTATTCCAATACTTGTTAAAGTACTCTAAAAAAAGGGAATGTTTCTCAGATTTCTCTCAAGGTCTTATTATCACTACTCTCAGTAGAGTTGATTCACCCTCAACTTAGCAGTCCTCACCTCTGACAGTGGCTTCTCTAGTACTCTTACCTCCCTATTATTTTCCCATTCCTGACCTCTGGATAACCCCTTACTGTTCACTTCTTAGATTTCTATTCTCGAATTGCTGGATGTTTGGGAGAAAACTGCAGATCTAAGAAGTTCTGGGTGGAGTAGAGGAAAAGACATGGATTCTTTTGCTCATACCTCAAGTTAGCCATTTGAGACTTTCAGCTCTCTAGACTTCGATTTTCTCTCAACCCTTGGGCCATGATTTTCTACTCCCAGGTGACTTTTTGACAACTTCGTCAGCCCACCCAGAATGAGGACCACACCTTTTATCTGTAACACTTGAGGGAAGGGGTGTGGCCCATTTTTAGATTGGTGACTCCTCTACCTGGGCCACAATTGTAGGCAAGCCTCAGCCATGCTTCACTTTACTCCCTAGTCTTTGGCAATCTCTAGACAAGGCTTGCACAACATATGGCCCATGGGCTGCTTGTGGCCTGCAACCTACAAAAAATGTAGAAGATGTAAAACAAAGTAGAGATGTAATGAGTGCTTCGTCCATGCCCTGCTTACATCATCTTGCACTAGTCACTACTGCGCATGTCATGTAACCTGGTGGGTGAGTTGCCACTAGGTACTCCCTCCTGTTTGTCACATGACCCACGGCAACCAACCATTGTCAGTCTGTCTCTAATCTGAGAGAAGTGATTTCATGATAATTAAAAATCTTAAGTAATAAGTTTAATTAACTGATATTACTTGAAATCTTCCCTTTTTATATGGTTTATTTGCAAAATAGTATAATCATTAATTATACATTTACTTGGAAAGTGAGCTGCTAAAATCCTCTATGTGACCCAAAGAAGTTTAGCCTATTTTAATTCTGGCCCCTACTACTGCCAAGCTGTGCAGGTCTGCTCTACACTCACCTTGCCACCATGCACTTACCTTCTCCTACTCCTCACCCCACTCCTACCCTCACCTCCCCAGTTCTGGAATCGAGATCACATAAACATAAATTGTTTCCCCAGTGAGAATGCAGACTTCTTGAAGACAAAGATTGACTTTTCTTTTGTATTTGTACTCCCAGGGCTTAGCACAGTACTGACACATAATAAGTCCTAATAAAAGCTTTTTCATTCATTCATTAAAACCCAACAAATTTGTGTCATACTTTACATGCTGAATAGATAAAGGCATACATACATTGCACCAACTCTCATTCTGATTCCACATGGGTCTGCCGTTAGCCTTTCCTCTTTTTTTTAAAAAAATAATCCCAGAGATTTTGTAGCCCTTTAACTTGTGCTCTGGATCATATCCTCAAGTGGTTCATAAAGAATTTTGCTTTTACATTTATCTTCACTCTTTCTAGCATCTTAGTTTTTTCTCTACAGTGCCTCCTTCTGCTCTAAGCAAATGGTCCAACCAGCCAATCACTGACCGCAGTGACCCCCAAATAAGTGATCAGAACATGAGCTTTATTTCATTTCTATCTTTCATGGTTAAATTCCTCAACAGGCAGTTGCCACTCACTCACTGCATCTACTTTCTCCTTAACCCAATACAATGAAGTTACCTTTCTCATCATCACTCCACTAATAGTCTTCTAAAATTCTACCGAATTTCATCTCTGTCCTCAGCTGTCTTGATATTTCTATTACATATTACGCACTCTACCAGTTCTTTTTAAAACTCTTGTCTCTTGGCTTTTGGGGCACCCCATTCCCCTCCCCCCTTACTTTTCTCTGCTTCTCTTCTTAGCCCAAGGTTCAGTTTGAGCCACTTACTCTTATACCCCATAAGGGAGTGGTTCTATCACTCTAACCACAACCTGAATTCTGATGACCTTCACAGCTGCATTTTCAGCCTTAATTTCTTACCCTTTCACACTACACTTAAATATCTATCCTCTTAATGTTTGAAACTTAACATACTGAAAATTAGTCTTATCGTTCCTGAAAGTAGGTACATTTTCTCAATTCCCTTATAATGAATGAAACCATTATTTTCTTATATTTGAACTAAAAATTTTTTATTCCCTCCTCTCACCCACCCACCAAATCTAATGGCTTATTAAGGGTTGCTGATTTTCTCTGTATATCCTTTCACTTTTGTAATTGTCACCTGATTGCAAAGGTTTGCATCTCCTCCCATCCAAATTATGTTGACACGCTTCTTATGGCAATACTCATGAAAAACATACAAAAGCCATAATAATGGTCCTATGGGGCTTATCTGGAGACTGAATGGATACCAAATGGTACGTAGGAGCAGGTGGGAAGGATTGCAGAAGTGACCTTCTGAGGAAGGCAGTGATACGTCTCTGAAGACCCCACTGTTTTCCTCTTCAAGGAGGGAAAACCCTACTTGGCAGACAACAGCCCTGATTGAAACTCCCCCCGTCTCCCCTCCCCCCCCCCCGCCCCACACAAAGGAACATGAAGTCATACCACATGAATTGACACGTCTGGGACTAAATTCTAATGAAGATCAAAGTACAACAAAAAGAAACTATGCTCTGTAAAACTACACAAGGACAGCCTGCAGTTCTCAGGCTGAAATCTGGCAGAACGCAGTGCACAGAGCATCCCCCACAGAGCGCCCCCCGCAGAACGTCCCCCACAGGGCGTCCCCCACAGAGCGTCCCCCACAGGACGTCCCTCTCTCCCTTCTACAGTAGACTTTCTGGTCATTTCAAATTATATTTAACGGCTACATAATGACTTTTGTGCAGCTACATAACTTATTTCTATAAAAAAGGAAATAAATGTTCACAGGGCCAAGCAGAGACAGAGATATGCTAGAAAAAAGAACTTCTAACACATCCCCTATCAAGGGAAAGTGGGATGTCAAAGAAGCGTAACTGACTTGGGGATGGGAGTGGTGGAAATTAAAGTGAATGAAAGCAGATTTTTTTTTTCATTTAGAAAAGAACTCAAAGGACCACAGCTCACTCCCTATCTACTGGAGGTGAAAAAAGAGTTTATCCTAGAGAAGGCATTCTCTCATATTCTCTCTCTCTCTCTGAGCTGTTCCTTTCAGTTTCTCTTTACCTTACTACAAATTTCAGTGGAACCCAAGAAGAACACCCCAACAGGACAAAGATATCTTCATGATGCTGCCAGATTCTTTGGAAGGACTTTCCCACCAAGCTGCAAGCACCCAGAGAGAAAACAGGGGGCAGAAGTGTAGAATTCCTTCCTCCTCTCATGAACCTTCTCCCTGTTCATCTCCCTTTTTCTAAGTGTTCTGTCTACTTGGATATGATTTGTAAAACTGTTAGAAGCCATTCAAATTAAGTTCCTCATGGAAAATACTTAAATTATTGAATGAATTCCCCTTCTGATGGAGTATGAGTTGCATATCTGCATTTCTCTTTGTCCTATAGGACAGGAATATGCCCCTTGGTCACCTCAGCCTCTAAAAGTCCTTAGCTTCTTTCAAAGTTCAGCTCAGGTGCCAATTCTTACAGGAAGCATGCTTGGTATTCAGCACAATGCCTTGCACACACTAGGCATTTAATAAATGTTAGCTGTTAATGTTGAGCTTAAAATTTTCCCAAAGTAATCAATGCATATTTTCATTTTTATGCTTTAATAGATAAGGCAGCATTGTTCAGTAGATAGAGAGGAAGACAAGAATTCTATTGGCCAGAGGTGAAAAAGGGAGCATGTTTCAGACAGAAGGGTTCATTTGTGCAAAATAGAATACGGTTTGACTAGAAGCAGCAAATTTTCAGGGAGGCAGCAAGGCACAGGGGACTGAAAATTGACTTCAGAGTTAGAAGACCAAGATTTAAGTGCTGCCTGGATACTGGCCCAGTCAGTTGATCTCTTAGTGCTCTAGGCAATTCTCAGAGAAGGTGGACTTGCATTGGTAGAAGGAATTTCCTTACTAGGGAGTAGAGTTCCCCATATCATTAAAATCAAAGGCCCAATCGCTACCCCTAATAAAGGGATATTTTTGGTGATGGTTGCTGCTATTTACACTTCTGTCTTCAAAGAAAGACCTCTGAGAATCTGAGTTGTTCATTAATGTCTGCCAAGGTGCACAAGTGCCCAAGCTAAAAGAACTTTTCCCAAGACTCTTGGAACACGTGGCAAACATTTCCATGAAGAAAGTATGACTTACCGTTCTAGTAGAGAATGCTGGCATAGATTTTTAAGAGTAGCCTTGCTACCAATTATTGCAACATCCTTTTCAATGGTTTACCTTGCCTCCAGTTTTTTCCCTTATTCTAACCCATTTTATAAACAGCTACTTGGATCATCTTCCTTATTAAGTTAAAGCCCTACTCAAAAACCTACAGTGGCTTCTAACTAAAAAGAAAAAGGTTAGATTTAAGTGCTTGGCTGATTCTAGGTGGTCTTCATATGTTGTATGTCACACAGAAGCTTCTCAATACAAGTTTAGCAAATGAATGAATTTTAAATAGAACTATAACCTTCAAAATGAACTAACCTGTTATCTCTTTGGCCTGCTCAGAAATAAGATGGTTCAGTGTCTCTTTTTCCTTCTTCAGCAATGTATTTTCTTCCTTCAGATTTGATACCAGCTGTAAAATAAAGCTATTAATGTTAATGGTTTAAAATGCCTATATCGTTATCACAAATACAAATACAGTAGAATTCAACAAGTTTATCCTTGAAGAATGGATACTTCATCTTAATCCTTTCCTCACAGTAAGGAATTCCCAGAGTGAAAACTTTACTTAGGAAGAGTCATATTTTTAATGAATGGACAGAGAATACTGATAAGGTCTTAGAGGGAGGGAATAAAAACTGTTACATTTTATGTACACTGAAATTAATTTAGATATATTTACCAAGTTTAGTTGATAGTTGATGCTCAATGTTAATTTTTTTAAGAAAGCTTAAAAAAAAAGAGATTTTCATCTTGTATAACTCAGCAAAGTATGAAGAAACCAAGGATGATTGTCTATGTTACTAAAGGCCCTTACAATCCAGAAAGTTGACATTTTTAAACAATACTTGTGCCATATCAAAATCTGCATGTATATCCAAAATAAGTTTCTTTTATGACAAAGAGAAACTCTTTCTGATAGTCTACAGTGCTCCTTCCCTACTTTTCACAAAGATGCAAAAGTCTCCCTGTTCTTAAAAAAACAAAAAACTCTCAGAGCCTCTAATCCCCACTCATCGTCCTAGCTCTCTCCTCTCCTCAGATAAACTGCTTGACAGTCACCTACAATCAATGTCTCTACTTCCTTTCCTCTTATTCTTTTAAAAATGATCTACAATCAGTTTTATGTCAGCACTGCTCAGTGGAAACTGCCTTCTCCTAAGTCAAAATGTGCTCCAAATTTCCAGTTCAAATGGCCTCTTCTCAAGCCTCACATTCTTCTTGAACTCTCTCTAGCATTTGACACTTGACCATTTCTTTATTCCCTTCTCTCTTGCATTTACATGACTACTCTCTGTTGCTCCTCTCCTACTTGTCTGACCCCTTCTCAGGTTCTTTGCTGTATTTTAATCCAGGTCGTGTCCACTAGCTGTTGGGGTATCTCAAGGCTCGATCCAGTGCCCTCTTCTCTTCTGCCTCTGTTATCTTAGTGATCTCAACAGATCTATATATTGAGCCCTATTCTCCTGAACTCCTGCCGTATATCATATGTCAATTGCCTTTTGGACATCACAAACTACTAGACAGGCATCTAAAACTTACTCTGTCCAAAACAGAACTCACTATCCCTCATAAATCCTCCCTTCTCCCTAAATTTCCTATTACTGTTAAAGATACCACCAGATTCATAAAGATAACCCAGACCCATAACTTCAGCGTCATCCTCAACTCCTCTCTTCTCTAGCTTACCCCATATACCCAATAGGTTGCCAACACTTAATACTTTTACCTTTGTAACATTTTGTATATACATAGCCTTCTCTCCCCTCACACAGTCATCTGATTCAGGACTTTATTATCAATCACCTAGACCACTGTAATAGCTTTCTAACAGCTCTCCTTGCCTCAAGTCTCTCACTACCCTAATCCGTTCTCAGCGCAACATCATCGCCCACTGACCTGCTGATTTGCTCCAATATGAAAGGATAAAGGATTATCATTGATGATGCCAATTTCTCTGCCCTCACCACTTGGACTGTCCTCGCTCTCCCTTATTTTAACCTCTTCTTATCTATTAGTTCCTTCTGTCACTTAAAAAATACCCAAATCTCCCCTAAAAACAAACTTCTACTTGACTCTACCAATGCCTTCAAGGTATCATTCTATGTCTTTCTTCCCTTTCACATCCAAATTCCTAGGGGAAAAAAGGTCTGTCCACATCATCTCCATTGTCTCACCTCCTGATTATTTCTCAGCCTCTTGTAATCTGGCTTTTATTCCCACTGTTAGAAACTACTCTTCCAGGGTAACCAATGATCTCTTTAATGCTAAATGCAATGGCCTTTTCTCAGAGCTCTGCCTTCTTGACCCCTGACATTGCTGCCCACTCACTCCTCTCTGTTTTTGTGTGTGACAGTGCTCAATTGTGTACCTCCTTCTACCTGACTGATGTCATGAATCCATGGGACTGATCCTTCTGTTTCCTTTGCAGATTCATCATCCTTACCTTCCCCGCAGTGTCAGTATATCCTAGTGCTCTGTCTTTGTCTCAACTCTTCTCTCTCTGAATTCTCTTTTGATCATTTGATCAGTCCCCATGGATTCAAACACCATTTCTCTGCAGACTCATAAATATGTATACATATCAAGCCCTCTTCTTTCTCTTGAGCTATAGTCCCTCATCTCCAATTATCTTCGGGAAGAGCTCCTCTATATTCTCAAACTCAACATATGCAATACAAACTCATCTTTTCCCTTATACCTACCTCTCCTTCTATTCTCCCTATATCTGCCCAGGGCACCACCATTCTTACCTAGTTTGTAACCCATAAGGCTGCAAACTATATACAATCAGCTGCCAAGGCTTCTTGATTTTAACTCTTCAACATGTCTTGAATCAGTCCTTTTCTCTCTGCTCACACCACAATCTCCTTAGCATAGGTTCTCACCACCTCTCATTTGGACAAATACAATAGCATCCTAATTGGTCTCCCTTCAACTCTCTCTCTTGCTTCTCCAAAAATACCAAATTGATATTCCTAGAGCACAGGTACAATCAGGTCACACCTCTGCTCAAGAAGTTTCAGTGGCTCTCTACTGTCTCTAGGATAAATACAAATACCTGTGTTTGGCCTTCAAAACCTCCCACCATCTCAAGCCTTTTTCAGACTTATAACATATATATGCCTCCCTCATATATGCCAATAAAACTTCCCATGACTTAATATTCTGTCTCCCATTTGCACAAGTTGTCCCTCATGACTGGAATGCACTCCCTCCTCACTCCTGACTCTTAGAACCCCTAGATCCCTTCAAGGCTCAAGTGCCACCTTTTTCAAGAAATCTTTCTTGATTTCCCCTAGTTGCTCCCCAAATCACTTTGTGTGTGTATACATATATGTATCCCACATTTATTTTACACTTGTTATATGCATATTTATCCCACACTTAAATATTTACGTATGAACATATTTTACTCCATTAGCAAAACATAAGTTCCTTAAGGGCAGGCATTATCTTATTTTTGTATCTGTATTTCCATTGCCTTATAAAGTACCTGGCATCTGGCATACAGCTTGTATTTCATAAATACTTGTTGAATTGATTTCATTTTTTAAATAATTTCTTTATTAGTATAAAACAAATGGAAAGGGAGCTACAAAGAGAAGGGGAGAAGATAAATTTTATTTCAACCAGACTGCTTTACTTAAAAGTATGTGCACATTAAACAGATGAGATGCAACAAAATCCTCCATTTCTTTGATAAAGAGTTTTTCTGATAATTTCTTAAATTGATTAATTAGGATGATTTTTACATATCTACCAACTAAAATAGATGTCCCATATCTATAAGAGGCTACAAGTTGAATGACTGAATTGTGTAAGATACAGGAAATCTAAATCCATATTTTAAAGAATGGCAATGAGGAAGGAGATAAACTTATGGATGTTAATATATGATTATCTTTCAAAGTAAACCTATGAATATATTTCCATTTAATGAACTGGCTGACAGACAGCTGACGGAACTTATTTTCAATAGGCATTGGCAAAAAAGACTGTGTGTGTGTGTGTGTGTGTGTGTGTGTGTGTGTGTGTGTGTGTGTGATCTTTCCTATACTGCAGATGTCAACTACTGTTCGTAGTCTTTCCGTATCTGAAATTTCATACAAGCAATCCCAATGAAGGCTGAAGCAAAGGCATACACCATCACTACCAAATGCCAGTCTATCTACCCATGGTTAGCTATGCCACATACTTCAGTATATCCTAAAAATAGCTCATCTGCCCTCCATGCCTGAAGCTATAGAGACCTCAATGAACCGTGGCTGTGATGAGCATTACTTCAACTTTACAGAAGGTGAATGTTTCAGGAGCTCACTATCAGTTATTCCATCAGATTAGGAGCCACAGACGATGCCCCAACTGTTCAAGATGCTGGTCTCAGCCTTACAGGTGAGAGCATAACCACTTTTCCCCACCATTTAAGAGCTTCAGTTTCATGTGGAGTTTAACGTGGTGTTGGTTCTGTACTCTGCATACCCCCCCTTGAAGGTCAGGTTTGGTATACCAATTGGACTTTCAATCAGAGAATGTAGATGTCTTATTTCTGACGTTGCTTATAATGTTTGCAGACTGTTAGGCTGCAGGAGTGTTTTTTGAAAGCATAGTCTTATGTGTGATTTCCTAGGCCCCTTGTTGCATCCCTGAACAGAAATGAAACAATAATGGATTTCTCTGTCTTTGCAATAGGGCTAAAGTCAGACAGTTCTCCACTCTGATGAAGGTGAAACCCTACTTTCACCTGGGATACTGATCATGACAACATCTGCTTTGTAGCTTCCAGACCCCAGGTCTACCAAACGCTTTTGTCAGGTGCATGAGCGCCATGGACGTCTTGATTTTATTTGCTTAACTTTTCCTGTATCTAATGGAAAGCAGATATTCATGCTGTGCTTTATTCTAAACTGTCACAGTTCTGAGCGCATGTAATTGATGATGTTCAATGGCCAGCACAAGAGGACTCTTGCTAAGGTTTTGCCAGCAATAGTAATCAGGAAGATGTCATGGCAGTTGTCCATGTCAGCTCTCCCTTTTTTACTTTAAAGCAGGAAAACTACATGGGCATCTGAAATATGCATTCATTAAAAAGAAGAGCCTTTATAGACATTTAAATATGACTTCCCACACCATACTTGAAAATCACCAGAGAAGTACTCTCCATTTCGAGAGTTTTATCATTCATCATGTTTATAACATCAATGGGAGCATCTTCAAAAGTTGAACCAAAAGTCAGACCTGGGTAGGTTTTTTTAGCTTCATAGATCTTTGTCCTCAATGATAGCAGACAACTGTTCTATCATCTTTATCATCTATCATCATATGGGAAAAGAGTAACTTTCTCTCCTTCAGCCCTTTTTTCCTCATCTCCACCTCTCATTTAACCTCTTAGTTGCACAACAGAAGTATTATTGAGTCTACAAATACTCCTCAACAGTGCAAAGAATTTCTTGGCTTTACAACAGTCTTCACTGACTTTCTATACTTAGCTTTGGACTCTTAGCATTGGTCATGACTAGTTTTTAACTTGATCTGCAGCTCTCAGTGCAAGATCCTATTAGGATCCTTGTTGTATGGGTCATGAGCATTTGCCAGATATTAACACTACATTTCAGCCTGCTTTGCTGAATGTAGTTTCTTAAGCACCACAATCTAAATGGAGGGACAAGGTCAGTTCTACTGAATTCCATTCTGACTAGAACATTATTATAAAGAGAAATAAGACCCAGTGCTATGTTAATAATTTTCTTCTAAAGACACCTGTACCTGTCTCAGTTACCATTATTTGAAAAGCTCTACTAAAATGTCTAAAGTTATTCATAATGTGAGAAATGCCCAGGAAGTACTAATAAAGGATACTGAGCCAAGTATTGGACAGCAATAGTTAAAGTAGAACAATGAAGAAGTCAACAAATGTCCTTTGTAGGGAGTAAGAGTAGATAAGAAGTAAGTTCTTACCTGCTCTGTTTCTTTTTTGTACTTGTCTGCCCATTCCTCAATTGTTTTTTTCTCTGACTGAGTTCGTTCCAAGTCTTTCCGGAGCTTGGCGATTTCGTCTTGGAGACTGAGGACCCGACTAGTGGCAATCTTTGCCTCCTCCTCACTAAGCTGAAGGCGACCCAGATCACTGCGCAGTTTCTCAGTTTCTGAGGCGTATACCCCCTCCAGGGTGGTCAACTTCTCCAGGAGGCATTTATATTCTTTGTTCTTTGAAGGAGTAGCAGCAAAAAATAAATAAGTGAAAAAAAAAAGACAGGGAAAAGTGAAGGAAGGAGGGTAGGAAGGAGAAAGAAAAAGAAAGAAAATAAGACACCACATCAATTGTTTGTCAGAAAGCCAGTGCTCACCATTATCCAAGGAAGTAGCTAGGATGTTTTTTTCCCAACTCAATATTAGCAAAGGAAAGTCAATTAAAAGCAAGTACTTTCTGATCACTGCTTTACTTTGTTTCCCTAAGCATTTATGTATTCCGTTAATAAAACTGAGCTTTACACTTGCTCATAATAGTTTAATCTGTAATTGTTCTCAAGTAGTCTGAAATAATTTCCCTCTAATTAAACCTTGGTTCCTCAAAAGGGATTATCTCTCTGATTTTTCTTATGTATTCTCCCACGATACCAGATGGTGTTTAGAACAGAGCAGACACTATTCAGTAACTCATCAGTTCTTTTGTGTATTTTTAGGTAATATTTTAAATGTAATTAGTTTTTAAAAAAATATATCCTTGGGAAGACAAATCCATCTCTTTTGTTGTACATTAGAACGTTGAAGTCATACTAAGCAAATACAAAGGAACCTTCAATTTCCATTCAAAAAGAAAAAACTATATTTCATTAGGTAGAGACTTGACGGTTCATTAATATCTTTTCCATTAAAATATACTAATTTAAAGAATTTCAATAGTAATCATTTTGACACTTTCATAATGAAACAGGCATGCATCTTTCCATTTAAGAAATTTAAGAAGATTAAAAATAATGCGATATTAGCTTGCCAAGTATAATTTAATCGTACTTTTTCCTCCCCCGCCCATGTAGATAACTGAGTTCACAGCCCAGAGGAATGCTATGAACGTTTGGTGCTTAGATGAATAAATGAGAAAAGTACACAAATTGATTTCAGGGAAGCAAGTGCTACAGCATAAGCAAAAAGTGTGCGCATGAATGAAGACATGAGGAAGCACAGATCTTCACCTAATCTTCTGAAAGGTAGAGTCCAATCAAAATGTCTAAATGTGGTTATAATAAATTTGCATATTTTTCTCTGCCTTCTTTGACACAAATCTAAAAAGAGGAAGAACCCAAAATGTGCTTGAATGATAAAGCAAATTGTTTATGGTAACTGCTCAGTTACCATAGCAACCAGCAACCTACAGAATGGGTCTTACTCAGTGGCACTCGCATTGATTACTGGTTGTTGCTAAATCTGTTCCCATCATTAGCACCTCTCATTTTTCTCTTCCACTCTCTCCCTCCTTTCCCTTCTTATGTTCTTTATTTTTATTCTCCCTTTCATCCTCATTTCAGTCCTATGCTTTTGCCCTGCTGGGACACTCAGGAGCACTGCTCTTCCTGTCCAGTGACACCAAGGACCAAAAAAGTCTCCTGGGGACTGCTGAAGCTCATGGCATGGGAAGGGACTGCTGCTAGTCCTGAGTCGTCCCTGCCCCGACTGGTCACATTGTCCAATGCTATCATCTGGTAGGAGGCAAGTAATGAGAGAGTCATGGGGAGGGAAGTAAAGGGGAAGAATGTGGCAAAGAAAGCAACTGCTGTAGCATAGACTGAGGGAGAAAAGAGAGCTGAATCTTCTTTACTTAGATTTGGAAACCTGAGAGATGGCTGCCCTCAAACACTCAAGGGAACCACAGAAACTTTCCTCCCATGAGGCATGCCCAGTATGCTGAGGAAAGCCAGAAGGGCCTAGGTAACTTCTGGTTTCTGGTTTGTCTGGGAGGGCAGCAAGAAACTTAACAGAACAGTGACTTTTGCTATCTCCTGACAGAGACAGGGAGGTAGAGAAGAAGCGAGGGAACGAAGGGAGAGGGGAAGGGAGGAGAAAGGAGAGAGGAATGGGGGGGGAGGGGAGGGGAAGAAAGGGAAGGGGAGTAGAAGGGAGGGGAGGGAGGGAAGAGGGGAATGGAGGAGAGGGGAGGGGAAAGGAGAGGAGAAAGGGAGGGGGAAGAGAAGGAGATAGGGGGTGGGGAGGAGAACCTTTGACTAAATGTTCCTTGTGCAAAAACAACAACAACAAAACACAAAAGAAAACAAAATATTGGGAAAAATAATGAAAAATTACTCATTGAGAGAAAATTTACTCTGGACCCTGGTGCACTCATGGTCTATCTTCCTCTGAAAAGATCCGCTGAAGAAGGGGAACAAGTAAATAAACAGCAGATCAAGAGTACTAAAGGGACAAGAGTAGTAGGAAGAAAAAACCCAAAGCAAGTTAAGTTTCCCCTTCCCAATGGTTTTCTGTTGCTGAACATTTCCCCCAATGTAGTAGCAGGAGTACAACCCTGAGAATAAGTTTGGATTCTAACTTAGTGAAACCTGCAGGAAGATCTAGTGTTAGAGCCCTCTCAGCATCTCTAGACACATTCTGACTCAGTGACACTCAGTCCGACCCTTCTTCCTGTATTCTCCAATTTTATCAACTATAGAGAGAAGTAGTTAGCAGCATCTTTAATTTAGAGAAATGAGTTTCAGCATTAACAGGTATGGCGCTGGATGCTTAAGAGACAACAAAAGAAAACACACAAAGGTAAAGACTGTATGTGATGATAACACTGGTGTCATGGACTCAGAAATGGGAAACCTAAGTATAAGTATGGAGCAACAAGTGACCTTAGAAGCTCAGAGTTAAGTGACTTGCTCAAAGTCACCAAGGCAATAAGCAGCAGAGCAGAGATTCAAAACTATATCCTCTGACAAAAAATCCAAAATTCTTTCTTCTGCACAAGATTAGGAAAACAGAATCTGAAGCCTAATCAGGGTTTAGCAATTAGGTAATGGCAATGGCCTCCCCAGTGTGAAGGAAGCCTTGTTCCAGCTTCCCTTCACTTAGGTTGCCCCCACCCCAGGGTGTCAGGAGGAAGAGGCTTTCCTCTTTCTCTGTCCTAAGATTTTCTTCAGGGCCTACTACTCTCTCAATGGTACTCTAAAATGTTCAAACTTTGAGAAACCAAATTCAATTCAATTTCCTGTCTCTGTTAGTAATTAGCAAGCAAAGATCCTTTTGTCTCTCAATTTTCTCATCTGGAAAATGAAAATAATACTCACAGATATTATGACAACAGCTTGTCTGTGTTTAAAGGAAATACAAAAGCCAGGCCTGCCAACACCTGAAGGGTCACTTTAAGTTGACTGTGCCAACAAATTTGGACACTTTCATGTACTTCCTATCTTACTTCTAGTAAGTCTCCTGGAAATAATTTCCTTTTTCATGACATTAAATAACTTTTTCATCTATTAACTTTTCATGATTTTTAGCATCTAGTTATTAGAATAAAAACATAAAACCAAATAATGGCATCGAAACTCTAGCTGACAGTGATCTCTTTAGCGTCACCTTAGCTACTTGCCTAAACATGGCACCCCTGTGAGAGCATCTATCTCTTCGCATCAAGGACCTGCTCCTACCTGTTCATCCACTTTGCGCTGTAGCTGCATAATCTTGTTCTCCATGCCAATGTGCAGCTTCTTGTAGCGCTCAACAGAGCGAGCCTCAATCTTCAGCTTCTTCAGCTCTCGTTTGGCCATCATTCGTCGGAAGCAGCACTGCAGGTAGACGATGGCCTTTAGGCACCTTTTGTAGCGCAGCCGAGCCAGCCAGCCACGCACCTGCTTCTGGATGATGATGGCCTTGTGTTCACGGAGGATCTGCAAAAGAAGACACATGTGAAGCAACCCCAAAGCCCAGAGTCCACCTGGTTCATAGCAATAATGCATTCATTTGATGAACTGGAGAAGCAGGAGACATATGAAACATAAATTGTTATATGCTGATCGCATATGCAGGTGTGAAAACATTTTTAAAAGAAAAGTTGAGGGTTTAAATAAGGATATGCATTCTATTCCTGCAAATATGATCTATGCCTATAGACAAGACAATGACATTTGTATAGTGTCTTTAAAAATAAAAGAAAGGTATAGAATGAGCAGCGAAGGAAAGGGAAAATAGAGAGGAGCAACTCAATCTTGGCATCTGCTTCTTATTGGATGATTGGACGATTCTTTTCAGTCTCCTGTTTTTGACCGACACTCAAACGAACAAAACTTCTAACAAAAACCGGACAAATTAACAGGAAAACTAGGAACAAAACTAAATCTTTAATGCTAATACCATCATTTTTTATGTCACTTTACATTCTTAAAAATCCATCATGATGGTCAAGTGAACTTTCCAGCAATGAAAGCTGTCCTATAACCAAATTCACCATTCCTAGGTAAATTCAAGCCAAATCCAGATGACTGCCTGCCAAGGATGTTGTAGAAAGGGTACATATATTGTGTTAAAGGCTAATCTAGTTGTTCTCTCAGGTCCCTACAAATCTAAGATTCCACGAAATCACTTTCTCAGGTTATAAACTATTTTCTAAATGAAGTTTCGAATATTTGACCTTGAGACCTTACTTTTCTTTCTACTGTTCAGAACCCAGAAAACTTTATGGTTGCCTAATAAATATTATCACTGGACATGTGTCATGTGAGAATGTCAAAATGTACAAAGCCTTTTGAATTCAAATATAACAATTTAGTGATCTAAAGGAAGCAATATACTCCCATGCTTAGACTTATACATGAGAAACTAAACACAATGGTGTTCTGTGGAAAGAATCAGCCAATATCTAAAATTCAGGGGGGTGGAGACAAGATGGTAGAGTACAGAATCTAGCTGAACCCTTCCAATATTCTTTTCCAAACAACTTTAAAATAACTCCTCAAATCAAATTTTGAAGCAGCAGAGCCAATCAAAGGTGAGAGTGAGATATCTTTCCAGCCCAAGACAACTTAGAAGATTGACAAGAAAGATCAGTGACACCACAGTGGGAATCAGACCCGAGCACATGTGGAGAGAGCACCAGTGGCAAGCCTTGGAGGCAGCCACAATATGGCAGTGGCAGCAGCAGCATCTTCAGAAACTCTCAGCTCAGAGCCAAGAAGGGGGGTCAGAAATCTGGTCAGTTAGCTGTCACTGAGTGCAGCTAGCACTGACTGGCAGCTCTACTGTCCAAAAGCATTTCTGGGTCACAATTCCAGGGTGGAGAGGAGTACTTGTGATTGGTCACCAGAAATCAGGGACTCTGGTCACAATTCCAGAGTGGTAAGAAGAACTAGCATTTGCAGCCACAGAAGAGCACAGGACCTTGTCATAGTTCCAGGGCCAAGAGGACTAGAGCTTGCAGTTGCGGAAAAGCAGGGGCCTTTTCTGGGTAAATGCCTGAGTGCAGACTAGAAGAAAAGTGACCATACCTTTCCCTATTTCTCACCATCTTGGAAGCACCAAAAAGTTTCAAACCCCAAAAACTAACTCTGAAAACAGCAGCATGAAAAAGCCTAAACCTTGGGACAGTGCCTCCCCACCCAAGGTAAACAGAACCGAACTTTAACATACAGTTCAAAATCAAGAAATAGGCTGGAAAAATGAATAAACAACAACACAAAAGAACTTGATCATAAAAAGCTACTATGGTGGCAGGGAAGATCAAGACATAAAAGACAACAAAGTGAAACCAACTACAAGTAAAATGCTAATTGGATCCAAGCAGAATAAGAATTCCTGGAAAAGTTAAAGCAAACAATAAGAGTAGTAGAGAAAATAATGGGAAAAGAAATGAGACTGATATAAGAAAATTATGAAAAGAAAATTAACAACTTGGTAAAAGAGGCACCTAAAAATACTGAAGAAAATAATGCCTTAAAAACAAGAATGGCCTAGTGGTAACAGGCACAAAAATTCACTAAAGAAAAGAACTACTTAAAAAGCATAATAGGTTAAATGGAAAAGGAGGTACAAAATTCACTCAAGAAATGATCTTTAAAAAGCAGAACTGGCCAAATGGAAAAGGAAGCATAAAAGTTCACTGAAGAAAACAATTCTTTAAAATTAAAATTGGGCAAGTGAAAGCATGAAAAGAGTTTTTTGAGCTCATTTCCAAAGCTCAGAGCAACAGAGCACATGACCAATGTGGACCTCTAAGAAAAGAGGATCGTGTCCTGCCAGATTTTCCTAGTTTACCACTTAGCACAGCAGAACCAACTGCATCTACTCCTGCAACAACAAAAGGCCTGACCAAGAGAACTGTAAAAAATGGTAGCAAGGAGAAGGCTTTACAAACCAAATGGGAAGTTGAACTCTCCTCCAAACAGTCATGAAAGTCCAGTGAAGATCCCAAGCCCTGCAAAGAGCAAGCCCAGGCCCACTCTGGCTGCCTTCCACAGTCAGAAAACTCCCAGCGTACCCTTCAGTGCTCCATTGTCTCCAATTCCACATGTCCTAGAAGGAATGGCCTCCACGCAAATATGGAAGAGGCAATCCAGAGAACTACATACTGAAGGCAAACAGACTATAGATGATGAGAATGCTGCCAACTTAACACTTGTGGACGAAGGAGAGTCAGTAGTTCCAACAGCACTTTATTACCACCTCCTCCAACACCACCGTCAGATGTTATGAAACTTACCAAAGCCAACTACTTACTCCCAACTCCTCTGACAGATAAACAGGAAAAACCTGGATATCAGAGATCCATTTCAGGCATTTCTAGATTTTAATTTTTTCCCCTATACTATAACTACTTTACTTTTTCACTGTTATATCAGTATTCTATATCCATTTTTCAATTTTAGAAGTTCAGAGTAGGTAACCTTTCTGTACTATACATTTTTGAGTCAGAAGTTTCTTTGTGAGAATCTCTTCATCATTAAAATACATTTGGTTTATTTTTTAAGTGCATTTTTAAAATATTGAGTGCTATGAGGTCTGAAATTGGTAAATAATAGATTATTGGGGTATGCAAATTCTGATAATCGTTACTATCATGAAGATTTCGCTAGAAGGATAAAGCACTTGCTGACCATGAAAGCTGCCTCCTGCACTAAAGAGGGTTTGAATTTCAAATATAGCCACACCAGTACTTTTGGTAATCATTTTTGCCCCACCATTTCTAGAAGTGAAAAATCATTGTAGGTTCCTAGATATCTTAATCTTGCTGTTGGTGTAATTAACACTAAATAACCATTTAAAACCAACAATAAATCATTGCTATTTATATGCCATAGAAACTACTGAAAATCAAATCATTGGGGAAATTGAATCAATTTGAAACGGTGATGAAAGTCCAGTGAGGAGCCCAGGCCTTCACTGAGCAAGCCCTGAATCAAAAATTGGGGAAATTCAAAGTTTTATGGTCTAAGACTTTTTAAAAAAATACTACTTACCACTAGAATATCAAGTAAGAAAAAAAGTAGTATTTAATTTCTAGCACTAGGAATAAGCACAGTTAATGGTACGCATTCAGCTAGAATTCATTTTAAGTTGAGTCAGTTTAAATTTAAAAATTAAAAAAAACCAACAGAATTTAGGGCAGTATTTTCCCTAAAATCAGAGTGTGAATTTGGTGTTGTCGAATATACTTTTGTAGCAAATGCTGTTTCCATGTGCTGCAGATGTTCTAAATGGAAGTGTGACTTGTGGCACACACATGATTATATCATCCGTCTGCATATAAGCATGTTCAGAAAAAAATTTTCCAGAAACTGTATTCATTTTTACTGTTTCACTGAGTTAATTGTGCCATGGTTTATCAAACCACCATTTCTTTAATGTAAGATAGCATTAATATTTAATATATACTTTTACATGGTGAAGTCTGTTGTTTCTTTTATGTCTTATTAATGAGATGTAAATACCTTTTGGACTGTTATACTCTTCTCTATGGCAATGTGAATGATTTCTTTGGCTCTATAGCATTCATTTCCATAAACTGACGGAAAAAGTCTATGATCAGTTGTTGACAGACCTAGAACCAAGGGTTTCCTATTGAGGACATAGGAAGTACATATTCTCAGTGTATTTTATGTATATATGTATAGATCTGTATCTCCTTTTCAGAATATGTTGTATACCCAAGTGGATTTTAGTTTCTTCTCTAAGTGCTAAAATGACAATCCTTATCCTTGCAGCTTTAGAAATGGAGCATATTTTAATGCATACATTACATTTCTGTATATTTACTGAACTGTAGTTTTCACCTTTTCTATTTTTTGCTCTCCCTTTGTAGATATCTTTATGTAGTTTTTACATGTGTTCTGTATGTGTTCTTTTGAGAGGAATAAACTCTAGATGTAATTACTCAAAAAAAAAAAAAAGAATTATTTGACTACTTGAATGCCATGATCAAAGAAGGAGTCTACACATCACATTTTAAGAAAGTATAAAAGAAAACTGCCCTGATATCTTAGGTCAGGAAAGAACTGAAAGAATTCATCAACGATCTTCTGAAAGAGAGCCCAGAACAAAAACTCTCAGGACTATTACAGCCAAATGGCAGAGCTTCCAGGCCAAGGGGAAAGTACTTCAAGCAGTCAGAGAGCAACAATTCAAATATCATGGAGCCAAAGTTAGAATCACACAAGGTTGAGCAGTTTGCATGTTAAAGAAGTAGAGGACTTGGAAGGTAAAGGAGCCAGTATTACAGTAAAGACTAATTTACCCAGAAAAACTGAGGATAAAAATTTTTTCAGGAAGAAAAATAGAAATTTAATGAGGTAGAGGGCTTTCAAATATTTCTGATGAAAAGACCAGAGCTGAATAGAAAATTTGACTTTCAAATGCAATACTCAAGAGAAGCATAAAAAGGTAAACAGGAAAGAATAATCATGAGATTCAATAAAGTTACATTGTTTACATTCCTATGTGGGAAAATGATACATGTAACTCCCAAGAACGTTAACACAGAGTAGTTAGAAGGAGACTACTAGGAGGGATTATATTTGGGTGATCTCTTTAAAACAAAAAAGTGAAGGGGTGAGAAAGAGGAAAGCAGTGGGAGAAGGGGGAAGGGAGAAGCAGAATGGGGAAATTTCTCACATAAAAAAGAGGCAAATGAAGAAGAAAGTAGAGGGGGAAATGTAGAAGTAGAGGGGTAGCGGTGGTGGTAATACATGAATTTGACTTTCATTGGAATTGGTTCAAAGATGGAAGAAAAAACATGTACACACACATATACACAGACACACTCAGGCATAGAAATCTATTTTATTCAACACAGAAACAGGAGGGGAAAGGGAGAAGAGATATGGAGGGCAAGGAGAGAACGACAAAAGGAAGAGTGATGAAGGGAGGCAGAAGTCAGAAGCAAAGCAGACTTTTAAGGAGGGAAAGAATAAAAAGAGAGAAAGATAAAAAGAAAATAGAATGGAGGAGAATACAGTTAGTAATCATAACTGTGATTATAACTGTGAAATAAATATTTATATTTATAAGAGATGTGCTTGAAGCAAAAAGACACACATAGACTCTAAGAGGGGGGGCTGGAATCAAATCTATTATGCTTCAGATGAAGTAAAAAAGGTAGAGAGAGCCATCAGATTTCAGACAAAGCAAAAGCAGAAAAAGACCTCCTTAAAAGAGATCAGGGAAGCTATATTTTTTAAAAAGGTACCATAGACAATGAAGCAACATAAAAAAAAATAAAACTTAAGGGCAAATTTCGCTGATAAAGGTCTCATTTCTGAAATATATAGGGAATTGTGTTGATTTATAAAAATAAGAGCCATTCCCCAATTGATAAATGGCCAAAGGATATGAACAGGTAGTTTTCAGAAGAAGAAACCAAATTATCTATAGTCATATGAAAGAATGCTCTAACTCACTACTGAGTAGAGAAATGCAAATTAAAAGAACTGTGAGATACCACTCCACGCCTACCAAAATGAGGTAAAATAGGTACACTAATAAAGTCTTGAAGTTGTGAACTGGCCCAATCATCCTGGAGAACAATTTAGAACTATGCCCAAAGGGCTTTAAATTTTGCACACCCTTTGACACAGTAATATTACTACTATGTCTGTATTCCAAAGTGACCAAAGGAAAAGGACCAGAAATAGTTGGTGCAGCTCCCTTTGTGCTGGCAAAGAATTGGAAATTGAGAAAATGCTCATCAGCTGGCCAAGCTGTAGCATGTGATGTGATGGAGTACTATTTTGCTATAAGAGGGGTAGTTTCAGAAAAACACATAGCAAGACCTATATGAACGGATACAAAGGGAAAAACTGGGAGAACACTATGTACAGTAACAACAACGTACTGATAAATTGTGAAAGACTTGGCTGTTCTCATCAATACAATGATCCAAGATGACTCCAAAAGACTCATGATGAAAAAATGCTATCCAACTCAAGAGAGAGAAGTGGTAAACTCTGAATGCAAATTGAAGTATAATATCTTGCCTTATTTTTCTTGAGTTTTTAAAAAATATGGCTAATATGGAAATTTTTTGCATGATTTCACAGGTATAACCAATACAATTTTGGTGGAGAGGAAGGAAAAGAATTTGGAACTCCAAGTTAAAAAGAAAAGAATGTTAAAAATAATAATTTTTTAAAATAAAAAAAAGTGCAAATGCAAAATTACCCCAAATGCTTATAAGTAGAAAGATCATGGGAAAAATTAATCTGTTTTAAAAGCAGCTTTCCAATTAATTCAGTCTCATAGTTTTTTGGTGTCTGTTTTCAATCATACGAATTCACTGCGATTTACACTGTTGTTCAATCAGGCATCATAAGCCTCTTACTAAATATAATCCTAATGGATGAACTGCATTTATCTGACCAGCAAACAAATGAGGCAACAATAAAAAAAAAAAGTTTTTGAAGCTTTAAACCTCAAAGAATTGGACAGCATTTAATGCCCATTTTCGAGTCTCATTTCCTTTCCCCATTTCTGCCTCTCTTTTAACTTGAAATGTTTATCTTCACTTTAGTCCTTTTAGTTGAAAGTAAGCAATACGATCTGCATTTCATTTTCACTACTGAGTGAGTGAGGCTGAAAGCCATTTGTTTTCCCCTCAAGTCTCTCTTCCCCTCATGGAAAACACATAACCTGAAACAGCTGGTAAAATACTAATCTTGTGAGTGCACAGAACCCACAGGTAAGGACTTCCTGGCTCATCATCTTCTACCTGAACTGTATTGCTAACTTAATTTGTCCCTACACAACACTGTCGCTGAGCAATTCAACTCAGAAGTAACTTTCAAACTAAAGGTTCTGTTCCCTGTCCGATGTTGCTGGGGAAAAGCTGGCAACGCCAAGAAAAGAAAGAAAATCAATCAGCTTGAGGAGGTTCCAGAGCATCGTTTCCCTAAGGAGGGTTTGTCTGCTTTTTCAAAGCAAAAGTATATCTTCAGCAGCTTTCCAAGGCAAACCTACTGACACATGGAAAGAGTTCCAAAGTAACCAAAGCAGCTTTAGGAGGGAAGGAAATATGGCCTAAGAATGGCTCTTATTAAATTACTTTAGGCATAGCTATAATACATGTTCCTTTAAACCTTACAAAGCAAAGGGGTTTCACTTCCTAGGGAGTCTAAAAGCAGTGGATGAAGGGCTTTCCA
Organism: Notamacropus eugenii; assembly: GCF_028372415.1. Taxonomy (NCBI): domain Eukaryota; kingdom Metazoa; phylum Chordata; class Mammalia; order Diprotodontia; family Macropodidae; genus Notamacropus; species Notamacropus eugenii. Next base: position 539,203 of record NC_092878.1, on the reverse strand, counting down.
GGAGATTTTATCCCAGTCACAATATCAGGGAAACCTCCTTGGGGGGCGGGAGAGGTGGCTATGGAAAATGGAATTATCCCAGAAATCATCTCTGATGATGAAGATATAGATGGGCATAACTTAAGGTAAAGGAAAAATGGGGAAAGAACTACACTATGGGGATAACCAATATAATGAGTCATTATAACTAGAGCATTACTTTTTAATACTTTTGTACTGGATTCCAGTACCACATCTGAGTTCTTAAAACTAAGTAATATATTGTTTTCTGTTCAGTTTATGGCCCATTTCAGCCAGTTGTTTCCTGGTCTGTATTTGTGGTTGCTTTCCCTGTTAAGTAAAATCTGTACTTCTCTAGGCTGAACTTCATTCTGCTCGCTCTTTCCACTTGGTTCAGTTTACTGAGGCCATGGCAGCTGTGATCTTCCTCTCCTAGCCAGCACAACTTAATGACACAGTTTTATGCTATTATTCTAATTGATCATGATGCTACTTAAGATGAAAGCCAGTTTCCACACCTGAATCCCAGCACATGGCTACTTCAACTCCCTCGATTCTGTCAGGTCCAAATCCCCAGACTCTCTATGAATGACTCTTTAAATAGTCATGTACATACTGTCCTATTTTGTATAGTAGTTTTCCAATTTATTACGAATATGCCTCATATAAGAGACTCAAAATCCTTATTAAATTCATAGAGTGATTACATTTATCACATCCCCTCTGATCAACCAGATTCATCATTCTGGTAGACACTGAGATTAAGATTTATTTGATTCCACTTTATTTATGCTTATTCTCCCTTGATATTAAATTATTCCATCAGTATGGTTTAAGGTATAGAAATACTCATCTGCCAGACTATATGCCTCTCATGTAAAAGATATTTCTGGGCTCATTTTCTAGAAAAGAAATGTCAAATTTTTCCTATCTACTTTTTTAGTGCATGTTAAATTTATTGAAGATTGGATACCTAAATTTTTAAATTGGTGTTCATCTCTAAAAGTATGCCTTCCATGGGTAGAGATAATGTCTGTAGTAAATCCTCTGGTATATCGGAGGGTGCATATAATTCTGCGGACATTCAATAATTATTAACTACAAGTATGATCAAGGAGTTTGAACAGAGTTGCTTACCTTCCGATATCTATTTCTAGCCATGTAGCCTCGTAAGTAAGACTGGAGAATGATGGTGGCTGCTCGTTTGAGTCGGTACTTCTTTTGGACTACATACATTCGCCAGTACTTCTGAATGATGGTGGCTGCATTGGTTCTGCGCAGGAACTTGGCATAGCTGTTCAAAGTAAGCAATGAGAGTGTCAGTAATTAAAAATACTCAGACATTCATGCCCATGACATCTCAGAAACGTAAGGTTTTCTGTGGGACATTACTAACACACGTGTGTGTGTATGTGTATATAAATAGAAATAGGATCAGACATTCATAGTGCAAAGGTGGCTTGCCCCCTAGTCCAACTCTCTAGTTTTACAGATGAGCAAACTAAGACCCAGAGAAGTAGCTTGCCTAAGAGAGTAAGTAGTATAGTTAATGTTTAAATCAGGGTTCTCTAAGTCCAAATTCCTTGCTCTTTCCTCAGTACTACAAGTAATATGCAAATTAAATGCAGGTAATCTATTCAGTCCTTACTATATATTGATATACCATTCTATTTTACTAAGCTTGTTTAGTACCATATATGGTCTCAAAAATATTCACTAATCACCTGTTGCTGCACAAATTCTAGACAAAATCTATTCAGTCATTAACATACACTGACAGAGTATTCTATGTAATTAAGTTTGTTTAGCACCATATATGGTGTCAAAAAATGCTCATTAGTCAGCTGTTGCCGCATGAATTCTGAACGTAATCTATCCAGTCATTAATATACATTGATATAATATTCTATTTTATGAAGCTTATTTAGTACCACACATGGTCACAAAAGTTCATTAATCAGCTGTTTCTGCATAAATTCTGCATGTTCCCCCCCTAAGGATTGCCTCATCTAGAACCTGACACATATAGTTCTCTTTTTCAGGATCCCCTCACCTCAGTTCTCCAGAAGACACTTCAGTGGAATCATTACTAACTTGACCATGATAATATACAATTTGTTTTTCACCCACACTTGGTTTCTCTGCTTTCTTTAAACCCTTTAGAATAGATTAGAGATGAGCAATTCTTAGACATTCCAGTCCAGAGAATGAAAATTCACACAGCGCCTGTGTGAGATGGCCTTCTAGTTTTAGAAAGAAGCTTACATTCTCAATTTACTTTGAACTAAATAATTTTCACACTCATATGAAAATATTCCATGGCATGGTGGAATCTTCATAATCTGTTTGTGCAAACAAGATGTTGAATGCAGCATCTTTTCAATACATTCAGCTTCAAAAGGATATATATATATATACTATGAGTGCTATCTGTATTTCACTTTTACACTTTTTACAAAGCAAAGTCTGCGAAAGCAGACAAACAAAACACTAAGTGTGACACGATGGCTGAATTTAATACTAAAAAAGAATGGGAATGATTATTAATTTACTTTTAAAATACTGAATGTACATCCAACTAACACGGACTATGAACTTAGTATATGCAAAGTGCATGTTATGGGAATGTTTTTTAAAATATGAAAATCAAACAGATGGTGGAATAAGCTATATGATAAAATTTTCATGACTTTCAGCTTTATTCGTTGGCTTATACTGCTTCTCAGCACTAACCCCATCATGAAGAAAATTTCATTTTAAGAGAGACAAGCTGCAATGCACAAAGGACATGATACTCTTAATCTCCTGGAAAACAAATAGCCTAGCACGCAGCCCAGGAAGGAGAAAGACAGCAGCCTTCTTTGAATGTCCTTTTTAGGAGATTCTAAAATCAGATGGCGTGGTTCTGCTCACCATCGTGCCTGGTAGCCTCGAACGTATCTCTGAACAGTAATAGCCGCCTTTCTCATACGTAGGTATTTCTTTCTCAGCAACCAGCCCCGAATTGTCTTCTGGATGCGGATACAGGCAGCTCTCAACTTGTCTGCCCGTATTTTTTCCAAATAAGCTACTTGACCGGCTCGGAAAAATATCTTGTTCTTACCAAACTGGTATTTATCGTTATCCTATTTTCAGAGAAAAATGTATATTCAGAAGCAAAATTAATGGTCATATAAATAAAATATCAGGACAGAAAGGGAAACAAAGATTGTCTAAAAGCAGAATCAGTGAAGAGGTGAAACTACGTCTAACATTTTTGCTAAATCAGCAATTAACTAATGGAGCCCAATTTTGATCCTAGGCACTTCTGCACAAAATTTCTAAGACTAGTGAGGTTCAGGAAGTGGAAGGGATTTTAAGGAAGGCTATAATGACAAATACTTTCCAGAGTTCTTCTACCTGGGAATATTATTTGAGGCCAAAACTTGGTTGTGGGATTTGGGTTAGTTTTTGTTAGCTTGTTTGTATTTTAAACATCTCAAGGAAATGGAGATGTTGACATTCTCTTTGATTGGTTCCTGCTGTAAATGTCTTATTCCAGGTGAAAGCTGAGGGGACAAAAATGCCGAGAATAAGATAAGTCTAAAGGAGCACAAAAATAGAGAAAATTAAGTTTGATATATTTCTGTTGAGTTAACTTGCCTTAAAAGTCATTACTGTTTGTTTCAACTATAGTGTTATTGAGGCTTTTTTTTTAAAAAAAAAAATCTTAAATACATATTAAAATATAAGAGAAGCTGAAGACTTAAAACAAGTTCAAAGCCATTTTTAGAAAGTGAAGGTCAATATATTACCTAGACCTTTAGAGCTAAAGGAGATCTGAGCGGGCATCTAGTCAACACTCCTAATTTCAGAGATAAGGAAAGTAAGGACCCTGAGCTTGCCCAAGGCCACAGAGCTAGTGAGGGAAATCAGGTTAAGTGAAGACCCCTCAGGCATGAATTCCTCAAAACCCCCACCCTCCCCACCAAAGCTAAAGTAACTAACTATGCCCCTTAGGCAAATAAAATGCTCCAGGATGGAGGAGAACCACCGAAGTTCCCATCACATGACCTGGTGTGCCCTTCCCCTTCACTACCCCCTAATGCCACATCAGCATTCTTCCCTTAAGTTCCATATTTGGTAACTAAAACCCTCATTGGTGAGCAAAGATCCTTTCCATGTTCTTTGTCTCTGGGATAGATTCCCGTGCTTAGACTGTATGCCTGGATTCCCAGCCAACGGGAAGAAAGGCTAGTGGGCTTCCTCGTTAGGAACTATATAATGCTGTACTCCGCTCCTCTCAGGTGCACTCCCTGGTTGACACCACCCATGGTCTCCTGGGAAGTGCCCCTTCTCATGAGATTGTAATAAATTCCTTTCTGCCTTCTATCTTGAGAAGCCTCTGAGTTTAATTTGAGTAAAGGTGGCTGTATTCCACACAGTTAGGACATGGAGCAAGTAGGACTTGAATCCAGGTCTTTGGGTTCCAAGTCCCCTGCTCTTTCCACTGCACCCTGTGGCCTCTTCTAGTGGGAACAAGAGGAGGAAGGATGTAGCAGATACTCTGTGGTGGTCTGATCCAACATTCTCAGGGGCCATACAGAAGAGATAACCACAGTATTCACTGACATGAAAAGAACAGCTTGCAGAAGAAAAAAATCAGAAAAAGAAAAAATCAGAAAGCTTCACCTGAATCAGGACCTTCTGGATCCTGCCTTTTCCCCATTCCCCTTCCCTCCCTAAATTACCTTGCCTTTACTTTGTATGTATTTTTACATTAACATTTCCCCAGGGTGGAATTGAAGCACCTTGAGGGCAGGGAGGACTGTTCAGTCTCATCCTGGCAATATCTGCATGTGGCATAGTTCCTGGAATGTAGGAGGTGCTTCCTGAATGCTTACAGATTTTAAATTCGATAGAAATACATAAAAAGACTATACAGAACTGACCCCCTCAGGGCTTGGGGTGGAATACAAATAATAGAGGGTAACGGATTTTTGGCTTTGTCTTTGTCTTCTGGTCCATAGTAAGTAGGCTTTCAATAAACACATGTTGGATTAAAACAAACACACAAACAAAAAACTAGAAGGCTTCTCTTCTCTCCTCCCCTCCCCTCCCCTCCCCTCTCCTCCCCTTCCCTTCCCCTTCTCCTCCCCTCCCCTCCCCAGGCTTCTATTCTTTCTGACCACTGCTCTAGACCATGCCTTTCTTTCTTCTCTCAGAGGTGCCAGGCACTAGAGTCAAACTACAACTCCAAATGTCTCCACCTATCTCAGCAAAGCCCTGCATATAAATTCTGAGAGGAAACATGGCATCATGGGTAGAGGGTGGAACTTGCAACAAGGAAGACCTACATTCAGATCCTGCCTCTGACAACAGCTGCAAGAACATGTTCCAAATAAGTGCTGAGCAGATCAAAATGAGCTAAAAAAGAAATGAAATTCTAATGATAAATGGAATGCAACTAAAAACACCACAAATTAACTACACTGTTTCCAGATTCTTCCTTCATAAAAAGCTGCTTTTGTCATGACCCTCCCCTGTTCCAAAACTTTCAATCTAATGCAACAAGTAATTATTAAGTACTTCCCATGGGCTGGAAAACAGTTGCTTGCCTTAAAGGAGCTTAGATTTTACTGAATGGGAAAACATTCACTGTCGTTATTGTATTTGAGGAGGGGGGTTGGGAGTGTGTGAGAAGAAAGAACTAAGATGAGGGTGATTCTGAAGAGACTCATACAGTAAGTGGCCCTAGAGCCATGCTTTCAAGCAGGCTTGATTTAAAAGGAAAGGAGGCTGGCCATCTGCTGCAAACATCCGCCTGCTTTAAGGACAACTGGTGACTGTAGGCCACAGAAGTGAGGAGGGAGAACATTCCATGCTTGGAAGGTCACTTTTACAAATGGAATAAAGAAAAGGAATGTCACTCATAGGGAAACAACAGCAAATAGAATGGTGTGGCTGGGACACAGCGTGTATGGAAACCTTGATGACTTCTCTAGTTCCCATAAGACATACTCTTAATTTTGGATTTCAAGGCCTTGGCCGATTTTCTCTCTCCTCTACATAAACTCTCTACTTCAGCCAAACTGGGCTATTCATTGAACTAACAACATGCCTTGGGCTTTCTTACTTCAACACCTTTCCATTTGGGCATAATTCTCTCCACTCGTGCCCCTATAACTCAGATCTTATCATGGATGCCCTCTTTTTTTTTGTCTGTCTAAATTCTATCCACACCTCAAGGTTTCCCTCTTATCTGAGGGATAACTGATAATTTTAACAAGAAGGTAGTCTTATACTGCTATTTCTCCCATAGCTATATGTATTATTACCTTAACTACCTTGTAAGCCCCTATGAGGGGCTTAAGTCCAAACTAAGTGAAAGACGTACTTTTAATTCCTTGTATCTCCCACGGTGCCAAGCATGCTGTTTTACCCAAAGAAGAAACCAGTAAGGCATTTATTATTGATGGTTTTCCAAAAAAGGAAAAGGTGAAAATCATTTGTCCAAAAGGTACTGCCTACCTGCCAAACAGCTTCCGTTCCAGTCCCAGGCCATATAATACTGCCCCAGAACTCAAGTCCTTCTACACACATCACTGAACCCCTAAAAAAACTCTCTGCTCTGCCTGGATCCTCAAGCAACTGCCTCAATCTACAATCATTCTTTAATTCCAATTTTACATTAATTCACTCTAACTTTTTTCTCACCAAAAGTTTTAAATGGAAGCTTCTAATGGTCTCAAGCAATGAAAATCAAATAGATTCTTAAGGCAAAACTCTGTCAACCAAAAGTTCAGTGTAAAGGTCTCCTACCAGTATCAGTTTCTCTAATACATTCTTGCAAGTCTGCTTCCTGTCACTAAGTACATCTTTTTGCTTCATCAAGACACGATAGCGACTAAAAAATTCTTGATATGTCCACCTGCCAACAGAAATCAACAAAATTTTAGTTAAATATTTGGAAATATCTCCCACTAAGAAAAATCTCTGACTTAACAAATACTTGGCTTACCTGGAGGGGAAACCCGCTGCACTAATTCGGATGGTTTCTAAGACACCACATGCCCTCAACTGCTGTACCGCCCTCTTTTCATCAAACCTGCAAGTGAAAAGGCAAAATTGTTAACGTGTAAGAAGTATTAGCATAGCACAAGTGTGACTACAGCTACAATTTCTTTACTTCCCATTGTTTTGCTCTATAAAAATTAGCTGATAAAAACATGATACTATGAAAGAAAAGAAAGGAACTGATGATTGTAAACATATAGAAGTAGTGGTGGAAAAAAAAAATCTAGTCCTCAAGGCAAGTCAGTGATTAACGGTGAGAATATGAACGTACAAAGGCTGTAGTCAGGTTTGTAACAAAGGACACATGACCATGAGTCAGGATCATATCTCTAAGTATCCAGCTCCTGTAGTATTTAAAGTAGGCTTCAAAGACCATCCTTTCACATGTGTTAAGACTCCCAAAGACCTTTGCACTCAATCTCGGTTGTGGCCACAACAACCGCACCTTTGCCTTGATTCAACTAGAAACTTTCGGTTTTCTTTAGGTTTTCTTCTCACTCTCTCCTTTAGTTTACTTAATTCTCTTTTAATAATAATAATAATATAAATGATGATGATGATAACAAAAGCTAGCATTTTCATGGTGCTTTAAAGTTTACAAAACACTTTACACATTATTTCATCTGGTGATTCTCACCACAACCTTGGGAAGTAAGTACTGTTACGACCTCCCTTTTACAGATGAGGACACTTGAGGCTGACAGAAGTTACCTGGGTCCATACTTAATAAGGACCTGGGCTAAATTTGAACTCAAGTCTTCCTAACTCCAAGTCCAGAACTCTACCCACTGTGCCACCTAGCTGCCTCAAGGTAGCTTCTTTTCCAAGTGACTTATTACACAATAACGTCTTTCCCAAGATCATTAAATATACTTTTTTCAACTGAGAAGTTAAAAAATAAACTTACGTGAATGGAAACTTGAAGTCATTTGGTTTAATACAGCGTACATAATGGGGAGTTGTGGCATTGAGGGTCTCCATCAGAAGATGAAGAGAGTTTCTGAACTACATGAAAAATGAGAGAAAAGAGGAGTCAAAGATATGTTAGATTAGCTTTAAGATCATATCATCTTATTCATGGGTTTTTTTTAAGTACTGTATCAAAAATCATCAGTGAATGAAACAGTAATAAAACCAGTGAAAAAGAAGATATCAATAAAATATCTCATTTACAAAGTGGATGTTTTCCATTACAGTAGGAATGATTTCCTAACAGCAGACAGTGATTACAGCTTTAGAATTCACAAAGGTAGCAAACCCGTGAGAGAGGCAGATCAATGCCCTTGTTGTGGCATTTATAGCTGTGGAAACCAAAGCTTCGAAGGTTTAAGGGGTATGTCCAAAGTGACTCTAGTGAAGATTCAAACCCAGACACTCTGATTTCAAGTGCAGAACTCTTTGTACCACATCAAAGTGACTCTTTCAAATACTCTTCCTATGTCATTACTGCAAAACAGATTGGCAACTATCATCCTGACTTCTTAAATACAGAACTGAAAGCAACAGAAATTTAAGTTTGAACATTCTGGATTTAATTTGAAAAACACAAATACTTTCTTTCCCTTCTTAAATCCATATAATTTGAGTCAGCGATATTTAAATATTATGGACATGAATGCCTTGCTCAATTTTGAAGTTTACCTGAAAATCAAACTTTTTTTGGATAAAAAGTATTGAAAAACAGTTATTACGTAGAAGGCAGCTAGGTTCAGTGGACAGAGAATGGGGCCTAGAGTCAGGAAGATCTGGATCAAATCTAGCTTTAGAAACATACTAATTGTATGACTCTGGACAAGTCACTTAATCCCCATTTGCCTCAGTTCCTCATCTGTACAATGGGTACACAATGGAGAAGGAAATGGCAAACCACTCTAGTATCTTTGCCAAGAAAACCCTATGGAGAAAGTCCATGAGGTCATGAAAAATCGAAGATGACTGAACAACAGCCTAGGAGGCAGTATGGTACAGCAGCAGAAGAAATGGCTCTAGAGTCAGAGGAATGGGTTTAAATGCTGCCTCTGACTCATATCATGTGTGTGAACCTAGACATGACACCTCAAGAAATCAGTTTCCTTATCTGTAAAATAAAGGGCATGGACTAGATGGCTACATTGAGGTTCCTTCCAGCTCCAAATCTGCAGTCCTATGAAGTTAGTGCATGGTGTGTATGTGTGTGTGTGTGTGTACATGTGTGCATGTGTGCATGTGCGTGCGTGTGTGTGGTGGACATATGCGGTAGGGGTGGGGGGGAGGGGAAACAGCCTGGAACTGATTTTTTTCCCTGTGGAAAACAGCAGGTGCAGAAACTCCCTCTATTCTCCACAAATTGATGGACTGATGATTGATTTGTCTGTAATTTAAAATCTGAGATGGTTCCCTAGGACATGGAGAGGTTTAGAGGTCCATGATCATAACACTGGTATATGTCAGAAGCAGATGGTTTGAATTCAAGTCTTCTTAACACCAAGGCTGACCCTTTCCCAACTATGCTGTTCTGTCTGTCTCTACAAACACACACATACACACACACACACACACACACACACACACACACACTCAAAGACCCAGGAAAGACGTTAGACACCATCTAGCCTAGATACCTCATTTTTAGATGGAGAACTGAGGCTTCTCATGAATGCTAACATTATTCAAATTCCAGAGGCATGAAATAGAAAGCATAGTATTATCTCACTTGTAGAACTCTTTGTCCATCCTCCTCATCTGGCAGAAACCCAGTTTACTGAGCTTAGAAGCAGAAGACCAGATGTTAATTTATTATTAAACTGGACATCCCTGGAGGGGGCAAAGGAATATCCCAAATCTCTCCTTTTCCTAAAAAGAAGATGCTGCTTATGGATTCTGATATTTTGGGAATACTGTTTGTTAAATAGTGTTTTTAGCTTATCCTTCAGACCCTGAAGCAAAATGATCATAGAAGGAAAAAATTTCTACACAAAAATACCATCACCTCCTTAATTCTTCTTAGATGGGGTTGGGGAGGGCCCAGCTTAAGGACTAATGTCAAAGCTGTTATACTCTTAGAAGCTTATCCTCGTGGCTACTGGGTGAAAGCCCGGGCCATGGCCATAAAGGTGTTTTCACACCTTGGATAAATGTATATTTTGTACCTTGAAAATGCAGCACCCATGGTTAGAAGCAGCAGCTGGCTACAGCTTGGCTTTGAGGTCCTTGCACAATTTAAGTCAAAGGGAAGCAAAGACAAGCAATGCTCCTTACGGTTAGGAACTGGAAGTCTACCTCATTTATTCATTCATTCAACAACCATTTATTTAGTGTGTAACACATCCCCTAGAGGGTAGAATACTAAGAGAAATAGAAGACATGGTTTTTGACCTTCAGTAGCTTAGACTCTATGTAAGAAGTCTGAATATGAAACAGAGGAAAAGATCAAGATTAGTCTAGTACAAACTCAAAGGCCTGGTGGAATTGAGAAACCAATAAAATCTTTTTTGGTTGAACAGAATCAGAAAAGGATTCATAAAAAAAGATGAGGGTGCAACTAGAGGTGGGTTTTGAAGAATGGATAGGATTAGAGTTGGTAGAATGTGGGCTGGGAATCCTATTCAATTAGATAAGCATTTTTTAAATCATTTATTATGTGTCAGGTGGTATGCTAGCCAGGGATTAAAGACAAAAAGAAAATTATTCATATCCTTAATGAGTTTACATTCTAATGGGTTAAAATCCCAGCAACTTCTTATTGGCTAAGAAGCATTAAGTATCAAGGTTCATTGAGAAGGGGTAAGGAAAGTTTGTGGCATACTTGATGTTAGGAAAGGAAGAAGATAGTTATGTACCACTCACCTGGTGTCCCACAGTTTTCTTGTGTTCTTTTGTTGTCTGGCCTGGTCTAACTTTAATTGGCTTTATGGGAGTTCTGGACAGTGGAGTACGCCCAGAAGGAGTGGCTGAAGAGGGACTAAGGGCTTTTTCATCATCTTGAAATAATTCTGGGAGCATCTTAAACTATGTCACAAACAGAGAAAAATATTAAAACTGGAATGAAAATATAAACCTAGTGAAAAAAACAATGTGATAGTCTTCAACTAGAGTGGATCACACTTCAAATAACCTTAGAAAAATACTTTCAGACACACTCAGTGAACATTATAAGATTCAATGGCAAAGAAGCAGGAGAGGATTTAAAGACAGATGCTAAAACAATACAGTTGGAAGAAAAGGTGTATTGTTCTACAACACAGATTTGATAAATGAATTCATGAAAATTCTTTTTTTCTTTTCTTTTTTATTGCTATCTTTCGTCTTTATATCAGCATTATTTCTGAATATACCCCTTCTTCATATATTATACTACACTATACTCACTATACTAGGTAGTGAACCATCCCTTGTAATAAAGAAAAAGGACAAAAAAAAGTCAGCAAAATCAACACATCAACTGAGTGACTTTGTATGTGACGTCCTGCATTCGTCGCTCTAACGCTATTTCTGCACAGAAGGGAGGGAGGTGCATTTCGTCAACTCTTCTCCAGAACAAAGATTCTTGGTCTTTACAATTGTAGTGGTTCTGTTCTCTCCATTTACATTGTTGTCATGAGGAATACTGATTTCGTGCTTCTGCTTAATTCATTCTGAACCAGTTGATGTAAAACTTCCCATAAGAAATTTTTAATGTGGAAATATTATTGCTGCCTAATGTTTCATTATCAAGCATAAGTTTTCATCTTAACACTACAGTTGGACATGGCCATTTGTTTCCATCATGAAGAAAACATTTCCAAGGAAACTCAGGATCAACTCAATTTAACAGGAAACTTCTTAATGTCTATTATGTGCAAAGTATGGGAGGGAACATCAAGTTTACATATGGCACAATAGCAACGCTTTCATGAACATGACAGGGAGCAGGTATATGCATTTAGGGTTAGGGTTACCCAGAGCCAAATAAATAAACAACAGCCATTTATGTGTCCTTTGAGACTCATGAAGTATTTTATGTTCATAATCTCATTTGATTTCCAGGATGATCCTGTGAGGTAAGTGCTATAGCTCTTTTTATCCTTCAAGACTCAACTTACGAAGTGGAGATAAGATGGCAGGAAACAATGAAGCAAGGTCTCCTCCATTCCCAATCCCTCAAAATAAAAAACCTTCTCCAAACCGATCTAGAAAATGCAATAGACTGAATCCTCATGGGGAAATCCAATAAAATACAACACTGAGTCATTTTCCAGCCCAGACTGTCAGAGAGACACAGAGAGTTCTATGGACATTGGAATGTGGCCAAGAAATTAGGCCTTAAGAAACGCTCCATTATAGGGAGAAGCTGGGCACAGGGTCAAGAGGAGTTCCCAGACCCGTCCTGCACTGTGTGCAGGAATTATGTGGGAACAAGTGCCAACTACCTAGAAGTGAGTCATCATGGATGGTTTTTTAGTCACCTCTTGTTATATTTTGTGACTTTGGTATCTCAAAGCTCTTAAAATTGTGCTGCCTCTAGCGCAGATTGCTTGTGTATAAACCAAACATACTTATTTTCCATCTTGGTTTACTTGGTTTACATCTGAGGCTATGGTGTTCAAATATGATGGTTCCATTGTCCTTGATGATGATGAGAGTTTGTTATGAAAACCTTGACGGATTTCTACCTTTTTTGTTTATTTCTTGTTCTTTCAGCTTCATCCTTAAATGTCATCATGTTGAGGTTGCTCATCAAGCTTTCTTAAAACTTGTTTCTCATTATTAGGTTACATTGCTCATATTCTTCCACCATCAGTTTCTCAGAAGATCAGTTGATGGCTGGCTGAGACTATGAAGTTCATCAGTAAGTCAAAGCACACTAACTCGACCTAGAGTTGAAGATTTACAAAGCACTTTCCTCATAAGATCACTATGAAGTGGACATCCTTTCGCTCAAAGACATATGCTAGCCAATTAACTTTAAAAATTCAACAGACATTTATGAAGCACAGTAATATATAAGGTATTATGTTAGTAGATTTGGATATAATGAAAAAAAATTTAAATGCATGTCCAGCTTTAAGGAGTTTATCTTCTACTGGGTAGGCGGGGGGAGAGGAGGATAGGTAGAAAGGAGAAGACAGTCCGATAAGAAAGTCAATACAAAGTAATTTAAAGACAGATATTGTTTATACCAGAAAGGACTCATAGACAGGAGGTGGCAGTCATACAGGGCTTTACAAGAAGTGAGGGATTCCATGGACCACAGGTAAAGAAGGGGGTACATGCCAGACACAGGTGATTGACTGTACAAAAAAAGCTAGTCTCATTTAGAAGCAAATTTTCAAAGAGTCAAGAAGGCACAATGGAGTGAGAGTGAGGTTCAGGTCCTGCCTCTGATACGTTCTGACTGTGTGGTCCTAAGCAAGTCACTTAACTTCTAAGTATTCCTAGACAGCTCTCTAAGACTAAATGTGTATCTAAGATATATATATATATATATATATATATATATATATATATATATATATGTATCAATCTACATAGAGGAATTTTCTTAACAGAAGGTACCAATACCTATGAAATCAGAGGTCTAATTTATTTTTTAAAAAAGAAGAAACTAGCAGATTTTTTAATTCTTCTAAATCAAATCCAGATTGCTTCTAAATTATGTTACTTCTTTAAAATAACATTACCCCCAAAACTAATCAACATTGTATTAGAGAAATGAAGTAAAAATGTGACATGGGAGAGTCAATATTTTTGCTCTGCCCACCCAACACACCTCTTCCATGATAATCTAGAAAACGTGCCAGACCAAATTCTGAGCAGTAAAGCCAAGAAAAAGTCTTAGTCAGTTTTGTAGCCCAGAGCAACTCAGGAATATAGACAAAGAGGTCTGCGGACATGGGCAGGGGCTGGCCAGGAGCATAAAGCAGGGACAATGGAGGTAAGCGCATTCCAGTGCCCAAGAAAGGTAAGGGGGATGAGACTAGACACCAGGACTGGAAGCAAGGGGGAAGGAAGAGATCCCAGGGGTCCTAACCCAGTACTGGGAACAGAAACAAGTGACAGCTGTGGTGTATCACTATTATTTTGGGTCATGATCCCAGGGTATAGGGCATAGAGGAATGGCTTCCTGTGAAACAGGTGCTAGCTGTGTACAGAACAAGATAAGTTCCAAAATTTTAGCTGCATGGTTCTGAGCACAAGAGCAGAGGGGGAACTCAGTTCTAACCTTTGGCCCAGCAAATAAGCCTGTAGTAGAATAAAAAGGGCAGGAAACTAACACCAAAAGCGGCAGTCAAACAGTTCAGTACCTCTGAACCTGCAAAACCTCCCAGGAAGCTAACAGTGACCAAATCCAACAGCAATCCACTGAAACTCGACCACAGACAAGCCAACAGACCTAAACCTGGTTCAGGAATTTGAAAATAGGATAACAGGAAGGCAGTGAATAAACCTCTGGTAAGATCATACCACACCAACCCAAAAACTTGCAGGTCCCCAGAATGAGATGTGAAAAGAACAGAAGGTCATAACAAGACAGAAGTTTAGAACAGTCTTCCCTTCTCACTCAGAAAGGAGAAAACTCAACACTGACATAAAGTCCAAAGTCAAGAAATAGGCTAAAAGAATGAGCAAGGAATAAAAAGAACCTGATCAGAAAGAACTTCCATGGTGAGAGTGAAGTTCAAGATACAAGCACAAAAGAAGATAATGACTTGAAACATCTATAGGCAAAGCCTCAAAGTAAAATGGAGATTGGACACACAAGTCCAACAAGAATTCTTAAAAGTTAGCAATGGACTGGGCTGGACATTTTGTAAAAGTGGTACATAACCTTGCTGAAGAAAATAACTCTTTAAAAATGAATATTGGACAAATGGAACCTAATTACTCCAAAATAAGTTTTTAAAACAATAGAACAAAGTTAAAAGACTAAAAAATAGAAGAAAATGCATAATATCTCAAAGGAAAAATAACTAACCTAGAACACAGATCTAGGAGTGAGAACTTAAGAATCCTTGGACTACCTGAAAGCTGTGAACAACAACAAAAAAGAGTCAATACATCACATTTTAAGAAAGTATAAAGGCAAATTGCCCAGATATGTTAACCCCAGAAGAGAAGGTAGAAATCTAAATAATCTACTAGTCATCTCTTGAAAGAAACCCCCAAATGAAAATCCCCAGGAATAATATATCCAAAATCCAGAACTCCCAGTTCAAAAAGAAAATATTGTAAGTAGCAAGAAATAAAGAATTCAAGGACCATGGAACCACATTCAGGAACATGCAAGATTTAGTAGCTACTACCATAAAGAAACAAAAGGTTTGAAAAGATATTATGGAAGGTAAAGGAAGAAGGACCTATCCATCTGAATATAATTCTACAGGAGAAAAAAAAAGATTACTTAATGAAGAAGAAGGCTTTCAAACATTACTGATGAAAAGGACAAAGCTGAATAGAAAATCTGTCATTAAAATTCAGGACATGATAGAAGCATAAAAAGGTAAATATGAGGGAGTAATCATAAGGGAATAAATAAGGTTAAACTATTTATGTCCTTGTGTGGGGAGAGGATACATGTAATCCTCAGAACTTTATTATCATGAGGGCTCTTATAGGAAGTCTAATTATACAAAGGGCCTAGGTATGCTTCTATTGTGTTGGAAGGATCTCAAAAGAAGAATGGA
Source organism: Notamacropus eugenii (assembly GCF_028372415.1). Lineage (NCBI taxonomy): Eukaryota > Metazoa > Chordata > Mammalia > Diprotodontia > Macropodidae > Notamacropus > Notamacropus eugenii. The sequence continues at coordinate 523,505 of NC_092878.1, read as the reverse complement.
AGGGTGGGGAATAGGGGTGGAGAGAGAGAGAGGAAAGGGGAAAACTACTTCATTTAAAGGGGTGCAAAAAGAAGAGTTTATACAATGGAAGGGCCATGTGAGTTATAAGGGGTAAGAATGGTTATAAGGGGCAAAACTTGAGCTTTACTCTCATTTGAACTAGTTCAAGGATGGAAGAATTAACATATACATATTATTTAGGTACAGAAATTCATTTTACCCAACAGAGAAGTAGAGGGGAAAGGGGTTAAGAAACAGGTTAGGGTAAATAAGAGAGAGAAGGGAGGAAATGATTAGAAGCCTCTTGAAGAGGAGATAGGGTAAAAAACAAAAAGATACATATAAGAAAATAGAGTGGAAGGAAATGCACAGAGCAATCATAACTGAGAACATGAAGAGGGTGAACTCACTCATAAAAAACAGGATATCCGAATGGATTAAAAACCAGAGGCCAACAATGCGTTTGTTTATAAGGAGCACAAGTGAAAGTTAAAAATAAGGGACTGGAACGGAATCGACTATGCAGAGGTGGCAATCATGATCTCAGATGTTGTTGTTCAGTTGTGTCCAAATCTTTGTGACTTCATTTGGGGTTTTCTTGGCAAAGATATTGAAGTGTTTGCTATTTCCTTCTCCAGCTCACTTTACAGAAAATTAAGTGACTTGCCTAGGGTCACATAGCTAGCAAATGTCTGAGGCCAGATTTTAACCCAGGAAGATGACTCTTCCTGATTCTAAGCCTGGTACTATATCCACTGTGCCACTTAGCTGCCCCAAAGGAAAAACAAATCTAATTAAAAGAGATAAATAGGGAAACTACATTTTACTAAAAGACACTATGGGTAATGAATTAATATAAACACTAAACATATATACACAAAATAGAATGACATCCAAATCTTAAAGAAAAAGTTAAATGAGAAATTAGGGGAAATGATAAAATTACCATTTGTAGAAAGTCTCAATTTACCCCTCTCAGACCAAGATAAGTAACCATAAAATAAACAAGAAAGAAATTAAGGAAATGACTAGAATTTTGGAAAAGTTAGATGAGTTAGACCTCTGGAGAATAGTGAATGGGAATAAAAAGGAATATACTTATTTTTCACTTGCATACTGTACCTTCACAAAAACTGGACCATGTATTTGGGCATAAAAATCTCACAGACAATAAAAGCAAAATATAGTAAACGCTTCTTTTCCTAACCATAATGCAATTCAAATTACATTCAATAAAAGGCCTCTAAAGCACAGATTAAAAATTCATTGGAAACTAAATAACCTAATAATAAAGAATGAGTCGGTCAAAGAGCAAATCATAAAATCAATAATTTCATTAAATAAAATTATAACGAGTCAACATACCAATATTTGTAGGATGTAGCCAAAGCAGTGGTTAGAATTGTTTTATCTCTAAAAGCTTACATAATTGAAAAAAAAAAGAAAAAAAGGAATCAGACATGTAAATAAAAAAATCTAGAAAAACAGCAAATTAAAAACCCTCACTTAAACACCTAAATAAAAATCCTGAGAATCAAAGAAGAGAGATGAATGAAACTGAAAGTGAAAAAAAATCACCAAACTAATAAACAACACTAGAAGCTAGACTTTTTATGAAATAGAATAAATCTTTGAGCTCATATGATTAAAAAAAGAAGAAAATCAAATGACTGATATCAAAAGTTAGAAAAGCAATCACACAGAATGAAGAAGAAATAAAAGCAATAATTAGGAGATATTTTGCCCAGCTATATGCCAATAAAACTGACAATAAGTGAAATGGACGAATATTTACAAAAATATAATTTGCCTGGATTATTATGTGTGTTCGTCCTTCACTGCTGAAGAAGACCATGTCATCAGAGAAATAATGACATGACTTGCACTTGACTTTGTTTTACGTGAGGAAGGGCTGTGCAGGTCACCAGCCTCACTTCTCCTCCAGAGCCATCTGAATCCAGTGACCAGATATTCATCAAGATGACTGGAGATGACCCAGGATGAGGCAATTGGGGTTAAGTGACTTGCCCAAGGTCACACAGCTAGTGAGTGTCAAGTGTTTGAGGTGAGATTTGAACTCAAGTCCTCCTGACTCCTGCACTGGTGCTCTATCCACTGTACCACCTAGCTGCCCATGCCTGGATTAAGAGAACAGAAAATAGAATACTTAAATAATAGCATCTTAGAAGAAGAAATTAAGTCATAAGCGAACTCTAAATGAAAAATAAAAGAACAAGCTGGATGAACTCAAAGGCAAATTCCACTAATATTTAAAGAATAATTAATTCCAAAACTATATGAACTGTTAGAAAAATTAGGTAAAGGATTTCTATTAAATCCTTCTATGACACAAATATATGTTCTTGATATTTAAACCAACAAGAGTCAAAACAGAGAAAAATACAAAACTGTATACCAATTTCCCTAATGAATATCAATGTAAAAATTTTAAATAAAATTCTGCCAAGGAGATTACAGTAATGTACCACAAAGACCATACATTGTGACCAGGTCGATTTATACTAGGAATGTAGGTCTGGTTCAATACTAGAAAATGGCATAATTGACTACAGTAAAAAGAAATCAATAAAAATCACAGGATCATTTTAATAGATATAGAAAAAGCTTTTGACAAAATATAACCCCCATTCCTCTTTTTAAAAAGCCACTAGAAAGCACAGGAATCAATGGAGCTTTCCATAAAATGATAAGTATTATATATCTAACCCTAAGAGCAAGTATTATCTATCAGAATAAGCTAGAATCCTTTCTAATAAGATCAGGAGTGAAGTAAGGGCATCGATTATCACCATTACTATTGAATATTTACTAGAAATGCTAGCTACAGAAGAGAATTTGGAACAGAAAAAATAAAAGGATAAAGGAGTTTGTCCTTTATATGCATGAGCACCCACACGCAAACACACACACACACACACACACACTCCATACAGCAAAAATTATAGAAGATGGAAACACTGTCAAAAGGACTGCTGAAAGATAGGCACACTAAAACACTGTAGAAGGAGCTGTGAATTGCTCCAGCCATTCTGGAAAGCAATTTAAAATCAAGCTTTGTAAAAAGTGGCTAAACTTATCATGAGAATAATATACCATGACCAGGTAAGATTTATATCAGGAACGCCAGACTGGTTCAATATCAGGAAAACTATCAACATAATTGACCCTATCAACAACAAAACTAACAGAAACAATATGATTATCTCAATAGATGCAGGTATTTGATATTATATATCAAAAAAGTTTTTGACAATATACAACACTCATTCCTATTAAAAACACCAGAGAACATAGGAATAAATGGAGTTTTCCTTAAAAGGATAAGTAGCATCTACACAAAACCATCAGCAAGCACTATAATGGGGAAAAGCTAGAAGCATTTCCAATAAGATTGGGGTGAGACAAGAATATTTTACTGTTGTTTCAATCACCATTGTGATTCATTATAGTACTAGAAATATTAGCTTTAGCAAGAAAAGAAGAAAAATAAATAGAAGGAATAAAAACAGGCAAAGGAGAAACAAAATTATCACTCTTTGCAGATGACAGGATGATATACTTAGAGAATCATTTAAAAAAACTACTTGAAATAGTAAACAACTTTAGGAAAGTTGCAGGATGTAAGATAAACTGATATAAATCGTAGGCATTCTACATATTACTAGCAAAGCCCAACAGCAAGAGATAAAAAGAGAAATTCCATTTAAAGTTACTGTAGACATTATAAAATACTTGGGAGTCTACCTGAGAAAATAAACCCAGGAACTATATGAACACAAGTACCAAAACACTTTTCACACATATGAAATCAGATCTAAATAATTGGAAAAATAATCAGTTGCTCAGGTAGGCCGAATTACTATAATAAAAATGATGATTCTACCTAAATTAATTATTCAGTGCCATACCAATCCAACTACCAAAAATTTATTTTAGAGATCTAAGGAAAAAAATAGCAAAATTCATCTGGAAGAACAGAAGGTCCAGAATAAGGGAATTAATGAAAAGAAATGCTAGGGAAGGCAGCCTAGTCATATCAGATCTTACATTGTATAATAAAGCTGCAATCATCAAAACTACTTGATACTTACTAAGAAACAAAGTGGTGGATCAGCAGAATAGGTTAGGTACACAAGACAAGTAGTCAGTGACTATAATAATCTACTGGATGATAAACCCAAAGACTCCAGCTTCTGGGATGAGAACTCACTATTTGACAAAAACTGCTGGGAAAACTGGAAAACAAGTTTTGCAGAAACTAGGCACAGACCAACATCTTATACCCTATGCCAAAATAAATTCAATATGGATACATGATTTAGATAAAAATGTTGATATTATAAGCAAACTGGGAGAGCAAGGAATAGTTTGCCTGTCAGATTTATGGAGAATGGAGGAATTTATGACAAAACAAGAGACAGAGAACATTATGAAACGCAAAATGGATAATTTTGATCACATTAAATATAAAAGGTTTTGCACAAATAAGGCCAATGCAACCAAGATTAGGAAGGAAGCAGAAAACTGGGAAATAATTTTTATAACCGGTATTTCTGATAAAGGCCTCATTTCCAAAATATATAGAGAACTGAGTCAAATTAATAAGAATACAAGTTATTCCGCAAATAATAAATAGTCAAAGGATATGAACAGGCAGTTTCCAGATGAAGTCATACAAAAAAATGCTCTAAATCACTATTGATTAGAGAAATGCAAATCAAAACAACTCTGATGTATCACATCACACCTCTCAGATTGGCTACCATGACAAAACAGAAAAATTATAAATGCTGGAAAAGATGTGGGAAAATTGGAACACTAATGCATAGTTGGTGAAATTGTGAACTGATCCAACCATTCTAGAGAACAATTTAGAACCATGCCCAAAGGACTATAAAAATGTACATATCCTTTGACCCAGCAATACCACCTCCAGGTTTATATCCCAAAGAGATCATACATATGAGATCATACAAATGGGAAAAGGACCCACATGTACAAAAATATTTATAGCAGCTCTTTTTGTGATGGCAAAGAATTGGAAATCAAGAGGATGCCCATCAGTTGGGGAATGGCTGAACAAGTTGTGGTATAAGAATGTAATGGAATACTATTGGCTGTAAGAAATGATGGGCAGGCAGACTTCAAAAAACCTGGAAAGGCTTGCATGAACTGATGCTGAGCAAAGTGAACAGAACCAGAAAAACATTATACACAGTTATCAGTCACAACCTGAGATGACTAACTTTGATAGACTTATCTCTTCTTAGCAAAGCAAAGATCCAAGACAACTGCAAAAGACTCATGATGGAAAACGCAGTTCACATCCAAAAAAAGAACTACGGTGTCTGAATGCAGATTGAAACACATTATTTGCTCTCTGTCTCTTTTTCTTTTTTTGTATGTTTCTTCTTTCTCATGGTTTTCTCCCATTGGTTCTCATTCTTTATAACATGACTAATGTGAAAATAGGTTCAATATGAATGTATATGTAGAGCTTATATCAACTTATATACAGTCTTGGAGTGGGAGGAGGGGACAGATGGGGAGAAAATTGAGAACTCAAAATCTTACGGAAGTGAACATTGAAAACTATAAGTAAATATATTTTTTAAAAGAAGAGGAAAAAAAAGATTGGAAAAGGAAAAAAGGTGGCTAAAATCTCTTTATTCTTTAACCTGGAGAATTCACTGCTAGGCATATACACCAAGGAGATCAAAGATTAAAAGAGAAATCCATTTATACCAAAATATCTACAGCAGTACTTTTTGTAGTTGTTAAGAAAAGGAAAAAACATCAACTGGGGAAGAATTTTTTTTAAAAAAAATATGGCATATTAATGTATTAGAATATAATTACTGTACTGTAAGAAATGATGAAGATGAAGAAGTCAAAGAAGCATGAGAAGACATCTGAACCGAGGCAAAGTAAAGTAAGCAGAATCAAGAAAACAATGTGTACCATGACTACAACACCATGAATGGAGAGTCCTCCAAACCCCCAAACTGAAGCCAGTGTAACTGTAATGACCAAGCCTGCCCTGAACAAGATATGAGAAAATGCACCTATGTCCCTTCTTTGCAAAATGGAACACTAAGCTGGTTTACTATATGTTTACTATATGTTAGTTTTACTATAAATACCTTTTTTCTTCTTTTTTATTGCAAGAGACAGTTCCCTGGGGAGATGATACGGAGGTATATTTGGAAATTAAGGTGATATAAAAATAAAAGCTAGCAATAAAAATAGCACATATGTCCTGCCTATCTGTCATGTGCTACAGAACAAGAATTCACAACCATGGACAATTTTATAAAGACTCTGAAAACATGCTAGGCCTTGAAAGCTTTGTATGAAGTAAATCTTCCATGGAAGCAAAACATAACTTGAAATTTAAATTCTTTCTTAGACTGACTGACAAAAGGGATGACTAATCATTATAAATGATTCATTAGCATTCATGATTACCTTCTGATGAATATGATCATCAGGAAACTTAGAAGATAATAATCTGTGCCCAGGGAATTAAGAGCTTAGAAATGTTCTACCTAAGTTAAATTACCTTAAAAAACATCATTTGCATCAGCATTTTATCAAACAAGAAGCAACACTATTATAAATTTGGAGTTTCACCACTAATCTTAAAACAATGGTTAGTTACAATTTTAAACCTAAATAACAGAAAATTAAAAACAAATTCTGCATCACATTTCCTTTTTAAAAATAAGCTTAAATATGCGTTAAATGTGCCTGGGAATCACAAGGACAGGAAAAAGGAGGTTTAATTTTTCCCAAAAAAATTCCCTTAGAATCACAATTTCACTTTTACTGTGAGTGTTGAATTTGGTCATTTTGTATTTAGAATGATCCAGCCTAAAAATAAGAATCGGTATTTTCAAAGCCATTGAAAACAAAAGTTTTTGCTCCAAGAGCAATGTCTAAATGTGTACATGACATTCCATGGAAGTCAATTTCCTAAATGGTAATTCTAGAACAGGAAAATGATCATGGAACACTGCAGGCAGGATTGCAGTGAAGACTGCCATTTAACAACTGGTTATCTACAAAGTATCCAATCAAATAATTTTTACACATTTGAAATCCCCACTTAACTGTACTCTTTTGGATTTCTCTGGCATGCCACCTGTAACGTCATCATCATGCATCGGCATGGCTACTCACACCTACTGGGTACTGATATCCGTACCCAGCTCCCAGAACCTCTGACTGGATGGCAGATCTATTTAAGAAAGGTTCCAAGGCCAGTCATCTTTTATTTACTACTTGGTTGCACTCTTTTGGATTTTTCCAACATATCCCCATACTAAATAGCTTTCCTCCCACCCATAGCCCTTTTCAGCTTTCTTTTGTCCTATTGTCTTCTCCCAATAGATTGTAATCTCCTTGAGAGCAGGGAGTGGCTTTCTTCCTCATATCTGTATCACAAGTGCTTAGCATAGCACCTACCACATAATAGTTTGACTATACAGACTATTTGATGAGAAGGGGAAAATATTCTCCATGGTTACCTTGCTTGATTTAAGAACTTTAATTTGTTCTTCAAAAACTGTGTCCTTATTCTTCTCCAAGAAGCCTTCACACTGGTATTCAACCTGCAAACACAGGGAAAAACTTTAATATTTAACCAAACTCTTCCACAACAACAACAAAAAGATTTTGAGCTAGTTACCAATTGCAAGAAATACGTCTTCAGTGCCTACTCTGCGTAGGGCACTATGTTAGGAATGTTTCAGGTGATCAATTATTTTGATTTAATTATTTTATTACAAAAGGGAAATTATAGGATCCAAGTCTATTAAAACTCTAGTACAATTCACCAGATGTTTTTATGAGGACCAACCATTTATGGATCAGTGGGATTTCTTATCTATTTGTTACACACAATACTCTTAATGAACCAATAAAGGTGGCTTCTCTTTCTGCCAGCCCCCTCACCCTCCACAACCAGGCTGATCATAGTGCCTGGAGCTTATCATCTGTCCCACTACCAACTGCTTCCTCCCCTTCCTCCCATGCCATAGTCATGTATCTTTATGGCTCGAGAAACCATCTGGCAGAAATGAATTTATCCTTTGGAACAAAGACTGCTAGTGAAAAAGAGTGAGAATAAGGGTTGGTTGGTACATAGAAGATAGAAGAGCTAACAAAGTTGAGAGGGAGAGTTTGATCTAACAAGTTAATGTGGAAAATTTCAAATCATAAAGGTAAACTTATTGGGGGTAAATTCATATGCTCCCTCCACCAAACATTATTATTTCCATCAGTCTGCTTCCCAAACTGAAAGATCACTTTGTAACTTTTATGTCTCTAAGGTACATCTCAAGGTCTCCAGTCAAGATTATGGGAAACCTGAAAAGAAGACAGTCTCTACAGGTAACCTTTGTAAAGACAGATAAGTAACATAGGCCCACTCACCATCTCAACCTCCACTCCTCCCCTGCAATATGAAGATACCTTAAATGACTTTCTAATATGTATGAAATCCCGTGATGAAATCCAGTTATCCACAGGATAATAAAATTATTGATAACTCTCAATTATTTGACATCAAAATTCAAATGGGATTGAAGTAAAAAAACAAAAACAAACAATACAGGTTAATCACCCCACAAAGCCATGAACTGAGAGAGAATCCTGCACAGTAGATAGAAATCTGGCCTGAAAACCAGGAAGACTTAAGCTCAAGTCTTTTCTTTGACACACACTGTCAGTGAGATCCTGGGCTTACCTTCTCAATGTCCTAGGCAACTCTCCAAAGTTATAACTTGTAGAAAAGGTACAGACTTGTATTGGTAGAGGGAATTTCTTCCCTGGGGAGTTTCCCATACCAATGAAATCACAGGTCTGGTCCCTATTCCTGACCCTCAGGTCATATAGAACGCAACCATTAGCAACCACTAGCTATTGGTTTTTTCCCCCTTTTTTTAACTTGAATCTTCTAAAGTCTAAAAGAAACAAATAAAAACAAAGCACAGCAAAGCATCCTTACCTTGTCAGCAAAATGCTGAATGATAAAGGCTTTGTTGGACAGGCGGGGCTTTTCAAAGAGCGCACATTTGTTCAAGTGCGTGTTGTACAACTTCTGGGCCCATGTGTCATCCGAACCTTTAGGCATCTAGAACAGAAAAAGACAATGACAATTAGAACTAGCTGTGATGCTCATCTGAAATGATTAAGACAGCAAACTGTACTTTCGGTCAGCTACGTAATACCTTGTACATACACTGAAAGAACTCTTCTATCTTCTTTACGTTTCTGTGAACTCCCTGTGATTGTCTGCAGACCACAAACCAAACATTTTTAAGTAGTTTAAGTGACTGTCTTTCCCAGGCTGACTTAGGGCATTCTTTTGCATTTTTTGGCATATTTCATCAAGTTGCAAATGAATAACTAAAGGGGCTTTTATAGTAAAAGGCAAGCTAATGAAAAAAAATCTTATAGCTATATGTATTTGTGACATGTTAAGAAATCAGGACAAGCTTATGGGAAGATGAAATTTATCATATGTATTGAACATATTCAGAAATAGACAAAAAAATATTTTTTATCAAATACCAGATGGGGAAGCTGTGGGTAGACAGCATCTAAAAAGATCGGAGGATTTTAGTGGTACTAGCTCAATATAAACCAATAATGTGATAGGGGAGTCAAATTTTCATCTATAATAAGAGAGTTAAAAATGAGAAAGGTTATATTATACCCACTATATTCTACTGCTTTTTGGATATCTGGAAAGCTCGGTGTTATAAGGGACCTTAGAGATGATCTAGTCTAACCCTCTTATTTACATATGAGGATTATGAATTCTAGGTAACACAAATGACTTCCCGTACATCCCATAGTTGTCATCAGTCACTACAGAATGCAATCTGTTCAAATGTTAAAGACCTCTCATTTATCTATACGTATACTGGAGAAGAAAATAAGCCAATAATTCATTGAAAACTCTTGTTTATTCCTTTAATGACAAGGGTGATCACTGGTTAATTTAAATAATGCCTTATGGCTTTATTATGAGTGTTACAGTATAAAAATGAAACACTAAGCTTGGATTTTTAAAGTGAACCATAAGACTTGTAAAATTCAAATACATGAGAATTTGTACTCCATTCAGAATTGGTGATAATTTTTGCAGGTAATCAAGCTAAAGTTTATCTTCACATGACTATTGAAATAAAAGGGGGGATTGCTAATCAATTTTTTAAACACAACTACAGAGTGGATGTTTAAGCTACTGTTATAAAGCTATTATGAAAACTATTAGTCAGTACCTTCAAGTAGTCATTTGCTTACAGACAAATGATATGCTAATTAAAAAAAATCTAATTTTTTCATCCAAAGTAGGTTTCCTGTAGACATCTACTACGGACACTTAGAGGCAAAGAATACTAGAGAAAGAAGTGATCTTGCAAATAAACTGGCCTTTCTCCTTGATTTTAAAGATGAAGAAAGTGGTAAAGTTGAATTTCTTTTCCAAGTGTTTACTAATTCAAACTAGTTTTTCCTAACCTCTCAGGTTAGGCAGGCAGGTGACACAGTGAATAGAGTGATGGGCCTGGAATCAGGAAGACCTAAGTCTGAATTTGGTCTCATACAGTAACCAGCTGTATGACCCTGGGCAAGTCACTTAACTTGTCTGCCTTAGTTTCCTCAACTGTAAAATGGGGACAATAATAGCACCTACCTCACAGGGCTATTGTGAAGATAAAATGAGGTCATATTTATCAAGTGCTTAGCAGTGCCTGGCACATAGTAGGTGCTTAACAAATGCTTGTTCTTTTCTCCTCTCCCTGATATGTCTGAAATACTAAAGCTTTAATAGTACTTTCAAAATTCATATGGCTAACAGTCATATACATAATATCTTCAGCAAGATAGAATTCATTACTCAAAACAAATAATTAGTTTTGATAATTGCAGTCATTTTGTTAAAAACCTTAATTCATGATTTACTAGTTATTCTTCCCTGTTATGGTTACTCCACAATGGCTAAACTATAGTCAAAGTACACATGCAACCAAATTTTGGTTATCTTTGACAGCAATAGCAGGGACAAAGAAATTGACAGATGATCCTGAACCATCTTTTGAGCCATTTTTCTCCCACCTTCTTTGAGTAAGATGATAAAAATTAAGGAAATTCCAAAAAACAGAGGCAGCAAAAGACAGGAGAAATGGAATATTTGGAAAATCTACCCCATGGGTAATCAGCTTCAGAGGAATTGAGAGTGGGTTGAAAAAATATCTTTTTCTGGGAAAACAAAATCTACATTACAATGTGATTTATATTCAATGTGGATGTGAATTACTTCAAATTTCTTTCAGAGATAATTTAGTAGCAAGGTTAAAAAAGCAGCTTAAAAAGGGAGTCAATCATTTCCTTAAATATCTTCTATTATGGAACAACAAGGAATAATACACACACTGATACGCATGACCAAAATTTCCAGACAAGAAATTGAAAATATTCTCTCACATATTTTAGAAGGAGAAGTTTAAAACAAACAAAAATAAAAACTCCATGTTCCTCATCAAATATTAGTAACATGGAACTTAAGGGAGCTAGCAACTTTCCACAACTAAGAAACATACTTGTCTGGGAACTGGTATATACAAGTGAGAAAAAAGGATTGTTAAGCTGTGGTATTCACTACCAAGGGGTAAGAAAGGCAATCTAAAATAAGCCATACTTGGCTTATGAATCACTGCTTGATCAAATCTAATTCTTCTAATTTATTGTGCCCCTTACAATAGACCTTAAGTACTCAGCTGGAAATACTTAACCTACCTTGCATTCTTCATCCAACAAATCCAGAATGCCCAGTTTTGCTTCTATAAGGTTAATACAAGGTTGATTGTCATAAAAATCTATGAGTGTCCATGGAATTTGCTCCTTCATATATTCTTCTTGCTCTAGCTTAAAAACATGCTATAAGGAGGGGGGAAAACTGTTATCTTTGTAACTATTTGCATCAAAATACATGCATTAAATCTATTAAGCATATTTACTGAGGATCTGTGTTATTAAGAACATTATCACATCCTGTTGGTTTCCAGATACAGCAATCTAGTCAGGGAAACAGAATGAGATCAAATGACACAGTATAAAAAACCTTCACAAACATTAGCTATTCACCAACTTTAGGATATGAGTAATTCTGGATGTGGTTCGTAACAGGAGTTTAAATACCAAAGTTTTAATGCTAACATTTTTTTCTCCTGGAAATCTTTCTAAAATATATTTCCCTGATTTCTTAAATTGTTGTACTATATAATAGAGGTGTCTTTAGATGTGGATATAGATGATGGCATAAACCTGAAAGGTTTAGCTTCATTTTAGTAATATTTACCATATGAATTCCATGCCAATGGAAAGCAAATCCCTACTGCCCTCAATTCCAATGCAAAAGCTGAGTCCTGTGTGCTAGCAGCACACTTATGAATGATGGTTACCACTCTCTCCGAACACAATGATTTCTGTCATTTTTTTTCATTTTGTTAATGATCAGTAGTTTCCATTTAAGACAACAGAAGTATGTGACTGGGGCCATAATATTATTCAGCTTTTCTCTCAGCCAAGTTTTTATATCAAAGCTAAACTGAATCTTTGGGTTCCCAAAACACTGCTAAGTTGCCAGAATGTTTGAAGGTAAATGTGGATATAAAATATGATGTCTCAAGTAATCCTAGATTTATAAAATAGTGCTCAAACCCCACCCCTAGCACAAATCAGGAAGCCCAAATTAGTTATCTGAACCCCAAAATTTATTGGATGAAAACTAAGAGATATGATACTAAGAATTAAGCAACTATACGAATATCCTGATAAATGATACATAGCTCAATCAGCTGCTGAATGACTAGTTTCCTTGCTTTTCGTAACATACTTTAGTTCTTGACACTGAGATAGAGAAAGACTACAATTTGGATTCTTGTGGGAGTTTGACAGGATTTATATTTTTATTCACATCAGAAACTATACTATGTTTATGACCTTAAAGGCACTGCTATATTATTTTAACATTTGTGCTAAGGGATGTGATTTACTGTAAAACTGAATTCTTTTTTCCTATATAAATATCCTCTTTAATTCAAGTATCTCCAAACACCATAATAATTCAATGGGATATGTTATATACCTGCCATACAGGGAGGTAAAAAACAAGGCTAAAGAATCTTTGGCTTTGGCTCACTGAGGAACTATTGTCCTACAATAAAGGGTTTAAAGGGTTTCTTTTCTTGGGGGGTCCCTTCGCACCATAAAATTGAGGCTAATGTAGGGAGATTTAATTTCTAATTTTACTTACATAACAATGCAAATAAGAGTTAAGGTATAGCTTAAGCAAAATAAATGGATGGATGGATGGATGGATGGATGGATGAATGAATGAATAGATAGATAGATAAAATAAATAAATACGTAAGTAAATAAAATCACCTCAAACATACAACAAAAGGCAATGTCTGTATTCTCCAACCCACTTCCTATCATGCTACTCTAAGAACTTTGGGGACACAAGATTCTTAGTGTAGCTCCACTGAACAGTCTAGAGGCAGGGTACATTTGGAGTCTACACAGACAGGACATATTCCAGATATTACATTAATTATTAGCCACCACTTCCTAAACTGGTTCTAAACCTGAGAAAAGTATAACTTCCTAATTCATTTCAGAAGCCAGATTTCACATACACCTCAGACTTTTCAAAGGAATCACTTTTTAGCAGACGGGAATGTAGGGAAGAAAACTCTTACCATGTTGAATTGTTGTTGTAATTTCTCATTGGCATAGTTAATGCAAAATTGTTCAAAGCTATTTATCTCAAATGTTTCAAACCTGTAAAAGCAAAGATAATTGACTGCACAAATAGTCAAACACACACAAACCATTATGCAATAAGTAAAGCCCTAAAATATCTGAAATTCTCTTTCCTAAGTAATGAAGTTTGACTACTTTCTTGGAAGAAGGTTCCAAGTCAATGACACTGAACCTGAATGCCCACCAGACTCCAAGAGGATAATAGAAAGCATAAACATATTATATTACAAGGACAATGAGCTTTGGAAATCTCACCACAAAGTGGAAGATAATTAAAGTCATCAATAAGGACACTATGGTACTGTAAGTACAGCACTGACAAATGCATATAATATAGTGCTTAGGGTCATTGTAGCACTCTCACTATGGTCAATTTACAAAATCACCATCATTACAATGTTCTCTTGGTACAAATGGCACAGGAACAAAACATTAACAATTTTTAAAAAATAGGACAGTTCACAAATAAAAAGTATTATATTAAACACAAGTGTACAATAAGGAATTTAACCATAAAAAAGTAGAATATATTGAAGGAAAGAGTTAGAGTTAAACTAGATTTATAATTCAATTCAACACAATACACATTTATTAAGTACCTACTATGTCCACTGCACTATGCTGGGTACTGAAGACAGCAAAGATAAAGTAAGACACAGACACAGTAGGGAAAGAAGACATGTATACAAACACATATAATACAAGTCAGAATCTAATGGGAACGTAAAAGAAGTCCAAAGAAGGAGGTATGTTAGATTTGAGGAAGAAAGGATAACGTCGAACTCTAGGAAGCAAAAAACCCAAACTTCATACAGGAAGTGTGGGACAACTCGAAGATGCTTTGACTTCTTCACCAGCTGCCCACATTAGGTATTTGTATTCCCAGTGCTTAGCACAGTGCCAGACACGTAGTGGAACCTTAATAAATGTGTACTGACTATTTGAGCATTTGAGCTGGGCCTGGCAGAAAGAAAATAGTTTCAACACAGAGAGATGTCCAGAGGGTCCATTCCTGGCATGGGGCATGCCATGTTTAAAGGTACAGAGATGGAAGATTTTAATAATAATTTACCACAAGAAGGAGTGAAAGCAAAAGTGTTTTACCAGGAGTGAGCAAGCTAGAGTTGGATCCCAGTTTAACTTTTACATAATGTAGGATAATTATATGACTACCACTAAGAAATTCTTTAATTCAAATGGGCAGAAGCCAGAGTATCTAATAACACCTTGAAGTTATTTGGTTATTTCTCTTTATTAGTAAATTTTCCATATTCAGATGAATTACTCTATTTTAAGTTAATGAACACCACTAAAAATTAACTAACATAATACACTTACCCATAGATATCCAACACTCCAATGAAAGAGTGCTGCTTTACAGCAGAATGGAGAGCTTGATTGACATGATCTACAATCCAGTTAAAGAGTTTAGCATAGATATGTTTGGCCAAGGCATCCCGAGCATTAGTGGCCTGAAATTTGGGAATTGGTTTGATATAAGTCTCAGTTGCAGTAGCCAGCTTCCTATGGCAAAGCCAATGACACATTTCTTCATATTCGACTCCCATAAGATCACAGAAAATGATAAGAGGTTCATGTTTTGGCTGCCAAAGAAAAATGGTTCATTTAGATAAGTCATATAATATGAATTTTCCAGAACATATTTGTGAAAGTAGAAAGTACAAAATGGGAAATTCTGACATAAAAAAAAAGTATTCACCAGGATCATCATCAGATGATTATTGTAGTAGTAATACTAATAATGCAAAATAATATGAAAACTATTAATAATTATTATTCATTTTCTATAGATAATTCAAATTTGTATAGTGCTTCATGTTTTCCCAAAGCACTTTCATTTAATTCTTTAAAACTGGTTTAATTTTATCTGAATTTAAACACCAAATAACATTAACATTTCCATATACATGACAGATTACGCAGCCTAATTTGATTCTGTTAGGTTCATAAAGACAGCATTACTATCCCTACTTCCTAAATGAGGAAACTAAGGCATAGAGAACTGGTTAATGACCAAGATCAAGGTCACAGAGCTGACTGATGACAGAGCCAGGGCTACAATCTAGGTTTCTTGCTCTTATCAGTGCACCATATTTCTACATTTTTCCTTCTTCTTGCCTAGCTACCAAGTAATTTTAAACACAAATACATTAAGCATTTACTAGCAAACTGCATTACTGAAATCATGGCACAATTCTCTAAAATAAGCATCTTAAATGTACGTATGTGAACACTACGTCATTTGAAAGTAGGTCAGTATATTCTATAGTTATTTTCTCTGAAGGAAGTCATCACTTCCCGAGCTAAAGTTCCCTGTTTTGCTATGTAGAAACTACTTATTCTA
This sequence comes from Notamacropus eugenii, assembly GCF_028372415.1. Taxonomy (NCBI): domain Eukaryota; kingdom Metazoa; phylum Chordata; class Mammalia; order Diprotodontia; family Macropodidae; genus Notamacropus; species Notamacropus eugenii. The sequence goes on along the minus strand of NC_092878.1, from coordinate 507,280 downwards.
AACAGCATGGGAAATTTACCTATATTAAGTAAAACCACAACAGGGACATAACAACCAATATTATCTTAAAACAAGGAACAGAAACTATTCCATCCAGAGTTTTACGAAAAACTCAACTGAATTAAAATTCAAGTCCAAATTTTCTAGTCAATATCATATGAATTAAATCTTGGAGAAAATATGCCAATATCAAGGATAAAAGGGATAAATAAATGAATGATACTCTCGGATAATACATCTTCAATATGGTTTTCTATTATAACCATAAAAAGAAAAAGGGAGGGGAGGAAGGAAGCAGAAATCTCATTTTAAGAAAACTTAAAAATAAAGCATCTGCTGATGGTGACAATGATGGCCAGCAATAATTTTTCTATTATTTAATTAGTGTAGTGAAACGGATAATGAAGTCACTTTAGGACCAGCAAGCCTTGACACAATTTCGACAGAGGTTTTTATAAGTGAAGATTCAATGAGCTTTTCAGTCCTGATTCTCTGCTTCTGTCATCTGTTTTCATCATGGTAATGTATATTTATAGTGCCAGCCAAGCAAATTCTGGATCAGCATCTTCAAAATCATAGCAGCCCCACACACAGAAGACTAAAATTCCCAAAAGAACTTTTCATAGATTAGAAAAATCCTTCAGCAAAGCAAACAAAACATGAAAACATGCATATGGTAAGAACTAGAAACTCTGATAAGGATACCCAAGCTACCCAGACAAAGTTATCTTGCTCAGTATTTAAGGAATCTGGGATAGAGAGCTGGCTGAATTGTTCCATTTTGGGGGAGAATTTGTAAACAGGGGGCTAAAAACACTTGCATTGTTAGAAAAAATATGTAGTGCAATGAAGCAGTACAGGTCACCAAACTCTGTCAAACAAGTTAAACAGGTGCACGTATATACATATCTACACAACTTAGATTTAGAGAACACTCACAAACCAAATAGGTAACTATTTAGTTTTAACGCATCCATACTTCAGCCTGGTTATACAGTCTTAAAATGATTGCAACCTGGCAGAATTATATTTCTTAAATATCACCTCATCTCTGTCACTCATCTTTCTCCTACAAAGGCCATGAAGCTTTTACGCAACGTTTTTGGCAGTTCTAGTCACTGCTAAATTGACAAAATTCTGGCTAAAAAAGAAAGAAGGAAATTCAAAACAGTAGAGAGGGATGAGGATGAGAATAACTCCTGAGAAAATACTTTAAACCAATTGCATAACTGGTCTACTCTCAGCACAATCTTTCCTCTGTATTTTAAGGTCAAGGAAAGTACATTAGAGCTTTAAGAAAGACTTATAGTGATGTTACGTGTTTTTTAAACTGATATTAATATTCTTGATTTTTAAAATTCTAAAGATCTGGAGAAATTCAGTATATTGAAGGCAAAGTTAGTCATATGGGTATCAGTGAATTCACCTGAAAAAAAAAAGTGTGTTCTATAAGACTTGTCTATAAGAGGTCAGAGCCTAAATCAGATGAAAACTCATATAGTTTCAGTCCAACCATTACTTGCTAAATATCACAGAAAGTCAGGAAATACAAGTCTGGGTACAAAGAGAATTCAGTGAGCAGGAGAACCGTGTTGGACCCAAGACCATAAAGAAGGGGTAGCAGGGACATAGACTTAGAGTTAGAAGGGATCACGGAGATCCTTTAATACCACCCCATGGTTTTACAGATTAAGAAAGTGAGACTCAGAGGTTAGGGACTTGCCTAAGGTCACTACAAAGATAATGATCATAGAATGAGAGAAAAAAGATTCTGTTCATGCGGATCAAACCTTTCTCCACAAATCAAACTCTCTGTCCATCTGGTCAACATCATGTTACTATCTAAATGATTTATAAGATTTCTTCCTCAAATGCAAAAGTAACTTTATATGTCATATTTCTTTATCTTCTTGAAAATTTCAGAAAATAATGAAAATTTGCATTCTGATTGATCAAGAGCAAGCTAAATGATTCACGTCATGTTTGCCACTGTTTTTTATGAAAGATGAAAAAAATAAAGTGTGACACTCACAAACTTTTAAAAATCAGGAACGGAGAACAAACTTCTATTTAGAATACAGAATAATTTTTTGAAAAAAATCTTAGTTCTACAATCAATAAAGGATCAAGACAGAGAGGAATAAGAAAAGTGGGGAAGAGCTACACTGCCTCGCCTAAGCAGAGCTTTCCTGTGTTTCACTAACTTTGGAATCTATAGGAGTTCTACCTTCCTTGAGCTTAGGCAAAGTAATTACGTTCATGGCTACAGGTGGGCAGCTGGGTTTTTTTTGATGACGAAAAAAATGAATATACTGACACAGAGAAAGAAAAAGGGCAAGATGGATCTAGAGTCAGAAAGCCTGGATTCAAATATTGGCTCTGACACTTCTATGTGTCACAAGGCAAGTCACTTATTCTCTCCTGTTTTCAGTTTTCCTTTTCTGTAAAATGAGGAAGTTGAATTAGCTAACCTCTAAGACTCTTCCAACTCTAAATCTTTGATCCTATAATACTAAAGGAAGACAGCAACACAGAGAGTCAGAGGCAGACAGAGATATCTACAAAGCAAGAGAGACAAGACACCCAAAGAGAAAGTCTCAAAACATGTATAATTTCAGAGAGACATACAAGAGACCCATAAAACATAGAAGAATAAAAAGTTAAAACACACACGCACAAAAGGAGAAACTTTCAGGAGCAAAACCTTTAACATATTTACGTATTAGACCCTTCATCTTCTATAATAATAGTAATAATAATGGTTAATGTTTATATAGCACTTACTAGGTGCCAGGGACTGTGCTAAGCATTTTACAAAGTAAAAGGACAACAGTAGACCAAGAGTTCTTAACCTGAAGCCTACTGAACTTGCTTTATAAAAAATATTTTGCTTACTGTACTTCAACATAATTGGATTCCTCGGTCCCAGATATTTTATTTCATGAATTTAAAAATATCATTCCCAAAACAGGTCTCTAGGCTTTACCAGACATCCAAGGGGTCTGTGACACAAAAAGATTAAGAACCCCTGTGTGAGATAGTCTCTAAGGTTCTATGGTCTTTGGTGGGCATTCTCCAAAGAAGGTCACTAGTAACTTTCAAGTCTATATTGTATTTTCAAAACTGCAGGTCTAAGTTGGGATATTAATTGTTGCTAATGATACTTAGACCAAATGGTACTCTGCCCCATCAACCAAAAGAAATTAAGTTAAAGGACAATCCCCTTGTAGGCTCAAGGTTTTCCACTGTTATTCTAGAGATTAAAAGGCTTTCATGAAGTCATAAAATAAAAGCACTGGGACTTGATTCAGTTTAAAAAACCAAACCAAATGAAAAGCATTATTAATCCTAAAATACAACTACAATCACTTTTTAAATGTTTTAGACTTACAGCTATTGAGCAGCTGTCTGAGTCCCGGGAAGTAAACCCCACATTGCCTAGGTGAAGGATGCCAGCAAGTATTCGGAAAATTCCCATCTGATAGGACTCATTAATTCCTAAAATAATATTGGAACAGGAAAATAAATAAGCAGCACATTTTACAAAAGGGACTTTGGGGCACATAGTCAAATCTTGCTCATCAATACAAATCATGTATATTGCATGGTATATTACATTACCCTATGTTGAGCGAAAGCCCTCTGCAGACATTAGCAACATCTGTTTATTCTTACTTAGACTGTAGCCTGAAACCCAACAGGAGCCAGTCCATTTTTTTCCCCCTGTGAGCCCTAAGTATGGTGTAAATCATACAGAGTATAAGATTAGAGAATGAAGGAAGTCTTGGTCAAGTTGATGTTGTATATCAGTCTGACAGATGACACTGTCCATTCCTAATGTGAGGGGGAACCAAAAGGAGCTATGAAATGAGGCAAGCTGAAGACAGCTTTTCAGCTTTTGCTAAATCCAATCTCATTCTATGGTTCTGTTATTTTGTATTAAGTATTATCACTTTCCAGAACACTAGGCATAACTATGTTTGCGTGAAAATATTAAAATGCATTCTAGCTAAAACATAAAGTATTTTTAATTATATAATCCATGTCTCCAGCAGAATCCTCCCTTACTGTGACTAATTAAGAGTTAAATCTAATGAAAGTATCTCTGTCTCTTAGATGTTATGAATTTTTCCATTTTCTTTGTTCTTTTCAAGTTTTACATTAAATATTTCAAATTCACAATCTGTTAATTTGCAATGAAATTCCTCTCAAAGAGTAAGCTGCTCACTTAGAAAGTGAACTAAATTGGGGTTACCTTTCAGGGTTACTTTTCAGGTTTACTATAGCATTTATAAGTTGATAGTATTGATACACTACGATAATTAGTTCATCTCTAAAAGTTATGCATTATATATAAACCTAATACCATTTACAAACAACATCACACTTAAATATCACATCTGCAATTTCAGAAAGACTTGGGGAAAAGATGGTCAGTATGGCAACTGTCATATTTGTTAGGCCCCTTCCTCAAAACATCAGAAATTAAATCTGAAACGGTTCATTTGATTTAGGTTCTACACTTAATTTAATTTTTACAAATCCTGAAATAGCTGCAGTGAGGCAAAGAAAAAAAAAGTTCTTTTTCTAAGGAACTATGAGTACCAATGGTACTCACCAGCTAATATAAACCAAGCTAACATTCTAGATGAGGGCTACATGAGTCATGCTGTGCATATATAGAAATTGTGGATCACAGAGCCTGGAGACCAAAGTAAAATTACCTAGCAAAGTACAAGCCTGCCTTGTATGCACCATTTCCTTAGCATCATCGATCCCGTCAATTACAGGGCTCCCTCCTTGCTTTGTGTAGAGGAAGTAATCAGCATTTCCTGAAATTGAAGAAAAAAGAATTTTTCATTTTATAAGTGGTAAAAAAACTGCTTCTTGCATGACTGCACTCCCCAAATTTTCTGTCTACAATTCCCTTCCAAAACCAAATGAATGTTAGGAAGAAAAACTTCTGTCAAAAGCAAGTCCTTTAGGCCGGCAATAGAATTAATTACTAGCTCTTCTTTCTGACTTCTTTATTGTCTTGGCCTCAAAACTTCTGAGTCACCTTTAACTACTCCTCTCTCTTCTTGGAACCCCAAACCAATCACTACTTTTGAATTTGTCCTTTCATTTCCATCTCCTGGGGTCATGCCCTTATCTTTCCATATCCATATAATTGTAATAGCGACAGTAGTATCCTACTGCTTTAACTCTGTGTCTGGTGGTACCCTGCTTTACAGGCTGCTCTCTCATCTCCACAGGACTATCTCTATCATGGCACAGAAATCTCTTTACCCTGGAAGCTAACTCCACCCTGGGTTATCTCTCACACTGGCAGTACCTACACTGATTCCTCCCAGAAACTCCACTTTTAAGGAGGAAGCCAAGACCAAGTCTATCTTCATTCCTCTTCAAGCTCTGCTATTGACTCATCTCCACTGGACTTTCTCAACCATATTCTGGGTACCTTCAATTTCCTCTCTTTCCCCAACAAGCTTTTCAGCTTCCAGAAAGGTCTTTGAGGTCTTGCCTCATTGTAATTTAAGTTCTTTGAGAGCAAGGACTGTCTTTATTTCTTCTTGCATTTGAAGTGCTTAGCACACATAGTAAGCCATACTTAGCCACAATCTGGAACATAAGAGCTTATTATAATAAATGCCTAATGACTTGATTTGACCTACAGCCATTTTTTTTGGTAAGAAGGAAGCTATTATAATTTAATATTGTATGTTAGAGTTATTGTTATAGGTGTCATATCTTCCTACATGATGCCAAGCCTCATGGGGGATTGTTCCTTATCAAAATGTTCTATTTCCCTCAGTTCTTATCGCAGTGCTCTGAACAAGTAGGTCATTAATACATATTTACTGAATTAAATTTAATTCCTTTCCATGCAACCTCACACTCACGAAGGGCAGAGACATGAGCAATGACAGCAAGGGTTTCTAAGTAAATCAGCGGACAGAAGTTAATGCTTTACAATTGCTAAGTATGATCTTGTGGAAGAGTCTGGCAGTGCCAGTCAGCTTAAAGAGAAGTCAGGTAAAGCTTTACAATCAGCAGAACCCAGTGTACTAGTGAGGGACGTCTGGCCTAAGGATCAAGTACAGTTTCAGGCATTCTATAATATATATATATATTCCTTCTATAATCTGGTTGGTGCTAACATACTTACCTCCCAGGCATATCTCTCACTTACCTGGAAAACTAGATTACTTCTCATTTTGTGTTGTTTTGGTTTCAGTGTTTTCACTCATATCTTGCCCAGCCACCTCTTCTCTACCAGTTTAAATCCTACTTATCTTCCAAGGTTTAGCTATGACCTCATGTATTCCAGAGTCTACCCTGAGATTGGCCCAAGGGTAAAGTGACCTCATTCTTATAAAGCACCTCTCTGTGCCATCCATTTGGCAATTACCTACATGAAGTCTCCTCAAGCTAGAGATGCACTGAGGGTTATGCTCAACATTTTCATCACTCCCTAGCCCCTTGCCCAGTCCCGAGCATGAGAACCAGAACGTTTCTCAACAAATATTTATGGAACCAATTTCTGTCCTACTCTTCATGAAGCATAACAGGTTCCAAGTAAAATTTAAACATAAGTAAAGTAACATCAATGTTGTGTTTTAAGCAAAAGTAAAAATCTAATCAATGTACTGTATAATTCTAAGTAGCCACTGTGATATTTAAAAAGTTCAAGAGATGTAGTTTCTCAGTAATTAATCATTTTATTAATTATACTAACAGATACTTAATAAAATGGGATCAATGGCACTCTCAAATGCCAAAGACCCTTCATGGAGCACATTCAATGCTTATGTGCCCTTAGAAGAAGAGGTGTTCCTGAGGGTGGCAGTCAACTCTGATTGGTTAACAATTAATGAGAAGAGTGAACATTACAATGAGCAGCGGACCTATTCTAAGGAGGGGCTGGGGGACATGACTGATCACTCTCACTACCAGACCACCCCTACCTTCGGGCCAATCTATACCAGAGTTTCTCAAACTTTTTCCATTCTCAACCTCTCTTCCCATTTTGGCAGTACATAGTGCATGCTCTAAGTTCAGAATCAATGCTAGAAACACCTCAGATTCAACATTTGATTCTGAATTAATTTTTGGTCATTGAGCATTCAGAAACTTTTTTACTGTTGCCGAATTTTTTATGACCCCATAAGGATTCATAACCCACAGTTTAAAAAGTGCCAATCTCAACAAAGGATCTATGCCCCTCTCCCAAGCCTGCCTGAGTGGAACACAATGGGCCAGAATTTACCTTAGATTAAATTCTTTCTAAGGTTCTCTAGTTTCAAAAAGCATGAACCCCAGGGATTTGGGCAATCTCATCCATCAACAATGTCCTTCAAAGATTGAACAGCCTACAAGTTTCTGAAAAAATCCTGGTTCTAATTCAATAATTGATTATTAATATAAAAAAGAAATAACCATTTCTCTTTCCATGTAATCTCCACTGGCATTTGACTACATAACATTAGCTGCCTTACTGTTCTTCACATAGTACAGTCAGTCTCCTAGTTCAGAGGACTGTCACTAGCTGTCTCCTGAGCCTGCAACTCTCTCTCCCTCTTGATCTCCCAGCTTCTCTGGCTTCTATAAAGTCTCAGCTAATGTCCTAACTGGTGTAAGAAGCCTTTCCTGCTACCTCTTAATTTTAGTGTCTTCCCTCTGTCCAGTTTATGCTTTATATATCTTGTTTGTACATGTTTGTTTGCATGCTGCATTCTTCATTAAAATATAAGTAAGCTCTTTGAGAACAAGGTCTGCCTTTTTTTCCTTTATTTGTGTATTTAGAACAGTCACATTGTAGGTACTCAATAAATGGCAACTGACTAACTATCCCCCTATCTGGTTTGTTTCTAAGTTCACAATTTAAATAGTGGAAAAAAAGTAATTTTTCTAGTACAATTTTCTAAATTATTTTAATAATGCTAAAAGAGTCACCCTAAATCCTATCAGACAATTCCCTAGATTCTTTCCCTAAACCTTGCCCCCTACCACATATAAACAGCTTGCCTTATAATACTTTCCCTAGTTCAGGCCACTCTCTTCTCTATCTAAAGGATGTCAAGGTACATAAGAGACTTATAGAACTCAATAGTCCAAGGCAGAGGCATAGATAAAATGGGTGAGTTCCTTAGAATCACAGGAATACAGAATAGACTAGAATTACAGAACAGCAGAGTCAGAGTAAGAATTCCCATTACTACATGCCTGACAAGTGGTCATTCAGCCTTTCTCAGAAGACCTCTACTGAGAAGGAACTACCACTCCCTCTCAAGGAGCTATTTTTCTAAAATAGTTCTCAAGGTTAGGAAATTTACCCCCGTCCCTTTACATCAAGCTTTAAATATTCATCTTTGCAATCTCTACCCATTTTTCCTACTTTGACCTCTGGGACCATGCACAGTAAATCTAATCTTTCTTTCCCATGACAGCCCTTCAACAGTATCGGACGGGATGCATCTCTTCATGCAATCTAAGATTCTATTGGTTTTCTTGGATTCTACATCACACTGTTAGCACATATTGGGTTTGAAGTCCACTAAAACTCCCAGATCATTTTCAGAAGAACTGTCTAGTCACATCTCTCTTTTTCATACCCATATTTTATACCTGTGAAGTGGACTTTTTGAACCCAAATGTAGAGTTTTACATTTATCCCAATTTAACTTAATAGATTTACTCCAATACTAACCTTCCAAGATCATTTGGATCCTGCCTTTTATCCAATGTGTTAACTAACCCTTCCAGTTCTGTGTCACCTGAAAATTTTATAAGCATACCATGCATGCCTCTAAGTCAGAGATGATAATATTAGCCACCACAGGACCAAACCCAGATCCTTGGGGAATTTCACTGCAGACTTTGCAAGCTAGTATCAAACCATTAATGACTATTCTTTGGGTCCCATCAATTCATGAATTCACCTAATTGTCTATTGTCTAGTCTCTAGGCACATCTGTCCATGAGAACAACATGAGAAAGTTGCCAAATACTTTGTTTAAATCTAGGGCAATTACATCTACAGCACTCCCCTGTCAAAAAAAAGGGAAGGGGCATAAGGTCTATTTACCACGACATGTCCTTTTACTGTGCCCTTGCTCTTTATTTTTAACATTCACTTTAAAAAATTCTGAGTTCCAGATTCTCTTGCCTTGTCATTGAGAAGGCAAGAAATAAAGCAACTGTGTGTGAAAGTGTGAAGCCATGCAAAACACATTTCCATATCAGCCATGTTGCAAAAATAAAACAAAATCCACCAAAAAGCAAGAAATAGAAAGAAAGTGAAAAATGTATGCTTCCAACTGTACTGAGTTCATCAGTCCTTCTTTGGAATTAGAAAGCATTTTTCATCATGGGTTCTTTGGAATTGTCTTGGGTAGTTCTCTCAATAAGAGTAGCGAAACATGCTGTGTCATACTGGCTCTTTATGATCATTGCTTCCTTTCCTAGATTTTGCTAAACATTCTTTTAATAACCATTCAAGGAATTTGCTAGGAATCCAAATTAAATTTATTACTTGCCAGACTCTGTTCTCTTCCATTTTCTGAAAACTAGGACATTTGCTCTTTTACAAACCGGTGGCACTCAGATCTTTCAAAGATCATTAACAGTGGCTCAGCAATTACACCTGCCAGTCCTTGCAGAACCTTGGACAGTGTCTAGGATGTGGCAAAAATGGAACTAGGATCAAGTTCTTCTGATATTTAGTTCATGCTGCCTAGTGGACTTCCAGCTTGTTGTTGAATATAATGAGCAGTTCCAAACCCATGCTAAAGGTCAGGAATTACTCCATGTATCTTGGGAAGCCAAAGAAGCCATGGCTATTCTAGAACATCACTGCAGATCTCTACTATTTAGAGAAAAGCAATGAGCTTTAAGTAGATCCCAGCATTGTGCAGGACGACTTAAGTGTTCAAGGCGATCAGTCTAAAAAATGTTGGGGTTTTTTTAACCTACCAAATGTTCATTTATTCATTTATTGGACATAGCGCTTTACTAATAAAGGAACATTAACTACTCGGCAGAGTGTTTAAGAATTATTTTTTCTTTTTAAAAGAAAACCTCACCACTAGGAATAATAACATCATTTCTGAGCAGCAACCAATGTTAGCTATATGCTGTTTTTAATTTCTTGAATGTTGCTATATGCTTTAAGTAAACATCTCAATCTTTATATAGATTCTAGAGAAATATTTATGGGCTCTAGTTCATCACTAAGCCGCAATAATTCCCTGATGTCTCTTAGATCTGCCCTTTTTTTCCATTTCTGTAGCCACTACTCTAGTACATTCCTTTCTTATCACCTCCTACCTGGATTTTTATAATAGTTTCCTGGTTGATTTCCAGCCTCTATTCACTCTTTACTTTGATCTGCCTCATAAGTAGGTGCTAGGAGAATTTTCTTCAAGTACTGCTTCAAAAATTCATTTCCTTTACTTAAAAAACCTTTGCTTCCTCCTGGTGGCTATCATGTAAACAGCTTCCTGTTTGAGATGTTCATTAATTAACCCAGATGTAAGTGGAAAATAATATCAGCCCTCCTCCCCCATGTCATTTTCCTACCTAATCGTAGCATTTTAAATTCAGGTAACTTTGCTGAGGCGCACAGCTGGTAGAAGATGTGATAGTTTCTCTCCTCTTCTGCCTTTGAAAAAAAGAAAAGATTTTTCAATTATAGTAATCAAACTCAGAAAACTGAATGATGAATATTTTTTAATTTCATGATTTGGTGAAATGAACATAGGGTATTCCTAACCTCTGAATTACCTTTACATCATAAAATTTCCATCTTTCCATTTTGAATTTAAGTATCATTATCATTCCTGTAAAAACACTATACTTTTGACTGTGATATTTTGTTTGTGCTAATTAGAGAAAAGCTTAATACATGTTATGCAATTTTTTAAAAAAGCAATAACTATGTTTTGATTTAAAGCTACAGCTATTTACTCATTCAAGATTAGTGTTTACTGGTATAGAATTCTATAAGTGACCAGGTACAAGGGGAGATACAAAATTTAGATAAGACATGATTCCTGTGTATTGTAAGATAAGAAACAAAACATATACAAGTGAAAATTACAAGATAATGTATTAGAGAGCTATAAATTTCCTTATGTCATTTAAGGAGGATGTTCTTTGGCAACTGAGAGGTCAGGGAATTTAGCAGCAAAGAGGACTTTATGGAGGAGCTGACATTTGACTAAACTTAAAAGGATGGGTAGGAATTCAATAGTCAGAGAGAAGAAAAGGCATTCAAGGCATAAGGAACAATGTGAGCAAAGACAAAAAGGCTATAAGATCACAAGATACATTCAGGGGACTAACTGACTAGGTCAGCTTAGTTGAAGTGGTGGAGGAAATGGAGGATAATAATATAATGCTGGAAAGGCAGAGTAGCACCACGTGATGAAGGGCATTGAAAGCAAGGTGAAGAAATCTGAATATCACTTAGGATGCTCTAGGAAATTAATGAAGATGATGACATGACTGTATTTGTACCTAAAATTCAAAAAATCCATATATACATACTTATCAAACACCTACTATGTGCCAGGTACTGGGAATATAAAGACAAAAATGAAAATTGGTCTCTGTTCTCAGGGAGCTTCCAGTCTAATGGGGGACATACAAGAAAAATTATTCTAGTAGTAGGATAAGGGATGGATTGGGTGAGCAATAATGTTACGGTTGAAACTTTTATTTCTAGTGTCTTTTCCTCTCCTATTTCCAATTTATCTTTATATAGCTTATTTGTACATATTGGTTTGCTTGTTTTCTCCCCCATTAGACAGGAAACTCCTTGGGGGCAGGGGCTGTTTTTTGCTTCTTTTTGTACCACAGGTTCTCAAAGTGGGCAATACTGCTCCCTGCGGGATGCTGGAATGATCCAGAGGGATGGTAATAGCTTTGGGTGCAACTGGGGAATGTTGAACAAAACTGAGGGAGCAGTGGAAACATAAGGAAAGAAAAGATAAGAAAATTTTGAAAAACTGTTCGTACATGTTTCTTCTATTGTATAATACAGTTAAAGTAGTAGTGATTACATTATTTTCCAAATAAACATACAAATGTAAGTTATAATGGATCAGTGATCAAGTCTGGCAAGTCTTAACAAGCAAGTGTCAGCAGGTAAGCATGTCATGCATTGTCGGGAAGTCCAGCATGCATCAGCATCAATGTGTGCATGTAATGACTTGTTTACAAGATGGTTACATGATGCAATATTGCACCATCAAAATGTCAAGGCAGGAAAAAGCCCACAAATTTACAATAAATTATATAATTTAAGATGCTTCATTTTTTTAAAAAAAAATATTTTTTTAAATGACACTTTTTCTTTTTGAAATGACACACAAAAAAGCAGATTTCCAGGGGGGGGACTGAGTAATTTTTTTTAAAGGGCCAAATAAGTTGGGAACCTCTGCCCTAGAGTTTAGCAGAAGTGTCTGGAACATAATAGAAGCTTAGTAAACGTTTATTGAATGACTGACTGGAAAGGGTATTACAATAGTACAAGTGACTGGCAATGAGGTCATAGGCTATGATGGGGAAAGAAGGGAGTTGCAAAGGATTTTGTAGAGGTAGAAATAACTGGACCTGTTTGAATTGGATACAATAGATTAGGAATAAGGAAGAATCAAAGAGAACTCCAAGATTTCAAATACAGGAGAATGGGTGAATCACTGTGTGACAAATATCAGTATTGAAACCCAACAAACAGGTCTGGGGGAAAGATAATAAGTTTGATTTTGGACATGATGAGCTGGAGGTCCTGGTGGGACATGCAGAATGAGATATCTTGAAGGCAGGTGGAGATGTGGATCTGGAGCTCAAAAGAAAGGCTGAGAATGGATATACAGCTTCAGGGATCATCTACATAATCATGTTAATTGAATGAGATTACTGAGGCAAAGTGTATAGAAAAAGAAAGAGAAGGATAGAAATTAAATATTTGGACATCCAAAGGACTGAGAAAAAAGATGAAGCACTAGTGAAGGAGACAAAGAAATGGTGGCTGGAGAAGTAAGAGAAGAATAAGGATCATAGCATGTTTCTAAAATAAAAAAAAAATGAAAGAATATCCAGTAGCATGGAGTGGTCAACTCTGTGAAAAGCAGGAGAGAAATCAAGGAAGCTGAGGACTGAAAAAGTTAACTGGCTTTGGGGTCATTGATTATTTTTACGGGAGTAGATTCAATAGAGAGATGGGGACAAAAGCCAGATTAAAAGATTAAGAAGACGGAGGAGAAAGGAAATGGAAGAATTAGATAAAGAGAGTTTTTTCCCAAGAGGTTTAGCACTGAAGATGAGGAGATGGGATGGTAGGTTAGACAGTACAGAAGGCTCAAAAGAAGTCTTTTTAAAGGTTATACAAATATAAACGTTTGTAGACAAATGGTAAAAGGCAAAGGAAAAATCACAGATACATGAGAAAGACAGACCATGATGAGCGCTAGAGAATGTCCTGGAGGAGATGGAAAGCAATGAGATCAAGGGTATATGAATTAACCACAGGAATGAACAAGGGCAGCACTTCTATTATCAAAGAGGATACAATTAACAATAATATTAAAAAGTTTTGAATGATAGAAGGAAATTATTTTGCAAAGCTTCAATTTTCTAAGTAAAATAAGAGACTAGATCTTCTGCTTTAAGTGTAGGGGAAATGGAACTGAGGAGGAGAGAAAGTTTGCAAAATATGCTCTAGAACTGATTAAGAACGAAGTGAATTATGTGTAGTCCAACATCTAATGCCATATTCTAGAATACATTCTATATTGATACATGACCTTAAGGTTAAAAAGACCTATTAAAAAAATGGATGGAGGCAGATTATATACCTCTCATAGCTATAGGTAAGACATGTGTTCTTAACCAAACAAGAGATGATTATACAAGTTAAAATGGATAGTGATTGAAAGAAACTGTAAAGCTTCTTCAAAGACAAAATTAATTCACATAGCATGGGAAGGGAAGGAGTCAAATGGAAAAATATCTTTGTATCAAATTTCTCTGATAATGAACCTTAAGCCTAAATGAGCTTGATTCTATCAGGTCCAAGATATTTTGGGTTTGTTGTTCATTGCCGAAGAAGACCAAGATATTTAAACAATTAAAAAATATGTAAAAGACTAAAGCCATTTCCCAAATAAATAAGTAGTCAAAGGATATGAACAAATTGCTCTCACAAGAAGGTTTATAAATTATTCACAACCAAATAAAAGAATGTTCCAAGGGATTGTGAAAAATTAAGACATTAATGCACTGTTGGTAGAGTTGTGAACTGATCCAACCGTTCTGAAGAGCAATTTGGAACTATGACTGAAAGGCTACAAAACTGTGCATATCCTTCAATTCAGCAATACCACTACCAGGTCTGTATCTCAAAGAGAACAAAGAAAAAGAAAAAGTATCTATATGTACAAAACTATTTATAGCAGCTCTCTGTAGTGGCAAAGAATGGAAATTGAAGGAATGTCCATCAAATGGAGAATGGCTGGAGAAGTTGTGGTATATGATTGTGAGGAAATACTATTGTGCTATACATGAGCAGGGTGCTTTCAGAAAAACCTGGAAAGACTTACATGAACTGATACAAAGTGAATGGAGCAGACCCAGGAGAATATTGTACACAGCAACAGTAACATTGTATCATGATCAACTGTTGAATGACTTCGTTATTCTCAGCAATACAATGATCGAAGACAATTCTGAAGGGCTTAAGATAAAAAGTAACCTCGACTTCCAGAGAAAGAACTAAAGGAGTTTGAATGCAGACTGAAGCATACTTGTTCTCACTTTGTTTTTCCTGGTTTCTTTTTGGTCTATTTTATTCCACCACATGACCAATATGGAAATATGTTTTGCAAGACTACACATACACAATCTATGTAAAATTGCTTGCCTTCTCAAGTGGTGGGATAAGAGGGAGAGCATTTAGAACTCAAAGTTCTTAAAAATAAAAGTTAAAAACTGTTTTTTACATGTAATTAGAAAAAAAATACAGAAAATTTCCTCCAGTGTTCCAAATCAGTAATATGTACATATATACACATACATTTTCATACATGCATATACATATATACATGCACAGATGCATTCATGTGCACATACTTAAAGATACATGAGAAAAGTTAGCTATACGAACTTGGGAAGGTACCTAAACCTTCCTTAGCTTTTAGTTTGTTTATCTACAAAATGCAGATTTTAACAGCATCTACTTTATAGAGTTCTTGGAATGATCCAGTGAGATAATATTATATAGCATACTCAAACAAAGTGTTATATAAATGCTAACTATTATTTGTACATATACTCACAAACATATGCATATATACATACATATCTCTGTGTGTGTGTGTGTGTGTGTGTGTGTGTGTGTGTGTGTGAGCTTTTGGGAAGCTGAGTGGAGAAACTTTTGATTTCATTGATACAGGGAACTTCCACTGAGGAAACTCCCCTTACCATCCGATGATAGATCATCATTCGCTTTGTAACTTATGGTCTCAGAGAACTTCCTAGGCAATTAGAAGTTAAATGACTTACTCAAGGTCATGTGGCCTTTATGTGTCAGAGATGGGAGTTAAACCCTGGTTTTCTGACTCCAGGACAAGCTCTATCCTAATGTGCTTCTCACGATATGCTAACAGCACATAAAAATGAACTAATTTTCACTAATATCAACCATACAACCCATCTTACCTGGAAGACCACTCTGGATTTCTCTAAAAGATAAGTTCTCATGTTGGCACCAATAATTCGATATCTCTTATCAAAGCCAATCTCAATGTATTTCCCAAAACGGCTGCTATTATCATTTCTTGTGGTTTTAGCATTTCCAATTGACTAGGAGAAAAAAGAGAACAAGACTTTAATGGCTTAAATATATCAATATTTTTTGGCATTTATAAAATTATAAGAGGATTCTGGAAGATAACAGGACTGAGCTTTTGAAAAGGCACCTTTACCTTTTGGAGGGGCACCATTTTTGTACCTTCAAATATCAATGCCTATGATTTCCCAATTTCACTCACTATATAAGACTATATCTAAGAAGAGAAAAGAAACTCAGAGAAAAATTTGTGGATAACAATTGAATAATTGTCAGAGTATTTAACCATAACATCTATAAAAACAAGAAAGCTTTTCAAAAACATAAAAGCAGGTTGGGAGAGGGCAGAACAGCAGTCACCAGAGCATCATGGCTATTGGGTTTCAGTCTTTTGGCCGACACAGCAGGTTTCTCTTTGCCAGATATGTTGAAGAACCTAATATAGCTTATCCAAATCTTTTATTTTGAATAAATGCATTTTTTGTTGGAATACAAGTTTTCTTGTAAACTATCATTACTAATCTCCAAGAGATCATAGACTCAGGTAGTTATTTGCAAATAATCACTCTTTGTTAAATAAAGGCTATATAAAAGTTGGCTTAAAAGTCTGTCTATAGGCATGGTAATTTATATCTATAGTGAAAAACAACATCTTATTTCTACTACAAAGTCTCAGAGAATATAATTTTCTTCCAAATTACAATACAATTTTAGCAATTAAAGTTCCGTATATTTTGCTCCTTGGTCAAGAAAACATATAGCTATAATTTTTTTTCTTTTACAACAGAGGAAAAATAGTGAAGAAAGAGAGGGGAAGGAGGAAAAGAGGGAAAGGGTGGAGGGATTAGGTAACCAGTATACAGTAAGAACCAAGGTCATAGTAGGCTAAGTGCTGGGCTTGTAGTCAGAATTCAAATCCTTGCTCAGATAGCTGTGTGACCCTGGCAAGTCATTTTCAGCCTCTTTCCTCATCTATAAAATGAAGAGGTTCAACTAAGTGATCTCAAAGGTCTCTGCCAGCTTTACATCTATGAAGCCTATAATTCCAAGCAACAGGATAAATTCCTCTGTCGAATATTTACTATCCAACTAAAGGACTGTGGCTCTGTACTTGACACTGTTCATATCATAGTTGGATAGAGCTGGTTCCCAGATGTGATGTTTTGAAGCGCTATCTAACCTTTCTCCCCATAACCCCTTCTTCTGCATTCTTTGGCTTCATGTTCCTTGTTCAATTTCAAAAGGAAAGGTCTCAGATCTGTTTTTTAATAATAAAAATGATTTCTCTTTACCCTTATTCCTGACCCACATTTCTTTTGCAGATGTCAGCATTCAGTTAAATCTGGTTACCTAATCCCTGCACCCTTTCCCTCTTTTCCTCTTTCCCCTCTCTGAGCAATCCCTATGGCCATCCTAAAGTTTTAATCCCTACCAACAGGAAAACAATTGGAAGGAAAATGAACAAGGTTTCTGAAGGGAGTTTCCAGACATTCCACAACAAATTATTCAGATCGGGGGTACTGTCTGCCCCTGTAATGTTCGCAAGGTCCTCTCGAATGTCAGGAGACCCTGACAGGAGCCCTTGCCTTGTTCTCACTCAACATAGCACACAAAATCTGATCAGTGTACAACTAGACTGAACAATGTTTCTTGGTGTAGTTATAGATGAGATTTTTCATCTTAAGAAAAGCAACCCAAATGATATACAAACCCAGTCATGGTAAGCCATTCTAGGTGCCAAGATGACATTTTTTAAAATGAAGCTAGAAACAGGCATGGCAATGAGAGGAAGCAAACTGTAGCTTTGTTTATTCTTAAGACAAAACAACAACTAGTTAGTTCTACAGTCACTATTTCACCAATGCCAGTGAAAGAGTAATCTACCAGCATTTGTTCAGAATTTGAAATGGACCCTCTGAGAAAATGCTTCAAAAACTTGAAGATATCTACGATTCTTGATCATTTTCTTTGAAAATATGCATTTGTTGCTTTCTTCCACTTGCATGCTATTTTCAACCACATTTCCATTTCTCACAGGAAGCTGTTCAACTTTCCCCACAAATCTATGTGTTTACATCACAACAAAAGAGGCAACCAGGCTGAGCCAAGGGTCAGTTCGAAGAGTGACTAGGACATATCATCAATTTCAGACTCCACACAGCACTGCAAACCAGGCACAATTACCTTGGAAAAGACACTGCAAAAACCCCTTGTGCCCCAGTTGTGTTAGACCAGTTATAACTTCATCTGTGCTTTGGGTGACAAGCAAGGCTTGATGAAGAAGAAAGAAGGGATAAAAAATATTGGTATGAAATTCTAAATGGAGCATTCACTTCTCTGTACCCAAATGAGTATTATTTTTCTTCATTTAACTGTGTTTCTTCCAAAATAGACATTTTCCTTATAAAAACATTACCAAAGTAATAGTCCTGGAAACACCAATGTTGAAATGTTTTAAGTTTTCTTCCCTACAAAATAAGTACCATCTTCTCTGGTGCATATATTTTTACTTCATATAAGCAAATATTTCTTATTTAAAAGATCCTCTTTTGTAAAAATTGTTCCTCTGGTAAGTCTCATATTGTTACTATTC
The DNA here is from genome assembly GCF_028372415.1 of Notamacropus eugenii. Lineage (NCBI taxonomy): Eukaryota > Metazoa > Chordata > Mammalia > Diprotodontia > Macropodidae > Notamacropus > Notamacropus eugenii. The sequence continues at coordinate 488,834 of NC_092878.1, read as the reverse complement.
TGATAATTCAAAAGTTTTGAAAACAATAGTATTGTCTTATTTCCTTCTCTAAGCTAAAATCACGGTATTAGATAAGAAAATAATGTTAGTTGAAGTGTCAAAAAAAATAGAAAGTAAAAAATTTAATTACTGTAACATATCAATCATGACAGCAAAACCTGAGTTAAGCATTTATTGTTAGAAATAATATTTTCAGGGGGAGAAAGGCAGAAATCAGTCAAACTAGATACTACAAGCAGTAAGTCAATAAAAGCAAGGCTGTCCTGTAACTCATTCATTTTTAAGCAGTAGTAATGAATCCAGTATACTGGCAAAGGTATAAATAAGGGTAACCTCACTTAGGCTCCCAGGATAATGTAGACTAGATGTGACAATGTACTTGTTTGGAAAAATAACAGCTGTAGCAAGATGAGCCATCACTCCTTTCTACTTACAGGAAATGAATGAATTTGGGGTGAAATTCATGAGGAATATAGTGTAAAGCATAACTTTCCAATATAACCTCAGGAACAACTTACTTAAGATTTTTAGCAAAATAAAAATGTTATAATCCATTTGATGGGTAGATACAAACAAATGGGCCAGTAGGGTATAACCATGTTACTGATTCTTTTACCATGTAAATGACTGCCATTAGTTGTCACCCTAGGATACGTAGATCAGATTTTGACATTACAGCTGAATGCAACTAATTTTACAATTAAATGCATGTGGTCCAAACACACATGAATTTCTAATGTTGTGGCCTACTAGTGAAAAACTGGGACATCTCTAACCTAAACTAAGTATGTATGAACATTTCTTAAGCTCACTTTAGCTGCTTTAGCCGTACTGAAAATGCCTATAAGAATTTTCACTGATTTCTTATATCCCTCCCTATGTACATAATTTCATTTTCCAAATAATAAAAACAGGCCCCAGATTTTATCACTCATTTTATCCTGAAGTGCTACATTATTTATATACTTTGCATTTATCTTAGGTATAGTTAACAAGAGCAGTGCATGTTGAGCAGCAAAGGCTGAGGATGTTGCTACCTTACCTCCATAATGGGATTAGAGGCCAGAACCTTCTCTTCAACATTGGCCTCACTGGCAGAACCACTCACAGTTGCAAAGTATCTCATGGCATACTTAGCAGAGACTGTCTTTCCTGCACCAGACTCTCCACTTACAATGATGGACTGATTCCGTTCATCCCTGAAATACAAAGACGGTTAATCGCCAGCTGCTTCTCAAGCCTGATTGTAGACAGTATTATTTTCTAGCCAAGTGAAAACACCACACTTCTACAAGTTTATTCATGTTGAGATACATAAGAATGAATGAGACCAGTCTATTCCTTAATAACAAGCACCAGCACTGTATTGAAATGAATGAACATCTGTCATGGCCTCCCATGAGTAAATGGGTCTAGACAAAGGCCCTTTGAATGGCTGCACACATGCCTCAAAGTATGTACACACTCTTCTGTGCCAAACAAATAATATGGCCACTAATCTAAATAAGGTAGGAGTTGTTCCTGTGGCACCTTCGCAGAGAAATTGATAAGAAAAGATTGCATTGCTGAAAATCTTTGAGTAAACTGGTAGCTGCTGAAGAATGAATCTACATTTCAAACTCTCTTGGCTATACAAGCAGAGAAGAAAATGATTCAGATACTGGCTAGATCGGTTCAAAAAACAATAGAATATTATATACCATTAACACTGTGTTAATCACAGTTCAGTATTCATTCACACAATGACTTAATTCACAACTTGTTTCAATGAACACTTTCCATTCACTGGGGACTCCCATTTCTGACTGTGGTTGATTCCCAGAAAAGAGAGGCAAACTCCACTCAGACCACAGGGTACCAAGAAATGGTATCATTTATACCTATATTTGCAAAAATGAAATTTGCCTTTGAAAAAAGTCTTTAGAGACAATACTCCAAAAGGCCAAAAGTTAGAGATGTTTTCCATGGAAATGGATGACCCTTAAAAAAAAAAAAAAAGATGAGCACGTCTTAATTTCCAAATCAGTAAATTCAGGGTTTTCTGTGCTAAGAAAAGGAAATGAGAGGATTTCAAGATCTTTACCTAAGAAATATTTAGGTTGAAATTGAACACATCTTATAAAAAATTCTAGTCTTGCTGATGTATTTTTCTTAAAATATATAATAGAGGTTTTACCTCCCACCCCCAACAAGACAATGTTAGGAAATTACTTAGATCTTTAGAATCTTAGTAGATTAGGTTATATCAGGGGCAGCTAGGTGGCTCAATGGACAGAGCACTGGGCCTGAAATAAGGATGACGTGAATTCAAATCTGGCCTCAGACACTTACAAGCTGTATGTCATGGTTAACTGTTTGTGAGTTTCCTCATCTGTAAAATGGGAATAATAACAGTACCTACCTCTCCATGTTGTGGTGAGGCTCAAGTAAGATAATGATCATGAAGCACTTAGCACAATGCCTGGCACCTTGTAAGCACTATATAAATGTTAGCTATCATCATCAGCATTATTGGCCATTAGATATAAGGCAAGCATCAAAGATATATTTTCATAATTAAAAGCATGATGAGTTAGTCACGCATGCCCATGAATATGAAGCATAATTATTTAAAAGTTAAATGATACTCATTTGGGGTAAATTCTGGGGAATTGGGTTTTTTTTGGGTTTTTTTTGATATCTCAAAATGAAATTGTGGGAAAAGGTCTGAGGGAGTTGCCTTTTCCTTGCCTTGCTGCATATTATTTGAACACTTTGGACTGTGAGAGAGAGTACATTCAATGATGTTTAACTACTTTGAATATTTATAGCTAAACATAGCTTTCAAAACTTTCCTGAGTAACGATAGTTTTCTTTCCCATCCTTTTGTTTCAAGCTGCAAAGATCAAACAACAACCATCTTTGAACAGCTAGTTCCCTTTGGACACTTCAGCGCTAGGTACTGAGGAGTATACAAAGACATAAGACCAGTCCCTGCCTTCAAGTGGCTTACCACCTAGGATAGAGAGAAGACAAACACTCATAAAGAAATCAGATGGTCAGTGATGCACGCAGGAATTCATTGATTCAACAAGCATTTATTAACTGATAACTAAAGAACATATGCCGAAGGATTTGAGAGGGGAGTAGACTCTAGATGTGATTTTCATAGGTATAAGGAACCCCAGATGAAGAAGCTCTTTCTATGCAGATCAGCATCTGTTCTGAAATGTACAGTCATAGTGGTTTGGGGAACTGAAAGATTAATGTGACTTGATAGGGTCATTCAGACAGTATATATCAGATATAAGACTTGAGCCCATGTCCCATCTTCTTGGCCTGCTGGCTTGGCCTCACTGCCAGTATTCTATTGTCCACCTCCATGTGTTTGCATGGACTGTCCTCTCTATGCCAGTATGCTCTCCCTCCTAATTTCCAACTCTTAGAATTCCTGGTTTTCTTTAAGACAGCTCTAAGCCTTCCTCTTAGAGATGGCCTTCTCCTTTAAAGTGATCTTCCATCTTCTCTTCTCTGTACTTGAGTAAATGTTGTTTTCCCCATTACAGTGTACATTCTTTGAAGAACAGGACTATTTTTGCTTTTTCTTTGTATCACTAACACAACCCAGTGACTGGCAAACAGTGATCACTTAATAAATGCTTCTTGCAATGCACTGGAGGTGAAATCTCCACACACCATGTACTCTTAAACAGTGGCCTTGTCAGGTTAATGTCCTTATTATGATGATTTTCATGATCTCATTTCAGTCATAATTGGAACCTGCTATGTTTTAAAAAATACCATTTCAACATATTAACGATTAGTCCAAGACACCCTCATTTCTGAAGTCATCATAATTAATTCTTGCCATGTTATTAATGTCATGGAAAATTTATAATTGATAGACACTGCTTTTATAAATTAGCCCCTTCAGAGGTTATAATGTGCTATAATCTGCAATATTCATAAAATTAAAATGGAAATGCAGTGGGTGGAAATAAAGTATAGTAATTTCACCATTTGGCAACCAAAAAAAATACTTGTTCATCGACTGCACAAAGCAATATGTGACTTCTAGTTTAGTGATAAAGCTGAAACTCGACTCTCGGTAATCTGTGCTCTTCCTACCACACCGTACTGCCTCCAGGTCAGCAGGTTCAGACTGTAACTTTCAGGTTGTGTAGAGAAGAGATAGCCCTGAATTCAGAAAAAACAAAGCTCTAGCAATTGGCTTGTGTTTGTGAATCTGGGAAACTCAAGCACAGGTACTAGATAAGCCAACGTCCTTGAGGTCTGAAAGTAAACTTCTAAAAATCAAAGTTTTGATTCTGACGTATGATTCTGACAAAATCTTTAGGATTCCATGGGAAAATACCCCTTTATTTCAAAAATAAACTTTAAAATAAACTCTGAAAATAAAAGCTTCTTTCCAGGGCAGACAATTATTGTAAACTGCTATGAACATGTCTTTAGTCTGATTCAAAGGTCAGACTACGTACCAGAAGGTTGCACATTATGCCCCTCTTCCTCTTCATTTTTTCATCTCCCCATCTCTTGCTGTCTTGATCTCTCTGAACTTTTTTTTTTCTGAGAATGACCTGCCTTTCTATTTAAGTTATAAAAGCTCTTTAGCCTATAGGTCAATGAACCTGGGCTCTCCAAGGCTAAGCCAGAACAGTACAAGCTCTGGCAGATCCAACCCATCTACAAATGTTTCAAGTAAAGAACAAATGACAGATGGCATCTTGTACTGCAACAATGCTAGAACCACTTAAGCTGTAAAAGCTCATCAACAGTCTGGCCAAAAGGTGTTGCATTTTTAAACTACAGCAAGTCCTGAAGGCTGCCATCTGTGTGGACAGAGGGAGTACTCATAACAGACAAGATCATGGATCCTCTCTAGGTATTTCTAAACACTGGAAATATCTCAATATTGAAAAATATTGAAAAATTTATGGCTATACAGTTATTTATTATGTCACATTGAACCCTATTAAGTGTGATGTGAAAATATTGGTACTCTTGCCATGCTACATGGTGCTTGAAAGAGAGTTGGACTTGAATACATCATTCTAACAATGTGGTTATGAACAGGACCAAACCTCTCAGCTTCAGCTGCTTTCTCTATAGGACGGCAATAAAAGCACTGGTAGAATCTATCCCACAGAGGTGTTCAAAGAATCAAATGAGATTATGCATACAAAGTGCTTTTAAGCCTTAAAAAACAGTATATAAATGCCCATTACCCTTATTCTTAATTTACAGGTAAGAAAAGATGACTTTACTATTTCTGGTGAGATATTTAGACCACATTCCATTCTTAAAGGCAAGGATTGTGAATGCTTAGAAAATAAAGTAGTAACCTTCACATCCTGAAAATTGGAAAAACAAAACAGGAACATGGGGATAAGCAACACTGAAGGTGTTGCGTGCAAACAGGCATACCAGTGTATTCTTGGTGGAACGATGAAACAAGACCAGTATTTTTAAAGCAATTTGGAATTGTGCAGCTAAAGTGACTAGAATATCGATATCCTTTTTACCCAAAGATTCCAATATGAGGCTTATATCCCAAAGAGGCCGTGGATAAAAAGAAAGTTACCATACAATACCAAAATATGCATAGCAGCACTTTAGCAGTAGCAAAAAACTGGAAATAAAATAGATGCCCATTAACTGGGGAATGGTTTAACAAACTGTGATACATGAATGGAAAATTGCTATGCTGTAAGACATGCCAAATATGATGAATACAGCAGAACATGGAAAAATTTACACAATCTAATGCAGAGCCAAGAAAATAACATACATAATGCCTCCAACAATATAAACTGAAAGAACAACCATAAAGCAAACAGAAGTGAATGTTGCAAAATTCCAGAGAAGAAGCATAGTCTGAAAGAGGAGGTAAGAGAAGATATATCCACCCCCCTCATTGGCAGAGATGGGGAGTCCATGGGCGTGACAATACTGCATAAGTTTTCAGACTTTCTCAACTATTTTTTTTTTTTTTTGCTTATTTAAAAAATATTATCTGCTATATGGGATGATTCTCTGGCAGAAGGGGAAGAATAATGGAAGAAATTTTGGTGATATAAAAAAATATAAGAAAAATAAATTTTCAAGTGCTGGTCATATCACATTAACCTCATTTCCTTTTTAGAAAGGAAAACCAGCCTGGGGAGGTCAGCAGAGGGCCATAGACAGAATATACTGAGAGATCAGGAAAATATTTGGAAAAGTCTCCAGGGTGTCCTTGGGGTCATGACAGAGAGACGTTAGACGATGATAGGGTTAGGTAGATTCTGAACTGGTTGAATGACTAGACCTAAATAGCAGTTAAGAATGGGTCAGTGCCACCTTAAAAGATCCCAAGTGGAACATTCCAAGGATCTCTCCTTGGTGGTATTTTCTGCAGCACATGCAAAGCTACCTCACTGTGGGATATATTTGGAACTAGTAGGAACCTTGGGGGGTGGGCGGGGGGGTGTCTAACCCAATTCCCGCATTTCACAAATAATGATACTGGGGCCAAGGGAGGTTAAGAGACTTGACCATGGTCATAAAGGTATTAAAGAGCAGACACAAACTCAAGTGCTGTGACTCCAAGTTCTCTCTCTTTCCTTTTACAGTTAGACATAAATGACATACTAGTCAAATTTAGAGATGGGAGAGGAATAAGCATTTATTAAGTACCTACCATGTGCATGGCACTATTAAAGCTTTATAAATACCAGTATGTATTAAAGTCTATACTATGCGCTAGGTGCTGTGCTAGACTATAAGGGTAAAAGAACAAAGAATGAAATAATTCTTACTCTTGAGCTTACGTTCTAGAGGGAGAGACAAGTACATATATAAGAAAATAAAGAATAAGTAAACAAGAGAAAAATTAGAAATAAATACAAAGTAGTTTGGGAAGGAGAGCACTAGCAATTAGGTTATATCAAGAAAGACTTTATTCAGCAGCATAAAGAATAAATACACTTCATCCTAAAAGTAGGGATTCGTGTGGCACAGCCAGTGCAAAGGCACAGAGAGAAGAGATGAGACCTTCATGTGAAGAACCAAAAGAAAGTCAGTTTGGTTGGATCACAGAACACAGGAGCAGGGAATACTGTACATGAGGCTAGGGAGATAGGCTGGGATCACCTTGTGGAGGACTTTAAAAGCCAAGCAGAGAAGTTTTCTTTTTTGTCCTAAAGACAACTGAGAACCACTGACATTGGTTTAGGAGGGAAGTCCCAAAGTCAGATCTGTGTGCAAAAGTAAAACTGCTTCGGCAGCAATGTAGAAGATGCGGTGGAGTGAGAAGGACTTGCATCAAAGAGCCCAGTTAGGATTTGGTAACTTACTAGATACATGGGTTAAAGCAGAACGAGAAGGCTAAAACAATAACATGCTGGAAAAGTGGGGATATTGGAAGGGTTGTGGTACCTTCAACAGAAACAGGGGAGTTTAGAAAAGGGAGGTTTGGGTAAAAGATAATAAGGCCATTGCTAGATATGTTGAAATAGCATGTCCCTACGGCATATAGTATAAAATATTTGATAGGCAAATGGAATTGATGTCCAAGGGGGAACTATGGTGGCTCATATTCATATATGATATGTGACATGCACACAAGTAAAGGTCTACATATATACATCTGTGTATGTATGTGTGTATGTGCACACATGTATACATATATACACATATTCATCCATTCTGATATAATGATCACGTATGTCAGTTCACTCCTAGGATATATTTTGTCTAGGTCACTTGAATTTATTAAGAATAGGCAGATGGTGCCTAAATCTTCCCCATCTTGTCTTTCCACTCCTTGCTAATCATTTTTGTTCAAAACCTTCTCTGCCCAAAGTTCATTCTCCTTGGAAGAGAAAACATTAGTGAAATAACAGTTGGGAAGTTCAGCCATCTCACCACCAGCCATTTCATCATTCCACATACCCTGAGCAGGGATCTTATCCCTGTTGTTGAATCCTTCTTGGATTGCCCATTTAACTAAAAACACACTTTTGGTCGTCCTTTGGCATTACCAACATCAGGGTTTCAACATTCCTGACAATTCTGAGAGGACTGGGCTACTCTTTTCTATTTATTCTCAGTTACTTGCCCTAGCTTCCATTTTCTGCACAAAAATCTGAATTTATATTAATGGGTTCCCTGTGCATCCGTATTGGTTTCTTTAGGCAGGTCCCTTCCTAAGCCTCAACAGAATCAGTTCTGCTTTGAGTCTTCAGAACTTCATCCTTGAGCATTTCCCATCCCTCTTGGGCCTTTCTCTCTGCAAAATATCACATCATTGGATCTCCTTGTAATTTTTCTAAGCATTTTAAAAGCTGATGACCTAACATATAATGGAATCATCTAAAAAATCTGCCATGTCATACCTGTATAACTTAGACCATAACCACTTTTCATTTTCTTTACTAAACACAGTGATGTAGTAATGACTTATCTCCAAGATTCCTGTCATTTCTACCTTAGCAATCAGTCCTTCCTGGTGAGAATCTGGTACAGAATAGCATTTCCCCTTCTACTTTTTGAAGGATTAAATTTTCATTACAGCAAGATACAAATTTGTCTTCAAAAATCATGTTTTTACCTAACATGCATGTAAGTGCCTACTAAGTGCCAGACACTGTGTCCATTATTTGTCTTCTTTAAACAATTCTACTTATTTGATTAGTATTAGAAGATTCCTAAAGGGTGGGGACTATGTTTTCTATCTTTTGTATACTTGATACACTGTACTGTACTCAAATATACTTTGTAGCTCATTAGCATCTTTCCATCAGTACCCGGTTTGACAAAAGTTAACTAATAGGCAGGTAGGTGACACACCAAAGACAGCGCTTATTCTGGAGTCAGAAGGATCCGGGTCCAAATTGAGCCTCAACACTTACTAGCTGTGTGACTCTGGGTAAGTCACTTAACCTCCTTGCCTCAGTTTCCTCACCTGTAAAATGGGGGTTATAATGGTAACACCTACTTCTCAGGTTTATTGTGAAGATCAAATGAGATAATAATTGAAAACTTCTTAGCACAGCGCCTGGCATGTAGTAAGTGTTATATAATTGTTAAAGTTATTATTACTATTAAGTAGTATTTTTATTATCTTCCAAGCTAGAATGAATGTGCTGGAAAGCTGAAGCTAGGCAACATATAGGAGTTCATCACTATGTTAAATGTAGAGAAATATCACTATGGAAGAGCATCCAAAGAGTCTGCCTTGCTTATGCATCTCAATGCTTTACTAGATGTCTGTAATGTTAATATACAATAATTCTGATTCAAATAAATTTCTTATACAGTTGAGAAAATTTGATTTTGGTGTGCCCTTCTTTGAAAACTGTGACTAATGAGCAGTGACTACTTCTAGTGGTAGTGCATTAATAATTAGGCCCTTTAGGGAGATGAGTTTTTCATTCTCAACCTCATTCTCCCCTCCTCTCGGAGGGGCTTTAGCTTTCCCTCAATTCTCAATCAAGTTCAGAAAACAAAATGAACCCTCAAAATGACAGTGGACAAAAATCATATATACCGCATTTGTGGGGTGATCTTTTTGTGGGGGACAAATGAATACATAATATAAAGAGAAAATATCACAGTTGGTACAGGCTGTTAACTGTGACAAATTTTACTCTAGAGAGCCATGAAGAATAGTCAGGAAATGGAAACAAAAATTCTCTAGAGACTAAGGATTAAGTCATCACTACCTAGCTTTAAGATCAACACCTGAATTTGAATGTTAATTTCCAGTGATGTCAGTATTTAACTTTCTCACAGCCAGAAGACTCGGTACGTGCCGTACAGTTTCTAGTGACAAATACATTCTCATTGTCATCTTGTATTTATAATTAAGTGCATGTTTGCATAAAAATGGGAATGGATATGTTTTTTTTTTTTTTTTATTGCACAGGATAAAAACCACAGCCCCACCATAAAGGATTACAATGTGTAATGAACAGCAATAACACAAACAACCAAGTAGAAGTACATGAGAACACACAGAGGAACTACACAACAAAACAAAATGTGGTACATCTTCACAAACCAATCCCATAAAAATAAAGGAAAGTCAATAGTTAAATGAAAAATAACACTGGAACACAGGCGATAGGAAGGAGACTCAGCAATACCACTGAACGCCATTTTAAGCTTTTCAATATTCTCTCATTTGATCCTCATAACAATCTTGTGAGTAGGGAAGACAATTGTTATTATCCTATTTCACAAATGAGACAATTGTGATAAAGAGGTTAAGTGTCTTGTTGAAGGATATAGAGTTCTTCGGTAGCAGAACTGGCTCTAGCCATCTACCCTGGGGCTTTTTGAGACTCTACCATCTCTTTTTAGATTAGAAAATGCTCATTCAGTTGTTTCCATGATCAAGGATCTATTTCAAAGATCAATATCAACCTTCTGCCAAATCTGCAAGTTCCAGTCACACGTGATCAGAACATGGGGCATTTAACTCAAGTTAAACAGCTGTTCCACAGATGTAGCATGCAAATGCATGTCTAATAGTCTCAAGTTTGCAAAGAGCTTAAGATGCAATATAAGGCACAGCCATCAGTACTATAAGTAGTAGTAGTAGCTAGAAGATCTGAATCTGAGTTCTGGTTTTGACACTTTCTTTATATCTGGGAACAAGTGAATGGAGCTCTCTGAGATTGCTTGAGTTTGGGATGGAGTGAGTTTCCTCACTTGTTAAACAGGAAAAACAGTCGTTACATTACTTTTTAAAGTTGATGTAAAGAAAGCTCTCTGAAAACTTTAAGGTGCTTTTGAAATATGAGTTACATACTCACATTTAGAGTTATAATGCACTATACCTGCAAAAGAAGGTAATAAGGAAAACTGTGATAGGATAAGTATACTGTTCATGGGCATACAGCTATCAACAGTAGAGAGATAGGCTTAGACTACTAATCTGGGGCTTTTCTCATTAAACCACACACTCTCTAACCATTGGGCTCATATCTACCTAAAGAAATTAGGGCAGCTAGGTGGTACAGTGGATAGAGCACCAGTGCACGAGTCAGGAGGACCTGAGTTCAAATCTCACCTCAGACACTTGACACTCACTAGTTGTGTAACCTTGGGCAAGTCACTTAACCCCAATTGCCTCATCCTGGGTCATCTCCAGTCATCCTGAGGAATATCTGGTCACTGGATTCAGATGGCTCTGGAGGAGAAGTGAGGCTGGTAACCTGTACAGCCCTCCCTCACTCAAAACAAAGTCAAGTGAAAGTCATTTCATTATTTCTCTGATGGTATAGTCTTCTTTGGCAAAGAAGGATGAACACATGCACACCTATAGGAATTATTGGTATCATCCTTACTATAAGAGGTGAAGCTGAGTCTTCCCTAAACCTAATTCTATAGTAGCAGAAACTTTCAAACAGTCCCTAACTATGAATTTAATGAAAGATAATATTACCTCTATCAGAAAAGTATGTTATCTTCACACCTAGCAAGAAAATTATGCAATAAAAAATGTAAAGGAAGGAGGTCTAACAGTACCACATCTTAAACAAGTAAAATGGGTAATTTTATTACATTAAATTAAAAAGGTTTTGTATAAATAAAATTAAAGTAGTCAGGATTAGAAGGAAAATAGAAAAGTGAGAGAAAATTCTTATAGACAGTTTCCCAGATGAAGGTCTCATCTCTCAAATATAGAAAGAATTTTGTCAAATTTATAAGAATATAAGGGGTATATGATTGTGATGGAGTGCTGCTGTGCTGTAAGAAATGCTGAGCTAGCTGATTGTAGAAAAATGTGACTTGAATGAAATAATGATGAGTAAACCTAAGAGAATGTTGTGCACTGTGACAGTAACGTTCTAAGAACAGCTTTAAACAAATAAAGTCATCGAGTTAACTAGAATCAATGACAAAGGATCTCTGAAGGAAGATGCTATCCACCTCAGAGAAAGAAGTGATAAACAGAAGTATGTGGAGTATGTTTACACACACACACACACACACACACACACATATTTGTATCTAATGGTAGCCTTCTCTAAGGCAGGTTGGGGAGGAAGGGAAGAAAAAAATTAAAAGTACACAGCAAAGAACAAAAGAAAACTTAGAAGGAAGCACAGAAAAGCAGGGAAACTTTGAAAAATATGTGTAGTATTTATTACATAGGGTTTTTTTTTTTTAAGTCAACAGTATGAAATGGAAATTCATGGTTTTATATTGAATGCTCTTTTTATGTTGGACTGTTACAAGAAATGCCCTCTTTTTTTGTCTTTTTGTTTTTAAGTTCAAAACGAATTTAAAAAATTTTTAAATAGAAAGCACATTCATAAACAGGAAGCAAAGGAAAAATATATAAGTAATGACCTAGCAACATCACCTGGATGTTCTAAGTCTAATTAAGCATGCATGAATTTTTAAAATTTCTGCCCACATTATAGGCAGGGGTTTCTACAAGAAATGACTGACTGAAGAAACCAAAGAAGCCTGTTTTTGAAAGCCAAATTGAGAAAAGGAAGGAAATGTACAATACATAAGGCTAAGGTGGAGTCTCAGGGGAGCTGTATAAAATAAGTTACTGAAGGTAACCAAAATAAACATCTAAGGGTAAAAAGAAAGAAAACTGAGAAATATGAATATCAATAGAACACCAGTAATAACGATGCTAAGGGAGCATCTATGTGGTGCAGCGAATAGTGTACCGACCCTGGAGTCAGGAGGACCTGAGTTCAAATCGAACCTCAGACACCTGACACTTACTAGTTGTGTGACCTTGGGCAAGTCACTTACCCCCAATTGTCTTGCCTTTCCCTCTCCAAAAAAAATATTAACGATGCTAAGCATAAAACTTTAACTTAAAACACCAGTATATTCAAAGAAGTCTTTTATTCCTTCAAGTAAACATTTTTCCAAAGTCCTTTTTGTGGGAGTCTTTTGCTCTAAATTTCTCCTTCCAAGATCGAATACTCCAACAAACCAGTACTCTTCTGTCTCCTTGGTGTACAAGGCACTGGTCATCTTGACTTGAAAGACCAAAAACCCTCTATATAGATGGATAGAAATTCTCTAACCCACTTGAGAGCTCAGATTTGTGGGTTGTAGAAGAAAGCTGTACATGCATAAATTGGTGACTCCTGGGGGAAGAAGTGGGAGAGGATCAGAATTTGTGATTCCTTTGGTTCAGAGAAATTATGGTGTGGAAATTCCCCACATCAGTGCAAATCAGCCACTCATTTGTAACTTGTAGTCTTACAGAGTTTGCTGAAGCATGGAGAAATGGAAATAATTTGCCTCTGGTCCTATTGCAGGTATGTGTCAGAGGCAGAACTTGAAGGTAGGATCCTGATTCCAAACTTGTCAGTCTACTACTATACTATTCTGTTTTTGATTTGATCCTTCATTATTGTCTGTGTTCATCCTTTGTTTTTGAAGAAGACCATGACATCAGAGAAATGATGACATGACTTGCACTTAACTTGTTTTGAGTGAAGAAGGGCTATGCAAGGTTACCAACCTCACTTTCTCCTCCTGAGTCATCTGGGTCCAGTGACCAGATATTTATCAATACATCAGGATGACTGGAGATAGTCCAGGATGCAATGGGAGACCTTGACCTTTTTAGGTTGGCCGTTTCAGGTACTCATTTAGAGGGCGGTATTGCCCATATAGGGATATGAATAGTTTGCCCAAATTAGATAACAAGTTTTTTTCTTTTCTTTCCTGTTTATCTTTTTATGCCTCTCTTGAGTCTTATATTTGAAAATCAAATTTTTTAATGAGCTCTGGCTTTTTCATAAGGAAGGTCTGGAAATCCCTTATTTCATTGAAAGTCTATCTCTTTGCCTTAAAGATTACACTCAATTTTGCTTATTAATTGATCCTTGTAGTTCAATCTCCTTTGCCTTATGCAATATCCCATTCCAATCCCTCTGATCTTTTCATGTAGAATCTTCAAGGTCCTGTGTAATCCTATCCTTTTTTTTAAGGGCATAATCTGGTATCACAAATAGTTTTCTCCTTCTTCCTTTCTATTTCCCCACAACTTTTATTGATACCTCTCTGTTTAATCTTTTTAAAAAGATATTATGGGCTTATGCACCAATAGCTGAAAGAAGCATATTATCATTGTTAAAATTTGTTCTTGTGTGTAGCTTTATGTCTCTTCATCTAGTACCAAGCCTGTGACTGTGTACGTACTCATTTTATATGACTGATTCCATCCTGGTGCCTAGCACAGTGCTTATCATATAGCTGATGCTTAACAAACACTTTTTTTCATTCACTCAGGTGCTAATTTGGCACAGATTTGCTAAAACAATCATTAAACTTTTACATAATGAGGTAATTCCTTTCATGACTAAAAAGACTAACTTAGTCCTTCAGATTCTCTCTACCCACAAACTTCTAATTCAAAGTGTACCAGAGGAGTTATAGGACAATTCAAGGTAGAAACAGAGGGCTGATACTGAGGAATAAATGTTTATTAAGGCACATGTAATCATTAAAAATAAAAGCTACTTGAAAACAGTTAAGAACTGTTTTTGGATTTGTCTTTGTATCTCTAATAACTAGGGTCTAGTGTTTGACATAATAGGTGCTTGATAAAGAAATGGTTTTTTTTATAGTTTTATTTATCTCTTTTTAGATTTTGACATTCATTTCCACAAAATTTTGAGTTCCAATTTTTCTCCTCATCTTTCCCCTCACCCCACCCCATAATACCTTGAATTCTGATTATCCCTTCCCTCAATATGCCCTCCCTTCTATAACACCCCACCCTTCTCTTATCCCCATCTTCTCTCTTTTCTTGAAGGGCGAGATAGATTTCTATGCCCCATTACCTGTATTTCCTATTTCCCAGTTATATGCAACAACAATTCTCAACATTCATTTCTAATACTTTGAATTCCAACTTCTCTCCCTTCCTCCCTCCCCACCCATCCCCACTGAGAAGGCAAGCAATTCAATACAGGCTATATATGTGTCATTTTGCACAAGACTTCCATAATAGTCATGTTGTGTAAGACTAACTATATTTCCCTCCATCCTACCCTGTCCCTCATTTATTCTATTCTCTCCTTTGACCTTGTCCCTTCCCCAAAGTGTTTACCTCAAATTACTCCCTTCTCCCATTTTCCCTCCCTTCTATCATCACCCTCACCCCTTGTCCCCTTCTCCCCTACTTTCCTGTAGTGTATACTAGATTTTCATACCAAATTGAGTGAGCATGTTATTCCTTCCTTAAGCCATGTGATGAGAGTAAGCTTCACTTTTCTCCTCTTACCTCCTCCCTTTTCTCCTCCACTGAAAAAGATTTTTCTTATCTCTTTTATGAGTGATAATTTGCCCCATTCCATTTCTCCCTTTCTTCTCCCAAAATATTCCTCTCACCCCTTAATTTTATTTTTCATAGATATCATTCCTTCTGATTCAACTCAACCTGTGCTCTCTGTCTACGTGTGTGTGTGTGTGTGTGTGTGTGTGTGTATAATTCCTCCACCTACCCAAATACTGAGAAATGTTTCAAGAGTTACACATATTATCTTTCCATGTAGGAATGTAAAGAGTTCAGCTTTCGAAAGTCCTTTATGATTTCTTTCCTGTTTACCTTTTCATGCTTCTCTTGATTCTTGTGTCTGAAAGTCAAATTTTCTCTTCAGGTCTGATCTTTTCATCAAGAATGCTTGAAAGTCCTCTATATTATTTAATGACCACTTTTCCCCCTGATGTATTATACTCAGTTTTGCTGGGTAGGTGATTCTTGGTTTTAATCCCAGTTCCTTTGACTTCTGGAATATCCTATTCCAAGCCCTTCGATCCTTTAATGTAGAAGCTGTCAGATCCCGTGTTATCCTAATGGTATTCCCATAATACTTGAATTTTTTCTTTCTAGCTGCTTGCAATATTTTCTCCTTGACCTGGGAACTCTGAAATTTGGCCACAATATTCCTAGGAGTTTCTCTGTTCAGGTCTCTTTCAGGAGGTGATTGGTGGATTCTTTCAATATTTAGTTTGCCCTCTGGTTCTAGAATATCATGGCAGTTTTCCTTGATAATTTCATGAAAAATGATGTCTAGGTTCTTTTTTTTGATCATAGCTTTCAGGTAGTCCCATAATTTTTAAATGGTCTCTCCTGGATCTATTTTTCCAAGTCAGTTTTTCCAAAGAGATATTTCATGTTATCTTCTATTTTTTCATTCCTTTGGTTTTGTTTTGCAACTTCTTGGTTTATCATATAGTCATTAGCTTCCCTAAACTCCACTCTCATTTTTAACGAACTATTTTCTTCAGTGAGCTTTTGAACCTCCTTTTCCATTAGGCTAATTCTGCTTTCTAAAGCCTTCTCCTCATTGACTTTTGGACCTCTTTTCCCAATTGAGTTAGCCTATTTTTAAAGGTGTTATTTTCCTCAACATCTTTTTTGGGTCTCCTTTAGCAAGCTGCTGACTCACTTTTCAAGCTCTTCTATGGCCTGAGCCCATTGTATATTCATTTTGAAGGTACTGGATGCAGAAGTCTTGACCTCCTATGACAGTATGCTTTGTTCTTCCTCATCCAAAAGAATGGAAGGAAATACCAAGAAAGTAACCTTCTATGGTCTTATTTCTTTTCCCCTTTTTGGGCATTTTCCCAGCTAGTTACTTGACTTCTGAATCCTTTGTCAAGAGGAGTGTTGTAGTGCTCCTGCTCACCCCAGGACTGTACTCAGGGTATCCAGAAGTCTTTGCTGCCCATAGCCTTGAGCCAGGGTCAGGGCTGGACTCTGCTCCCTTCTTGCTCAGGTGGAAAAAGCCCTCTCACTGACCGTTGGTGCCTGTGAGTTGAGGGATCTGTGAACTGCTGCTGCTTCTGGGGATTTCTTCCCCAAGCCTGCTCCAGTCCTGCTCCTCCCAGAGTCACACAGCCGAGACTGGTCTGGGCTCTGCTTCACATCCAGTGTGACAAACCTTTCCCTTCGGCCTTCCAGGTCACCTGGGCTGGAAATCTCCTCCACTCTGTCTTTCTGTGGCTTCTGCTGCTCTAGAATTTGTTGAGAGTCTTTCTTTACAGGTATTTTATGGGCTGTGGGGGAAGAGCTAAAGTATGTACGTCTTTCTACTCCACCATTTTGGCTCCACCCCCAAGAAATGGTTTTTGAATGTGAGAATTCCACTCAGAGTTTAGTGCTTTTATTGAGCCCTTTACAGATCTATGGGTAGGGAGCTAGAAACATGGCCACCGTTTACATATCCTAATGACTAGATACTAATTCTTGGACATTTAAAACTCATACACAGTATAGACTCAGTCACATGTTATGGGTTTCCATTCCCTAAACTGAAGCATCAAGATAAAAACAAAACAAAACAAACCTAGGAGATAATTTGAAAATGTCTGCCACTAACTAGAGAATTTTAGAGCTATATGGAATGTCAGGGTTCACTAACTCCAGTTCTCTCATTTTGCCTATGAGGAAAGCCCCTTCACCTTTTCAAACATCAATTTCTTCATTTATAAAATGAGGTGTCTGAGCTAAGTGACCTTTGAAGAACTTTACTGATCTAAAAGTCTCTAATTAAGTCCAGACATTTTCAAATCATCCCCTCAGATCTTCTGACTCCCAGTCTGGTATGCTTTCCTTTACACTGCACTGCCTTCTGGAAATGAAAGAAATTATGACAAAAAATGAAACAAGGATAAAACCGTCTTTCCCTCACCTGGCCATCTGCTTATAAGCCTCTTCTGCCACAGCAAAGATGTGAGGATCCATATCTCCCATGTTCTGTCCACTGTATGCATTAATGATATCTTCTCCATAGATAGGCAGCTGTTCATAAGGATTTATAGCTACTAAAACAATACCTGCAAAAGAAAATAAAGCACATACACAGGATAATACTGGCAGATTTTGAGGAAGGTTGGTGGAAGAAAGTTAAACAGTAACGCTGATTCTTTCCTGACCTATGCTACTTATACAAAAATTACAATTGAATTTCATGATGCTTGGCAGCCAAAAGTATCTAAATGAGCCTTCCAAGGCTGAATGTAATTTCTTAAATATGATCAGTCATGCAACTGATAAACATAGTGAGAATCACAAATAATCCAAAGTCTTATTTTAATTTCAACCATTACTGATCTTAAAAACTTAGGGATCAAGTACAAAACTAGGTCTTGTTCCCTGACTGCTTAGCCTTATTGCCAAATGGTTTGCCTGTCCACAGTTCATCCATTTATAAACAGGTCTGGTCTCATTCCTTTCCTAGCTCACTGTCCTCCCTGACACATCCTGACAAATTCATGATTACAGAAACAAAATGAGAAAATGAAATGCAGAAATAGAGTAATAAACAGAAAGATTGAGTCATATAAATTACTTGAAAAGAGATGGAAAATATACATTTAAAGTCTAAAAAGAGAAAGAAAGAACTCTAGAAAAAGCCCAGTATTGGGGGATCTTTTGACTGCTGAATGACTCCTTCATGTAGTTTATGACAAAATTCTATATTCCTATGTAGCTTATTATCACCAGAGTTGGAATACTCCTTGCTCTGCACTGCCTGGATTCTCCTTTACCATCATCACTAAGCAACTTTTTCTCCTCTGAAGTCTAATCAATTAAAATTTTCCACCCAATCTAGATCATGGTAACTGCTACAGACCCGCTCCCAGGTCTACTGTTCCTCCTTACTTAAGGAGTTCAGTAAATCTTTCTTTATTCCCCAGATTCTGTCTTGATTGATACTCGAACACTTCAGCAGTTTTAATGAAGCTCTCTTAAATTCCTTCATCTCCCTATCCCTCAGTTTCTTTAAATGCCACAACTGATTCTTTTGCTCCACTTCATAAGGATCACCACACCCTGAATCTCATCATTCCTTCAAGTATTCTACTTCCCTGATCAAAATCTCTGACATGGTTCTGATCATAAACTCCTATCATTCCACTTGCCTTATGTCTCACCCTTGTTAAATCTATTCTTAGCTCTGAAACCTCCAATGAATTTTTTATGCTTCTCAACACTTTCTCAGACCATAAACCTTGCTCTAACTTCACTTTCTTCCTTTCCCAATCCAGTTTAATTCTACATTATCCTCTACTCTTGAATCCTTTGTCCTCTTGAACTATCATCACCCATCTTTCTCACAACCTCAGTTCTAGGTTATTCCAACCATTAACTCTCCCCTTCCTTTCCAGTCATGGGTTGCTGAATGGAAATGCCGTATGACTTCTGACTTTATCACTCAACTGAGAATCTTCTTTTCAAAGTTACCGGCAATCTCTTAACTGCCAAATCTGATGGTCTCTTCTCATCCTCGATCTCTTTGCCACATTGGAAACTGTTAACTCTCCTCTGCTTCTGAATATTCTGTTGTCCCTGGTTTTTCCTGATATCGTCTCCTCACTCTCCTATAATCTACCTGAAAATTCTGAGTCTCCTTTGCTAGTTCATCAATAAAATCATTATCCCTAACTGTGAGTGCACCCCAAAGCTCTGTCCTGGGCCTTTTTTCATCCTTCCATTATATTCTCTCCCTTGGTGACCTTATCAGCTCTATGGGCTTAACCATTTCTTTGTAGATAACTAACTACTATATATTCATTTCTACTGACTCCTGAGTTCCAGTCTGACATCATAAACTGTTTATTGGACATTTCAAACTGGATGTCCTATAGACATTTCAAATTCAGCAAGTTTAATACCATAACAAAATTCATTATTTCCCCTACCCCCACAAAAGCCCCCAAAACCTGATCCCTCTTCCAAACTTCTCTATTTTTGTTAAAGATACCAATCACCATTCTTAGGTTCTCCAAGTTCACAACCTTGGTGTCATTTTTGACTCCTCATGCTCCCAAACCCAACGTAACCAGTTGCAGAATCATGCCATTTTAACCTTGTACCCTGATAGATATTGGTCCTATATTACACCATTCTAGTCTATCCTACACATAACTGCCAAAGTGATTAAGCCCAGATCTAACAATGTCATCCCTCATCCAATAAACTCCAATGATTCCCTATTGCCTCCAGGGGAAAAATATCAATTCCTCTATTTAGCTCTTTAAAGCCCTTCACCACAGTAGCTGTCTCTAACATTATAATCTCCAGTGAAGCCCTCCCTGCCACTCATCATTCCCATCCTCTCAGCTGAGAACCTTACTTCCTATTCCAGTAAAAAAAATTAAGGACATTTGCTGATGGCTCTTTCTTCTTCCCTCCACTATCTTCTCCTTTATTCTGTCTCACATTAAAAGGTAATCCTTCTCCTTGCCAAGGCAAACCCCTAAACATGCACCCTTGATTCCTCTCCCATATTCTCCAACAGATTGCTCCCACAACTACCTCTAATTTCTCTCTAATTTTCATTATCTCCCTCAGCTGACTCATTCCCTGCTGCCCTATCTTTAAAAAAGCATCATTTGATCTGACTCTCCCTACTAGATACCATCCTATATCTCTTCCCCTTGAGAAAGGTTTCTACATTAGGTACCTAACCCTCTCTTCTCACTTCTAAACTTTGTGACCTGATTCTGATCTCATCATTGAACTAACAGCGTTCTCTCCAAAGCTAACATTGATCTTTTAATTACCAAAATACAGTAACCTTTTCTCAGTCCTCATAATTCCTCACCTACCTGAAGCACTGGGCACTCCCTATCGTCCTGAATACTCTCTCCTCTCAAGGTGTTCTTGTTCTCCTCCTATCTGTCTCCTCAGACCTGTCCTTTTTTTTTTTTTTGCTAGATCTTCATCTGGGGCATGCCTACTAACTATTGGTTTCCCCCAAGAATCTATACTGGGCCTTCTTCTCTTCTCCTTCTATACCATCTCTCTCTCCTAACCTTCCGTCCATTATCACCAACTGCCTTTTGGACATCTCAAACTAGATGTCCCAAGGTAACTCAATGTGTCCAAAACAGATTTCTTATATCTTTGCCCTACTCAAACCTATCCCTCTTCCCAACTTTCCTATTTCTGTTTTAGGCACCATCATACTCACCATCACTTAAGCTCACAACCTCAGCATTATCTGAACTCTTCATTGCATATATCCAATTTAAGTCTTGACATACCAACTTTCACAATGAGTCCCATAAACTTCCCTTTCTCTCTATGCATATAGCCAGCACCTTAGTGTGGATCGTCACATCTCCCCTACATTACTGCAACAGCCATTTGGCTTTACCCCTGCCTCAAGTCTCCCTACTCTAATAAACCCTTCACTCAGCTGCCAAAGTGCAGGTCTGACTACGTCACTGTCACACCACTTCCACTCTCCCTCATCCAATCAATCCCACTAGCTCCCTATTACCTCTGTTTGGCATTTAAAGCCCCTTCCTACCTTTCCAATCTTTATTATAACTTCCACCCTCCCACATACTCTATACTGGCCTACTCACTATTACTCACCTAATACGTTTTCTCCCCACTTTGTCATTCCCCCATAACTATAATTTTCTCATTCTTTACCTCCATCTTCTGGCTTCCCTAATCTCTTTCAAGATTCAGTTCCAATCCTATCGTCTATAAGAGACTGTTCCTGTTTTACACAAACACACGCGCATGCGCATGCGCGCACACACACAGGGCCTTCCCTCTGATATTTTCATTTACAATGTATATACTATGTATATACAGCATATGTATACATGTATATGCAGTATATATGTGTGTATCTATGTATGTGTGTATATGAGCACACACACATACACACACACATTGTAAGTACAAAGTTATTTGCATGTTGTCTCACCCATTATTAGAATGTGCACTCTATGAAGCCAAGGATCATATTTTTCCTTTCTTTATATCCCCAGTGCTTAGCATAATGCCTGGAGCCCATGTTAAATGCTTAATTAATGCTTAATAGCTGCCTAACCTCACAACCTGGCCCTAACCTCACTTTCCTGCTATGTCATATATTGTGTTCTGATACATCCAAACTGGCCTTCTGTCTGTTCCTCACACACAACATTCCAGTCCCTGTCACTGTATCTTTATACTGTCTATCACGTATGTCACGCCACATCTGGCCTGGGCTGTACTGCCTCCTCACTTCTGCCTTCAGAATCCCTCTTACTTCAAGATTCAGCTCAAGCACAACCTTCCATACAAAGTCACTTGTGCTCCCCCCCACTGCTCATGGCCTTCTCCTAAACTACGTTATATTTAACTATTTTCTATTCATTTGTTTTTATTCTCTTTATATTTACTGTGTGCATGTATACTATGTCTATGTGTATATGTATGTATGTATGTATGTACTTGGAGCCTTCCTCTTGAAGATGTCAGAGCAGTAATTGCTTTATTCTTTGTATTTCTACCACTGATGCTTAGCACAGTACCTCATACATAGGAAGAACAGTAATAAATGCTTGGTGACTGAGTTACTGATGCACAGGCAACAAAGTTAAAAGAAAGTATGATTAGGGATTGGCAATATTAGGGCTGCAGTTACTGTGAGAATTCCTCAGCAACGACCTTCCATTTCTTAGATACTAGTACATTACAGACACCTGGGATGGAAATAATTTCCAGGAGTTCTCCCCCCCACTCACCATTTGTCTGTAATATATTCTTATACCAAGTTTTCCTTACTATACAGAGGATGAAGGGATGTAATAATTAACCAGCAAGTTTATAGTGACCACTACTATGTGCCCAGAGACCTGTCCTAGGCACTATGGGTCATTATAATGATAATAGTATCTGGAATAAGTATTTTAAGGTTTGAAAAGCACTACACACATGCACACACACACACACACACACACACACACACACACACACCACCTTTCAAGAACTTATGAGTTAAGTACTACAGGTATTGCTAATTCAATTTTAAAGATGAGGAAATTGAGGCCCACAGAGGTTATGGGACTTGTGAGATAGGATTCAAGCTGGGTTGCTCCTTACCCCAACCTCATCACCCTTTCTACTACACCACATTGCTTCCTCCTTTAAAAAAAAAAGGATAAAACTGTATTCTTGGCCCCAGGGAATTTATAGAGCACCATGGTGACCAAAAAAAGCATAAACATATGAAAAAATTAAAGATCAAGATAGTACTATGTATCGCTATAACAGTGCCGATTGTGTGATATAGAGAATAAACACAATTGAAGAAAGAAAATCAGTTGCCCAAATACAGTGTTGTTTCGTTATGAGAGAGACCTAGTAGACAAGGCTTCAAATTTAAAAAAAAAAAACCAAATGGGGTATCAGGTGTGCTACATACTCAATATGAGCCAATCATGTGACAGGACAACCAAAAAAATTCTGTGACCTCAAGCTGTATTTATAGAAGCCATGTAAAAAACAAAGGAGGTTACAGTGCCACTATAAAATTCCCTGGTCAGACCACAGCTGGAGTATTCTGTCCAGTTCTGGGAAACATACTTATTTATTATGTCTGCTGACAAGCTATGTGCAGAAAAGGATAGAGAACTGAAAAAATATGTCCCATGTAAATTGCTTAAAGGAACAGAGATGCTTATCTGGAAAAGAGAAGACTTAGGAGGAAACATGCTAGCTAGCTTTCAGTATTTGAAGGCCTGTGATACAGAAGAGGAATGAGACAATCTACTTGATAGCAAAAGGAAGAACAAGGAGCAATGGATAGAAAAAAGAGAGAAATAGTTTGTTATGACATAAGGCAAATTCCCTACTAATTAGCACTATCCAAAAGGAAAAGGGGCTGCCACACCTCCTCCTAATGTCCTCATTTCTATCAAGGATATCAACATTCTTCTTGAAGGCTTGCAACCTCGCAATCAGCCTTGACTCTTCACTTTCACTTATGTCCAATCTGCTGTGAAACCCTGTAGAACACTGCCTCCTGAGCACCTCTCGAATACACCACCTTTTCTCTCCTCACACCATAAACACCCTGGTTCATGCACTCAGCATGTTTGATCTGGACTACTGCAGTAGTTCCTTAATTGGTCTCCATCCATACAGATTTTTCCATTACCAATGATCTTTTAAAAGCTACTAAACTGAAATTTCTACAGTGCAAGTCTGACCACGTGAGTGCTCTGCTGGAGAGGCTCCACTGACTCCTCATTTTCCTCCCCATTTGGCATTTAAAGTCCTTCACATCTAGCCCAGCCTGTCTTTTCAAGGTGATTACATATTACTTTTCCTCATTCATTTTATACTCCAGTCAAACTTACCTACTCAAAATTTCCCATATGTGACATTCTATTGATTGCTTCTGGGCCTTTGTACAAGCAGAGAATGCTCTCCTTCATCACCTCTGACTCTTGAAACTCCAAGTTCTCGTCAAAGCTCCCTTGAAGGCTCAAGAATCACTTACAACCAAAGGCTTTTTCCTGATTCCTACAAGTTGTTACTCCTCCCACAACCCACCAACCCAAACATTTTATGTATAGTCTATTTTTAACTGTGAATATGTCATGTCTGCTTAGTAGAATGTAAGCTCCTTATAGGTAGGGTCTATCTTAATTTTATATTTGTATTCCTGTCTTCAAAGACAGTACTTGGTACATTAAAGTCACAAAATAAAATCTTGTTCTTCAGTTACCTGAATAGTAGTAAGTGAGTTTCCTTTCATTGGAGGTCTTCCTATAGGCCTTGATGACTGTATAACAGGAATATTGTAGACAAGATCTATTCTTGCTTAATTATAGTTTATACGATATTGTTCCATCTTTGACACTTACTCTTCTCTGTCTTCTCATATCTAATCAATAACCAGAGTAAGTCAATTCTAACTCGGGAATGTCCTCTATATCCAACACCTCTTCTCTGGTTCCATTGTGACCACCTCAACATTTCCATCCTTTAGTGGCTGGTAGATGGGGGCAACGGAATCATGAAATCCAAGGGTATAAAAAGGATGTAGAAGAAAGGGTAGCCCAGAGTCATAAGTAGAATGGGATGACTAGGTTTTAGACCTTGACTATCAAAATGCAATCTGCACCCCTCCAACCACTAAATATAACCAAGATTAATACCTGATTAGCAAGAATAATTATATAAAATAGGAAAAAACTAGACAGATTATATTGTTAATACCCATCCACTACAAAAATTAATTCCCCCTTCTGCACAACTGAATTTGTCATAACTACTTCTTGTAATATTTTGATAGAATGCATTAAAAAAAATTCATTTGTAGCCACATTTAATTCTGCCTGTCCCTGACATGAGCATGACTGGCTAAGGCTCTGAGTGGCTCACAGTATTGGATGGTACAGGGAGATTATTAATTTCCCTTACCAAGGACTAAAGTTGAAAAAAGTTCACGAAGGCAGTGGACAGAGAGAGAAGAGAATGGAGATTTTAGGACTGTATTTTAATGTTCTATGACGATTAATGGGAGAGAGGCCATAGGAAGGTAGTTGAGAAAAATTTAGCAATAGATAGAAACAATACATACATAGTTGCTGAAGAGATGCAAAGATAATCAGAATTAGATACTATGAATCAGAATGACAAAACAGCACGGTTCATGGGAAAGGAAGAGAATGGAGAGTCACAGTGATAATAAGGAGCTGAACAAGTTAAAGAACAAGGAAAACGTTTAGCCCTGCAATTGTTTCAGTTATGGTTAAAAACCACTGAGAAAAAGAATATGATCAGCACCCCTGAATCTCCAAAGCTAGGCACTAGAACCTTTCGTACATACGTAGATTATGGTGTCTAGTGCAACAGGTGCTCCTTACAATAGAGGGCTGGCATTTACCTCGCCAAAGACAATGTCATATTTCCCCACTTCTGTACAGGATGTCCCAAAAGTCTTAGTGCGGTTTTAGCTATTAAAACTTAATTTAAGCTTTAGGGTTTATAGTTTATTTAAGCTATTTCACAATGCCATTTCCCTCCAACCCCCCTCTACCCCCCCAGTCTAGCTATAGTTTATCTAAACTACTGAAGTTTAAAACTGCACTAAGACTTTTGGGAAACCTTGTATTAGCCTGTACAAATTATGTAACTTCGAGAAGCTACTCACCATAAGATGCAATATGACTGAAGAAAACCATTAAACCCGTATTTCTGTATGTCATTTTATTTTGCTCCCTAAAAGCAATCTCTAACCTATCTTCTTAGTGCCTAACATGTTTGTGGTTTCATGACAACAAGAGAGTTTTTTCATTGTGAGACAATCTGGGATACACACTTACCACAATAGGTATAAATAAGTTTGGAATCAATAAAACGGACTCTGAGATTATGGAGCACAGCAGGTTCATGCAGATAGCTGAGCGCTGTGAGGTCATTTTCACCCACAAGGATATCAGGGTTTCGTAAGTGAGGCAGCTCCTTTGTGTTTGGATCGAGGCGATATTCCAAATCCTAGAAATTGAAAGGACAATACTTATATGGATTATTTAAATAAAAACAAAATATGTTCTTATTTCTAACTCTTTACTGTTGAGGGACCTCATCTGCTTCCACTTTTTTTTGACTTATAACATGAGATTGCCAATTCCTGGAGTCTTCTGACATGACAGAAAGTTGGTAGAACTGGTAAGCCATGAAGCTAAATGCATCTTGTGGTGTCCTGCTTTCCATGTCGTTGTTTAAATCGTTCTGTCTGCCAAGAACACTGCCCTCTGTATCTATTAATATTACCCAGTCTTTCAGACTCAGACCTTTTCAAACTACTTAAGTCCACAGTTTTTTCTTCCCCATGAATTTCCATACTGCTAATTAGTTTTATAAAATTCAATGGGCAATTAATCATATACTTTTGCTTTTTGAAAATGCTTTTGCCATTAATTATTTTTCATGTGTTTGTTTTATTTCCCCAAGATTACATGTTCTTTAAATGCAGAAATTATGATATTACACGTTTTGTATTTTATACAATGCCTTTCACATAGTAAATCCTCAATAAGTATTTGTAGCTTGACTGGCTTAAACATCAAATCCTGGTCTGGTTTCCTCCAGCTGCCATCTTCAGGTAGTTTACTATATATTAATTTTAACATCAGCTTAAGCAAAAATCAAATAGACAAATTTAGGATGAGAGATGGTGAAAATAACACAAGGTATCCCAAGCCAATGTAAAACTTTTTATTTCCTGCTGTTTTGGATTATTCACATTACACGAGCTCTTCATTGGTACTTTATTTGCTAATTATATATCAATCAAATCAATCAATCAAAACTAGATTTCAATCTGGAAGGCAAAAAAAGTAACACTGGAACAAAAAGTGAAACTCCAAACCTAAGCTAAACACACTGTAGTATCTCCAAGTTTAATGGCAACCTTTAGTTTCTGGTATTTCTCCTCTTAACATAATATCTTGAAATTTACAGCTAAGAGGGTCTTTTAAGATCATCTGTAGTAGTCCAACCCACTCATTCCACAGATGAGGAGGAAGAATGATGCAGAGAAACTGACGTGTCCAATGCAACACAGGTAATAAACATTAAAGCATCCAACGCCTGCAGAAAGGCGAAGGCAGAAAACTTTACCTTGCCTCCTTCAAGGCGTAGCTGAAGAACTTTATCCCCTGGTTTATAATCTTTAAGCAACTCTGCCGATTTCCAGACTTCCTCAGGATCAGGTATCCAAACCCTGGCAAACTATAAGACAAAAACATAATTAAGTTCATTTCTTTGAAAAGGCAATATGACAATTATAATTTACAATGAATATTTAAGATCCAGTTAATATCAACTTTAATTTTTCAAGTGCTGGAATTAAATTTTTACCTCTAATGGTGGTATCATCCTTCATAAATGTTATTAAAATGATACTTTCACATATTAGTAACATTTAAAATTAGTTTGGTCTTTATCTATTAGGTTTGTTACGTCTAAGATTAAATAGTTTGACTTTATTTTATCCTTTACATTTGTTACTCAAATGCTGCACATAAAATAAAAACTGGCACATTAAAGCATGTTGTCTGGGTATTTACAACGTCTAGTTATGCTGAAATGTTCTGTACTTTATTAATAGGTGTCATGATAAAAAATAAATCTAAATATTTAAGTTTGAAGCTACAAGTTTGTAAAATAAATTAGTTATACTTAATGATATAAATTTAAGCACTATAAAATGAGTTGATATAAAATAAAAAAAATCCTCTGACTTAAAATTTAACAAAAACTGATTTTAAAAATCCTCTGAATAGTGATATACAACATGTTTTTATATAGCATTTTTTATTCCGTTCCAGGTATAGGTCGTGAACCTTTTTTTGTATCGTGGACACTTTTAGCAGTCAAGTATAGCCTTTGGACCTCCTCTCAAAATGTTTTTAAATGCATAAAGGCAAACATATGGAATTACAAAGGAAGTCCATTTGACTGAAATAGTTATCAAAATATTAAAAAAAAACCCAAGTTCGCAGACCCCAAGTTAAGAACTTTTGGGGTACAATCTAGATGACCACAACCAACACTGAAACTACAAAGGCCAATATGGATTGCTTTACATATATTATCCATCTGATATTACTCTGCTAACCCAGCCTTGAAATACAAATATACTTGCCTTCAACTGTCTTATTAGCATAGTACAGGGTGGGGAATCTGAGGCCTCAAGACCATATGTGGCCCTCAAGGTCCTCAAGTGCGATCTTATGACTGATTCCAAACCTCACAGAACAATTTCCCTTAGTAAAAGGATTTGTTCTGTAAAACTTGGACTCAGTCAAAAGACTACACTGGAGGACCTAGAAGGACACATATGGCCTTGAAGCCGCTGGTTCGCCACCCCTGCTACCATACTAAGACAACCCTGAAGGACAGAATTTCCATTTAAGTCTACCAGCAGGACTAAGTAAAAGAAATTACCAAAATAATTCTCCAAGATAAGAAGATGCTAATATCAGAAGTAAGAGTTGGCAGTAAAAGTCAAACAGAATCAAGACAGAGTTTTGTTCAGAATGGAAGTTGCCAGGATAAGGTAAATAAACATGACACATGGCCCTCTGTGCTAATTCAAGGACATTCATAGCATGGTGGATTAGGTTGGCAAGCAGAGATCACAGAACTTGCAAAACTGGCCCAAGCTAAAGACAGAAGTTAGGCGGTTTGGTCAAAAGTACTACACAATATATTTCAAGGTACAGAGATGGAAAAGAACATAGCTACACTGCAGAGATTGGATTAAGCATAGACAAGTTATGGAGCCACTCCGAATGTGATGTGAGGGCACTTTTACAATTCCTTTTCATAAGTGAATTTCTATTGCCCAAATAGTTTGCTTTTCATTTCACTTAGATATTTATTTTGTACTAAATCAAACTGCAGGTGTTATAGTAAAGTCTCAAAGCCTCCCATGGATGGAAACCCTCAAGATTTAAAATTTTCCAAACTGAAAAGGTAGTGGGGGAAGGTAGAATTTTAAAATTCTGCTGGGTGTAAAAAATGTCTTGTTAGAACTCTGCTTGGTTGGGATGATCCAAGTAAAGTGACAAAGCACCACCACTCTCCCTTTGCCCATTACTTCCACCTCTGATGCTGTCTTCTCAGCATGTTGTATTTTTTTTAGCAACAAAGGTACAAATAAATAAATATTCAGTTATTATAAAATTCTGTAGTATTTACCAGAGATTTGTAATCAGAGTTCTAGCTCTAATACTTATGACTTGTGGGATGCTGGGCAAACAATAATCTTTTTGAATTTGTTTCCTCAGAAGTAAAATGGGGATAATAGTACTTGCCCTGCTTACTTCAAACAGATGTTGTAAAAAAAAATTTTTTGTCAATTATTAGAAGTTATTTGGCCCAATTATATGCTAGTAAAACCAACAATCCAAAAGAAATGAATGAATATTCACAAAAATATAAACTGTCCTATAAATAACTCTATCTTAGAAGCAAAAATAATAAAAAAAATTGAACAATCCATCAGTGAGCTCCCTAAGAGAAAATCCTGAGGCCCAAATGGAATCACAAATGAATTCTACCAAGCATTTAAAGGACAATTAATCCCAATACTATTTAAATTATTTGAACAAATAGGTACAGAAGTCCTACTTGTGTGTGTTCATCCTTCGTTGCCAAAGAAGACCATGCCATCAGAGAAATAATGACATGACTTGCACTTGACTTTGTTTTGAGTGAGAGAGGGCTGTGCAGGTCACCGGCCTCACTTCTCCTCCAGAGTCATCTGAATCCAGGAACCAGATATTCATCAGGATGACTAGGGATGACCCAGGATGAGGCAATTGGGGTGAAGTGACTCACCCAAGGTCACACAGCTAGTGAGTTTCAAGAAGCTGAGGTGAGGTTTGAACTCAGGTTCTCCTGACTCCTGCACTGGTGTTCTATCCACTGCACCACCTAGCTGCCCCAAAGAAGTTCTACTAAATTTCTCTTATGACACAAACAGAATTTTGATATGTAAACCAGGGATGGCAAACACAGAGAAAGAAAACTACAAACCAATTTCCTAAATGAATATTGATGCAAAAATTTTCAAGTAAAATACAATCAAGGAGATTACAGCAATATATCACAAATTTCATACACTATGACCAGATGGGATTAATACCAGGAATTCATTACTAGGAAAACTATCAGTATAATTGATCACATCAATAACAACAAAAATCAAATGATTATTGCAATAGATGCAGAAAAATCTTTGGCAAAATAAAATACTCATTCCTATTAAAAACATCAGAAAGCATAGGAATCAATGAAATTGTTCTTAAAATCATAAGTAGTATCTTTCAAAAACCATCAGCAAACATCATCTTTAATGGGGATAAACTCAAAGCCTTCCCAATAAAATCAGAAGTAAAGCAAGGATGTCCATTATCACCAATATTATTCACTATTGTACTGGGAATGCTAGCTATAGCAAAAGACAAGAAAAAGTAACTGAAGAAATAAAAACAGGCAATAAGGAAACAAAACTATCACTGCACATGATATGATGGTATATATACATGGCCTACTTAGAGGACACTAGGGAATCAACTAAAAAACTAGCTGAAACAACTTTAGTAAATTGCAGGATATAGCATTTTTATAGACTATCAAAAAACCTGATAGGAAGAGATAGAAAGAGAAACCCCATTTAAAATAACTATCTACAATATAAAACACTTGGGAGTCTACCAGTCAAGACAAACCCAGAGATTATATGAATACAATTACAAAACACTTCACACAAATAAAGACAGATCTAAATAACTGGAGAAATATTAATTGTTTATGAGTAGATCAAACCAATATCATAAAAATGACAGTTCTACCAAAGTTAATTTACTCATTCAGTGCCATACCAATCAAACTACCAACGAATTATTTTATAGAGCTAGAAAAAATAGTAACAAAATTCATGTGGGAGAACAAAAGGTCAAGAATACCATCAATGAAAAAAATGTTAAGGAAAGTGGTCTAGCAGTTCTAAATTTCAAAATGTATTACAAAGTGGTAATCATCAAGACAATCTAGCACTGGCTAAGAAATATAGAGGTGAATCAGTACAATAGATTAGATTAGATACACAATACATAGTAGTACATGGTCATAGCAATCTAATGTTTTACAAAACCAAAGCTCCAAGACTTTGGGATAAGATCTTAACATTTGACAAAAATTGCTGAGAAAACTGCAAAGTTGTTTGGCAAAAAGTAGGCAGAGACCAACATCTCACACTATATGCTAAGATAAGGTGAAAATGGATATATGATTTGGACATATGGAGTGATATTATAACTAGGGGAGCCTACGAAAATACACCTGCCAAATCTATAGATAATGGAAGAGTTCATGACCAAACAAAAGATAGAGGAAATCATGGGATAATTCTGATTCCATGAAATTGAAAATCTTTTGCACCAACAAAACTAATGTAGTCAGAACTAGAAGAAAAACAGGAAAGTGGGAGGGAAAATTTACAGCAACCTTCTCTGATAAATGCCTCATTTCTCAAGTATATAGAGAACTATAGAATTATATAATACTATAGTTTTACAGCTATAAAATATAAGTCATTCTCCAGTCGATAAATGGTCAAAGGGTATAAACAGGCAGTTTTCAGAAGAAATCAAAGCTATCAATTGTCACTTGAAAAAAGGCTCTAAATCATTACTGATTAGAGAAATGCAAATTAAAACAACTTTGAGATACCACTTCACCCCTGCCAGACTGGCTAATATGACACAAAAGGAAAATGACAAATGGTGGAGGTGATATGGAAAAGGTGGGTCACCTAATGCACTTGGAGTTGTGAACTAGTCCAACTGCTCAGCAATACCAAAACTAGATCTGTATCACAAAGTGATTTTTTGAAAAAAGGAAAAAGACCATTTTTTCAAAAATGTCTGTAGCAATTCTTTTTGTGGTGGCAAAGATTGGAAATTAAGGAGACAGCCATCCATTGGGGGATGATTGAACAAGTTGGGGTATATGATTGTGATGGGATTCTACTGTGCTATAAGAAATGACAAGCAAGATGCCTTCAGAGAAACCTGGAAAGACTTGTAAAACTGATGCAAAGTGAAGTGAGCAGAACTGGGAGGACATTATACCCAGTAATAGCAATATTGTAAGGATAATCAACTGTGAAAGACTTAGCTACCCTGATCAATCCAATGATACAAGATAATTCCAAAGAACCCATGATGAAAAATGCTATCCATCTCCAGAGAGAGAACTCATGAACTCAGATTGCAGATTGAGAAAATTTTGACTTTATTTTTGCTTAATTTTGTTTTTCAAGATGTTTAATATGGAAATTTCTTTGGCATGACCTCACATGTATAACCAAAATCAAGTGCTTGCCTTCTTAAGGAGGGGGAAGGCAAAGGAGGGAGGAGAGAATGTGGAACTCAAAATTTGTTAAATGATTGTTTAAAAAATATTTTTACACGTAACTGGGAAATACTTAATGAAAAAGGTGCTTCATAAAACTTAATGTGCCATAAAAGTGTGCCTCATTATTTTACTGCTTCAAGTAATAATGACTTCATATATATAGGCACTGTCTCAGTAGGTGCAGATCACAAACTCTCCTCATCTTAGTGCACTGTCTTTATGAATTACCATTTTAAAAAAAATCACCCTCTGACCAAATCAGTGACAAGCCCTCTTTAAACTTGGCTAAGTTGCCAGGAGATAAGCCTGCATCTGACATTGGCCCATACCTGAGGCCTTTATAGTTTGGGAGAAAACAAGTCCACAAGTTGGCTTGCATTAATTCATTCTATGGTCTTTAAGAACCCAAGGTTGTCTCCATTTCATGATGAAGCATCAGA
The DNA here is from genome assembly GCF_028372415.1 of Notamacropus eugenii. Taxonomy (NCBI): domain Eukaryota; kingdom Metazoa; phylum Chordata; class Mammalia; order Diprotodontia; family Macropodidae; genus Notamacropus; species Notamacropus eugenii. Next base: position 455,675 of record NC_092878.1, on the reverse strand, counting down.
ATACTACTTATGCTTTAGACCACATTTAGAGTATTATGTTCAATTCCAGGTCCATTGGTTGATTTTGATGAGCTGTCCATAACAGGGCATCCTGGATGAAACAAATCATGTCATAAGGAGATCAGTTTTAAGAAGTGGGAATGTTTAACTTGAATAAGACAATAATCAGGGAAGATAGTTTAATTTAAGTTCTGAAAGTCCGTCATGTAGAAGAGGGATTAGGCTTTTTTTTGCTATACCCAGAGGCAGAACTAACAACAGGCAGAATCTACAAAGTGGGAAATTGAGGCATTGTGTCAAGAAAAATTTCCTACCAATTAGAGCTCTCCAAAATTAGAAAATTACAAAATTAGAAAAGGCTGCCTTGGTTCCCTTACCTACAAGAGGAATTCCCTCTAACGACTAACTTCAAGCAGAGGCTAGATGACCACTTAGTGGATATGTTACAGTAAAGATTCCTTTTGGGTTTGGCTGGGCTGCGACTAGATGGCAAATCAAGTCCCATCCAATTCTAAATTCTGTGATTATCATACACACATACACACACACACACATATATATACACACATACACACACACACATATATACACACATACACACACATACACATATATACATATACCTATATATACATATACATATATATGTATATGTATGTGTGTATATATATATATATATATATACATATATATACATATATATATATATATATATATATATATAACACACACCTATACCTCAGGGATTGATAACTCATTTTTGTGGGCATTCTCTCAATGAATGGAAATTGTAATCCCAATAAATCATAGTAGACAATCAGGAAGGAATTCTGTGGTCAAAAAATTTGTAAATCTTAGGTCAACCTGGTAATGAGATTTTCTGAATTTAGCTGAGGTGGTCCTAAGACAACTCACATGCAGTCCATCAGCAGGTCCCCATCGAGAACTTTCTAGGTTGCTAGGACCTGGCAGTGCTTGTACTCCACTGGAAAGTCCTCAAGAATTCTGGATTGCCTCCATGCCAAGATGAGACACAGGAATTACAAAATATATCAATCAAGTGACAAGAATACCATAGGTCTCTACTATTTGCTAAGCACTAGGGACAAAGACAAAAAATAAGACAGTCTTTACCTTCAAGAAGTTTCCATTCTACCTGGGGGATGCAATATGTTCACAGATCACTAAATAAAGAACATAATAAATATGAAGTGATTAGAAAGAGAAAAACTAACAATGTGAGGGAATTTTAAAAAGGTCTCATGAAGAAGGTAGCACTTGAGCTAAGTCTTTAAGGGGGTTGTGAATTTCAAGAGGCAGAGATGAAGAGAAAGAGCATACACAGCATAGCATGGAAAACAGCTTGTACTAAAGTACAGAGGTAAGAGATGTAATGCCACTCATGGGGAATGGCAAGGAGACCAGTTTGGCTGGAGCTTAGAATGTGGAAAAGGGAATAATGCATAATCAGGCTTGCCATGTAGGCTGAAGCCAGATTGTGAAAGGCTTTAAATGGCAAATGGAGGAGTTTATATTTTAGCTTATAAGCAAGAGAGTTGTTTGAGTTTCTTAAGTAAGACAAAGACAGAAAATTCTTTTATATATATATGTATATATATAAATGTTAAAATATTTTACATTAATCTTTCCTTAAATATAAGTCCTTAAATGTAATAGTAATCACTGAATAAAGATTTTTAACTTGAGTTACAATAAAAATAGAGAAGAAAAAAGATGAGAAGGAATGGGAACACAAGGAAGAGCTTTGCTTCTCTTGGGACACTGAAATGAATGCTGGGACAGGCCAGGGTTTCACCTAGGAGCCTATGGGGGCTTATAAAACAAAATGATGTGTGTGTCCGTCCTTCGTTGCCTAAGAAGACCACGCCATCAGAGAAATGATGACATGACTTGCACTTGACTTTGTTTTGAGTGAGGGAGTGTTGTGCAGGTCACCAGCCTCACTTCTCCTCCAGGGCCAGCTGAATCCAGTGACCAGATAGTCATCAGGATGACTGGAGATGACCCAGGATGAGGCAGGTGGGGTTAAGTGACTCACCCAAAGTCACACAGCTAGGGAGTGTCAAGTGTCTGAGGTGAGATTTGAACCGAGGTCCTTCTGACTCCTGCACTGGTGCTCTGTCCACTGCACCACCTAGCTACCCCATAAAACAAAACAGTGCGGCTGAGGAAAAGGGGGAAAGAGGACTCAGGGCCTCAGAGAGTGAAGGTTCAAGTAACAGTGCAACTTTAAAAGAGAAAAAAATAAGGTTTCAGGATACCATGACTAGAAAAAAGACTATAAATTTATAAAAAGATACTAAAGACTTTAAAAAATTAAAAGGAGTAAAATGTAAACAGATTAGAAAACCATCCACAAAAACCCTGTGACAGTAGAAAGGACTCACCTGATTGGAAAAGTATGCAGAATTGGAGAATGAGAATAATGCGATTTGTCATCCTAACTGCCTAAAATTTATAATCTAGAAAATGTTAATATAAATACAAGTCATATTGCAAAGAAATGAATCATCTGCCCTGAAGAGAAGCTTAATTTAGTGGCTCTCGCAGTATTGTTTGGATATTTCTCACAAAATCTAATACACTGGGACTGGCAGGTACAAAGAAGCTGTTCAGGAATGTTTGATTCTTCAGGACCCCACGGACTATACTGTCCATGGGGTATTCTTGGCACAGATACTAGAGTGGTTTGCCATTTCCTCCTCCAGTGGATTAAGGCAAATGGAGATGAAGTGACTTACCCAGGGTCACACAGCTAGTGTCTGAGGCTGGATTTGAACTCAGGTCTTCTTCATTCTGGGATCTATCTACTGAACCACTCAGTTGCCTCCTATTTCTCTGGTATTGCGCCAGAATGATAGAGCCCTACATGCTGATTAGTACATTTGATATTTGGAAACACAGAACCACAGATCTAGAGCTGCAAGGGAACTACCCAGTCAACAATTCAACTCCTTCACTTTACATATGAGAAGACTGATGTCCCAGGGAAGGTAAGGGCTTTACCCACAGTCACACAGGGCCCACAGCCAGCAAAAGCTGGATTTGAACTCTTGTCCTTTATGCCTCTTGAATCAGTGTTCTTTCCACTGTACTACAAAGTTTTGGTAATTTTTAGTCTATCCTGAAGGAGGCAAGGAGTTCATTGCTGCACAGTTTGGTTCTAATTTTGGACAACAGCATAAGGCAAGATGTGTGATGGATTTGGTACATTCATTCCCAGTAAGCTTTCTACTAGTCATTCACATTGGCAAAATGCATATCTGGAGGGAGGGGGAGGGAGTCAAATAAATATCCTAAGACCTAAGACCCAATATAATCTAGTACTGGCCTTGTGCAAAGAATCTATCCTCTAGTATTGTTGTAGTCAATTATGTCTCTTGGTAAATGGACAATTAGAGTCAAAAAAACTAGAAAAAAAAACTTAGATATTTGAATAGAGAAAAATGGATCAAAAAGCAACTGTTTTAAACCCTTTGTTTTCATACAGCTCTAGGACTATGGCCAGGAAGATGAGCACTTAAGACTATCTTGGTAAACTCAGGCATTCTCCATTTAGTTTGACTTGCAATAGTTTAGCTAGGCAGTAGCTATTCCTGGACACAAACCAACAGTAAATAGGTTAACAACTACATCCAATGTTGTATTCACATTCTTTATCCAGGTGAACCTCAGTATTGCTTTTGAGACTAACTTGACCAATCCCTCCTCCTCCCTAGGCTTAAGAGACATTATTTTGTTGAATTTCCCAAGTCTACTTTCAAACACTCCATCTCAAGCTCCATTCTCTTCATAGTTTTTCCCTTTGTGATCTTACCAATGACTACACATCTACACATATGGCCCTAATTTTTTTTTTTAAATTCAGCCCCACATCATCTGCTGGACATTTCCATTTGGGTGTCCTACTAGAATCCTACATTCAATATATTCAAGACAGAAGTGATCATTCTCCCTAAATCTTCCCCTCAAAATTTGGCTAATTTTGGTTCTGGACACCATTATTTTTCTTTTTTCCCGCACTTGTAACCTAAGAGCCATGTGTGACTTTTCCCTCTCCTTTCCCTCATATCTAGTCAGTTGTGAAGTCCTACTTTTCCACAATATCTCTTCTCCAGAGCATGTTCTCTTCTCTCCATTCCTATGGTCACTTATTCTAATTAAGTCTTTCATCACTTCTTGCCTGGAATACTTGATTTCTCTGTTTTTGATCTCCCCCTTCTCCAATCCAGTTTCAACACAGATGCCAAAATAATATTGCTAAATAGTTTGGCCACTCCCGCTCTAAAACCTTCACTGAATCCCTATTGCCTCTAGGTGTGAAATGCAAATATCTCTGCCTAGTTAAGACCCACCACAATTTGGCTCCAGCTGACATTTCCGGCCTTCTCACAGACTTTCACAATATTCCCTTCCACGTATTCTATTCCTGCCAAACCATTCTTTAAATTCAACATTCTGGCTCCATTCTCCCAGCATTAAATCAAGCCCTTACCTCACAAACTCCTAAGCTTCAAATAAACTCCCTCAAGCACCCACTTTCTCTTTCTTTCAAGGTTCTATTCACCTCACACTTCCTTTGGTAAACCCTCTAGGTATCCCTTATAAGTTATAAGGTGCCTAGTTATAAATGCCTTTGCTATTCTCACATTACTATGTGAGTAACTAATGCTTACTTATTTGTGTATGTTTTTTCATCTATTCTTCCACTTCAAAGAGAATGCAAGTTCCTTGGAAAGAGGGACAATTTCATTTTATCCTTGTATTCTGAATGCTCAATACCACACGTACAGTAGATACTTAAGAAACGTCTAAGACATTGGATTGAGTTGTTGGAGATACACAGCAGAGTGAACCTATCAGTTCAACGTTAACCCTCAGGAGATCCTCTTATATTCCAGGACTTGTGTTTAGGTTTTAAACATTTCCAGATAATCAATTTTTTAATTTTCTGAGCCCTGTAGGAGTCACTGAGAAGAGAGAGAAGGTGCAGGATAGGTAAGAATTACAGAGAAAGTCTCTAACACAAAAACATCTTCCATAATATATTCCACCAAACAGGTATTTTGTTGGATTGAAGAGCTCCTCTTCCACATTCTTCTATGAATGTTAAGCCTCATTCACACCTAAGTGTGAATAATATTAATGAGAAAATCAAATCAACACCTAGCTGAGTCAGGAAGAACTCAGATCTGCCTGGGAGTTCTTACTGGATGATAGGAAAAAGGAAGTCTTTAGAGTAAGAAATGGGCAACACAGACCAATTTTTAACATCCCCAGGGCAACAGGAGAAATAGATGAAAAGGGGTTAAAAAAATAGTTGCTGAAGAGACAAAGATTCCCTAATTTACATTTTGCCAGGGGTCCCAGGACCAAAGAAAATTTAAACTGAAACTATCGTACAGGAAAAATAATCCTATAAGAATAAAGGAAAATGTAATAAGGATAATTAGAGATTCAAAAACACCACCACAAAATAACAGGCAAATATAGGATGTCATCAAAAGAGCGAGGACTCAGAGTCCTGTGGCTGAGCATAAGCTGCATAAAAATGAGAAGTGCCGTGACATTGTAGGAAAGTCACTGACTGAATTTATTTAAAGGAATATGAAGCTAATAAGTGTCTTATTAGAGTACTATGATCAGTTTTGCCACTGCTTAAAAAATGTCCAGAAAAAACTAACAGTAATGATCAAATGGAAAGAAAAGAATCATTTATCTAAATGTAAAATCCATTCTGCCTTTTCTTTTTCTCCCCCCACCAACAACCACACTAATATCCCCCCAAAAAAGAACAATCCTTGGTTTGTACAAGCCCAGAGTATGACCTCTCATTAGAGCTATTTTTCAGTGTCTAGCTATTATTTTCCTTTCAAAGTGGTCTCATTTTATGGGTATAGTCTATATAGGGGGCAGTTTATTTAGAAGAAAAAGAACTGGAGTCATTTAATATATAAAAAGAAAAAGTGACATAGGACCATAGGATGTAGAAGTAAAAGAAACGTTAGAGATCATCTGTTCCGATTAAATTTCACAGCATTCATTTTAGAAATGATGAAAAGAAAGTTTAAGTAACTTGCTGAAGGTTATATAGGCAGGAATAATACCTTCAGGGCAGCTAGGTGATGCAGCAGAGCACCAAGTCTGGAGTCAGGAAGATCTGAGTTCACATCCAGCCTCCAATACCTACTGGCTGTGTGATCCTGGGCAAGTCACTCTAATGACAAACCACTCTAGTATCTGTCAAGAAAAGCCCATGAACAAAGTCCATGGAGTTGAACACAACTTAACAACAAAGATATTATCTTCAAATGTGTGAAAAAATTTTATAAAGCTGAACTATTGTTCATTTTATCCACAGAACACCAAACAAGAAATGGGCTTGCATTCATTGGGGAATGGCTAAACAAATTACATGACTGTAATGGAATATTATTGTGCCATAAGAAACCATGAACAAGTAATTGAGAGAAACATGAGAAAAGTTATGAACTCATGTAGGATGAACTAAGCAGACAGAAAAACAATACACATAATGATTACGACAATATAAATGGAAAAAACAATAAAAGAAAATCAAATTTTGTATAATTATAATAACCAAGCTGCGCCCTGGAGAAAAGATGAGAAAATGCATCTCCCTCCTCTCATAGAAAGGAGCACGGGGAGGGAGGACTGCTGGTGTGGAACACTGTTCCACATGTTGGTTTATGAAGTGTGATTTACTTTTAAAACAGTTGTTCCAAGGTAAAGGCTTCCTGGGCAGCTGAAGGAAAAAGAGATATACAATAAATGTGTTCTGAAAAGGCACTCATCAAGTTGTTTTTGCTTTTTAAGAAATGGACTTGAAATGAAGAGAGACTTTATCTGTACTTAAAATACAATTAATTATCAAGAAAGGTTGAAGAGTCTCCATTTCTTCGATATTTTCAGGAAAACAATAACCAACTGTATGGCCCTTTACCTGGCTGAAAATTTGGATCACATGATCTTCTAAAGTACCCATGACCTTTGATTTTACAAACTGCTAAAGGAAAGCTATCATAAAATGCTAGCACTGTACAGTAACAATTAATGCTAATTATCTTTTCATTTGGTTTTTATAAATATTGGCTTCATACTAATTCTCCACGCTTGCTCCCAAGAGTGCAAGAGAGCTAACTCCAGAAAAAGAGTCAGAAAGCTCCGAGATATGTTTGTACTGAAATTAATATGCTAGCAATCCAGGAAACTTTGAGATATGGTTAGTGATTGAAACACTTTCTGGAGTCACAGAACTGTCAGGTAATGTGAGGTCTTCTCTAGAACATTCATTCTCAAATTTCCATAGACTCTTACACATAGAATTATTCATAGAACATCACAAATATAAAAATTTAGGAATCCCTCTGGCTGAAACAGCCTAGAATAGTCATGTATCTGGGACCAATTTAGCACCAAACTCATTCATCAGTAAATATAAATTACGTAGTCATATTAGATAATTTCATGTTTTAATTGGAAGGACAGATGTGGGACAGGAGGTAGAAAGAAGTAGAAAGGGCAACTAATTATTAATGACATAAAAGACACAAAGGATAAAAATTTCAAGAGCAAATTTCAGCCACTTCCCGGGAACTACTGGAGACAGAGATAATTTTGTCTTCTACTTACACGCATCTTAATAAGAGCAATGCCATTGAATCCTAAAACTCAGATCAATATTGTTTCATATAATTAATGATTTTTTTAAAAAAGGAAACTCATATAACTTCATCAAGAGGACTTATTCTGGGAGAATTCATTTATCAAGCCATTGATGAAAAATGAAGCAGATACTAATTAGAAATTATTGAAGAGCCCAACTACATCTCTTCTGAAGAAGCTCAATTATGTCTCACTTGGTTATCCACATCCTACTCTTAGGCAATCAATCAATGAACAAACATTATTAAGCACCTACTGCATGCCAGACCTTGTGCTAGTCTTTCAACATATCAAGCTGTTCTAACTTCAGAATGAGGATCTGCTTCAAAAGGTCTTTAAAGATGAAAAAGCCTTTCTTATAATTTGAAAACTGATAAGCTCCATCTCTGCCCTAATAATAGTGAAATCTGCCCAGAGACGGAAGAAAAACTTTAAAGCATAAGTTTTTAGGAACCAAAATATTGCTTGCATATACTATACACTGAATAGCATGTGTGTGTTTGTCCTTCGTTGCCAAAGAAGACCATGCCATCAGAGAAATAATGACATGACTTGCACTTGACTTTGTTTTGAGTGAGGGAGGGCTGTGCAGATCACCAGCCTCACTTCTCCTCCAGAGCCATCCGAATCCAGTGACCAGATATTCATCAGGATGACTGGAGATGACCCAGGATGAGGCAGTTGGGGTTAAGTGACTTGCCCAAGGTCACACAGCTTGTGAGTGTCAAGTGTTTGAGGTGAGATTTGAACTGAGGTCCTCCTGCCTCCTGCACTGGTGCTCTATCCACTGCACCACCTAGCTGCCTCTATGCACTGAATAGGTTTAAAAGTAAACAGAGTCCAAAACTTCAATCTGATACTGCAGTTATTTTTAACTTATGAAAAAAAAAACAGCCTGCAAATTAACTGATGAAAGTGTTATATCACCATAAAGTAGCAGTAACTATTTTTTTCAAGAGTTTTTTGTGAGGCAGCAGAGCTATGAGGTGAATATTTTTAGACACTGTGGTTCCTTAATATTCCTCTAAATACTATTTTTGGAACTAGGTCTTACTCAATAGGCACAAAGCTTCAACCCGAACATGGGTAAAAGGCCTATTTGCACCGAAGCTTCTTTTAAAACATTTCCTAACTATGGCTGAAAAAGCTGCTGGGGATTGATAGCTCTTCTGGCAAGATAAGATACTAAGGTTCAGATCAATTCATCCAACATTTACTAAGCATTTACTAGATCACAGGCACTGTGCTAGATCTGTGACTAGAGGTACAAAAAAAAAGAAAAAAACTAGAACTTACTTTCAAGATACTTTCAGTCCATTAAGGGAAATTCCCACATATACATACAAGTATATACAAAGTAAGTTGTGTTTATTCATTATATGGAGGGAATTTGGGGGGTGGGGCCAGCAGGCCCCATCCCCTGTTTTATTCTTGGACACACAAAACACTTACTAGAATGGACTAGACTAGAGTGTTTGCTAAATGTGTTCATTATATGTATTCCTTACTGCCCAGGTAAGGTACTAGGAAGACTTTATATCATGGGAAGTATATAACAGTAAGTGGTCTTAAATCTCAAAGGAGCTTGAAGGACCATGGTTTTAGAGCTTGAAGGAAACTTAGAGGTCATCTAAGCTTAATACTTCATTTTACACAAGAAGGACAAAAGCCCAGACTCTGTGAGCTGTCCAAAGTCACACATTCATAATTAGCGGAGCTGTGATCTAAATTCAATGCTTCTGATTCCAAATCCAATGTTCTAAGCACCATGTGTCTAAATGCCTCCAGTTGCATAGTTTTATGCTGCAGCTTGTTTTTCAGAAAAACTAAGCCATATATAACTCAGGGTTTGATTGTTAAACCAAATCCTTACTAAGATTTACATTTTCCTGTAACTTTATCTTTTGTACCCAAATGTATTATATTTTGCAAGTTGCTTATATACTCAGTCTTTACAAATTTTCATTACTTAAAACTAAATTCAAATTTAAGATTAAATGAACATTTCACTAATTTCTCAGTAATTCCTGATAACCATCACTTATGAAATTTGCTCTGAAAAGGAAATTTTTATATAGAATAAATGCCTACAAGCCCAGATAGAAGCGCATTACTTTTTTTATCTCTTACCACTGACAGGGTGTTAATAAGTGCTTAACACCTTTGCAGATGTCTTCAGAACTGCTGCCAAAACTGGCATTAAAGGAGCTAAAATAATCTTTCCCTTCAGAAATTTCTGTTGGAAGACTAGAATGAAGAAAATTTATACTTTTTCTTCACATAATGCTTATAATGTCCTTTATTGCTAATAGTCTATGATGGATTATGGTGTCCACAAACCTAAGGTCCAATGTGAACTAAGATTTACAATAAATCCTAAGGGTTTTCTTTCTGGCCATGTTAGAAGTCAGAACAATAAGGGAAGAACAAGACTTCTTCTTGGGTTGGATGAAATGCCTAAATGAGCATGTAAGAAAATTACCTTCACACCAGGAAAAACAGAATGAAAGTGATGTATAGGAAATGAAACCTAAAATAAGTGAGATGATGGCAAGCTAGCACCCAACTATTCTCAGTGAATTCAAGTCACCTAGTTCCGTGAAGTACTTGTCATGGTCTGAAATGAAAATCTGTGCTTATGATTGGTGAACAACTGTCAATAATATTTGAAGAATCTTGAGAAATCAGAGAAGTGTAAAGCAGATGGCAATCTTACCTCAGTTTTCAAAAGGGGGAAGGTAGATACGTCTCTACATCTTCTCTAGTAAGCTTGTTATCTACTGAGAGGAGGCAAGCTATGGTGAAAAGTGCTCTAAATTTAGAGTTGAAGCATCAAATTCTGGCTCTGTCAATGAACTCCCTGTATGACCTGGGAAAGTCACTTTACCTCTATGAGACTCAGTTTCCTAATCTATAAAACGAGGAATTTGGACTAGGAGGCTACTATGATGACAAAATCACAGAGTCACAGAGGTGGGACTCAGAAGCCATTAGTCTAATTCATACTTAAATAAGAACAGCATTTGTTACTTGTCCTGATGTACTGACTTGGGCATGAATTGTATTTAAGTGAGGCAAAGTTAATACAAAGTTGTCAGCTTCACTCTCTCTTCCAGTGTTTCTGAAGTCCAGTGACAGGACAAACATCAAGATACCTGGTGATGGCCTGGGATACAGTAGATGACCTTGGTACCTGCCCCAGCAACCTTCATGGCCATTGGAACAAACAGTTCTCATCCATCTATTCTTCACGTTCTTGGGATAGATATTCCCCCTAATTCACTGATGGCTTTGAGGCCTGTCATTGACTCTCTACCTTTTACTGAGGGTGTGACCACTGCACATGCTACAGCTCCCTGAAGCCACAGGTGAGAGTTGGGTGAGAGGTGGACACCAAAGCTGCTGAAATGCAGTAAGAGGGCATCAAACCCCCTTTCTTTCCAAGAGATCCATCCCACTTTTAGATAGCCTTAGGTGTCAGGACATTTTTCCTAACATTAAACCTTAAATTGGTCTCTTTGCAACCTTGGCACATTGCTCATGTTCTGTCCTCCAGGTCAAAGCAGAACACTTCTAGACTTCTTACAGATGAACCAATTTCAACATAGCTATCAAATCTTCTTTTCCTTAATTCATCTTTATATGGCAAAAACTGGAAGACTTCCACTATCCTGGCTAACCCTCCTCTGGATGCTCTAATTTATCAATGCTTTCCCTAAAACATTACGCTCAGATGTTGTTTACTATAACACGTTTTTGCTTAATTATTACTCTCTCCACAAGGAAAAGGGAAGGATGGAAAGGGAATAAGCATTTATTAAGCACTTACCATGTGCTAAAGGAGGGTTCATTCTGGAGAGGGAGAGTGGAGGGTGTAGCCTTTCCCTCTAAGAAATGACTATGATATAAAACCAAGATGCATTAATATGTTTTATTTTAAAAATTGCTATGCTCATAAACAAATACAATATTCCAGCTGTGATCTAAGTGTGATCTAAGACTTCACATTTGAAGTTCTTCATTATCTGGGAGTGTCACTGAACCTTTCCAGCCTTTTACCATATGTACTGTGCTCTAGCAACAATGATTTTCTGCCTCCACCCTTTTGGTCATTTTGTTTGGTATGCCCAGACAGCTCCTTTGCTGACTGAATTTTTATCCCTCCTCAACTAAAATTCTATATTCTTCATGAAGCCTTTTCATATTCTCCTCGTCAGTAATGACCTTCCTTGCTCAGTTTATACGTGGTACTTTATTTTTGCACTTCTCTAATTAACTGAGATATTATTGTGATTATCTATATGTTTCTTAGCTGCCTAATATACTGTTAGATCAATGAGGGGAATTAGCTCTTCCAAGTGCTCTATACTTACGAGGAACTTAATACTAGGTGACCTGACCAGCTTAGCAAGCATTGCTTAAAAAGGAGAGAAAACGCGCTTCCTGAATCATAGCCCCTAGTGTTCTTTGAGAGGAAGGTATTCATGTAAAAGGAAACAAATAAAAGAAAAGCTCTAATATTCAAAACTCCCACATGTCAGTTATGTGGAAGAATTGCAATCAATCAGTCAATACACATTTGTTAAGTCCCTGCTAGGTATCAGGCACTGTGGTAAGCTCTAGAGATACACAAAGAGGCAAAAGACAGTCCTTGCCCTCAGGAAACTTAGAATCTAATGGACTGTAGTGACAGAATGACTGCAGGGAAAAATGAGGAAATATATTTTTCCATTAAACTATATCATCAATACGTTGTTCTTCCTATGATTGAGAAAGACCAAGAGTAATGTTTTCCTTTCATAATATCTCTTCTATTCCTGTTTGACTTTTACTGCATTAAAACAGCCTCTCCAGGGGCAGAGCCAAGATGGTGGAGTAGAAGCAGAGACCTGCTGAGCTCTCTCCTCAAACCCCTTGAAATATCTGTAAAAAATTGCTATAAACAAATTCGAGAGCAGCAGAAGCCACAAAATGATAGAGTAAAACCGATTTCCAGTCCAAGACAATCTGGAAGACCAACAGGAAGGTTCTGCTTCACTGGGCTTGGAGTGGAGCACAATACAGTGGGAGAAGTGCCAGCACAGATAGGACTGGAGCAGGCCTCAGAGCACTGAATCACTGACAGCTGTAGCGGTTTCCAAATGTCTCAACCCACAGATACAAAAGACAGCTTCAAAGGTCAGCGGGAAAGCTCTCTCACCTGGGTGAGAGAGGACCACAGTCCAGCCCCAGTCCTAGGGAGGCAGCAGCCACTGCTAGAGTAGCTGCTGCTTCTGGAGCTCTTGGCCTACAGATGGTGGGGGAATCGAGCAACTGATCTGGGTTCCAGTCTTGGGTGGCAGTCCTAGGGCAAAGAGGAGCACTGGTGTGGCAGAGCTGGTGGTAGCTGTGGAGAGGGAATCCTACTTGTAGTTCCAAGGTGGAAAAGAGTGCTTGTGGTTGCTCACAGACCACAGCATGGGCCAGAAGAGGAGTAAACACTTCTCATTTGATCATATCACTTTGGAGGAACTGAGAATTTACAGGTCCCTAGAGATATCTCTGAAAACAGCTGAACAAAACCCCTGAAACTTGAGGCAGTATACCTTCCACTTAACAAAGAACTCAAAAGTCAAGTAATTGGCTGGGGAAATGACCAAAAATGGGAAAAATAAAACTATAAAAGGTGACTTTCTTGGTGAAAAGACATTTTCTTATGATGAGGAAGATCAAAGCATACAACTGGAGGAAGATCAAAATATACAACCAGAGGAAGAAAGCAAGGTCAAATCTCCTACATCTACAGTCTCCAAGAAAAATATGAAATGGTTTCAGGTCATGGAAGGGCTCAAAAAGGATACTGAAAATCATATAAGAGAAGTAGAGGAAAAAATGGGAAGAGAAATGAGAGCCATGTAAGAAAATCATGAAAAATGAGTCAACAGTTTGCTAAAGGAGACCCAAAAAATGCTGAAGAAAATAACACCTTTAAAAATGGACTGGCAAAAGAAATTCAGAAAGCCAATGAGGAGAAGAATGCCTCAAAAAAGCAGAATTTGCCAAATAGAAAAGGAGGTCCAAAAGCTCACTGAAGAAAACAATTCCTTAAAAATTAGAATGGAGGAAATGGTAGCTAATGATTTTATGAGAAACCAAGAAATTATAAAACAAAACCAAAAGAATGAAAAAACAGCAGAAAATGTGAAATATCTTATTGGAAAAACAACTGACCTGTAAAATAGATTCAAAAGAGATAATTTAAAAATGATTGGTCAGCCTGAAAACCATGATCAAAAAAAGAGCCTAGACATCATCTTTCAAGAAACTATAAAGAAAAACTGCCCTGATGTTCTAGAACCAGACAGTAAAATAGAAATGGAAAAAATCCATCAATCATCTCCTGAAAGAGATCCTAGGAGGAAAACTCCTTGGAATATTGTAGCCAAATTCCAGAGTTCCCAGGTAAAGGAGAAAATATTGCAAGTACCCAGAAAGAAACAATTCAAGTATTGTGGAAACACAATCAGGATAATACAGGATTTAGCAGTTTCTACACTAGGGGTTCAGAGGACTTGGAATATGATATTGCAGAGGTCAAAGGAGCTTGGATTAAAATCAAAAGTCACCTCCCAGCAAAACTGAGTAGGGAAAAACTTCAAGGGAAAAAAATGGATATTCAGTGAAATAGAGGCCTTTCATGCATTCTTATTGAAAAAACCAGAGCTGAATAGAAAATCTGACTTACAAATACAAGAGTCAAGTGAAACATGAAAAGATAAACAAAAAAGAGAAGCCATAAGGGATGCATTAAAGTTGAATTGTTTACATTCCTCCATGGAAAGATGTTATTTATAACTCATGAGACCTTTCTCAGTCTTAGGATAGATAGATAGATAGATAGATAGATAGATAGATAGATAGATAGATAGATAGATAGATAGACAGACAGACAGACAGACAGACAGACAGACAGATAAATAGATAGATAGACAGATGGACGGATGGATGGAGACAGAAGGCACAGGGTGAACTGAATATGAAGGGAGAATATTGAAAAAATAAAAGTATTGAGAGGAATGTACTGGGAGAAAGAGAAAGGGAGAGGTAGAATATAGTAAATCATCTTACAGAAAAGAGGCAAGAAAGAGCTTTTACAATTGGAGGGAAGGGGGAGGGGAGGTGAGAGAGAATAAATGAGCCTTATTCTCATCAGATTTGGCTTAAGGATGGAATAACACACATTTAATTGGGAATGGAAATCTATCTTACCTTGCAGGAAGGCAGGCAGGAAGGGGATAGGAGAGGGAGCATAATAGAAAGGATGGTAGATTGGAAGAAGGGGTGATCAGAAACAAACACTATTGTGAGGGGACAGGTCAAGGGAGAGAGTGGAATAAATGGAGGGCAGGACAAGATAGAGGAATATATAGTCTTTCACAACATGACTGTTATGGAAGTGTTTTGCATGGTTACACATGTATGACCTATATTGAATTGCTTGTTTTCTCAGTGTGGGTTGGTGGGAAGGGAGGAAGGCAGAAAATGCAGAACTCAGAGCTTTAAAAATGAATGTTAAAAATTGTTTTTGCAAACAGCTGGGAAATAAGTTGTACAGGAAATGGGGTATAGAAATCTATCTTGCAAAAACAGGGGGTAGGGGATGGAAGAAGGGGGGTAGTGATAGAAGGGAGGGCAGACTGGGGAAAGGGGTGGTTGGGATGCATAATGTCCCATGTTGGGAGGAGGGGAGAGATGAGGAAAAAATTTGGAATTCAAAATCTTGTCAAGTGAACGTTGAAAACTGAAAATATGTCAAACATATTTTTAAAAAATCAAACATTCCAACATGCAAAACTAAACAGAATAAGATTGTGCAAGCCTTTATTCTATACACATTGTTTTCTTAAGTATATAATAAATTCAACATGCTACCTTCAAAAAAATTGCCTTTACACACTGCAAAAACTAAGTAGATGTCCAATAGCCCAAAGTGAGTTTCCCTGGAGGCAGAGAGAACTGGATTGTTTGTTTTATGGGCTACTGTAAGTCATATGTTTCTTTTATTTTCTGTGTTGAATAAAGGCTGTCTTGAACCTAATGTCAGGCATTTTTATGGAATTTGAGGCTTCCACCTAGACTGAGCTCAATTTGTGTAAGCATGGATTGCTTGGTTATAGGTTATAATATGAAACTTTTAGAAAAGGGAATGACTAAATCTAGAGTAATTTAGGGAGACACTGGGAAACATTCCACTTTTCCCGACCTAAGGGATTTTTCTTGCTCTATAAATAGTTTCTGGCTAGACAATACAATAGGTATATTTACAACTGACTGACTGACTGGATGTAAAATGCAGTAACTAATTGTTAGGTCAACTCAGTAGTCTGAACCAATGAGCAAACGTCTTCTTCAAGCTAAATACAAAGTTTACAAAACACCTTGCTTTTCCAAAAAAAAAGAAGTCATTAAAATTTTAGTTTCTTCTATAACAACGAGTTTTATAAACTATGCTATCCATGAAGACCACAAACAGAAACCTAGTAAGTCAAGAGAATATATGAATTCTTATGGCACATTATTTCTTAACTCAGTCATTTGTGTTAAACATAATATCACTTGCCAGGGAAAACAATTCTGTAACATCCTAACAAAACACTGATGAAATGGTTCTCACTAAAACCATAGAATGGTCCTTCCAACCCACTTCCCATTTACTTTAAGAACAATGTGATAGTGATAAACAATTCAACTCAGTGGAGTCTATATGTACATACGAATATGTATGTATGTATATCACAATTAGCAATCCTTCTTTGAAACTTTACTGTACTTCTCTCAATAACATTTCAACAACCTATCTCCCTAGGACTTTCTTAATGTTGGACTAGTTCTTTTACTGGGAAATAAAATTGTATTTATATGAGAAAAGTGACCTAATATCATTTGACCCAGAGATTCCAAAACTGGGACCATACCCCCAATGATGTTGCTGACCACAAGAAAAGACTTTTATGTTAAAAAAAATTTAGTGGCATTATTTGTAATAACAGAATTCTAGAAAAAAATATGTGAAATGATTGGGGAAATAGTTGTATAGACTAGGCTATGTTAATAGAATGAAAGATTATTCCATAAGGAAGGAAATATGATAAGATTTACATGAAACGATACAAAGTGAAAAAAAAGCAGAGGCCAAAACAACACACACATAGGCCACAACAATACAAATAGAAACAGCGTTCAGAGGCCACAAATCTCAGGTCACACGATACAGACAACGCCGGTACCATAATAAGAAGTCAAACAACATCCTTTCTATCAGTAAACTACTAAAGTAGAAAATGCCAGTGATTTTGCTTGACTGTTTTGGTTAAATAGACTTTGTAGGAAGGGATTGTTTGAGTGTTTGCTGGAAAGGGTCTATTATGTCTAAAAATGTATTAATACATTTATTATGAATTATATTATAATTAATTATTAATACATTTATTTTTTCTACTAGGCTCTATCTTAAGTAGAGTTGTTCTATAAACCTAAAATTTATTTTGGATAAGCAGTTATTCCAAGGTGAGGAAGGAAGAAACTAAGGTACAATGTTTGATTTTTATTTAAGGGCAAAGGTGGATTCCCTAAAACTGGCAGGGGAGGGGGGAAGAAGTGAAGGAAATATGTACCAGAATTAAGAAGGACAGAGGGTAATAGTTTGTGGAGTTAATTTTGTAGCAATGCCTAGGAAAGGAAAGTGAATGAAAGCTTTTTAGGCCTATGAAGCAGAAAGTATGGCTAGAAGACAGAATAATCAGTTAGGGATGCCCTCAAACAGGACAATTTTGGACAGTGCCTAAGGTTTATGCCCAATACTAGCCCAAAACAGTCAGCTATTGATGAAATTGAGTCAAATAAGGATTTAGGCAAAATTTAAGTACAAATAAAGTTTCTTTAACTAAGCTATGTACTTATAATGTCTACCTACAAGTAGTTCCTATAAGCAATTTCCTCATGCCATAATCAAGTGGTTCTTTCGCTGTAAATGGATAAGATAAATGCAGATGACTCCCTAAGAAAAAGCACATTGAATAGGAAAAGGAAGCAAGGTTGCAATTTGAAGAACAAAGTTTAAAGGAGAGAATCCTCTCTAATGCCCTGGGTTGTACCTTTTATGTTTTAGTCAATCATATATTCTAATTTGAAAAATGATTGGTTATGAACTCAGGGATCCTTTAATTCAACATCCTTCTGCTTGATTCTGCCCCTGGCATTTTGCCACGGTAATATGTGGCATATACAGGTACATACAAATATATATACACACATATATAATTATACATATACATATGTATATATACATATGTCAAATTATACAATAAACTAAACTGACTTAAAAATGTATTAAATAAGCATTATTTGGCATTTCTATATAAATCACAGAGCTGTCGTCAAAAGTGAGCAGTGATTGTGAAAAGATAAGAAAATGTTACCTTTAATATCCCGTATCATTTCTAGTTAAATTTTCATATTCCTTCTTTCACACATGAAAATCAAATTCCAATCACTATGGAAACCTGGATCGCATACAGCAGAATCTTTGGCTAAAACTTGGTTTCGGCTATCTCATCTATAATTTGATCTGTTTATATTTTTAAATTTTACTCATAAAACATCAGTGAAATTAAGAAAAATTCTATCTTTTGGATATTATTGGTGATTAAATATCATGGAATCATGAAATTTTAGAATTGAAAAGGGCTTCAGAAATCATCCTCCTTCAATCAGGCCTAAGACTGAGAGAGAGAGACAGAGAAAATTCATTTGACAACATATAAAAGGGGGAAGTATAAAGAAGGAAAGGAGAGGGCAGAGTAAGCATAATGGCTGGAACTTCAGATGATGTGGCATTTCCAGAAAAGGATTAAGCAATCATCTTGTCAACTCCAGGGTGGAGCTGTCCTCATGATGCCAAGGCAGCTGGAGGGCTGGTGAACCAAACCAGGGGAAGGGGAGCAGGGTATCCGGGACTTCTGATGATCTGGCAGTTCCTGGCAAATACATTCATTTCCTCTAGCCTATATTCCCTAGTTTCAGTACTTAATATTGGCCCGGATTAAGTCTTCTGCTTAACCGTGGGGTAAACTAAATTAGCTAAATTTCCTCATCTGTAAAATGGGGATTAAAAAAAATCTCTACCTCCTAGGGCTGTTGTGAGGATATAATAAGATAATATTTATAAAGCACTTTGTAAACCTTAAAGCATTATAGAAGAACTAGCTAGTTTGGAGGATTAGTAGTTGTAATAGTGGTAGTGGTGGTGATGGTGGTAGTAGTAGTAGTAGTAGCAGCAGCAGCAGCAGTAATAGTAGTAGTAGTAGTAGTAGCAGTAGTAGTAGTAGTAGTAGTAGTAGTAGTAGTAGCAGTAGTAGTAGTAGCAGTAGTAGTAGTAGTAGTAGTAGTAGTAGTAGTAGTAGTAGTAGTAGTAGTAAACCAGTCAGCATTTGAGCACATCAGGAAATCACCTAGAGCTGGTACATCCATCACTATATATCACATAAAAGATGAATTAACTTAGCAAAATAACTGTTTCTGTGACATTTTCTGTGTGCCATTACACCATGAATATTTATTAATTATAACTCATATTTATTCAAAAGTACTTTAAGAGTTTTTTATTTTTATTTATTTTGTTAAATATTTCCCAATTGCATTTTTTTAAAAAATGAACATTTAGTTTTTAGAATCTTGAGTGTATTTAAAGGTTTCAAGGTTTTCCGTACTATTATTCCAAAGGCTCAGATGTTGCTAGCTGAATTGGTACTTTTTCCATAGCCTGATACCTTCCTTGTTGGAATTGCTATATTACAGATTATATCTCAGAGCACTTAGAGATTTTCCTTTGTTTCTATAGCAACCAATGTTCTTTTTATTTTTTCCACCTCATCACTAAAAGCTGCCTTCATTGTTTATGAGTCATGGTCCTCCATGTGCAGTCCTAAACTAAATAACAGAGGGACAAGGGCATATGTCAACTAGGAATGAGAGATAGTAAGAGATTAATATTTTATTTTTTAAATGATCTGCATAATTAAAAGAAAAAAGCATTTAGAGAGTGATAGCGAGGTCGTAAGAATACAGAGACTGCTAATGAGATGATTTTTAAAACTACTAATCTAAAAATCCCAAAAACTTAACAATATACTCAAAGTCAGAAGAAAAAATTATGCAGCAGAATATATTTTTTTCATGTCCCTAGTATCAGTATTCTGAAATTCAAGACCCCAAAACTGTATGAGCCATATATGATCTTAGAGGTCTAGTCCTTTGACAGGTGAACAAATGAAATCATTTAAAAAATATTTGTCAAGTGCTTACTTTATGTGAAGCACTATGATTGGCAGTGAAGAAACTACAGTGAAGTAGAGTATCCAAGGATACAAAATGGAATACATTCGTAACTGTAGCAAAAACAGGACTACAACGTATATCTTCTGACTACCAATCCACAGCTCTTTCCGATGTATCACACTGCTCCCTTTGTGTACTATATAATTTCCTCTGAAAGGAAAGAAAAACACATATAGCATTCTAAATAGTGACATGGTACCAATGAAAAGAAAGATGGACTAGGTATATGGTGAGAACAAGAGATAACCAGTGGACAATTCATGTGGCTTCATTGTTGTTTTAACAATCTTAAGAGAAATTGAAGAAGGCCTCCTGGATGTTGTGTGTAGCACTAGAGGCAAGCTTATAGAAGGCCATGGACAAGAGTCATGAAGTATGGACACATATGGACAGGTTTGCAGTCTAGATCACTGTAGGAAATACCCATGTGAGATTCCAGATCCATTTTAGTCACATATTAGGAGTCAGAGTACCTGGTTTCTAGTCCTCTTTTTGACTAGAACTAAAACACTAGACCTGAATTATTGCCAAGGGCATGGAAAATTCCAGTCTCAGTAAAATCTACCAATTTCCCTAGTTGTCTATCCCAAAGACTTCTAGACAAATCCATAGTTAGTCAATGTCATCCTTGACAACTCATTCTCAACTTACCCCACACACTCAATCAGTTGCAAGATCTTATCACTTCTCTTTTAATAATACCTTATCCACAGATCTCCTACTTTCCCCTCACCCTGGCTTAGACCCATCTCTCAGTCTGACTATGAGAACAGCGGTCCTTTGGACCTCCCTGCTTCAAGCCTCTTCCCACTCCCATCCATCCTCCATAGAGTTGCAGGTCCGCTCACATCACCTCCCTACTCAACAAACTCAAATGGCTCCTTGCTGGTCCTTGGCTTAAATATCTCATCTGTTGGGCAGTTAAAGCTCATCATGATCTGTCCTTGGCCTTTCTTTCCAATCTTTATTGTTCTCCTTATATTCTTATGCTGACCATATCACTGTTCCATGTACACACACAACATGCTATCTGCTGCCAAACATCTTTTGTGGCCTGCTCTTCATGCTCGAAATATGGTTTCTCCTCCCCTATACCTACTGAAATCCCTGATTTCCTTCAATACTCAGTCCATGTGTCCCCTTCTTCAAGAAACCTTTCTTGGTCCTACCTCTACCAGGTGCTATGCCCCTCTCCCTACTATATACATACACATATAAATATATACATGTATATATATTTTCTGCATAAACTGATGTGTTCATGATATCTCTTCCATTAGAATATAACCTCTCAGAAGGTAGAGACTACTTCATTTTATCTGTTTCCCCAGGATTTAACATAGTACCTGGCAATTGCAAGTACTTAATCAATGCTTCTTGATTAATAATTTAATGCCAATTTGTATTATATTTTGCTAGAAGGAAGCCACTGGTGACCTCAAAAAGAAATTTCTATGGAACAAAAGAATAAAAGTTAAATGGCAGGGGGTGGGGAGGTAAGGAGTAGTAAAAAAATCAATTCAATAGGCACAAGCTACCCATTTGAGAAGCTTAGTAACAGAGGATTAGAAGGAAGTCTAATGTTTAATAAATGCTTGTTTGTCCACAGGCACGGAAATACTTGTTTGTTGGGGGTGGAAGCTCAATTCCATGTGGACAGTCTTGGGCGGGTAAAGGTGGGAACTTCTAAATCTTAGAGTTCTCATGAGGCCCCCCAGAAAACAGCAGGGAATCGAGGAGTGAGACCGAGCTATCTCGTGTATTTCCGCCTCTTCCCATGAGAAACGTGATGGGAGGAGCATCCCCGCCCTCGAGACTGACCCGCTTAGGGTCAGGAAAGCCTGAAGGCGCTCTTAGCGCGGGAGGGGCCCTTAAAGGACAGAAGGCGCCTCTTCCCTTTTCCTCTCTGCACTCTCCCTTCCCCCTCTCTCCCCACTTCCACTTCTGCTTCCAATCTCTCACTGTAAGATCTTTGCCTCCTTGGGAGATTTCTCTCTCCCTCCTAAGGAAGAGTTCCCCCTGCACATGTAACCGAGACCCTGAATAAAGCCTAACCCTTGTTTGACTCCGGAAAGTCTCTTCTCTCATACGTTTGGCCAGCCGAAGACCTGCAAGGTAAGGTAAGACTTGGGTAGCCCTCAGGCCTCTAGGCCTGGCACTTGTTGGTTGAAATTAACTAACCTACCAGTCCTCAAAAGAGAAAGGATAGAAGTGGCACTGATTTGAGAAGCAGTGAAAAAGCAGGCAATAGAAATAATTTACATTTTTTTAAAGTTCAGGGAGGGGATACCTTGTGGCCAGGACCGTACCTAGATATTCCTCGTTAATCTTTTCCCTAAATATATAGTCCTTCCAGCCCTCTCCACCACTCATTTCTGTTACTTAGCCCTTATCCTCATTCTAGGATTTATTTTGTTTTCCTTAGAATTTCATAGCCAGCCTCAGCTTATTCTGAGCTTTACTGCTCCAGATACGCTTCATAGGAGAAAATTCTACATCTTTGCTTCCTTCTTCTACATTGCCTATTTAGAATGAGTTGGTTGATGAATTCCCCACTGTCCATACTCAACTCAATTTCAGCAAACATACATAGCAATATAAGCCTAGGCACTGTACTAAATATCAGGAATAGAGAGAAAGGCAAAAATACAAAAGCAGTTCCCACCATCAAAAACCTTTTATTCCCTTATAAAAAAATACCATAAACACAGATGAGTAAATACAAAAGGAATTTTGACAGCAGTAGTAGAGAACACCAAAAACTTGTAAGGGGAGGAAGAAAAGGATGGAAATCAGAAAATGTTTAATGTTTTTCACAACCACACTTGAAGGGAGCTAAGGATTACAAAAGATGCAACACAGAATATTTCAAAAATAGAGGAGTCTCCCCTAGGAAAAAAAATCTCAATAAAATACCTGTAACAAATGAGTCTAAACAAATTCTAGAGCAGCAGAAGCCACAAAACAACAGAGTGAAAGAGATTTCCAGCCCAAAGCAACCTGGAAGGCCAACAGGAAAGGTCTATCTCCCCAGACATAGAGTGGAGGGCCGCATCATGGCAAGGACAGGACTGGAGCAGTCTTCAAGGTACCATCAGCAGCAGTTGTAGGTCTCAGATTCCTCAACTCACAAATCACCAAAGACAGCTTCAAAGGTCACAGAGCTTTCAAAGAGCTTTTCTTTCACTTGGGTGAGAAGGGAACACTGAGGTCTAGCCCTGGCCCCAGGCAGCAGCAGCTGCCATTGCTAGGGCTCTGGCCTAAAGCCCTGGGAGGAAGTGAGCAGCTGATCTGCATCTTAACACAGAGTGGCAGCCCTGGGGTGAGGAGGAGTACTGGCTGGCATGGTGGAACTGGTAGAGAGGGAATCCTGCTCACAGACCAGAGTGTAGGCCAAGAGAGGAATAAACTCCTCTCCCTTGATTGTGCCATCTTGGAGGAACTGAGAACTTACAGGTCCCCAGAGTCCCCTTGACAAAGAACTCAAAATTCAAGTAAC
The DNA here is from genome assembly GCF_028372415.1 of Notamacropus eugenii. Taxonomy (NCBI): domain Eukaryota; kingdom Metazoa; phylum Chordata; class Mammalia; order Diprotodontia; family Macropodidae; genus Notamacropus; species Notamacropus eugenii. The sequence goes on along the minus strand of NC_092878.1, from coordinate 432,094 downwards.
CAGCTGGAAAAATGCCCAAAAAAGGGAAAAATAAAAGACAATAAAAGGTTACTTTCTTGGTGACCAGATATTTTCTTCCATCCTTTTGGATGAGGAGGAAGAAAGCATACCATCAAAGGAAGTCAAGGCTTCTGCATCCAAAACCTCCAAAACAAATATGCAGTAGTCTCAGGCCATGGAAGAGCTCAAAAAGGATTTTGAAAATCAAATAAGAGAGGTGGAGGAAAAGTTGGGAAGAGAAATAAGAGCAAAGTAAAAAAAATCATGAAAAGCCAGTCAACAGCTTGCTAAGGGAGACCCAAAAAAAAGCTGAAGAAATTAACACCTTTAAAAATAGACTAACTCAAATAGAAAAAGAGGCCCAAGAAAGCCAATGAGGAGAAGAATGCTTTAAAAAGCAGAATTAGCCAAATAGAAAAGGAGGTTCAAAAGCTCACTGAAGAAAATAGTTCTTTGAAAATTAGAATGGAGCATATGGAAGCTAATGATTTTATAAGAAATCAAGAAATTACAAATCAAAACGAAAAGAATGAAAAAACAGAAGACAACGTGAAATATCTCATTGGAAAAACAACTGACCTGGAAAATAACTCCAGGAGAGACAATTTAAAAATTATGGGACTATTTGAAAGCCATGACCAAAAAAAGAGCCTAGATATCATCTTTTAAGAAATTATCAAGGAAAACTGCCCTGATATTCTAGAACCTGGGGGCAAAATAAATATTGAAAGAATCCACCAATCACATCCTGAAAGAGATCCAAAAAGAGAAACTCCTAGAAACATTGTAGCTAAATTTCAGTTACCATGTCAATGAGAAAATATTGCAAGCATCTAGAAAGAAACAATTTGAGTATTGTGGAAATACAATCAGGATAACACAAGATCTAGCAGCTTCTACATTAAGGGATCGAAGGGCTTGGAATATGATATTCCAGAAATCAAAGGAACTAGGACTAAAACCAAGCATCACCTACCCAGCAAAACTGAGTATAGTACTTCAGGGGGAAAAAATGGTCTTTCAGTGAAATAGAGGACTTTCAAGTATTCTTGATGAAAAGACCAAAGCTGAAAAGAAAATTTGACTTTGAAACACAAGAATCAGGAGAAGCATGAAAAGGTAAAAAGGAAAGAGAAATCATAAGGGACTTACTAAAGTTGAATTGTTTACATTCCTACATGGAAAGACAATATTTGTAACTCTTGAAATTTGTTTCAGTATCTGAGTAGTTGGTGGGATTACACACACACACACACACACACACACACACACACACACACACATACACACACACACACAGAAGGCACAGAGATGATATCTAAATAAATAAACCATATTGGGAGGAGAAAGGGAGAAATGGAATGGGGCAAATTAGTTCTCATAAAAAAGGCAAGAAAAAGCTTTTTCAATGGAGAGGAAAAGAGGGAGGTGAGAGGGAAAAAGTGAAGCTTACTCTCATCACATTTGGCTTAAGGAAAGAATGATATGCATATTCAATTTTGTATTAAAATCTATCTTACACTACAGGAAAGTAGGGGAGAAAGGGAGAAGTGGGGTGTGGAGGGGATGACAGGAGAGAGGGCAAATAAGAAGAGGGGGTAATTAGAAGTAAACATTTTTTGTGGAGGGATAAGGTCAAAAGAGAGAAAAGAATAAATGGGGGGACAGGATAGGATGAAGGGAAATATAATCATAGTCTTTCATAACATATCTATTATGGAAGACTTTAGCAAAACTATACATATATAGCCTATATTTAATTGCTTGCCTTCTCAGTGGGGATGAGTGGGGAGGGAGGAAGGGAGAGAAGTTAGAACTCAAAGTTTTAGGGATGAATGTTGAGAATTGTTTTTGCATGTAACTGGGAAATAAGAAATACAGGTAATGGGGTACAGAAATCTATCTTGCCCTACAAGAAAAGAGAGAAGATGGGGATAAGGGAAGGAAGTGGTGTGATTGAAGGGAGGGAGATTGGGGGAAGGGGTAATCAGAATGTATGGTGTTTTGGGGTGGGGGAGGGGAGAGATGGGGAGAGAATTTGAAACTCCAAATTTTGTGGAAAAGAATGTTGAAATCTAAAAATAAATCAATAAATTGGAGAAAAAGAAAAAGAAAAAATCTCCTGGACTAAACAGAAGAAAAATTAATTCCAATATTACATAAACTGTTTGAGGAAAAAAAGCAAAGAAGGAGTCTTACCCAATTCCTTTTATGACATAAATATGGTCCTAATACCTAAACCATGAATAGCAGAAAAAAGGAAAGAAAACTGCTGATCAATTTCCCTACTGAATACTGTTACAAAAATTTTAAATAAGATACTAGCAAGGAGATACAGCAATTTATCGCAAGATCAGACATTATGACCAGGTGGAATTTATACCAGAAAGGCAAGGCTGGTTCAATATTAGGAAAACTTTCAACAAAACTGACCACATCAATAATAACAACAAACATAGTATTATTATCTCAATACATGCAGAAAAAGCTATTGACAAAATGAAAGACTCATTCGTAGAAAAGCAAAGTAATAAATGGAGCTTTCCTTAAAGTGAAATGCAATGTTTATCTAAAACTAACAGCAAGCATCATCTGTAATGAGGATAAGCTAGAAGTCTTCTCAAATAAGATCAGGGGTGAAGCAAGGAAGCCCATTATCACCGCTATTATTCAATATTATACTAGAAATACTGCTATAGCAATAAGACAAGAAAAAGAAATTGGAGGAATTACAACAGGCAGTGAAGAAATAAAACTATAATTCTCTGCAGATGATATGATGATATGCTTGGAGAATCCTGGAGAATCAACTAAAAATCTAAGTGAAACAACTAAGAATTTTTGCAAAACTGCACGATATAAAATAAACCCAACAGCATAAGCAACAGCAAGAAATAGAAAGAGAAAATCCATTTAAAACAAATGTAGATATTATAAAATACTCGGGAGTCCACCTGCCAAGTAAAACTCAAGAACAATAGGAACAAACACATTACAAAACATTTTTCACACAAATAAAGTCAGACCTGAGCAACTGGAAAAATATTAATTACTCATAGGTAGGTTGAGATAATATAATGAAAATAACAATTCTACCTAAGTTAATTTACTTATTCAATGCCATACCAATCAAGCTACCAAAAAAATTTTATAAAGCTAGAAAAAATAATGACAAAATTCATCTGCAAGATCAAAAAGGTAAGAATATCAAGGGAAGCAGTGGGAGGAAATGTGAAGGAAGTTAGCTGTGCCAGATCTCAAACTACATTGCAAAGTGCTATCATCAACACAATCTAATACTGGCTAAGAAATAGAATGGTGGATCAGTGGAGTAGATTGTGTACATAGGTAATGACCATATTAATCTAGTGTTCAACAAACCCAAAGACCTATGCTTTTGGGACAAGAACTCATTATTTGACAAAAACTTCTGGAAAAATTGGAAAACAGTATGGCAGGAACTAGGTATAGACCAACACCTTATACTGCATACCAAGGTAAGATCAAAATGGGAACATGATTTAGATATAAAGGGTGATGCCATAAGCAAATTAGGAAAGTATGGAATAGTTTACCTTTCAGAACTATGGAAAAGGGAAGAATTTGTGACCAAACAAGAGAGAGAGAGAGCATGACAAGATGTAAAATGAATAATTTTAGGTACATTGAATTAAAAAGGTTTTACACAAACAAAATTAATGTAACCAAGATTATGTGTATGTCTGTTCATCCTTCGTTGTCAAAGAAGACCATGCCATCAGAGAAATAATGACATGACTTTGCACTTGACTTTGTTTTGAGAGAGGGAGGGTTGTGCAGGTCACCAGCCTCACTTCTCCTCCAGAGCCATCTGAATCCAGTGACCAGATATTCATCAGAATGACTAAAGATGACCCAGGATGAGGCAATTGGGGTTAAGTGATTTGCCCAAGGTCATACAGCTAGTAAGTGTGAAGTATCTGAGGTGAGATTTGAACTCAGTTCTTCCTGACTCCTGCACTGGTGCTCTATCCACTACACCACCTCACTGCCCCATTAACCAAGATTAAAAGGAAAGCAGGAAGCTGGGGGTTGGGGACAGAAATTTACAACCACCTTCTCTGATGAAGGCCTCATTTCTCAAAAATACAGGCTAATGAGTCAAATTTATAAAAATACAAATTATATTCCAATTGATAAATAGTCAAGGATCTGAGAAGGCAGCTTTCAAATAAATAAATCAAAGCTATCTATAAGTCATACATATAAATCATGATTGATTAGAAAATTTAAAACAACTCTGAGATACCACTTTACATCTATCAGATTAGCTAATATGACAAAAAAGGAAAATGACAAATGGTGAAGGGGATGTAGAAAAATTTGGACACTAATGCACTGCTGGTGGAGTTGTGAACTTATCCAATCATTCTGGAGAGCAATTTTGAACTATTCCCAAAAGATTATAAAATTACATAATTTGACCCAGCTACTACTAGTTCTGTATCCCAAAAAGATTTTTAAAAAAAGATAAAGGAGCTATACCTACAAAAATATTTCTAGCAACTCTTTTTGCCATGGCAAAGAATTAGAAATTGAGAGGATGCTTATCAATTGGAGAATGGCTGAATAAGTTGTGGTATATGATTATGATGGAATGCTAACTACTGTGCTATTAAAAATGATGAGCAGGATGCTTTCAGAAAAACCTGGAAAGACTTACATGAACTGATGCAAAGGGAATGGAGCAGAAGCAGGAGCATATTGTACACAGTAACAGCAATATTGTATTATGATCAACTGTAAATGACCTAGCTATTCTCTGAAGTATAAAGATCTAAGACAAATCCAAAGGATTTAAGATGAAAAATGTTATCTGCCTCCAGAGAAAAAACTGATGAAGTCTGAATGCAAATCAAAGCATACTATTTTTTATTTTCTTAATCTGTGGGGTTTTTTGGTCTGTATTTTCTTTCACAATATGACTAATATGGAAATATGCTCTGCATGACTGCACATATGTAACCTATATAAAATTGCTTGCTTTCCCTGGGAGGAGGTAGGAAAAGGAAGGAAAGAATTTAGAACTCAAATTTTTAAAATGAATGTTAAACACTGTTTTAACATGTAATTGGAAAAAAATATGAAGAAGATAGTCCCCCTCAAAAAATTTAAAAATAGAAGACAGTCCCTCTTCCTTATCAGAATCATTTGTGTGTCTTTTCAGAATATCTTTCTTAAGAGTGTCCTATCCTTTTATAGGCCAACATCATCTGCAGAAGTTTAGTTTGTGAGATCCTATCTAATCTTTCATTGCATCTCTTGAAATCCATAATCTCAAAATCTAGTGCTCATGTCAAACTACATTCAGCTTCTCTCTATTTTATCATAAATTTTGAGACGGAGCAGTCACTTCTCTAAGGCTCCTATCAATTCTTTCCTGGAACAAGAAGGCAACCAATTCTTTCCTGACAATGGGAACCAGATCCTCAATAATAATTCTCCTTATTGCTTTCAAAATTGCTTTCAAAAATTCACTAAATTTTTGAAGAATAATCTCTCCATTAAGATAAGTCAATAATTTCTTAGCTCTGCAAACAGAAAAAGAGCTCCAGAAAATGTCCAGAAAGCTAAAGTCCCAACACTACTATATCATACCTTAGGATAATCTGAGTTACAGATTTTTCAACTTTAAATTAATTAATATGGGAACCATATTTTCTGTACCAAAATTTGAAGCAAAGTTTAGCCAAAAATTCAATTCAACATTTAAGTGTTTAAGTGTCTGAGAAAAGCACTGTCCTAGGTGCTGAGGATAGTCTTTGTACAAAGCTACATTAAACATAAAATCTTTTTCTTGAAATTAAGAATGTCCCAGAAAATCTGTAACACACAGCTGACATAAAATATTTTGGGGGTTTTTCAGACCTAGTCTGAAGAGGTTATTTAACAAGCTGTCTATGAACTAACCATGCCCCTCCCTGCTTGGTAGTCCCTCCCTTCTGCCTTTTTACTTTTTATCTAGAATCTTCTATGCCTAAAAATTTCCAGGTTAGGTATTTCTAATTTCCCATTTGTTTGTAACCTCATGAGTAAGAAACCAATCAGACAAGCTTGAATAGGACCCCTTCCCCTCCCTATAAAACAAACAGATGACCTGAACCCCAGTAGTCTCGTCAAGATCTTGGTCATAGATTTTCTTCTCCTGTCATGGCCTGAAGACTATCATAGTGCCTGAAAGCCACTTACTAGCCCTACCTCTGTATCTCATCTTTGATTATATCCCTTATCCTCCCTACTCCAGCTTTAGAAGTGTCACACCTGCGTATGTGTATGTGAAGGGAGAGGGGAATATCCAGATACCTTAGTACCTTCACTTGTTGCCACAGCCTCCTCTTCATTCCCTTAGTTGCTTCCTTCTGGCCTTCTTTCAAACATTTAAGACAAAAGGAACTATGACATTCTGTACTGACTAGCTTGTCTTTCTTTAGTAAAAACCTTTTTGTCTCAGCAACCATAAAAATATAGTGAATGTAGTTTGGGAAATCAAAACCACCAAAAAAAAAAAAAAAAGATTAGTCTATTCTACATTACTTCTCTTTAGCAACATTAGCTTCTTTCTAGTATTGTTGGCAGCTAAGCACCCACATGGGAATCATCCAGACCCTTTGGTAGGATGTCACGGGTCAATATTGGGGCAAAGTATACCTAGCATCTCTGTTTTCCAGCATCTATGCTAAAGTTAAAGACTATAGATGCCAGGAAAATCGGAAAGACCCTATAGATGAAAAAATAAAATATGTGTTGGGGAAAATAAACCTTTCAGTTAGTAAGTAATAATAAAAAGTGAATAGGGCTATTCACTAAAATAACCGTCCAGGGAAAGCAAACAGAATTTTAGGACTCTCACTTATGAGTAGAAAGCTAAACATAATATCTATTCCTGAAAAGTTGTATAAAGAGTAATAGGAACAGTATTACAGGTGACTAAAGTGCTCTGCAAACCTTAAAAGGTAAGGTTTTTTATAACTTCAATATTTATAGAAACTCTATCTCTACGATATCAATTTTTAAAATCAATCATGTTTTCCCACTTATTCTTCAATAAAGCTTAGCTTTTAAGGCTTTATTGTTAAGTTTTTCTTCTCTACTTTTGTCAAGTAATTACTATATTCCAATACTTCAGGGATTGGTCATTTCATTGATTTGGACACTCCTTCCAGTTCCCTTTTCCATGACTGAGAATTAGATGACTGTATTCAGGAGTTTCTGTTGCCTAAAAAATCATCACCTGGTGATGAACCTTTCTGGATTTAGTTAGGCTAGTCCTCAGAAAGATGCAATTCATTGTGGGGTTTTTCAGTTTGGTAGACCTGCCAGAGTCTCCCTTCCACTGGTATAACCTTTGAGAATAGAATTTACTTCTATCCATGATGGGAGGATTTCAGTGGAAGGTCAAAGAGTTACATGATTTGTCACTTAAAGGGGCTTCATTTTTTTTCTGACCTCTGTGGTGATTTTGTTGGTATGGGGAATTCCTGGGGAGAAACTTCTACAAAAAAAAAAAAAAAAATCAGCATTTTTGTTGGTTGCACTAAAAGGATCAGTAGCCTAATCAATGATTCCAGCCAATAGGAGGTGTAGGACTGAAACCAGGTCTTCCTGACTGAAACCAGATATTCACTTGTCACATTTCTTCTCAAAGAGAATTGATATTTAAAATAATAAACAAGAGGAACTTCTGTTTGAAGAAATATGTTAGAGGAGTTCACTATTTAAAAAGAATCCTTTACAAAATAAAGCTTTTTTTTTCACAATATGAGTTATCACTCTAAATGTACCCATTTTGTAATTCAAATTTCTGTATACTGGATTTTCTAGAAAGAGACCACAACTAAACATTATTTAGCATAACGGGATAGCTGGCAGTTGGAAACTAAAAGAGCTACTAAAGATTTCTATCATATGCGTTTATGTAGAAAAGAGGTCTGCTGATCATTACATGTGACTGCTAATTAGATCATAAGATACTGGATTCTAAAAGACTAATAAGGTTTCTGTTTATAAATTCTAACCCCAGGTGGTACTAAGGATTACTGAAAGTGGTTTATTTTTTTTCTTTTTAAATCCAATATGATCTTGATTTCATAGTTTTTTATGGACTTCAGTACCTCTTCCATACTTTCATGTATCAGTACAATTTCCATATATATTATTATGGTCACTATATAATTTTTGACAGCACACATGAGGGGTAAGAGACTTCAGGCAAATCACGCAGGATTTTATAAAACACTTTATTACAGAAACAAGTCTCACAATCACTGTAGAAAAGTTTTGTACTATCGTGATTTGCTTAGGGACAAAATAGAAGAAAACTGAAAAGGGTGGAGTGATTTCAAACAAATTACAAAGATGAAAATATTTCATAAATGTTAATGGGCTGATGTCCCTGCAACAATTTATAATTTACAAGTTCACAGTTCTAAAGCGCTTTAAGCTCTACACAACCCGTCCCTTATAACCGCCTTTGAGGAAGACATTACAAGCTTGCAGTTTACAGATGAGAAAATTGGGATTCTGATAAGTGTCATGACATACCAAAGGCCCCATTGACTAGAAAATGGCTGAGGCATGATGTTACAATGATCAGATCTTTCAATTCCTATTGGGAAAACATGTTTATTGTTTTAAAGTAGATTCGCAGTACTATCATCTAAGATTGCCACCATTTATGAAAAGATAAACGAAGCCCAATTTTACAACTTGTCAGACTTCATGCAGTTCTAAACTATCAGCACAACACTGTCTTCTCATAATGCAAACAATAATTTCTTAGCTTTCAGAAATTCAGTGTTTTACAATTCTTATGGGTCTATTCATTTTAAATACTCAATGGACATTATCCAAACTGGTAATCATGGTAACAGAATTTCACTTTGTTTTAATTAAATTCTATTTCTAGGGAAAAAGAGAAGTAAATGGAACTCTACAGATATCTACAACAAAGTGAACAGAGAAAAAGGAACTCTCAACAGTCAATTTCTATTTTTCTAAAAGATTCCTGGTTGTACCAAAAAAGTATACTTCTTCCATCTCTTCCATGTCTAAGAGAAACATTCTATGAATGAGGGAAAAGTGGGGGGGCGCATTAATAGTTTATAAAAAGGAGTATGATCTAATATGGTCAAAAGCAACCTAGTTAACTTGGGGTTTACTGGCTAGATTTCTTTCTTAAAGACCAAACCTTAAACCCAATTGACTCTAAAACTCATGGAGTGGCACAACAGATGCTCATGTACCACTTAATGGTATTTTTGGGCCCTCCTGGCTCAGAGTGAATATAAATAGTAACTGTTCTCTTTTGGCCAGAAATCCTGAGGTCTTCTCCTCCCAGTTTGATTTTTTTTTTTTATTATTATTACAGGGGCTATCCCTTGATTCACTTCTTAAAGAGGTCCATTCACTGAACGGCCATTGCCTCACTCAAAGTGAGAACCTGGAAAGACTTTAACTTAAAAGGGCTAAGGTCACCTTCTGCATCCTGGGCCATCTCTAATCATCCTAATCAATATCTGGTCACTGGACCCAGATGGCTCTGGAGGAGAAAGTGAGGCTGGTGACTTTGCATGGCCCTTCCTCACTCAAATCAAAGTCAATTGCAAGTCATGTCATCATCTCCCTGATGTTATGGTTCTCCTCAAGAATGAAGGATAAACCACAAGGGGAAAAAAAGACTTCTGAACTTTGATTTCTCAAAAACAAAATTAAGTATGAAGAAAACTTAAAGAACTATTGGAATAACCTGGTATAGCAGGAAAAGTAATGGATTTGAAGTCAGACGACATGGATTCAGTTCCTAACTTTTTTGATTAGTCCTTGCATGTTTTTGGGCCTCAGTCTCCTCATAATCAAAATCAGTAGGTTGGATTAGGTGATCTCTGGGGCTCCTCACAAATCTAAATCCATTACATGTAGTTATTACTGAGTGATAACCAAATGACAGAGGGGGGGCAGGGTACGGAAGATGACATTATTGAAACAACAACTTGTTTTTCTAGTAGGAAGGACAAGTCCGTGCCGAGCCAGGGCATTAGGTAAGAAGCTATGGGATCTGGAAGTAATTGCTGAATTACCTGGCGCTCTTGATTAAAAAGGTCTATTAAACAGAGACTGTTCCCAAAAGCATACAAAATAACAGGAAATAAAGTTCATTTTCTGGGAACCCCACATCCAAATTCCATTAAAGAGAAGACTCATCTTAGAAAAAAAAAACCATAAGTGATATGAGTAGAATCTCATCACTGTTTGCCTCTTTTTTACCCATTTTCTTTATTCAGAGCCAGAACTAACTGACTAAATCTTGTCATCCTTCTCTGCTATGCTTCTCCAAACTCAATCCAAGCAGATTCACTATGGTTTGCAATTCACTCTTCCATTATTGACATTAGCCTCCTGGCTATTCCATGAACAAGATTCTATCTTGAGTCTCCAACAAGATTCCATGAATGAGTTTCATCTCTGGGCTCCAGGCATTTTTTTTCTTGTCTGGAATTCCCCATGTCTGGAATGCTCTCCCTTCTACTTATCACCTCCTGGCTTCCCAGGCTTCCTTCAAATGCCTTCCAAAATCTCATCTTCTATAGGTAGCCTTCCTCAACTTCTTTTAATTCAAATGTCTTCACTCCATTAATTCTTTTTTAATCTGTATATAGCTTTTCTGTACATATATTTGTTGGATGTCTCTCTCTGCCCCCCATCAGATTGTGAGCTTCTTGAGGGCAAAGATTGTCTTTTGTCTTAAGCCCAGAGCTTAGCAAAGTGATTGGCACATAGGAGGCACTTAAAAAATGTTTACCAATTAACCCTAACATTAGAGCAATACTGGCCCATCATGACTGCAGCTAAGCAAAAAAGATCTGGTAAATACCACAGGACCAGACAGGCAATGAAGTCAAGACTAGGGAATGCAGCTATGGAAAGAAAGAGTAGATGATACTATAGACCTAGAGAGAGAAGATTCAGAGAAGTCAGGCAGTCACCAAGAACAGGACCAGAACACAGGACTGAAATTTGATTTGAGGCTAAAGGTGCTTTGTCCCCTACCTTGTTTTATATAGCCTGCCAGGTATAAGAGGTCCTGGTCCCATTAGCTATAGCTCACTGCTAAAAAGTCAGAAGCTTCTAGGTGAATGATTTACAGGATTAGGATTGCTTTTTGTAACATTCTAAAGATACGGCTTTCTGAAGTTACATAATTTTTATATATTTAATGCCGGGGATTTATATAAACCTGAATATTGATTTATGTTTTTATAATAGTTAATACAACAGAAAGATCAAATAATTCATGATTTCTTAAATAAGAAATATACCTTGACTTATATTTTCATTAAATAATAATCTTAATAGGTAAATATATGCTATCTCTGTCCACATCTTTTTTTTTTTTACAAGATGCTCAAATTAAGTGAAATCATTAAATCTGACTTTCAAATGTGATTTAAGACTTTCACCTGTAAGTTGGCTTCTCAGTCTTTATAAAATCCTCATTAAAAAATATTTGTTCACCATAGTTAACATTGAGCCAAAAATTAGGAAATCGTTGCATAATTTTTAATTGACTATAGGTTTCTGATAGATACTTCCTAGCATCTCCTCTGGACTTGTTTCTTAGACTGCAAATTTTAGATTATTTGCCTTGCAGTATGCATTTCTTCCTTTCTACACTCTCAAATGAAGTGAATGTTTCAAAATGCTCAATTCCACAAATCTTTTCCTTTTAAATACTATAACTCAAGTTCAAATTGGGCTACATTTTAGTAAACATACACATACACATATTCCTAAATGTCTGCATCAAAGGATTTAATCAGAAATGTTAAAGTTATATTTTTCTCCCTTTTTAACTAAATTTTTCCACAAATGCACCTTGTATCAAAATGCTATTACAAGGAATCAGAAAGTGACTGCACAGTTATTTAATTGTTAATATTACCTTAAGGTCTGAAAATGGACCAGCATTCCTTTCTCAATATTTCTTTCAAAGCAAAAAGGGTTTTGTTCAAAGGAAAACACTGCTTCCAAAAGCAAAATTTTCCTTTCTTTGTAGCTTCCAATATATCAAGTTTAAGTGAGACGTTGTATTCAACATGAAAAGGAATTTCTATAACCATTGATAATTTGTCAATTCTACATAAAATATTCTTCTATCAGCAACACTTTGACTTCAAGATTAGAAGAAAATTATTTCAGCATGTCACCTCTGGCAAGGGAACTCACTTTATGCAAGAGAAAACTTCCCAAAGAAATTTGCAAAGTTGCCAGTGACTTAGAGCTTTGACCATTATTTTGTTGATAATCTTCCAAACAAAACTCATTACTTTTTCTATCTCCTCAGGAAGTATTGGTACACATAGTAACTCTTGGTGAATTATGCAGTGAAGCAAAAAGATTGCATGCTTCAAATTTTTTTTAAATAGTCAAAACCTTTATTTATTCACTGCATACCCCTGAGGTACCAACAAAAATTAGCTTTTTAATGTCAAATTATTTTTGTTCCAAAAATTCTTCAATAATACATGATAATTTCTCCACACATTTACCCTCTGATGGTTGTTCATTCTTCTTAAGGGCTTTAAAATTAACATATCACCCAAAGACGTGATGTCTGGTGTGATACGCAACACTGACTTGATTGTTGTATGCCTGTGAAACCTAGACAGTCTGCCAGCATCATACCAGAAAACTGAACTGCTCCTATTCTGAACATAACTAGGTAGGATAAGGTGCCAGACACTGACATCCTCTCTCAAATTCAACTGCTAAGCATTCACACTCTACTGCAGAAAGCATAACTCAGATAGGCTGGCCACATATCCTGAATGCCTACATGCTTTTACCTAAAAGACTATTGTACAGAATACTCACACAAGGTAAGTGTTCCCATACGAAGGACACTTTCAAGCTATCTCTGATGAATTTTGGTATCAATTGTGAGACATGAAACTCACTAGCACAGGACTACCCAAGCAAGGCAAATCTAGAGACATCTCCACTCCAAATATTAAAATAGAGTATTTGTGCCTGACCTGTGGTAGAGCCTTGCAAGCTCATAATGTATTAATCAACCATAGTCAAACAGACTATACATCTTAACCTCAACACTGTTATGTCACTGGTCCTCCTTAAGTACAAATGACAAACAACATTATCAAAGAATTAAAACTATGTAGTACCATCCCCATAACTCATCAGGTGAATTAATAAAAAAAATTCTAACTAGTTATAGATGTGCATATTTTAATGATTCTTTTGCATGTGCTTTCATTTCTTAAAACTTTTTTTAAAATCATTGAAAAGATATTCATTGTTTTATGTATCAGTCATCTCTAAATAATTCACATGGTTTAACAACCTATGGCCTATTAGTAAAATAACTGAAATAATACTGGCTTTTTTAATCCAATTAGCAAATAGAGATTTCTTGTCATTTGTACTATAGCTTCCTTTATTGCGTTCTTTTCTACATATGACTAGGAAAATTGTCTCTGATGGGCTTACACCTAACACATAGTAAAGTGCTTAATTACAGCTTATGGAATTAACTGTCAGAAAATATCAGCCTATATTTTAATAACAATTATCATTACTTTTATTAATAACATATCAAATCTATATAATACTTCAGTTTCCAAAGGACTTTCCTTACAAAAACACTATTGGTCGGGTCATAAAAACATACAGTTTTACTATATGAGTATCTGGTCCTGATGAATACCTGAACCTCTTTGAAAACAAAGGGTTAGGGTTAACTGAACTGCCTGAATGGGAACCTATCCTCTCCCTAGTCCTTTCCTTCTCCTGTCCAAAGGAAGGTAAATTTTGGTGGCCAGAAGCTTCTCAGTTAACTTGGGATTTACTGACTAGATTTCCTTCTTCCCTCCCTCCCTCCCTCCCTTCCTTCCTTACTTCTTCTCTCCCTCCTTAAACCTACTTCACTCTGAAGCTCATAGATTGGACCACAATAGTTCCCTTCCCAAGCTCCACTTAATGGATGTTTTTGGGACCCTCCTGCCTTAAAGTGAATGTCAGTGGTAACTGTTTCTCTTTGGAACAGCAACTCTGAAGATCTTGCTCTCCCAGCTTCACTGGTTTTTTTTCCTTCTTTTTTTTTTCTTTTTCTAATTAAAGGGGCCATCCCTTGACTACTTCTTAAAGAATACTTCTTATTCACTGAATGGCCATTACCTCACTCTAAGTGAGTAACTGAAAAGGCCTTAACCTAAAAGGGCCAGGGTCTCCCATTGCATCCTGGGCCATCTCCAGTCATCCTGATGAATATCTGGTCACTGGATCCAGGTGGCTCTGGAGGAGAAAGTGAGGCTGGTGCTCGTGCATAGCCTTCCCTCACACAAATCAAAGTCAAATCAAAAACACAATAACAGTTTTACAAATAAGAGTTTTTCACTTGATTGTTTCTCATTATTAGTGAGAAAACAGCTGAAGCCTGGACAAATTTGTGATAGGATCACAGATTTGGAACTGGAAGAGACTACCTTAGAGAATACATGGTCTAATCTCATCTTCTGGATGACAAAACTAAGCCCAGAAAGGTTAAATGTCCAAGCTCACACAGGGTTGTCAGTGACAAAGCCAAAATTTGAATCTAGGATCTCTGACCACAAATTCAGGAATCTTTCCATCATACCAGCTGCCCCTCATATATTCAAAAACTTTTTTCAATCCTTTCCAATCTCACTGCTTACCTATCTCATTCTTATTATTTTCAACCTTAAAAATGTTTCACAATATTATAACAACTGTGCATTGTATAAGTGACACAATTCGCAAAAAATGAATGCTAATAATAATAAAATATTGAAAGTTATAATTAATAAAAATTTTAAAACTTCTGATTGAAATTCACAAGGTGCTCCAGTAGCGAACCCACATAACAGGATTCCCTCAAAGCACTTTCCTTCCCATTTGTTGATACATCTTGGAGGAGCAACCTTTATCCCCAATCCAAAAGGCACTGAAGCACCCATTAAATGGTAGACATCGGTCTAGAGACTTTTGATATAAAACCAAAATAATAGTCCCCTGCCCTTTCAGGCACATAAAATGGACTAAAGGAATACAACATGGAAAATGATTATTATATAGATGTGGAAAACAATCCTAAAATAGCATTTAGAATTTACTCTGGGTCTATTCAGAAAAATGATTGTCCAATTACAGAATATTCTATGCTTCTTGGTCAAAAGGGTAGTAGGAAATACTTTATATAATACATGCTGCCTGAAAGATGATGGAAATACAAGATGTGAAGACCTGAAAACCAGGAGTCCCAATGTGTTAAGGTCTTGTTCTGCTGGTCCCCTCAAAATGGTCTTCTTGGGTATGCTACCCTCCTCCTGATACTTTAATCTTAATGCCATCTCAAAGGATTTCATTTCTAAAGTACCAAATGGATTATATTGTAAAGTAATTTCAAAGTATGGTTCCCTAAGGACATTACAGTAGAATTCCAGTACTTTCCACTTCAAATAAGAAATTTCTACTATAACTTAACATACACTACCAGAAATCACAGCACTATACAAAACAGCACACACCAAAAAAAAAGCAAAAACAAAATACCGTGGCGGTTACGAGGCAAATGGAATTAAGGGAACAACACTCAAAAACTTCATCGGTAGCACAAAAAGATAGAAACCTTAAAAAATGGTAGCACAGTTTAATATATATTAAGTGGTATTTTTTAAAAAATACATAAATACTATAATTAACAGTGACTGCATCTGAGACCTTACGCTACTTGACCCAGGATCTGGTTTCCACTGAACCTGGACTGGTAAAGTTTACAGCTACCCATGGCTACCCAAGGTAGGAAGGTGAGACAACTGAAAATAGGGAGTGGGGAAAAAGATGAAGTTCATGGATGAGGTCCAGCCTTCCTCTTACTACTGTACTTACTGTACTAAAGACATACAATAAAGATGGCACTTTACCTTAACAAAGAAGTTTGCCTGTAGAAGTGGGCATTAGAGGAGCTGTAACTTGTGAGTTATTGTGAAGTAGTACAATTTTCTGCATTCTTGCTGTTTCTCAAGGAGGAAATGGTACATAAGCAAATTTGAAATTCAAACTATGCTGCTCCAATTGTTCCTCTATATATCAGTTGTGTTGGAAGAAATTTGCATTTTGAAAACAAGCTTTCTGGTAGAACTGATTCTATTACATTCATTTTTTCTTCTTTTTAGCTGTTTTATCGATGTTGTCTTCTACATTACTAACCCTAACGATTCCTCTCAGTCTAAAAGAAACTTCTCTTCACACAAATAAATACAGTAAATGAATCATCACACTGGCCATGTCTGAGAAGGTATGCCTCATTCCACACGTACAGTCCACCATCTCCCTGCCGAGAGGCATGTTTTACCATCATTCCTCTGAAGTCACAACTGATCACTATTTTGGTCAGGGTTCATAACCTTTCTGGTCCTCTCCCACACATACTCTTTGATCCAGTAGCACTGGCCTCCTTGCTCTTCCTTGGACACAGTACTATCTCCCACATTTTCATTGCCACCCCAATAATTTGAATGCTTTCCTTCCTCAACTTTGCCTCCTAGCTTCCTTCCATTCTCAGCTAAAGTCCCACCTTACACAAGAAGCCTTTGGCAGTCCTCCTTCATCTCAGCGCCTTCCTTCTGAAACTATCCCCAATTTATCCTATTTTTCTTGTTTGTACATAGTTGTCTGCATGTTATCTCTCCCGTTAGACTGTGACACAGCTCCTGAAAGCAGGTGCTGTTTTTTGCCCTTCTTTATATCCCCAGTGCGTAGAATGACTTGGCATAATGGCAGGTACTTAATAAATAGTAGTGGATTTGACTTTGCATCATTTTGGTCACTGAGTAAATTGTTCTTTTGGTTCTGCTTCATTCATTCTATATCAATTCATAAGTCTTCTCAAGTCTCTGCGAGTTTTTGACATTCACCATTTTTTAAGATACAATAACATTTCATTACATTAATGTAGTATAATTTGGTTCAGCCATTCCCCAATTAAAAAATGGGCACCCGCTTTCGTTCTTATAACTGCAAAAATTGTCACTATAAATATTTTTGTCGATATGGGACATTTCCCGCTGTTTTTGATTTCCTTACTAGTCATTTTGCCTGGTCACAACTAATACAAGCATAACTGAGGGTCAGGGAGGAGGGAAGAAGGACTTAGGCCATGGGTATGTCTTAGTAAGGACTAACATTATTTTTTATAGCTGGCTTGAATGGGATTTCTCTATTATCCCCTCCTAGTTTATGCTTTTATCAATAGAAATAGATGATGATTTTTGTAGATGTACCTGGTATTTTGTTTCTTTACTGAAGCTACTATTTTAATCAATTTCTTCCTATATTTCTATAAAGAATATTTTGGATTTATAGTCATATAATTCCTAGATATTTCTTGGTAAGCTGACTCCAAGTATTTTATATATTCTATAAACAATAATTTCATTTTTGCCTCTTCATGTCTTTTTAAAAGTAATATTGAGAAAAGCTAATGATTTATGTGTTTATCATGCTACTTTTACTGTCAAATTATTGTTTTGATTTTTTCATTGAATATCTACAGTTCCCTGTCAGGGTTCTTACCTTGCCATCCATGATTTTTTTTAATATATAACCTGCATGTGTGTGTGTGTGTGTGTGTGTGTGTATGTATGTTGAGAACTGTATTTCAATATAACTGGGTTTTTTTGCAATCCTATTTAGTATATTTCATGCATACTTCATACCTGCAGACAGGTAGGTGGTGTAGTAGACAGACCATGGGATTTAGAAGTAGGAAGAACCGAGTTACCTCAGACACTTCTTAGTTGTGTGACTCTGCACAAGTGACTTAACTTTTGTCTGCCTCAATTTCCTCTTCTGTGAAAGCAGGTATAATAATAGCATCTACCTTACAGAGCTATTATGGGGACCAAATCAGTTAATGTGTAAAGCACTTCGCAAACTATAACGTGCTGTATAAATGCTAGCTGTTGTTATATATTTAAAAATACTCCGAGAAAGGGTCCATAGGTTTCATCAGACTACCAAAGTGATCCATGACCTCTTGATTAAGGCCTCCTGCTCTAAGTAAACCATCACATAATTTACAAAGAGATAACTTCACTTCTGATTTCCCTATATTTATTCCCTTCCATTTTTGGAACTATAAAAATATCAATGACAATGAACATCCTTGCTTTACCTCTGCTCTTATTGGAAAGGCTTCTTCTAGTGTTTCCTCTATTTTAAATAAAGCTGCCTCTTGGTTCTAGATTTATGGCACCTATTTTAATGAAATGTCCATTTCTTCC
The DNA here is from genome assembly GCF_028372415.1 of Notamacropus eugenii. Lineage (NCBI taxonomy): Eukaryota > Metazoa > Chordata > Mammalia > Diprotodontia > Macropodidae > Notamacropus > Notamacropus eugenii. The sequence goes on along the minus strand of NC_092878.1, from coordinate 413,738 downwards.
TAAGTTTTTTAATGTTTTCAACATAAATAAGTGCTACATGTTGCCAAATACTACTTGGGTCTACTGTCATGAGTTTATTTTTATATAAGTCTATTTTGTTTACCATTTTCCTAATATTCTTAACCCACCCGACTTTCCTGATATAAATCCAACCTAGTACTTGTAAGGATATTGCTGTAACCTCTGCTAATTCTTTATTAACTTATTTTAGAATTTTACTAAATATTTTAGAATTTCTCTGCTTTCTCTCTCCCTAGGTTAGGACCATGTTTACCTTACAAAAGCAGTTTGGTAAGATGTCTTCTGTTGAATTACTTTTCAAAGGAAATAGAATAATATATTAAATTTTCTCCTGTAGTTTACAGTTGGTGATCCTAGTCACAGCCAGTTAATTATAAGCCAACTTTAGCCTGTGGAGCTTTGCTAGTGCTACCATACCTGAAAGACAGGTAATAAAAACTAGGCTCTATGCTTTGATTAGGCTTCCTAAAGCATGTTGAGTCAGAATATTCATTTTCATGATAGTGAGAACAAGAATATTTCATGCTTCTGGAGCACTTTTCATCCAAACATCTCAAAGTGTTCTGCAAATACTGACCACATGAAAAACAAAGGATAGCTTCATCATGTGAGATAGTTTTCATATTCTTACAGGCTGACTTGAAGTGATATAATGAGGAAAATAATTAGTGCTTATGTTAATTGTATTGTGGGATAATAGAGCTAAGCAGCCAAAATTCCTGGCTTAGTAAGGAACTGCTGTGAAGGCCCAGTTTAAGCAACAGGTCGCCCAAAGCCATTCAGGAAGGATTTTTTTTATTCCTATCACTTGAGCCAGTTAAGGCTTAAGTAACAGAACTGGGAAACAGAGGGTAGAAACGATACAAGCCCACGGAACGAGAAAATTATGCCTTAAGACAAAAGCATGAGGTCAAAGTTTAAAAGTATTTGGTTACAACAACAGATTAAAAGACTAGCAAATACTCTTTTTACTATCCGTGTAGTATTCCACAAAATCGATTTATTGTCTTCTGAGGCAACAACTGCTGACATACAAAATACATATTTAACAACTTCATCTCCACAGATTACATCATGTTAACAGGGAATGGGCCAAATTTCTTTAGATTAAAAAAACAATTATGACCAAATACTACCCACATCAATCTTCATTTCCTGAAAACAATAGCCCCAGAGTGATGACTTCCACATTTCGGTGGATACGCTTTCCAACACTGAAGATTAAAAATTCATCCATACATTCTCATCTGTGAAATCTCTGTGTTGATATTCCTCTAACTCCTCCAAAGGATTCCCATTCAACGTGCTTGGGGCCTTCTGCTGGATGGTCCGACATTTCATGGACACCCATGAGGCACACGAGTTGTCACAGCATCGTCAGCCTGCTGCCTTTTCCGAACATCTGCTGAAGACATCTTTTGCACTGCCTTTCCACTCCACAACTGGTTGTTCTTAATATGTTACAATTTGCTCATGCCACCATGAGTTTTTCCATTGCCCTTTGGGTGCTCCACCATTTAATTCTTCTGAAACTGTGATATTCAGAGATTCACAAAAATTGGCATCACTGCCCCTTTTTGTTTGTTTAAAAACATGGAGCTTATTTCAAGGAGAAGGTGAGAGTCATTAAAGTAGGTTACTCACTAATCCTCACCCATATAATAAAAACAAGAATAATAATATTACCGCTAGCAGCAGCTAGATTTATATAGCACTTAAAGGTTTGCAATACGCTTTGTAAATATGACATCATTTTGCTATCACAACAATCCTAGAAAATATTAAATTGAAAACTGATTTTTAAGATTTAAGCTGTCAAAGATTTGTATTCTCCTATGCCATCTATGTCTACATCCTTACACTTTTAACTTCCCCCCTCACTTACATCCTAGAGAAAGTTGCCTAAAGGTCAAGCTTTTGTCTTCACCTTTTATTCAGGCAGCCTCCAGTCCTTTGAGTCTCAATCTTATAATTTTAATTGTTATTTCCACCCAGATGTTATACATCTTTGTAAACTCCCCCAACATCCACTTAAATTCAAATTGATTCAATCAAAGTAGAAGCAGATTACAAATGCTATCTAGCACCTGAGGATTATTCCCATCACCTAAGGAAGTAAAGGCAAGGAGCTGAGGTGACTATTAACCAGCTCTTCTAAAATATCTACCAATCAGGATTGTTTTACCTTTGCAAATGATGTATTGTCAAGGGAATCAGAAGAAAGACACACCTAGGTTTAAAAGACCCTGTCAGCCCTTACTCAGAGTTTTTGGTCTTTTTGGAGAAGCCACTGACCCAATTTATTGGTTATGGCTAGCCTAACTAATAAATTGATCATTCTTGGACCATTGTACCTCATTTTATCTGAATTTTCAAATGTAACAGAGGGAGGTGCTATTATTATCCTCATTTTATAGATGAAGAAGCTGAGGCTGGCAAACGTTAAGTCACTTTCCCAGGATCACAGAGCTAGGAAGTGTCTGAGGACAGATCCAAGGTTAGGTCTGTCTTCAGGTCCAGCACTCTATCCACTGTACCACCTTAATGCCTACTTATTCTCAGTGCCTTGCCAACAGACCAGAGATCATTCTTTGCTGGTTTTAACCCTTTCATCTCTACAACTTCTGGTCTGGGGCCTCATTGTCTTAATTGGTGACTGTCCCACCAGTTCCATGGCCCTACCTATTGCACTCTCTCAAGTAGGCCCCAGCCAACTTTCAGTTATTCCAATGAATTGCCTTACCAGGAAGAACACACCTTCTACAATCTTGTAGCATCCTTCCCACCTTCTATGGCTAGAATCATATTCAAATTAATTCTCCCATTGCTGCTAGAAAGGAAGTGTTAATCAGTCCTTTAGTGGCCCCATTCAGTCCATCCCTCTAACTTTTCCAACCCCAAATTTGCCTTTAACACTTCAGTTGGCACATAGTGTGAGCTTAATACTTTTTCATTCACTAACTAAAAGCTCAAAGGCAATCTAACCTGCTATATTCGTTCAGTCCTTTGGCAGAACCTAAGATATATATCTAGTACATCTTAGGACATATCTAAGATATATGTACTAAGAGACTACAGTGCTTCCAACATTGATAACAAGGGCCAAACATTAACAAAATGAAAAGTCTGAGTGATTCAGGCTTCATACTGTGTCTTCCTATCTGCACCATTCAGTTATTACATACAAAAGGAAGATAAAAATATGGATTGGAAATTGTTTTTTCCTGATCCTTCTAGGTAAGTTAAATTTAATAATAAATTATCTAAAATACAAACATGATGAAACTTAGCTTCATTGTATTATATAAGAGATCAACAATAAGTGATCCTGCATCTAGTCCTGGCAGGGCACTGTATAGCATTTTATTCATGCCTGGTAATGTTTGTACAGAGAGGACCAGCGGACTAGCGATATCTGGAAAAGAATAACTGTCTACCATTGGGTTATACTATCCTTTGTTTACAAACTGGGGCATTATTTACTCATCATCAATAAATCATGAGCTTTGAATTATTTTTGCAACAGTGAGAATAGATTCACTGATCTAAATACAAATTCTTGCCCTTTGCTCACAGATCAAATGACTAAGAGCCAGAGATGTAGTCTGGGTAAAACTGGTTTACAGTAGAATCAGATCTATGATTCTGACCTCCTCATTACTGTACTCTGTCCCACAAATATGATGAGAACCTAGATTATAAACCTGAGGAAAGACTATCAACCCATTTCTCATAAAAATTACAGGTATTTATTTAGTTGTAGATAACAAAATACTTAAAACTCTTTCGTCAAGGAATTGGTTACCTCACAGCAAAATTCTGGCCAAATTGTGACCCAGAATATTAAAAGGAACATTAGAAGTCATCTAGTCCATGAAAAATACAGCAGAAAACTTAGAACTAGGGCATAGCAACCAAGGCTTTTTTCTGGTGCACTAACAGAACTCATCCTCTCTCAGCAAGCAAATAGGTGATGAGTCAAGTGGGCAACCAACATCTAGGGGACTTGGCCTCCTTCTTCCAGCAGGCCTGGTTATCCTCCATCAAGCCATGTCATAGCTCCCTCTATTTGTCACACCCAATCACTTGTCTGGGCTTGTTGGTAGAGAGTCATTAAGTTGTTTCCAACCGATGCTATGTGACACCATGGACTTTTCAGGCAGCACATGAGCTGTGTCTGAAATGATCTAGCTACAACATTGTGTTGAGTGAGGCTACTGTCCCCACACCTTTTCCCTCTGCTGTGTCCCCTGCTGTGTGCTCTTTGAGATATTTTAAGTGCTACTAGTGCAGATCCAAGACACAAGCCACCCCTCCCTTACAGCAACTATACCAGACTGTGCAGACCATTCCCAGCATTTCCCTTCTGCAGTAGAATAGTAATGAAGGCAAAGGTAATTGGGGTCACCTAGACTGAACAATATCACCTACCCAAGGAACCTCTGAAACACAGACCCAGAAGTCTAAATTAAAATAAAAATAGAGGCTCTCCCATAACACATGCGATAGGATCAGGCTTCACATTTTCCTGCAACAAATTCATTTTCCCTAAACGGCAACAAAGCTGCCACTGGGCCTTCATTGGCCTCTGCCTCCCTGGAACCAGCTTCCTCGGGCATCTGATGGCATAAAAACCCATTCACAGGGAGTCAGGTTCCCTTTAACTTGATGATTTCTGAAAACCAATTGAGTCACCATACCCTGTTCTACTGAGCACAGGAGATAAGGAGGGTTCAACTAGAGAAACGAAGTGCCACTGTACTGCTGTTACATGTGCTTGCACGGCTTAGTGTAATTTAAACTTCTTTTTGTTCAGTTACTTGTGAGTGCCTCATTTCACCCCAACATCAAACCTGAATTAACAGCAGAACAAAATGAAGACCAGTGCATATCAGCTGAGCTAGGAGCTGGCTTGCCCTTTCGCCAACAGGGGCTTCCTTTCTCTCAACCCATGAGATCTTGTGTTCTGACATTTAATTTCACCACTACCCCAAATAAATCTCTCCTTGAAAGCTGATTTAAGGTTCCTTTTGTACTTTGGGCACAAGAATTGCTAGTTACAAGGGTGACAGAGAATTATCTATTATGTAGGTACTAGGCCTCAAATACCAAACTCTCAGGAAAGTATGCATGTTTCTGCTAAATTAATCTCTCTGTAATTTAGATGCATTAGCATACAGGTAACAAAATTAACTGCAACAGGGGCGATAATATAAATTTTTAAAATAAAAATGGTATAGCCCACAAAACTGTTGCAATTAGCTAACGAATCTGCTAAGAATACAGAGGCTGATACTTTGCCAGATCCTTCTGACTACATCAGAAGAATGGAAGCTGGCACAATTATAAACCATTATACATCTATATCAATCAATGATGCATTTAAAACTAAATTACTATTAACTCAATGGGTCCATTTTGAGAGTGTCAAAGGTTAGATTCTCAAAATATCTGAAAAAAGAGGGAGGATGATGAACTAGAGAAAAATTATGGACTGTGACAGATGATAAGCTGGACCCCTATTTTATTCCAATCAGTATTAATGAGTTTGATATGATTCCTAGGGGTAGTGAATATAAGTTCTGATAATAAGTCTCCTAACCCTAAATACGTTCACTTGCTTAATCAAAGAAAGATATCGAGAGGATCTCCACCCTTGTTTTTTCTTGTTACCATGACCAAGCATGGCAGAAGAGACGAAATTATGTGAAAAGGGCCCTGGCACCCCTTATCATTCCTCTATTACCCAACATGAGGAGATGACCATGAGCACTTGACCAACAAATGGCCCTGGTTGCCAGCCTGCCTTTCTACCAGCCTATAAGTGTGCTCATCAGGCCTCCTGAAAGGTCGACATAGGTCTGTCAAGGTCTCTCATTAATCTGTTTGTCAACCAACGAGATTCTGTAAACCCTCCTGGAGGGTCAAGGGCAAAGTCTGTCAATCAATCAATGAGATTTTGTATTTTTAGTTTGCTTCATCTGTATTGTCCAGGTATCGAGCACTATAAAAAACTAAGGCCCTGGAGGAAGGGGACATCTCAAGTAGGGAGGAAGCTTTTCCGGATTCCTAAAATTGCTAATATCTTCCCTCCCAAAATTATCTTGTAGTTAACTACTTTATATATATTTATATATGTATAGATAATGTATATTTATTTATTCTCCTTATATTTATATGTGCACTTGTCTTCCTATAAGAATGTTAGCTCTTTGTAAATATGGGTTGTTTCATTAATGTTATTTGTTTCCCCAAGACCTAAAAAAGTGCATGGCCTACAGTAGGCCCTTAAATATTTGTTCATTGACTAAAATGACTGCCAGTTCCATATCATCAACTGCTTATTGAACATTTCAAGCTGAATACCCAGTAGAAATACCTAAATCAATATTTTTGCGCCAACCCTACAACCCACCCTTCTCCCAAAACTGTTATTTCTGTTGATAACACCACCATCCTTCCAATCACCCACTTTTCACAATCCAGTTTCTTTTCTTCATTCACATGTACATGACCATTGCGCAGTTCCTCATCACTTGCTGCCTGAACTATTTTAATAACCTCCTAATTGGCCTGCCTGCTTCTACTTTCTTTCTTCTCCCATCCGTCCTCTACACAGCAGCCAAATTGAGATTTCTAAAGCACTGATCTGACCATGTTACTCCACGGCTCAAGAAGTTTCAGGGGTTCCTTATTGCCTTTAAAATCGAACACAAATTCCTCTGTTGGGCGTTTAGAACCCTTCACAATCTGGCTCTGGTTTATTAATATATGCTTCCCCTTCATGCACTCTGTTGTCTGGCCAAACTTGCCACTGCTATTGGCAATGGTATTTCCTGTGCACAGTATTCTTTTTCCCACTTCCTTGATTTTATACAGGCCACCCTCCCATGCTTATAATTTCCTCCCTCCTTATCCCTATTTCTAAGAATCCCTAGATTGTTTCAAAGTCTCCCCTCTTTGTAATTATATTACAAAGGACATTACTTTTCTGTTTCTCTTTGACAAAGATTCAACATCATTTTAAAATCAGAAAAATTTTAATTTTTCTAATGTTCCCCTTGAATTCTCTCTACTATGTATCTATAATAGTTCATTATGTGTTCACTATTAACAATCCACATGTATTAATAAGGGAGCAGCTGCTACAAGATGATTTTCAATAGCAGGAGTACTTACCATGGAAGCCTTACACAAAATTACAAAGTAGGCAAACTTCTCTTTGAGCTTCTCCTGTTTCCTTTTATGTGGCCTATACTCACCTTCTGGAAACTTCTCTGGTCAGCCTAAAGCCTGATATTACTCCTTTGCTGGTCCAAAGGTCCCCTGTGGTACCTCACCTAGATCTACTCTTCACAGAGGGCTAAACTCTAAAATTACCTCAGTCCTGAAATAAAAATTTCCATTCCTTTATTGAAGCTGGTTTCTGACAGAAGCTGGGAGGAAGCAAGAGCATTAAAGTTATTCACACTGAAGTGTGAACAACTAATAAATAGGGCAACCTTCTCACAGGGAGTTCAAATTTAAAAGAACATCTTGTTAACCCAAATAATTTCTGCTTGGTAGAATGTGTTCGTAGAATATTCTTGAGCAGGGATTCTTAACAGTATTTATTCCAATGGTTAGGGTCTATCATGGTCCCAACTCCATACCCAAACATAAATAAACAGAGGTCAGAGACCTGGCTCTCCCATTCTGAAAGTACCAAGCCATGCTTAGAAATATATTGGGGGGAGGGGTGGAGAATGACATAAAAGCTTCATTTTGAATTAACTTTTTAATAGTACTAGGAAAATATTTAACATCAATTATTGGGAAGTAAGCTAAAACTAAACATTTTAAAAAGAAATTCGCTAAACAAAAAACAAATCTGTATCATTGAAATTACCTCAGTATCTAATAGTAAACAACAATAGGTGGGAAGGAAGCAGAGTGTGTACTTGAAGTACCTAAATAAATAAATATTATACATATGTATATAATATACAACACAAATAAACAAGTTTGCCTCTATCTCCTAATAGTGTTGGACCTGAAAAGGTCCTAGTTTCTTTTACATGCACTACAGACATGCTACATCTCTCTCACCAGGCTAACTTCTTCTATGCATAATTTAAATCCTAGAAATGGCACATATACCATCATATCTATGTAATACTACAAGTCATTTCCAGTCACTCTGGGAAAAGTGAGAGGGTCACCTTCTCCATTGAACATTTATAGCAATTTACATGTGACAGCCTCCCCTAAAGCTCTCAGGCCTCTCAGTGTCATCTGATAACCACTATTGGAATTCATTTCTTCATGTGCACAAAGAGTTTTAGTGTTTTATATAATATTAAAAAAAAGACAAGATGGAATGCCTTGTGATTCTCATCAAATGATAAGACATATTTCTATGAGAAATTCCAACCTACACAGACACAACTATGGCTAGAAGATTTAATTTTCATATATGCCTTTTTTTCTTGCTGTCTTTCACTCTTTCACTGTTTCCTAACTTCCTATCGTCTAACTTCCCGGTACTGCTGACTATTGAAACCATTACAGTTCTTACTTAGGCTTCTAAGGATTGATAATCGCAAGGACCTGGAAGAACCAGTAGAAAGACTAGAAAAGAGGCCTACAGAAGCTAGAAAGCCATGCTGAGGCAAACTGTAAAACACTTCTAGGAATACAGAGTTAAAAAGAAAAGGAGAATCCAAGCTGTGTGCCTTGTGCTTGGTTACAGTAACTGCTCCCATATTCTCTGCTTCCCCTTTTCATGAAGAAAGTAGAGGACAACTGTTAACAAACGAAAACTGTGTTTAAACTGTCTTACTTGAAAACTTAAGTGATCGGATTATGCTTAAGATGTTACACTCCAAATAAACTTTAGTATAAGTAAGTATAACGGCCTATACAAGTTTTAACAGGAGGCAGCATAGTATGGAGGAAAATCGCCTGAACTGGGGCTTACAACTGTGTGGCATGAACTAGGGCTCAGAACACCTACTTTCAAGGTCCAACTCTAGTCATCCAGGCAAGTCCATTCAGTTTTTTAAAAAGTATTACTCCCTACTATAGCCTAAAGCATTGGGCTAGGTTAGGAGAAATGCAGATAATCAATTCAACTAAATATTAATTAGCTGTCTCCAGGACACCCTTCCCAGATGTCAAATGATTTATAAAGTTCTAGAAGAAATAAAATGTTAAACAAATAACTATGAGAGATAATATTAAACTCCTCGATCTCTCCTCTAAATGGCAGGGGATAGGCTGAATAAGCAGGGCCAGATTTTAGGCACAAGAATTATAGGAACATAGAGTGAAGATGACAAGAGATCTTCAAAGGTCATCTAGGACAATGGTTTCATTTCACAGATCAGAAACGGAAGCTATACTCACATACGTATGAGCTCACATAACTAGTAGATGGTAGAGCCAGAATTTGTGTCCCAAATTCCACTCACCAAGCTAGTTCCAAGGAACAATGGGAAGTTTCAGCTCTCCACAGTCTCAACCAAACAAAATCACTTGGAGCCTTATCGGAACCAAAACAAAAAACAAGGAGGGTTGTAGATCAAACTGTATGAAACATATTTTGAGTGTTGTCAGACTACTCCGCAGTAGGAAAAACAGCATCAAGATGAAAGAAAGAAATTACATCTGCTGAGTGATTCATTCTGCAAACAGGACCATGTGAACAGAATGGCAAGATGGATAAATAGCTCAGAGGGTCTCAGCTGAATAATCAGTGCCATTTTCTTTCACCTGTCTTAGAAAGACAATTTTTCCATTTATTATTTCAGGCAGTTTTTGTTTCACTGGAATTAATTGACACGGCATTTTTACTTGAAGCTCCAGCTGCAGCTGATGTCACTTTGATATAGCAAAGAAAGGAAACAAAAAGACAACTGGCAACTTAAGGAAATAAACTAGCTAAAAGAGAAAAATCCGTTCATCATGCTGGCACTGGGACATCCGATTATATTCATATAGATACTTTATGTTCTAAACAAATTAAAAATGTAGTTTCAAACTTGCAGATCAGTTAAAGGAGGGAACTCATTCAGTCTGTTTGACTAGGTGCAAGTTTTACAAAACAAATCTATTTATTAAGGGGATTTGTTCTGTGAAGTCTGCATTTAGTCAAAGAACCACACTTGAGGACCTAGCGGGCTACATGTGGTCTCAAGGCTTACACAAGAGATAGGACAGCACCTGCACTTGTGATTTCATTGTATCTGGAACTTCTAGGGAGGAACTTTCTCTATCAAAGCAGTTCTGCACTTTCTCTGTAGCTGCTAGTCTTAAAGAGGTGTTTAAAGTATGGCAAGGTTAAGTGACTTGCCTAGGGTCATGCAGCCAGCAACAGGACTGGAGTCTAGGTCTTCCCCGCTCTGAAGTTGGCCCTCTTTTCACTACTCCATGTTGCCTCTGCAATTATCTTAGTGGCATAAAAACATAATCTAGGAAACAGATGTATGTATGTGATGTGAATATATATGGCCATATGTTGGGATTGGAAGTTCAAATCCGTGTGGACGGTCTCGGGCGGGTAAAAGTGGGACTTCTAAATCTTAGAGTCTTACGAGGCCCTCCATGAACAGCGGGGATTCGAGAAGGTCAGACTGAGCTAGCTCGGCTAGCTCGGGTATTTCCGCCTCTCCCCAGGAGATACGTGATGGGTGGAGTCTCCCTGCCCTCGAGGTCGTCCCGGATCTGGGCACACTATTGTTATCTAACAGCACGGTATTCAGATGCAAACTGTGCGGCTGAAGGTTAAGTAGGATTGAGGAAGCCTGAAAGCTCTCTTAGCGCGTGAGGAGCCAAGAGGACAGTAGGCTCTGCTTCTCTTCTTTCCTCTCTCCCCTCCCCCTCTCTCCCCACTCGTACTTCTACTTCCAATCCCTTAAGATCCTAGCCTCCTTAGGAAATCTCCCCCTCTTCCTCCTAAGGAAGACCTCCCCCCTGTCCTTGTAACCGAGACCCTGAAATAAAGCTCAACCCTTGTTCGACTCTGGAACGTCCTTTCTCTCATATGAGCATCCGGTTTTGGCCAACCGAAGACCTCGGAGGTGAGGTAAGAAGACTCGGGTAGCCCACACAGGCCTCTAGGCCTGGCAGCCATATATATAAACTGATGCTATCCACATCAATCAGCGCCTTGTAGAAAGCACTGCACAACACAGCAAAATGATAAAACTACATTTTTTTCTAAAGGTAGCTCCCCACAATTAGTCCAAAATGTTAGTTTTATTGTACAGATAATTCACCATTCAGAAACTCATCCAGGCAAAAATGCAATAATACCCATCCTACAGAGACTTACATTGTGTATACAAAACTGCAATTAACTTACTCTTGAGTGAATTTTGTCACTTCCAAATATTCTAGCTCTCCTGGGACTTAACAAGATTAGGGAGATTATGTGTATACAGACATACTTCAGTAAACTGGTGATCTTACCTATGTGGATCCTCCTTCTGACAGAGCAGAAAGGGATCTATTCAGAGTTTCTCATCTTGGGCAATTCTAATCTCCTTCCTCCAAAAAGTCCCCATAAAGAACCAAGGCAATATTCTGGAGGCCTTCCTGAAGGTCTTTTAACATTCTGTGGGTTCTCTCACTACATGTCTTGCTACCCACTTCCTTTTCTAATTGGTGCATTTCCTGCCTGTCTTTTTTGCCTTACTCTAAAAATAAGCATGTAAAGGAAAGGTTATGTCTACGAGCATGTATCTCTATCACAGCGTGGAGAAGATCCTAGTTTCTCAAAACCTCTTTGCAGTGGAGCAAAAGTTGTGGTAGGTCTTAACGAACTGAAAAAGAGTTGCAAGTGTGGCTTGGAAATGACTGTAAGTTGTTTAGACTCTGACCTAGCTAAATTTGGAAAGGCTCGTCAGGTTAGCCACCAGGTGATCAACTTTTCTGATCACAGTAATTCATTAAGCCACAGTTATTAAGGGGCAACATGGTGATAATTCATGCAGACACAAGGAACACACACATCAATGCAATTATGGATCTTTAAAGTAAATAAGAATAAGTGTAAAGTCATCCAAACCTATCCCCACCCCCACACCACACCACACCAGATTCCAACAAGTTCAGCTGTTACAACTCTCAACAAGCAATAACAATTCCACCCGAACAATCCCATCTCAGGCATTTACTGGTTCTGTGTCCCTGGCATGGAACCTAATCTTTTAGACCTTCAATTTCTTTATCTAAAAAATTGAAAGAATATCACCTTACTCTTAAAGACTGTTGTGAGGATCAAAGGAACTTATCTGTAAAGCACTTTGCAAACCTGAAAGCACTATATAAATATGAACTCTTTTCAGGATAGTATAATAATTATTTACTCCTATACTGTCATACTCCATATATATATAGACCCACAACCCAGACCCACACCAATAATGTATAGAACACTTCCCATACAGACGTCACAATAACCATCCAAGAAAGACCTGAGGTCAAAGAAACATGGCACTGTTCCATCCCACACAGCCTCTTCTAAGAATCTCTCCTCATCACGTGCTCTTCTCATGACTTTCTCATGCCAAATAACTCAATGCTCACCACATGCCCACTAACTTTCCCATGACATTAACACACTCCTCTTTCTCATTGCTAAGTCAATTTTATTAATCCCACTTCACAGAATATGGTATAGTAGAGATTTCTTTCATTTATGGTTTGGGTTATATGTCCAGTGAGGTCCCTTCCAAATCTCAAAGACTGTGATTCACCCACTACCCTTGTCCAAATACCACAGATCTACCTATTTCACACCCAGGATTCTAGATATTCCAATTTCCTTATTACATGTATATACAAAGACATGTATTTTTTCATATACAATAAACATAATGACAGTAAACTAATAAGAGTGGGTAGATGCCAACCCTCAAAGAGAGTCTACATTACAGAAGTCTCTTGAATGATGAGAAGTAAAAAACTACAAAAACTGATTAAAATGATCAAAGTGATTTTCAAAAAATAAACATAATAATTTGGGAAAAAGTTATTTTAGTCTTATAAGGCAATAACTAAATGACAGAAAAGCATCTATGATATAATATTCAGGGAATCATACGTTTATACAGCCCGAGCTCTTATGAGAAACAAAAAAAAAGTAACTTTTAAAATCATAAGGGGAACAAGTCTTTATTAAACACCTACTATGCACTGTGCTAAGTGTTATTGTGCTTCCATATTTGAAAGTCATCTCACAGAGATGATAATTGAACTCATGGGAACTGAGATCCTTAAGAAAAAGTGTGTGTGTGTGTGTGTGTGTGCGCGTGTGTGTGTTGGTCCTTTGTTGCCGAAGAAGACCATGCCATCAGAGAAATAACGACGTGACTTGCACTTGACTTGACTTTGTTTTGAGTGAGGGAGGGCTGACATTAAGAAAGCCAGTTCAAATAAAGAAAAGGAAAAAAAAGGGAGGGAGCCTCTGGGGCAATCGTACAGTATAGAGAACAAGGCATGCATGATGATCCAGCAAAAGAGACCGGAAAGGAACAGATAGATGGCAAAGAGAACCATGCTACATACTATAAAAACTCAGCCTGAGAAAAGAAAAGAAAATTCCTACATAATAACTCAGAATATTTACTTGGGCAGGATTCCCTAATCATTCTGGATAAATGGCACCTAATTCTAAGAATATCTGCATATAAAATTGTTATTTATTTAGAAATAATTTACTTTCAGCAAATTTTTTATTAAAATTTTATTATCTATCTTCAAGAAGGTAGTTTCACAAACTATTTTATCTTTTTATTTCTCATCATTCAGTCATTATAATTGGCACAGATTCCTTGACATCTAAGCAAAGGTGGAAAGCAATGACCACCACTTGGAAAACACTGTCCTAAAGGAACTAGCAAATTCTTCACATTTTCAAAATAGGAAAGGTGAGCATTGGAGCATGCTGGTGGAGGACTTCTTAAAACACTAGAAAAAGCACTGAGCAGTAGGAACAATCTCAGAAAAGTGGGACATCTGGTCATGTTAGCCCGGTCAGAATCCATATAGAGTACAATTTTTTTTTAAAGAACAAAATAAATGCCAATAGTCTTTAAATAAATAAATATCAAATCTGCCAAGGGATTTTCTGATATAAAAGAGGGATCATGCCAATAATGAAACCTGTAGCTCAGTATTTAACCAATACTTTTTTAAAAAGGCTTTTTAATTCCCTTTCTATACAGAGAGGGAGAGAGACAGAGAGACAGAGAGAGAGATAGAGACAGAAGAAAAGGTTATGAGTAAGTAAAAACTGTGACATAAAATCCAGTGGACTCTATCTTTCATGTATACAAGACAGTATAAGGGGAGAGACGCAATCTTGTGTTGGAAAAGTTATATCCAAATTGGTACTCAGTCTTTGTGACAGAATTCCTGATCTTGTAGGCCTACTAAGAAATTTCTGCTCCAACCATGAGAGTTGTTCTAGCCAAATGAAGTATAAATATACCCTAAGCCAAGGAAAACTATTTGCTCTCTAAAGCACTTCAGCTATTGAGGCAAAATGGAAAACATTAGCAAAGGATTAGCCATCTGACATTTTATGATGCTACAGTTTTTCAACTTCAGTCTGACTGATTGACCAAATCCTGAGTAATGCTGTAATCAAGCAATGTTTCTTCTTGCTGTGACTGTGAGATCTAGGGAGTGGTTGAATACAAGCAACTAAAGCAACAGTGCATAGATATTGGGAAATGGATTGTGCCTTCTCGCAAGTAAATTAGCTTATTAAATGCATTCACATATTAGCAGACATTTCGAAGCAAATCAATGACAATGCTAAATTCATTTTGAAAGAATATCCTCTCGCTGTATCTATTTTGTCCTGTTTTTACCCTAAAATTTCTTTAATTAAAAATGCTAATATAAATTTGTCCATTTTCCTGACTATAATAGTTGTATATTTATTATAATTTAATTTCAGGTTTGTTTGTTTTTTAATTTGTCCAGTAGTCTATGTTTGGTTATAGAGAGGCACGCCAGAACAAATAGTAATGAGTCAAGGAAAGACTTGGGAGGAAAAGTGAGACTTGGAAGTTGAATGTGGACAGAATGGGCAGGTAAAGGAAAGAAAATAAGGGTGCAACAACAAAATAGACTAGAGTAGATAGGTTAAAGGTGAGATATATGGAACAAATGAGGAAAGGAGGTCAAGTGAGAAGAGTCAGTGTAATTTTATATAATTGTGTACATATGTAAAAAATTTATGTGTGTATACACACACACACATACATCAGTAGAGGATGGGGGTGGTGGTGGTGGCTGTAAATGAAGAGAGAACCATAGAAAGTTAGGGGAAAGTAAAGGAAAGGGATAGCCCATAGAGAGTAAGGGGGTATACATCTATTTAATTCACTAAAACTGAATCAGAGAATTCTCTAAATATGAATAGACTATTCTAGTAGTAATTCAAGATAGTAAAGGCTAAAATATACTGAGGACAAAGAAGATTTGGACAAATTACAGGTAACATGTCCAAAATGGATCAAAGAGAAACTGACCTCCTATAACATAATTTTAAAAAAACAGCACCCTTCAAAAACCAAGAATTTGTTAAAATTCTGTCACTTTTTTGGGGTCTCTGAGCAGAAATGAGGGAAAGGCACTCATAGATCTAGAAAATTTCTCCTAAGCAAGGGAATCTTTTGTGTAATTATTGTGAAAAGAATTAACAACTGAGGAAAGTACAGTTCTTCTTTGGAGTCTCCATTGCCTTAAGATTCTAATAGGAAATGTATATCATATCTAGTAAAAGCACCTTTTTTGCTCTTAATGACCAGAGCAACATAGGGGAACAATGCCTTTATAACACCCTTTAAAGTCTATGGTACTCAAGAAAGTTTGTGTATGTATTATACCCCTATCTCTCTCTGAAGGTAAGACACGAGAAGTCTAGTTTGTGACCACTGTTTTAAAAGCAAAACAAAGTTACATAACCTACAGTTATAGAATAATAAATTCAGAGCTGGAAGGGCTCTCAAAGGCTATCTAGGCTGGCTTCTTCTGGCCAGAGGTTGGATTTGAACCCAGTTCCTTTAATTGTAGTTCTTTCCAGCTGCCAAGAGGGAAGAATGACTTTCATAGACTGATCCACAAGCATTTATTAAGTGCCTTTATGCTTAAACACATTACCATAGGCACCAGGATTATAAAGCTAAAAAATCAAAGTCCTTACCTTCAAGGAGCTTGTATTCTACAGGGGGAGACAACATATATACATTTAAGTATATTCATAATACATACAAGGCAATGGGGGGCATTAGCAGTTGGAGAGGGGAATCAGAAAAGCCCCCAAGAAGATGGTGATGCTCAAATGGAGCTTTGAAGAAAACTAGAAATGCTAGAGGCAAAGGTAAGGATGAAAGGGCGAAGGCAAAGAGATGGGAGACTGAATGACTTGTGTGAGGAACAGAAGGAAGGCCAGTTTGGCTTGACTGAAGAGCGCGTAATTTATGAGGATAGTTTAAATGCTAATAGTTACTACTTAAGAATTACAAGGGGAAGGGTTTGAAAGAGAAAGTAAAGACTGCCGGGGGCACAGAAACACTAGGGATGAGTTTCTGCAAAGTTTAACCTGTCTCAGCACAAACTGAGGCAGTGCTCTCAGTAGCTGAGAGGCTGACATCATACACGATGCAGATTGGGGGAAGGGAATGATAAATGGTAAAATGAATCATAGAGCAGCTGTTGCTCTACAAGGAGGTAAGGAAATAAAATTCACAAGCTTTGTGTTCATAAACCAAAGATATCAAGAAGGAAATGGGTGAAATAACAATAGCTACCCAAAAACTTTATTCTACCCACTCAAAGGATTAATCCTTTAGCAGTCCAGATAGTCCCACAGCTCAACATTCCCTAAAGAAAGGTGAATCCAATTTTATTGAGACTTCTTGCTCATCCCTTCTCTGAAAGGCTAACCCTACTAGCTGCCATAGCAAAACCATTACATTAATGGGACAAAATTCAACACCTAGACACATTTTCAAAGACGCAGTTCTTTCATTTGTATCCACTTGTTACTATAAGTAGCCATTTACCACAACAGTAAGTTTTTGGACTGACCTGAAGAGTCCAGGTGGGGTGTCAAGTAAGGGGGCAAATTCTTGGATGAGGGATAAGTGGAGCATCTAATAGGGAGGAAATCTGTCCAACAGCAATAGTTACAGGAAGAATGGTGTTACCCACAGCAGCAAAATTTTTTTATTCATATTTCACCCACTTCCTTATTTTTTGTTGTGTTTATGTTAATACCTACTGTACTCATAATATAGTGGAAAGCATACAGGTCTTAAAATCAAAGACCCGGGTTTTATTCCAACTCACCTACTGTGTGATCAGGCAAACATCAAACTTTACTGAACATCAGTTGCTTTATCTATAAAATGAGGGTAACTCAAGAATAAGGATCAAACAAGATAATATATATACAGCATTTAATAATTATATAAATGTGAATTACTTATTTAATAACTTGTATCAGGAACTGGCTGAAAAGGAGATGTGTAAATCCAAGATTCCTCTAATAGGGTGATGGACGCCCAAAATGGCACAGAAGAAGAAAATTTAACAACAGTAAAAATAAAATAACACTCAATCACAAAATCCAGAGAGTGTTTGAAAGTTTACCTGGTATAAGAAGCTGACCCTTTAGCAATCAATTAGAACCTCTATCAATCAGTCATTAGGTCAATAAACAGGATTGTGACACTTAAAGAAGGCAAGAATTGTGCTCAGAATATAAACTACCTTCTGCTTTGGTTACGCAGTCTGAAAAGCCTTCTGAAAGACTATCTGGATGCTTCTCTTCCAGCTCCCAGCTCCCAAATTCCCAACGCAATGAAATGTTCAAGCCTGCAGAATCTGCATATACTCCCAATGAAAGAGGACTTCAATTCCAGTTCCTCAGATCAGAAACCATGGAGTCATCTTAGAATACTTGGTTTCTTCTTCTTCCTTGCTACTGTTATCACATTAGACCAGCCCTTCCTGACTGACCTCATACCTGTATAAATGCAGCAGCCTCTCTCTCAGAAATCCTGCCTCCAACTCTAACTGCTCTGGGTGGTTAAGTCAGTTTTACTCAAACATTATTTTCTTCATATCATTCGAATACACAAGGACCTGTGTTGACTCTTTACTGACTCCTGCAAGTCTCAAACTCTTCTTTCAAGACCCTCCAGATGTGTCTCCATTCTGTTTAACCAAATCTTTATTTCCCACTACTTCTGAACACAAAACTGCTTCAGTCAGGTCAAGTTCTTCCCTGTCTACATCTCATACAATATTTATTTCCCTGTCATAAACCTTTACCCAGGCAGTTACCTTCTCTTAAGGGTTTCATTATTTCCCCCATATCCTTCATATTACCCCAGACCACACTGATCTCTCACTTTTCTAATTCTTTTTTGCATTTGTAATCAGTACCACAATGGACTGAATCACAGAATTTTGGTAGTGGAAGCAACCTCATAGGCAATCTAACCCAACCCATACCTGAACATAAATTCCCTCTACAACATAACTGAACTCTGGGCCAATATGGCTGACTGAACAGAGGCAGACCGGTCATCTCTCACCCTACCTAACTACTCCAGAAAAATGCTGAAGTTCACACCAGATCAAATACTAAGAAATCAAGTGAGAAACTACAGTAAACAATTTCTTCCACCCCATAAATGAATAAAATGTCAGCCAGGAGCTCATGGGCAATAGGAAAGAAGGCCCTTCAGAAAAGGCAGCATCAGTAGTAGAAGGCCTCCTACCCTGAATTTAGGGTTAGGGTTAGACAAACTAGACACAAGCATACCTTGCAAGGCTCTATCACCTTTGTCCAGAGGAAACATGAGAGAAGACCTCTTCTAAGAAAGTCCTAGAGTTGGGACCTTGAAAGTCCCTAAGAACAACAACAGATAGCAATTAAAGTGATATTACAGCACTCAGACCCTATTACTCCATCTTGAGACAGCTGAAAGGACCCTAAACACCAAGTACTCTGAGCTTCAAAGATTCAGAGGGGCCTGACTCCAGGAGTGGAGGTCAGCCCCAGAGCCAAGGGGACCAAGGGCAACGCCAAGGCTAACACCTGGTCCCAGCACAAAGCTTCAATTCAACAAGTGAAGTTGGAGAGATGACGAGTATGAAGAAAAACATCATTGCAAATCTAGGGATGCCCCAAAGGAGTAACTAACAAAGGCAAGGAAGGTTCAAAGGAAAACATGGCTTTTTTCTACAAGGACATGAATTCCTACAAAAAATAATTCAAGAAATTTTTAAAAAAAGGAACTAAAAGCTTCTGAGAAAAGAGTCTGATAAAATAAAAGTAGATTAGAAGAGAATTTAGCAAACATTATTTAAGAAATGAAATCCCTGAAAACTAGAATAAACCAAAGAGAAATCAAAAACTCTATAAGACTTCAAGAAATGTTACAACAAAAGCAAAAGATTGGAGGGGGGCGGGGCAGGGGAATAGAAGAAAATGCAAGTCAGCAAATATTAAAAACAGCTGCTCTGGTGAAAAAAAGGTGAAGGAGGAATGATTCAAAAATGATTAGACTCCCTAAAAACTACGATAAAAAAAGCCTGAAAAGTATATTTCAAGTAATCATAAATGAAAACTGTTCATTTTTATTAGAACTGAAAGAAAAAGAAAAATGGAAAGAATCCATTGATCACCACCTGAAAGGAATCAGAAAAGAAAAAGTCCCAGGAATGCCAGAACCAAAATCCTGAGCTTCCATATCAAAGAAAAATACAGTAATCATCCAGAAAGAAGATATGGCAGTTACTACTATAGACTAAAGATCGTAGAATATTCCAAAAAACAAAAAAATTAATCAAGAATAGTTAACACTATAGACCTCAATATAATCCTATGGTAGGGAAAGGGAAGGTTGTGAGCGGAGAGAGAATAAATCGTTAGTGGAATAAAGCATTAATTTTGATTGATTTTGATTGTATTGATATCTTTTATTTTTACTTGGTCAAAATTTCTATCCCAAAGTTCCTTCCTCTTATCTTTCCCATTCCCAGAAGCATCCTGCTCCAGTCATCCTGATTACTATCTGACCACTGGACCAAGATGGCTCTGGAAGAGAAAGTGAGGCTGGTGACTTTGCACAGCCCTCAGGCACTCAAATCAAAGTCAATTGCAAGCCATGTCATCATCTCCCTGATGTCATGGTTCTCTTTGAAAACAAGGGACAAACCATACACATACAACCCATTCCCAGGGAGCCATTCCATTTAACAAAGAACTTTTTTTTAAATCAAAAAGAGAAAAAGAAAAAAAATCTGTAAAACCAATAAGTATATTGGAAAAAAATCTTATATGCTGCATTCCACATTCATGGACTCATATCTCTGCAAAGAAGCAGAAAAAGAGACGTCTTCTCAGATCTCTTCGTTAGGTGCATATTTGTTCTTTATAATTTTGCAACATTAATTTTTCTACTATTCTGTGGTTGTTCTTTCCATTTACACTGTTTCTGTTGTGTATATTGTTTCCTTGGTTCTGTTCATTTTGCATCAATTCATATGTCTTTTATTGCTTCTCTGTATTCATTACAATCATTGTCTCTTACAACACAGTAATATGACATTACATGTACCATAATGTATTTGGTCATTCAATGATCAATAGTCATCTATTTGATTTCTAGTCCTTTGCTAAAACAAAAGGTGCTATTTTAAATATTTGGATGTATAAGAGATCTTTCTTTTTATCCATGACCTTTTTTGGGGTATATGCCTAGCAGTGGGTCAAAGCATATAGACATTTTTGCCAACTTATTTTCATAATTCCAAACCATTTTGGGGAACAGTTTCACTATTCCATAACTCCACCAACAATGCATTAGTGTCCCTATCTTTCCACAACTCTGCCAATAATAACTATTACCCTCTTTTTATTACTTGTGTCAGTTTGCTAATAGTAAGGTGAAACTTCAAGGTTATATGGATTTGCATTTCTCCTATTAGTGTTTTGAAGCATTCTTTTACATGGTTCTTAATATTCTTCTGACAATCATTTGTTCATATTCTTTAACTGCTTATCTATTACGGAATGACTTTTGATCATACATATTTCTACTGTGTCTTTATATCTTTGATACTAAACTCTTATCTGAGAGATTTGATACAAAGTTTTTTTCCCACTTAATCACTTTCCTTCTCCTAGATGCATTAATTTATTTGTGCAGAAGTTTTTCAATTTCATGTAATCAAAATTGTCTGCATTACAGGACTTAGCAGCATTTCTGATGAAGAGACTAGATAAATGTAGGAACTTTAAAATATAAACACAAGGGTCCAGAGAAATCTAGAAAAGTAAATTTATTAAAGCAATTGGAAAAAGCTGTGTGATGATGTAGTATTAACACTCTAATAGGGAGAGAAGAAACAGAACCTCAATATCTCCAAATGGTGCTGAGGAAATTTTTTTTTTTAATTTTAAAGAAGTCCTGAGAGATAAGGGTTGGTTTTCTTCTTAGGTTTCTAAAGTCATAAAGAGAAAGGAGGTAATAAAGAGAAATAGTAAAGGGAAAAGTAAAAGGAAGAATACAAAAAGAGGAAGGGGGTAGAACTTGCTATTTTTCATAATTGGGGCATTCGAGAAGAATATACAAACATGGAAGAAGAGGTGAAGGGAGTGGACACCAGATGAACCTCACTCTCATCTGAAATGAAAGAAGGTTAAACACACACACAGAGTTTGCTGTGGAAATGCATCAAATTCAATAGGAAAACAAGTAGGGATATGAGGATTAAAAGGGAGGATAAGAGTGGGAAGGGAATACAAGCAAAACAAACTTCCTAACTCTGCTGGGAAGATTGAAGGGGAAAAGAGAAGCAAAGAATTAGAATCTAAGGGGACATTTTAGATTGCCTCTTTAGACAACTGGGAAATGGCTGAACAAATTGTGGTACAGGAATTTAATGGAATACCATTGTTCCATAAGAAAAGACCAAAGAGACAATACTAGGCATCATGAACTGCCACAGAGTAAAGTAAGCAGAACTAGAAAAACATTTTATACTGCCAGGCCTAGAGGCCTGAGGGCTACCCGAGTCTTACCTTACCTGTCCCAGGTCTTCGGTTGGCCAAACCGGATAAACGTATGAGAGAAGAGACTTTCCGGAGTCGAACAAGGGTTAGGCTTTATTCAGGGTCCTGGTTACATGTGCAGGGGGAGCTCTTCCTTAGGAGGGAGAGAGAAATCTCCCAAGGAGGCAAGATCTTACGGTAAGAGATTGGAAGTAGAAGTGTAAGTGGGGAGAGAGGGGGAGGGGAAAGCGAAGAGAGGAAAAACGGAGCCTTCTGTCCTGTCAGGGCCCCTCCGTGCTAAGCGCCTTCAGGCTTTCCTGACCCTAATTAAGCTCTCTGGCCGCGTAGTTTGCACCTGAATACCGTGCCTGTTAGATAATAATAGGTGTGCCCAGATCCGGGTCAGTCTCGAGGGCGGGGATGCTCCTCCCATCACGTTTCTCACGGGAAGAGGCGGAAATACACGAGATAGCTCGGTCTCACTCCTCGATTCCCTGGTGTTTCATGGGGGGCCTCATGAGAACTCTAAGATTTAGAAGTTCCCACCTTTACCCGCCCGAGACTGTCCACATGGAATTGAGCTTCCACCCCCAACATTATACAAAGATAGCACCATTGTAAAAAACAAAAGTAACTTTGAAAGACTTAAGAACTTTGATCATTGCAATGACCAACTAAGTTTCAAGCAGACAGATGAACTGTTACCCATGTTCTGACAAAGGTGATGGAGACAATGAGAAGTAAGAGACACGTATTTCTGGACACAGCCAATGTGGATTTACTTTTGATTGATTTGCTACAAGGGTTTCTATCCTTCTTTCTCTTGGTTTTTAATGGAGAGGAGCAGTGTTTCGTGAAAGTGAGGTTGGAGTTAGGATTAACAACGTCTTTCTTTGGTTCTCCTAATTATCATTACCACAGCAATCGACCCTACTACCCTCAACATGTCCAACATAGAACTCTGATCTCCCCCCAATCCATGCCTCTTCCAAACTTCCCTGTTTCTTTCAAGAGCACCATCATCCTTCCAACTACCTCATCTATGACCTAGGAAACACCACACTCAACCAGTTGCCAAATTATGTAAATTTTACTTCTCAACCTCTTTTGCATATTTCTTTTTCTCTCCACTCATACAATCACCACGGTAGTTCAGAGGTTCATCCCTTCTTACTGAGACCATTTCAATAGTCTCCCAATGAATTTCCTTGCTTCAAGTCTCTCCCCTCTCCAACGCAACTTCTATATAGAGATTTTCCAAAGACATTTTCCTAAAATTCAGATTTGATTATATCATTCCCCTGCTCAAACTTCTGAGGGCTCTTATTACTTCTAGGATCAAATACAAACTCCAGTGTTTCAAAATTTGAAGCCTTGCAGAACTCAGCTCTAACCTACCTTCACAGTTTTATTATGCATTATTCTCCTTTATGCATGGCATCTAGGTAGTACAGTGGATAGAGCACTAGACTTGGAATCAGGAAGACTTATACTTCATGAGTTCAAATCTGGCCTCAGACACTTACTGGGTAGGTGTTCCTGGGCTGCCTCAGTTCCTCATCTATAAAATGAACTGGAGAATGAAATGGCAAACCACTCCAACATCTCTGCCAATAACCATCCCCCCCCCCCCAAAAAAAAAGGATCATGAAGAGTTGGACACAACTGAACAATAAATCCTTTATTCACTCTACAATTCAGTCAGATGGATCTTCTTGTTCCTCACTCTACTTGTTGATTCTCCTTCCCCCATCCCTATGCCTTAACATCATCTGTCTCTCATGCCTGGAATGTACTTCCTCTTTACCTCCACCTCTCAGAATCAATAGTTTTCTGCTCAACTGCCACTCCCCACATAGAGCCTTTCATGATTCCCTTCCCGCAGCTGTTAGTGCATTCCCCACCCCCACAACATTACCTTGTCTAAGGGTATCTGTATGTACAGATATATGTCTTGTATATGTGTACATACATATACGTACATACACATATATAGATATATACACACACCTTTCCTAACAGAATATGAGTTCCTTAAAGACAAAGACTGCTTAATTTTTGTCTTTGTATCCCCATTGCTTTGAACAATGTGGATACTTAATAAACACTTTTTCACTGATAATGTCAACCTGTATCAAATTAGGCTAGAGGAGGGCCACTAGTGACTTCAAAGAGCAGTTTCAGTAGAAACTACAGGGGGTTAGGGAGGGAGTGGTGAGCAACTGGAAAGAGATATGAGCTGCCCATTCGGAAGTTCAGCCAAGGAAGACTAAAAGAAAAATCAGATGGCAACTGAGAAAAAAATGACCAGGTACTTGAACAGATTCTTTCAACATTGTTGATATCTTCTTGTGTTAAAAAAAAAAAAAAAGCAAAGGAACCTATGGTGAAGGAGAGGTTACAGACAAGGTTGAAGGCACAGTCAAAAGAACATTGAAGTCTACCTAGCATTTGAGGAAAAGATGAGAAATTCTCCAACTTGATAGTTTATACCGGAAAACATTTTTTTCCAAATAAAATGTTTTGATAGAAGTTTTAGGTGTGTGCGTACTAGCAACCCAGATATTTATTTCATCATTTTTTATTTCATTTTTATCTCATCATTATTTTCTTTGTAGGAAAAAAGGTTTCCAAAACAGAAAACTTAATAGTTTTAGCCAAACAAATAGCATCCTGACTCAACAGGAGAAATTGTATAGTTTCTACCATTCATTGTAATATGACTTGATCCATGCATAAATTGCAAATCCCCAAAACTAGAACTACCCCTTTCTGCATTTTATGTTTTCCCTCTATCAGGAAAGGTTCCTCTCTACTAAGACCTACATAAATCTAAAGAAATGTTCTATTAAAATAACTTTAATAGTCCAATGCCAAAATTAACATATTACCTTACCATCATCTCCATTTCTTATAATAGTATATTGCTTCCTTTCCTGTAATCCCTGTCCATCATTTCCATATTTCTTTGATATTTCCAACTTCTGATGAATTCCCGCTTGGGCCTTGTCCTCCAGCTGATGCCCCCCTCACAAAACTGCTATTCGTTAAGCCTTTATTTCTGGAAATCTTCCTAATATTTCCACAGTTACGCACTGTCACTAATACTCTTCCAACTGTCTGCCTGCAGTTGAGGAAAGTGGTCCGTTTATAACACTAGAGACCCAAAGAAGGTCAAAAACATAATAGAAGTGAATATGAGCCATAAAGTTCAAATACCAGCTAAGGCCCAATTCCCAAAATACAACCAAATAGTTAAATTTATTTTAACACAAAGGTATTTAGGAGAAAGTAGCCAGTGAGGACTTCAGGTTTCTAATTAAGTTTACATAGGCTAAAAGCTGGTGTTCAAATTTAGGATTATGATAACGTACATATTAAAAGGCTTTTGAATTTACAATCTAACCTTGAAAATCATGAGACTAGATGTAATAATTAAAACCTTCAAAATTTCAATGATACTGGTAAGATTTTTCTCTCACATAAATGACTAGGCACAGGTGGATCAGAGAAATTTACACAGCCAAAGTCTTTATTTGAAATGCCTTATTAACAAGGTGGATTTCTTGTTGAAGAGTCCCATTTCAATTGTAATGAACATCTGTAGGAGATGCACTGAGTAACCAAGGCTATGTATAGATAGAATTACTTATGCCAGAGCTATTCTTAAATGAGTCCTAGAATTTTTAAAATCTGAATTCACACAGTAGGGGGAAGGTAACGTTAGTTTTGTGAAATATCCCTTATTAACGCTTTATACCAAAGTTCTCTCATAGCAGAAAAATGACAATGGGTATGCCATTAATAAATGGGTGGGTTTGACCCAGGCTGGAAAGCTCTGTGTCAGGGAGAAGTCAACAGACTGAATGTCTGATGTATGAGGACCAGCCTAGCTAAAGGAGGGAAGAGTCTGGCCACAAAGTGATCCATTTATTTTGACCAGAAGAACACATGAAGACAGAACATTTGTGATCCTCTTCACTGAGCGATGTACTCACATGGATGAAATCAGAGAACCTGGAAGTATTTGGTGAAGTAAAGAAGAACAATATAAGCTTGGAATCACAAAGTCATTGGATTCTATTGACTATGCCAAGGTTATAGAGATAAATGATGGTAGAAGCAGGCCTACAATCCAGGTTTTCTGTTCAACAGAGAGTACTTTCCACCTCACCTTTCTAGACGCTGGCCTCACTATCTCTACACCCACAGATTTGTCATCAAAGATTCTGTTGTAAATAAACTTAAAAGCACTGAGATCCTCAGTGTTGAAAAACAGCAACCACAGCCAGGCAAGAGTGGGAACAAAGGAGGCCCCCAGGTGTTAGAAGAGTCTTCAAGAAGGTAATGCAACATTCTGAAACATGAAAGATTACAAAACAGAAAAGAATACATCCTTACACATTCAGTGAGCTCAGAAGGATCTGCCCTCAATGAATGGCCATGAAAACAGACATGTAGGAGTTAAGGGGATATACACCCAGGCTGCAAACTTCAGTAGCAAAAGAGACCCCTTTAATAAGAGTAGGAGAAATAACTACCTCAGTCAGGAATCCTGGAATCCTGGAATCTTAAGAGTTAGGAAAACCCTTGAGGGTTCAACCCAGGGCAAGAATCTGCAGATATCCTGACAAGTGATCACCCTGGTACATGGATGGATCGGGCAGGGACTAACACTTAATGCCCCAATCCAGCCCGGTCTAGCACTGGTAAGCCAAAAGGCGAAAAGCTGCTGAAAAACACAACAAACCAAAAACCAGCAGAGAAGGCAAAACAAACAGCGCCAGGAGAACCGCTCTTGGGGCGCCCCTGCCTGCCCAAGGACCCTTCATTCTAAGGTCATTGCTTGGAAGCATTTTGAAGGGTCCCTCAGTCAATACGCAGACGATCCTTTAGAAGCCTAAAGCAATCAAGCGGAAAGGAAGGGGTCAGGGCGGGGGCCGAGCCCCTCACTCCCCCCCCCCCCAGGAGAAAGGCCTCCTGCCTCCAGCAGCGTCTCGCGGCGGATCTGTCGGTTCGCACGCCGCGCACCCACGAGGGAAGGCGCTCTCGGAGGCCCTCCGCGGACCCACGGACCGTGCCCCCAAAGGGCGTGCCAGGCCAGGGGGGAGAGCCAAAGGGATGCTCTGGGCCCTCCGGCGAGGAGGCCCGGGCACCGGAAGGGTGGCGCTCCTCCGGTGCCCCCCCAACGCCCAAGCCGTGACAGCTGTCTCGGGCGGACGGACGGACGGACGGGCATCCCGCTCCCGCCGGCAGAGGCTGGCATCTGGGTCGGCCGCCCGGGCGGCTCCGTCATCGCCCTCCATCCCCGCCCGCTCCCCGGGATGCTGCCCCGGCCGGGCCGTTACCTTGGTGTAGAGCTCGGACGCGGCCATGGCGCCGGCGCCGCCCGCTCGGGCCTCGTCCCCCCGCCGATGCCCCGCACGCCCCCCGGGCCGCCGGCGCTTCTGTCGGGTCTGCAGAGGCCGGGTCCCGCATGGGCCGCGGGGCAGGGCGCGGATTCAGGCGGCGGGCCGCGAGCGCTCGGCCATCCCCGGCGGGCGAAGGTCCCGGAGCTGTCCGCACGCCTCGGGATGCTGGGGCCGCTGGGGCCGCGGCTGCTGCTGCTGCTGCTCCTGCTGCTGCTGCCGCCGCCGCTTCTGCCGCCGCCGCTTCTGCCGCCGCCGCCGCCGCCGCCGCCCTGTGCATTGTGGGAGCGGGAGGAGGCAGCGCTGCCTCCGCCGCCGCTCCAGGAACTCCTGGGCTCACGCTGCCGCCCATCGGCTGCGGGCGCGGCCGGAGCATCCTCGGGGGCCAGGCGGCCCGGCGGAGCCCGGCCCTGCCCTGCCCGCGTGCCGCGCGCCTGCCCGCCTCCCCTCCACCGGGCGAGGCACACCCGGGCCAGCGGTATTTGTCTGTATTTGGCAAGCCAGCCCGGGATGGCAGGCCTGGGGTCTGCGCGGGGCGCCTAGGGCGGGGGTCGGAGATCAGGCAGGGCCTCTGCAGGGTCCCTGCCCGTGCCTGGCACGTAGTGGGCACCTCCTGAAGGCTGGTGGAGGGAGCCCTGGCAGTGGGTACTGCGGCTGGCACCGGGTGACCCAGTTCTCAGCCGGACTCCCCCTCGTGCCCTGGGCACGCAGCCCACCTCCTGAACTGTCTCCGTGTCTGTGTGTGACTCCCAAGGGTCACGGACCGCAGGGATCCGACGAAGCCTCTGTCCTGCTCCGCTGGGGCTGCGGGTGAGCGCAGTAAGGTGACTTGTCCAGGGCGTCTGCAGCGCTGCACGCGCGCTCCAGGAGTGGGTGCGCTTCCCCCCGCTCTGGAAGCCCCTTTTTACCACTCTCCGCTTTTCTTGACTCATTCTTAAATTGGTGTGATTGTTTTTCGTCTCGTCCACCCCATTCATTTGACGCACAGAGAAGCCAAGCCCCAGAAGGTGAAACACGTGCCCCAGGTTGTTGTGTGCGGTTCTGTTTGTCCTTCCTTTTCAGAGAGGACCATGACATCAGGAAGATGGTGGCAAGATTTGACTTTGATTTGAGTGAGGAAGGCTGTGCAAGGTCACCAGCCTCCCTTTCTCCTCCTGGGTCATCCGGGTCCAGTGGGCAGATATTCATCAGGACGACTGGGGATGGCCCAGGATGCAGTCGGATACCCTGGAGACACTGACCCTTTTAGGCTAAAGCCTTTTCAGGTTCTCATTTTGAGAAGTAAGTCAAGGGATGGCCCCTTTAATTAAAAAAAATCAAACTGGGAGGGGAAGACCCTCGGGGTTTCTCCTCAAAAGAGAAACAGTTACTATGGATATTTACTAATAAGGGTTTCCAATATAGCCGTCAAGTGGTACTTGGGCAGGAATCTGTTGTGGTCCAATATATGAGCTCCAGAGTGAAATGGATTTAAGGTTTGGTCTTTGAGAAAAGAAAGAGAAAAGGAAGGAAGGAAGGAACAAAGGAAGGAAGGAAGGAACGAAGGAAGGAAGGAAGGAACGAAGGAAGGAAGGAAGGAAGGAAGGAAGGAAGGAAGGAAGGGAGGGAGGGAGGGAGGAAGGAGTGTGTGGTGGGGACATGGCTAACACTGAAAGCTCAGGAACTCAGCTTGTGTACGGAGGATAAGGAAGAAGGTGAACAACTGACTCATAATGGCGGCCCAGAAACTGCTATTCTTGCACTTTAGGCCACTAGGACAATTTTTAGGAAATGGGGGATGGCAGAGGTAATAGTGTATGTGTGGAATAGGGAAAGAGACTTACATTTCACTCTATATGGAGCATACGGTGAGAAACTTCCTCTACAAGTTAAAGTCAACACCTTCTGTATTTCTGATCTTCTTAGAGAGTTGCCTAAGAGGTGAAGTGACTTACCCAAGTTCACAGTCAGTAGGTTTCAGAGGGGAGATTTGAACTCAGATCTTCCTTAACTCAAGACCTGTTCTGTATGTACTAATTAATTACTCTGCTTCTCAGGAGATCTCAAAATAATCTTGGTTTTGCCACCAATTAGCAACTCTATGCCTCATTCTCTATAATTGTAAAATGAGAAGTTTAGATTACATGATTTCACAGACTCTTCACCTCTAAAATTCTATGATCTGATGGTATAGGCTCTGGGAGCCTCCCTGAACTCTCCTAGAAATCTTCTTACTTAATCTGATGTTTGCCTGAGGCCTTAACCTAGCCCAGCCCTCCACAGTCGGTTATCTCCTGATTGCTTGCAGCTACTTCCCACTACTTCCCACCCTCTATCCTATCAAATTCCCATTCTCTTGGTTCCTGGGGTCCTACCTCTACTTACCCCATGCCATAAAACTGAATTGCTTCCATTTGAATTGTTTTAGGAAGATTCTGAAGATCACCTGGCAGGATAAGGTACCAGACACTGAGGTCCTTACTCAAACTAAACTGCCAAACATTCAAACTATACTTCAGAGAGTGTCTCCGATGGGCTGGCCACATTGTTCAAATGCAATATGTTGGCTTGCCAAGAAGACTTTTAACATGGTAGTCGGAAGAAGCGATACAAGGATACTCTCAAGGTCTCTCTCAAGAACTTTGGAATTGATAATGTGACATGGGAGACACTGGCACAGGACTGCTCGGCTTGGTGTGCCCAAATAAGAGAAGGTGCTGTGCTCTATGAGCAAAGCAGAATTGAAATAGCTCAAAGGAAATGTAGGATGCACAAATTTGGAGTATCTACCTCAGATGTTCACTTGGACTATCTGTGCGCAATCTATGGTAGAGCATTCCGAACTCTTGGTCTGATCAGCCACAGTCATACACACTGAAACTTGACTTTATCATGGTGATGTCATTTTGGTCCTCTTCAAGAAAGAACAACAACCTCACCCCAGTCTACAGACCACTCCCTTCAAGACCCTCCCTGGATCCCTCCTCCAGTTACCCCAGACTACTTGACCACCCCTAGATCCCTCCCCCAATCTTTCTGTATATAAGATCCATCTTGCCTCCATGAAAATGCTCAGATTCAATCAACTCAGATTCCGTCTAGCTCAGATTCTACCTAGCCCGCTTATCAATACAAGCTCACAAATGCTGAGATTCCTTAAGAGTCTATCCAATATGGTATGTCTTAAATAAACTTTGTTTTTCTTTGGCTGAAAGAAGCCTTCCATAGAATTCATTCAGGCAGGTCCTGGCATGTCAGTATTTTGTGAGCACCCCTAAATCTCAACAGATAGAGCTCCCAGTGTGAAGTTAGGAAGACTTACCTTCCTGAGTTCGAATCTGGCCTCAGATGCTTATTAGCTGTCTGACTCTGAACAAATCACTTAACTCTACTTGCCTCAGTTTCCTCAACTGTAAAATAAACTGGAGAAGGAAATGGCAAACCACTCCAGTATCTTTGCAAGGAAAACTCCAAATGGGGTCATGAAGAGTAGGACATGACTGAAACAACTGAACAATAAGTCCAACACTTGCATTTTATAAATGGAGAAATTAAGTTCCACCAAGGTTTTGTCTTGCACAGATTCACACAGCTAGCTGGTGGAAGACCTTGAAATGGAACCCAGGTTTTTTGGCTCACAATTTCTTTTTTTTCTCTATATCTTATGACCTCTACTTAACCTACTCTGTGGATTATTTTCCTGATCTGTCAAATCATACCTACCTTCTAGGATTGCCTTGGGGATCAAATGAAATCATAAGAAAGTGCTTTGAAAAAGTTTCAGATATTATACAGATATATGGGATATTTTAAAGGGGGGGGGGGGCGACAAACTGCATAATGTCTTTTCTCACCTATACATACCCCCAAATGCTAAGGGAATGTTTTGAGTAAAAGGAAGGACATGGAAATGGGAAGAAAAAGAAAAAGAGAGAAGATGAAGGATAGATCAGGACAAAAAAGGAAGGAAATCAGAGAACACTGCATTTGTTCACAAGTAGGATTGTTGTTGGTTTTGTGTCCATCCTTTGTTGCCGAAGAATCAGAGAAATGATGACATGACTTGCACTTGATTTTGTTTTGAATGAGGGAGGGCTGTGCAGGTCACCAGCCTCTCTTCTCCTCCAGAGAATCTGAGTCATTTGAATCCAGTGAGCAGATATTCCTCAGGATGACTGGAGATGACCCAGAATGCAATCGGAAGACCTTGGGCCCTTTAGGTCAAGGTCTTTGCAGGTACTCACTTGGGGTGAGGTAAAGCCCATTCATTGTTTAAGAAGTAGCCAGGGCATGGCACCTTTAATGAGTCCAAGAAAAAGAAAGACATCGCAAGTAGGACATCAGAATTAAAGTCACCAAACATAAACTAGATCAGTTACCTCTCCCTTACTTAATAAACCCATGGGTATTCAGACAGATATATTTACATACCTTTTCATTTGTAAATGATGAGCACTCAATTACCTATATATCAAAACTATTATAAAGCAGTTATTGTCAGTTCAACTATTGGGGCTTCGCCTCCCCCACCAAAGGCTAAGGGGGGTGGGCAATATTATTCAATGTAATGAACCTCCCAACCCTGTTCCAGGTCCAGGACTTCCAAATAATGCTAATCTCATCTTGGAACTTCCCTCAGAGGCGAGGGCCACCTGGCCCTGGGACATCCAACTAGCCCAGATGCCTTCTTGAATGGAAAATCTGAGTGAGATCCATTGGTGAGATTGGAAGTATGATTCAATGTAATGTCTCTCTCCCTGGTGTCTGGTCTTCAAAATCATCCCCTTGGGGCAGCTAGGTGGAACAGTGAATAGAGCACAGGCCCTGGAATCAGGAGGGCCTGAGTTCAAATCCAGCTTCAGACATTTGATACTTCCTAACTGTGTGACCTTGGGCAAGTCGCTTAACCCCAACTGCCTTGCCTTCCCCAAATCCCCAAACTATCCTTTCTCTTTCCATCTGCCCCCTTTCCATTCCACTCTCAGCTTTGCAGCTCCCTTTTGTGTATTGTCTTCCCCCATTAGCATGTAAGCACCCTCAGGGCAGAGACTTTCTGCTTATATTTATATTAGCAGCATTTTGGACATACTTAATAGCTCAGGCCCACTGAATCTCCTAACCTGAGTTTCTGATTCCCACCTCTCAATTTACCTTGGACTTTGGATCTCTTCTCCCCATTTCTTCTTGCCTTAACTGACTTCCCTGGGCTTAGGTGCTCTCCCTCTGTACCCAAGTATTTGATTGTACTTCCCTGACTTAGCTGGCTTCATGAATGCCTCATCCCACCCACCACCTCCTATTTGCCCAGACCTATGATATATGCCAACCCTCTTCTTGTTAAGTTAAATTTCTGGTTTGCCCATGATTTCCAAGTCTGCCTTACTAACTGTATGGCAGCAGGGAAGGAGAACAGACTCCATAAGAGAGAACAGAGAAGAAAGAATGGTATTTTAGAGAAATGTACTTCTGATACCCCTTGGAAGTTGGCTAAGGAGAAGAAAGTACTGAGACAATGGAAAGGGAGAAAGAGATGAAATCAGGCGTACATTTCCCAACGTCTTCAAGTTTCTTCTTTGCTTTTGAAGAGACTTCTGCCATTCTTTCCATGTGGACAGGAGTAGACAGACTAGTAAGTATGGGTGTACTTGCTGGGGCAGGTGGGGCACATAGAACAAACTGCTTCCTGATTTTGACTCTTACCACCAATAAGCTGCTGCAGTTGCAGCCCAAGTTGGGAGCTCTGTGGTTGATCTGGGTCATGTCCTGGAGACATATTGTAGTCACAGTGGAGAACCAAAGTGGAGACTAGGACCAAAGCACTTAGAAAGTAAAACAGACCACCAGCCTGAGACCAGATTGGATCAAGACTGAATGAGACTAAGTTACTACTGTGGGAAGTAAGAAAGTTCTGTTGTCCATATTCCTAGGTGATAAGGGTTGTGACCTAGCATGGACAGGTTAGAGGTCAGAAAGTAATGCGCAGGCCCAAGGAACTGTGTGAGGAAGGGCCTATCAGAGAAGAGAACATGGAGTCACATGGCCAAGGGACAGTGGGAGATCCAAAGTGTTGTAGCTGTCCTGTGTGTGTGTTCGTCCTTCGTTGCTAAAGAAGACCGTGCCCTCGGAGAAATAATGACATGACTTGCACTTGGCTTTGTTTTTTTGAGTGAGAGAGGGCTGTGCAGTTCACCAGCCTCACTTCTCTTCCAGGGCCGTCTGAATCCAGTGACCAGATATTCATCAGGATGACTGGATGAGGCAATCGGGGTTAAGTGACTTGCCGAAGGTCACATAGCTAATGAGTGTTAAGTGTCTGAGGTGAGATTTGAACTCAGGTCCTCCTGACTCCTGCACTAGTACTCTATCCACTGCACCACCTAGCTGCCCCTGGTCAAGGTGATGGTGGTTTGACTTGCCTGGTGCACACTGCCTCCTATCTCTCCCTGAGGGTGTTGCTTTAGGTAGGCTGGCTTATCTGCCCTATGGGTAGCAGTTGGTGAGGAGGGCCAGCGCCTCTTTCACAAAAGCCACTTCCTTTGATAACTGAGGGCTGGGCTGGAAACAGGGTCAGAGGTCTGGAGAGGGTTAGGGGGAGTGCAACCTCTACCAGGGCTCTTGTTCCCATCTCCCTGTTCATGGCAGTTGGTCAGTGGTTGTTGTTGAAGGGGAGAGCAGTGATTTCTCCCCTCACTGTTGTCTACAGAGGCTGAGCTAGAAGCAGGTCTGGTGGTTTTGTGGATCCTGTTATTTCCAAGGTTCTTGAGTTCATAGTCCTGGGCTGTTTCAGTGAGATGTTAAGTGAGAAGAAAAGACAGAGAAGTCATCCTGTAACCTTACTGGGGAATGCTACCCATCCATTCAGGGGGAATGGATGTAAAGATTAATAAAGGCTTTCCTGATTTCACAACAGGTATTGTTCTTTATTTAAGGTGAGCATGTTTCTCCCTGTTGGGGGCTTGTTAAACGGGCTCATTTCTAACACTACTGTAAAATCCCTAGCCATGATTAGACCAAGTGGGAGATCATTCCCAAATATTATCCTGTCTTTTTATTCAGTTGTTTATAAATCAATCTAAGCAAGTCATAAACATGCATTGATTTCTTCCTAATCCTTCTCATACTCTGAGCAGAGGTCTGAATCATCAGAGGGAAAGATGAGGGGATGAAACAACTTCTTTTCTTTTACCATGTGCCAGCTTTCTTAATTTTACTTAACCATATTTTGACAAATCATGTGGCCTTTTTAAAAAATGAATTGAGTGTATGAATGAAATCAGTCAATCGAAAGCCTGGTTTCCAAATTCTGGCTAGATGTTCTAGAGCAAAGATGAGAGATTTCATAGCATCTGGATGTCATACTCCTAAATATATTTTTAACCTGGGGCAAGTACCCCAGGCACCATAAATTCAGTGAGTTCAGAGTGGTGGGATGGAAAGCAATTCAAGCTAGTTGGCAAACACTCTGTGAGCAGTAGGGATCCTTAAAGTTTCAGGAAAGGCAGCAAATAAACATTAAATATCCCCCTAATGAAGCTGTTGGTCTGGTAGCTTAAAGGTAGCACCATGTGGTAGCCAAAATGTATGCTACACTCCTAAGCCCTGCTGATTTTATGTAGATATCAGAAAACAGGATAACGAACTAGGTACATTCTGCATCATTAACAAGGGAACACAACCCACACCAGACTGTCACTGTAGGAATGGAGGGTCAAGAAGTTATTACTACTCAAGATATAAATGAATGCTTCTACTAATTTTCAGCTTGAATGAAATAGTAAAGTCTCAAAAATTTAAATGGAAAGGACTTTGCTTCAGGAATACAACAGAGACT
Organism: Notamacropus eugenii; assembly: GCF_028372415.1. Lineage (NCBI taxonomy): Eukaryota > Metazoa > Chordata > Mammalia > Diprotodontia > Macropodidae > Notamacropus > Notamacropus eugenii. The sequence goes on along the minus strand of NC_092878.1, from coordinate 378,430 downwards.
AGAATCACTAAATTGAAGCTTGACTGACTTTAGAAAGAATATTTTTTACCTAGAACCTAGTGATGGATTTTGGATCCAACGAAAAAAAAAGATAAAGGCTACAAGAATGTATCAGCTGACCTGGGGATAAAAACTATAGCGGCGTAGTTAGGGAGACTTTTTAATGAACTAGATTAATTAAGTAGAACAGTTTAAGAAGGGATTTTGTTTCTAGTTTGCATCCTCCCCCACCCACCCACCCTATCCCCCAAAATTCCATACTCTACAGTAGTCTTGTATTTTATTGTGAATATATTGTGTTGTGTAGGAGATATAAAAAGGAAAGACCATGATCACAACATCTCAGTTTTCAGAGGAAAAACTAACCCTAACCCTACATGAGTACTGGGTCCCGGCAACAGAAAGTTACTGAAACAATGAAAATGTCCCATGGGGCTTTCTGTTTGGAGGATGCCCTGTACCTATTTTTTTCATTCAATAGCCATTTACTAATGCCTGATAAGACGCACCATGGCTTAGTACAACAGTCCCATGCTGTTATTAATCACAAACTCTTACCAGCAAAAAAAAAAAAAAAAGAGTGCACACCTTCAATATCTGTATATTTGTTTATAACTTATTTACATGTATTACTGTACTAAGTATGTATATTATGAATACATAAAAGAATTTTAAAGGATGAGAAAAAAATGAAAAAATGATCAAAGGATATAAATAGTTTTCAAAGCAAGAAATTTAAACTATCAACAACTAGATGGAAAAAATGATCCAAATCACTACTAGAGAAATACAAACAAGAGCAAACCTGAAAGTCCACCTCATAACCATCAGATGGATACAAAGAAACAAACAAGGAAAATGACAAATGTTAGAGAGGCTTTGGGGAAATGGACACACCAATGCACTCTTCTCAGAGCTCTGAATTGGTCCAGACACTATGGAAAGCAATTTGGAATTATGACCCCCAAATGACTAAACGATGCATACCCTTTGACCCGTCCATACCTATACTTCTAGGCATATACCTAGATGAAGAGGAAAAGTACAGAAACATATATGATGGCCCTTTTTTATAGAAGCAAAAAAAGTTTGGAAACCAAAGCATTATTGGAGAATGGTTAAGTGGCATATGGATGGAATGGAATATTAGTGTGCTGTAAGAAATGGCAAAATGGAAAGTTTCAGAGGAAACTAGAAATTGGTGATAGGAACTCTATGAACTGATACAGAGTAAAGTGAGGAGAACTAGGAGAGAAATTTATACAATAACAACCTTGTAAAGAACTCTGATCAATGCAATGACAAGTCATAATTCCAGAGAACTGCAGACTTACAACGAGGTATACATTTTATAATGTTTATTTATTATGAAGATTTTATTTTACTTTTTTGTGGTTCAGTTGGGAAGAAGCAGAAAATATTTATACTTGATAATTGGCAAAAAGAATTTTTTTAGTGAAATAATATTTGATTCTAGATTCAAAAGGGAACCACTGAAGTTTACGAAGTAAGGAAGTGACATGATCAGACTTGAGGTTTAGGAAAATCACTTTGATAGCCACGTGAAAGATACTTTGGAAAGGAGAACGTCTTGAGGCAGAGAGACCGATTGGAAGGCCATTACAATAATCTAGGCATTGGATTAATTGAACAGTGAGAACCTGAATTAAGGTGGTGGCTGTATGAGTAGAAAAAAAGAGATAGGATATGAGAGATGTTCAGGTACAAGAGGCAAGATTTAATGACTTATTAGATACAAGGTAAGGAAAAATAAAGAATTGAGAATGACACAGATTACAAACCCGTGAGACTGGAAGAATGGTTGTGCCTTTGACAGAAATAGGGACATTTGGAAGAAGAACGAATTTGGGGAGAAAGAAATGTAATAATATCTGTGATCTATTCCGGTCTATCCTGTGATCTTTCCTTTCCTTCACAGCTAACCTCCTTGAGAAAACTGTTTACATTGAGTGCACTAACTCTCCTCTAATTCTCTTCTAAACTCTCTTTCCAAAAATCCATGAATAACTTCATTTATAACTCTAATGGCCTTTTGTTGATTCTTATCTTTCTTGACCTCTCTGAATCATTTGACAGTCTGGATCACCTTCTCCTCCATACTCTGTCCTCTCTAGGTTTTATGACACAGTTCTCCCATCTTCTGCCTCCAAGGTCCCTTTCCTGGTTTTCATCCATTTCACACTCATTGGATGTTACCGAAGGCTTCACACTGAGCTCTCTTTTCTTTTTGCTTTATACTGTTTCACTTGATGGTCTCATTTGCTCCTACATGCAGATTATTCCCAGATTTATATATCCTGCCGTACACTCTTTGCTGAGCTACAGTCATGCATCTCTAACTACCCGCTAGACATTTCAAATTGGATGTCCCGTAAAGCACCACAAACTCAACATGTCCAAATAGAACTCATTATCTTTCCTCCTCCAAACTTCCCTGTTATTGTCAAGGGCACCACCAATCTTCACAGTTTCCCAAGCTCACAAACTTTAGTGTCATACTTAACTCCTCACTAACTCTGACCCTAATCCTAAATCCTCATTATCACTCACTCTATATATCCAATCCCTCAACAAATCGTATCATTTCACCTTCGTCTCTTTTATACATTTCCTTCTCTCCACTCATATACATACCCACTCTCCTGATTCAGACTCTTACCTGGACTATTAAAATAACTTTCTTTTTTAAAAGATTCAATTTAGTTATTTTCAATTACTAAGCACTTGTTTTTATCTTCCTCCCTTCTCTCCTCCACCCCCAACTGAACAAAAAGAAAACCCTTTTAACAAATATGCATGGTCAAGCAAAATAAATTCCTGTGTTAGCCACGTCCAAAAACATATGTCTCGTTCTGCATGATTCCAACACCTCTCTGAAAAGAAGGTATTGTAGCATACTTTATTATGGGCACTCTGGAATCTTGGTTTCTGGAATCAAATCACTTTTCCTCCTCCCTTCAGTGAGCATCAAGTGGTTCTTTATTTCCTCCAGGATCAAATATAAACTGACATTTAAAACTTCCTAACCTGGCCCCTTCTACCTTTGCAGTTCTTACTATTCTCTCTCACATACTCTACAAGATTCATACTGGCTTACTTACTCTTCCTTGAAATATGACACATCCTCTTTAAGACAGCTCAAATATTACCTTCTACAAGAGGTCTTCCCTTTTCGCTGCCCCCCCCCCACCTCCTAGGTGCTAGGGCCTTCCCCTTGTTGGATTATTTCTCCAACTGTGTATATATCTGATACATACCTAATTATTTCCATTTCTCCCATTAGAACATAAGGTTTTTGCAAGCAAGGAACTGGTTTGGGTTTTCTTTTTATCCCTAGTGCTTAGCAGAAAGGGAGGTAGAGCTCTTATCCATTGGTCATTGCCCTGAAGGATGATGATGACACTGCAGAATTGGGATTTTCCCAAAGACATCTTCCCAGGTGCTATGGACTGCAGTTAATTTAGTCATCTACTGTAAGGGAAGGCAGGGAACTTGCCCACCAGAGGAAATGGACTAAATAAGAACATATTGGAGACTAAGGATAGGTGTGGTTGTGTTGGAGACACCCTGAAGACTGGCTATCAAAGAGGGTGGTATGTGACCTATTTTTTCATCCTCTAATTGGCTGAGGGGGAAACCCACCAGCCCTTTCCAATTTTGGACAGTTCTAATTGTTATCAAGCCAAAATCTGCCTATTTTCACCCACTGTTCTTCCTTCAGCCCTGTGGGGCCAGTTAGATCAAGTATAATCTTCTTTCCCTAAAACAATCCATTAAATACTTGAAGACAATTACCCTTCCTAATCTTCTACAATAAAAAATTTCCAGTTTCCTCAACTACTGGCATAACATAAACTCAAGGCTCTTACCATCTTAGATACCTTCTTAGATTCCCTCCAGCTTATTAATGTCATTCCTAAAATATGGTACATAGAACTAAGTACATCAGATGTGGTCTGATCTGGGCAAAATTGACAACTCTGTAATCCTGGACACCATGCTTTCCTTTCCTAAGGCAAGCAAAGCTCTCCTTAGCTTATTTGGCTGCCATATCCCACTCTTGACTCATACTGACCTAGCAATCCACTAAAACCCCCAGATCTTTTCCAGAAAAACTGCCATCTAGCCACATATCCTCTTCTTATACTTGCAAAATTCTTTTGGATATGTAAGACTTTTTACATTTATCCTCTTACATTTCATCTTGTTAAATTTAGCCCAGTGTTCTAGCTTGCTGAGATATTTTTGAATCCTGAATGTCAACTAGTGGTAACTGTCTCTTCTAGTTTTGTATAATCTGCAAATATAATAAGCATGCTACCTACCATTTCACCCAACTCCAATATAAACCTAGCATGTTCTTCATCTTAACTGTACAGGACAATAAACCCCAATTATTAACTCAGCTGGCGCAACCTTCAAATAATCCACATCTTTTTGGCCACTTTAATTCTTCTCTCCCTGATCTTTCAATTTCTCTTGCCTGCTTAAACCTTTTCCATATTTTTCTAGCACTTTACTCAAATCCTACCTTCCCACTATGTGCCCTCCTTCATTTGATTGTGAACTCTTCAAGGGCAAGGATTGTTTTCACCTTTCTTTGCATCCCCAGGGCTGACTCCTTCACTTCCCTGCTTTACATCCAGTTTCTTTTCTTTCTTCACCATCTAACTTTTAGATCATTCTCTCCTTGTCCCTGAGTTACTCATCTCCTTCCAAGAATAACTCTGTACCATTGGTTCTATTCCTATCCCTTCTCTGGTACTTTGCTCTATTTATCCCTTCTTTTCTCTTTATTCTCATTCCACTTTCTTTCCCTGTGAATGCTTAGGTCTCATCTGTAAACCTTCACTCATTCTGCTCCTCCAAGGTACTGTCCTCTCATTCTTCCTTTCACAATTTCTTAATGTAGTAGTCTTTGTTCCACTGCCTCTGTTTCTTCACCACCCATTTAATGTAATTCTTTACAATCTTTCCACGGTTTTACTGATGCTGTTTTCAAAGGTCCTTGCCAGCCTATTGATTGCCAAATCACTGGTCTTTTCTGTGATTTTGAATTTTTTGTGGTCAAGAACTACATTTCATTCTTTGTATCCCCCTAAGTGCCTGAAGGTGCCATGAGCATGGTGCTTATTACCATGTGTTGATCATATACGTGCTCCTGTATGTAGAAGTCAGATGAAACTTGCTTTGTTACTGCATTTATTGGTGAAATATAGCAAATAACTATAATGGTACACAATACTAGTGTAATACTCACAAGTCTTCATCTTGATGGTTTGACGGCTTTGCAGTTATGAAATCATTGTATTGACAAGGAAGGCATAATCTGTGCCCTGTGGTCCATGGCAAAAATTTCAACCTCAATGTCCAACATGCAGTAAGCATAGCCAAACTGACTTACTTGCTGATTCTTAGCCTTCCATCCTTTTTGTCTTTTTGCACAAGGCATTTCTCCGTGCCTGGAATGCATTCCCCCGTATCCCAAGCATGATGTCTGGCTGCAAGAGCCACCATCCCTCCAATTGCTAGTGAGTTGCATCCTTCCCCATTACCAAAAAAATACTCTCCATATTGTTGTTGTTATAGTGTTTGTCCTTGGTTGCCGAAGAAGACCATGCCATCAGAGAAATAATGACATGACTTGCACTTGACTTTGTTTTGAGTGAGGGAGGGCTGTGCAGGTCACCAGCCTCGCTTCTCCTCCAGACCCATCTGAATCCAGTGACCATATATTCATCAGGATGACTGGAGATGACTCAGGATGCCATGGGAACTCACTTAGGGTGAGGTAAGGCCCATTCAGTGAATAGGCCTCTTTAAGAAGTAGTCAGAGGATGGCCCCTTTATTTTATATCTGAATACATGCAGTATCTCTCCCCTTTTCCTCCTCCCCAAGGCCATGAACTTCTTGAAGTCTGGATGTTTTTTGTCCTACCTCCGACACCTGGCACAACTAAATTTAATGAACATTATAAAGAAAAAAGTTAAACAGTTTGTGGTGCTAGCTTGTTTAGACATCAAACAGTATTCATACTATCAGTTACCCCTGTATTTTGGCTGCTGTCCAGTTGACAGATTACACAGTCTATTGGTGGTTACGGCTCAACTCGGCACCATCTGCAGGAAAACTTGTCACAAGATATCAAGGCACCAAAATAATAATTTCCTGGGTCTCCTTAAAGTTCTTTGTCAACTAATTGTTATATCATTGTAAGTAACAGGACCAATGTAAGTATCACAGCTGCTAGAGGACAGTGTTGCACTGACAGTTTTGTTGTCTAGTTAAGAATGACTTTTCAGCTTCCTGTGATCCTCTTTACCCCAAATCAGCTGGGAAAACTAATCTGTAGATTTTGACCCACTGTGCAAATATTCCTATCCTGACATAAGAAACTGAGAATGAATTCTTTATGGGCATAACCACTTAAAAGCTTTTCCTACCATGGTAAGCTTCTAATTTTTAAAATAAAACTTGAAAGGAAGGTCATCACACAAATGATAATCAGCACATAGGAGCTAAAATTTAAATGATATTTGTCATATGATTTATGAAGAGTTAATGTACTTCAACACAATCTGAAAACTAAGAATAAAGTGAGCTAAAAAAGCCCAAACTGCAAGTTCCAACAATAAAAATTGGGTAGTACACTTTAGTTTCCTGTATCTCTTACAAGTATAAATTTTGAAGGGATTGACAAATTTCATCATTAGTTTCCAACTCTGTTGAACAGAAGAGGGATTATCTCTTTCTTTTATACATGCTCTATTGGTGTTCTACTGTATCATCAATGATGGAGATGCAAAACAAGATTTGAGGGCAAAGCACTGAAGGAATTAACTTTTTACTTCAAACTTCTAGCTTAAGTGATAAATGACATTATATAAATATATTACATTAATGCCTAATCATGGCTTACCTAGAAAGCTACAAAATGAAAAGAGTTTCCAGGATAAAGAAGATCCGGAAGCTTAGTCCCAACTTAGGATGTCAAAACTTATAAATCTGTCATTTGAGGTGTTTATACATCCTTGGGGTTATCTGTTCTAGAGTGAGGTTTCAGTAGAAATTTTCAGTTTTGATCCTCTTATTTACAAAGGTGGGAGAAGAAATTTCCTAATACAAAAACAAAGATAAAGAGGGAGAGGGACAAAAAAAAAATTAAAGAGAGAGAAGATAAAATATATGAATATGCTATGGAATATAAGACTGCTAAACCTAGCAGTGACCCTACCACAGGCTACTTGCCCTTGGATTAGACAGTACCTGAGTTAGCTACAGAAAAACCTATCATTTAGACTAAATCAAATAATATTAATGTTTAATTAGAGAAAAGTCACTATCATATGATACTCAGTAGTTTCATTACTTTAAGCATATAAAACGTCAACTCCAATTGTTAAAAAAGGATGTCCAAGTAGAAGCCCTTCCCAGTCTGCTTTAGTAAAAACTCATTTTAAAATCAGCAGCACCTTGAACATGGTTTTTACAATGCTGTTTATACTCATTGGCTTAGACCAGTCAGAGTAGTAAGGCAAATTTCAGCCCAGATGTTTATTCTACATCAAAAATTCAGCTCTAATAAGTTAGACTGTGCTTATTTACCTAAAAACAACTAAGCATCCTGGGTAACACCTGAATCTATAATTATTTTTAATGGCTAGATGTTTTCAACTAAATGCTAATTTGTTTTTCATGACTGGTTGACCAAATTTGGTTTTTGAGAAATTTTCTTCAGTATTCTACTAGTTTTCTTAAGTTTTGCCGTCATCCACGTTTTCTAAAATGCCAACATTTTCAAACCTATAAATTCAAAATTATAAAATTTAAAATTGGAAATGGCCTAAGACACCACTTAGTAAAACCTCATTTTTTATAAATAAACAGGGAGCTTTGGGGAAGAAAGTATTGATCATAGCAGGGGGACAGCAACCAGTTCTGAGAGCACTACTAGTGGAAATATACAATGAACATCCAATCATTAATTAACAGATCTTTCCCTATGGAAAATCCTGAGATCCGAAGCACTATGACTTTGTAGAAGGCAGGTTGGCTTTCTGAGGAAATCTTATCTTTATTAAAGACAACCACAATTATTTTAAAGTGGGCCCTTAACCAGCATTTCACAGATCCTCAACATGTTCTGAGGTAGATTGACTATTAGCATCCTGTGTTAACAAACTGAAACTAAGGCCGCACGTAAGTCATTTGCCAGGGACCATGGCAGCATTCTTCTCTTTCATGGTCAGGATTAGCACTGTGTTTTTAATCTTGCAGTGCAGTGCCTGTCTTAGCTCACTCCTCTCAGATGAACGAGGATTTCATTACTTAAGTCTTTCATGAGCAAAAAATCCCTAAAATTCCATTCTGGATTGTTTTGCAGTGTTGAAGTCACTCTCACAACAGCTAATTTGTAGATGAGAATTTCACTCAAACAAATCTGATATCCTTTTTCGAGTATATTTATGCTTTTTTTACTTAATATTTCCATTTTGTTTTTCTGCTGTTTTTGGAGGGCAGAAAGGTAACTGCAAAACGTTCTTAAAACGGTAACTTGCTCAAAGTTTTGTTAATGTCAACAGAGACGATTAAATCTACTTATGGTCACTTGATAGGTTTGGTAGCAGGAAGGCAATAAAGGAAATTAACGTGTGTGTTCAGGGCCTAAAATTAGCCTGTACTTCTGTCCCCTTCTGACCTGTCATTCCCCACATACATACCAAAAAGAAATTTATAGACAGGGAAACATCATTTGTAGCATATTTTGGGCTAATATTGTCATAATGTGTCACTGCATAAAATGGGGGCAAGTGTACAAAACTACCTAAATTAGTCGCAATAAAGATTTTTAGCTCCTTGGTAAGGCTGCCTGCCTCAACTTGTTCTTGCTCATGAATGAGATTAAGGAAAGAATGTTACAGGGGAAAAAATTAAATGGATATCATTTCAAATTTTAAAAAAAAGGATACAAAAAGCAAAATATCTAAGGCTTAAATATTTAACCGGGATACATTCATCTCTCTTTAAATGAAATGTTCCAGTTGCAGCGAGGATCAACTCATTTAGTTTCCTTTTTCTAATTTAGTACTAAAAATATTTACTAAATATTACAGGTCCATACATATTGACTTATATCTTTGGGATGTCAGTCTTCAAGCATGTACTTGTTCAAAATTCCCTTTTATTTGTACATTTAGAATTGTCAAATATTAGTTACATAGGCTCAGGATCTAATAGCTACTAAACAATAAGAAAAATACCATGCTAGTGTGTCTTAAATACAGAATTCAGCAGAATAATTATAAATTAAGTATATGCTTCTACTTCCAAATGCACAAAATGTCCTCAACAAATCCTACTCTTAAAATATGTCAAATTAATAGCAATAAATGGGGTTAAAGCCCTGAAGGCTTTTTATTCTGGAGCTTCCGGGAAGTTGAGTGTGAAAATAAAAATATTCTCCATTTTAAAAAATCTTACCAATTATGTGCCTTGTAATTTTGTACATCACAATGAAACGTTCTGCATAGGACAAAAGATACGCCTTAGCAACGTAACGTATATGCACCCAAGGCCACTGAATGTCATGGGCATTAGTAACAGATGAAAACACCTAAGTCTATACCTAAATGAGTAATCCAGTTTGGTATTTTCTAAATCCAAGATGGAAACTACTCTTACTTATACAAAAATTCTAACTGTAGAGTTTGGGGTGGGAACTCTTGTGTTTCTGGTGGCACATCATCTGTTGTTTAATTAGTGTGAAATTAATGCAGACATTTCCGAGAGGTTGTGCAAAACTATTATATTTACAAAAATGGCATAAAAGTGAATTCGACAGTCTATCCACATGCACACTTCATTCACATCTCGAAAAGAAAATGTATACTAACACTACAGAACTAAAAAAAAAAAACAAAAAACCCCAAACCCAAACAAAGCCCAGCTTCAACAGGCAGCTGGTAATAAGCACTAAATTCACAAAAGGTTACATCAAGATGGGCAAATATTGCCCAAGTAAAATTCTATTGCTAAAGCTGAAACAGGCTTAAGGCCATTCAAGTTGAAGAGAAAGATAGAGATCGTTCAACATTCCACTTTATGTGTGTGTGTGTGTGTGTGTGTGTGTGTGTGTGTGGTTTTCATTTTAAATACATGATCTAACAACTTGTGATCTTAAACCTCTGTTTTACAAAACTAAACAGAAAAATACAGAAAAAAGCAACACAATAGAGATTATATTAAATCACAAACATATAAAGCTGTAATGAAGAGGAGTAAGGAAAGCCAAAACAGTGAAACTGTAAAACTTGCTTGTTACTTGCTGGAACCGGTCCTACACTAAGGAATAGGCAATATATACATTTATTTTCAGGTAGATTACTTTACGTTGCTCTAACATGTGTCCTTTTCAGCAGTTCAGCTAGTCCGAAGTACTACAGTTTATCCTTAAAAGCTGACTCCCTTAAGAACAGCAGCACACACTACCTCTACCTGCAAAGCTGTCAGTCTCAGGGACTTAGCGTATGGAAGGAAAAAAGCCAAGAAGTAACGCTGGAGAGAAATAACAGGAATGAGGAGATCCGTGCAGTTCAGCTCTTTTCATCAGCCGACCAGTTTGCTAGTGACAAGGGATGGCTTCCGCTGTGGAAGATCCTGCGGAGTAGGAATGTGGTCCCCAGTGACCTCTGTTTTGTCAGGAGCTGCTGCAGCAGGAAGCTGCTTGTTCTTCATCTTCGCTTTAGCCATGTTGTAATCCCCAGAGTCAAAATACTTTTGCTATAATAGAAATGGGGGGAAAAACAGCTTCAGTAAGGAATGTATAACAAGCATACGTACAATCGCACTGATCTAACGCTGGAAAGAATAAACTGCCAGGTGACAAAATATAAAGGTGTCAGGTATGACGATTTGCCAAAAACTGACACTGTACTCCTGAATTGCAGGGAAAACTGAAAGCAAATTTTTCTTATTAGGCTTACAGAGCTCAGTCCGTGGGTCTACAGATAAACACATCCGCCTACTAGATGATGATTAAGCTGATTGGGCTTAAAATGAATCATACCATAAGTTCTCAATCAGCCAGTAATAAATAAGACGAAGCAATGTCCAATGGGCAAAACTTGCTATCGATAGTACTCTTACCGTCTCTCAGTTAGATGGTGTAGCAGGTAGCTACCGAAGAAGGAGGTACCTATCAGAAGAAATACATTAGCATTTGGGGGAAAAGGGAGGAGGAGGGATAAATAAGGATGATATGAAGGAAAGATGGCATCGATATTCTTAAAACATTTTACAAACCTGAAAAAGGTAGTAAAGAGAAGTAGTATATGAAGGCCGTAGTGGGTCATCTTTTTTACTGGGAGCTGTGTTACCAAGTCTACTGTGTAGACTGTAGAAGTTAATGGTCAGTTACAAAGCTAAAGTCTGTTTGTACTGTGGTGATGGAAGGACTGGGCTCATTGCCTATATATTCATCCAAAAGCTGTACACCATTTCATTTTTTACGGATAATCCCAACTACTGGTGCCCTCCTTTCCAACCATGAATTTTTTACATACGTACTTAAATACACATACATATTGTCTCCCTCAATAGAACTTGAGTGTAGAAATTTTGTTTTTTGCTCTTTTTATCCCAAGCAGCTTAGTACTCTCCCTGGCAGCAAACAATTAACAAAATTTTGTTAATTAATATAAACGTTGCAGCAACTGAAACCAAACAGCTTGAGATAACACGATGTCTTGTTCTACAAATACTCAGTAGGTCCTTGGGACACTTTGCTGTCTTCTAGTCTGTAATATCACTAAATGTGGTGTTTAACCACATTTAACCAAAGTAACCCTACAGAGTCATTTTTCTAGTACATCAGCTGTTTGATTTTGTCTGCCTCTCAGAGTTCTTGGGATTGCAATGGAGTAAAACTCCCTGCAAACCATTTGTAAATAATGGAATAAATGTGACTGATGGATCTGACTTAAAAGTCAACATGTGGCTTGTTTCTTTGACAAGATATCACTCTAATTTATTGCTATGATGTTTTAGTTCATTAAAATGCAGAAAATCATTTCAGAATTCCATTAATAAAATCAGTTAGGTTACTTGTGGGGGGAGGGGAAGGAAACTGAGTAGGGAAGTGAGAGGTGAACTATTTTCCCCCGCTATAGCTTCATCATTTTATTTGTCAATGAACATACAGGGAAGAGGCCCTGGCTGCTGTCTGGCACGCTCCCTTGCTTCAATCAGGTAGAATAACGATGGAAAAAGTACACTTTAGGACCAGAAGGATTGTCTTTCACTTCTGCACTAGAAAATCAATCATCAAACAACAGGCAGTGCTAATAGCAACAACTGAACTGTTGGAGGCTCCATAATGATGACTTTTATACGCAGGGGGAGGGACTGAACTTGGGATTTCACTAGTGCAGGGAGTTCCTGGTAAGGAACCTCTTCAGTCCATTTAAGCAGGTCCCTTCTCTGCAGCTTTGAGAATTTTCTAAAGCAGTAAGAAGTTTAAGTGGCTTGGCCAGAGCCACAGAGCCAGCATGTATCAGAGGTAGACTTGAAAGGATAGAATTAAATTTACAGAATAAAGCAATGGGTCTCACTGAAACAATAAAAACTCCAGATTCCTAACCTTTTTCAGGGGCTAATCAGTTTAAAGCTGAAAGAATTTAAAATGGGGACAATTTCAGGAAGAAAAAAATAAGTTCAAATATTTCAAGATGAACCAGAGCACAGTAAAGTAATAATTCATGATACCATGGAAAGAATTGCTGGCTGTGGAGTCAGAGGACCTGGGTTCTAATACTGGGCAAGTCACTTAAACTCAAGGCCACAGTACAATGAGGAATAGATATACTTTGAAGCTTCTGCAGCTTCTAGATCTATGACAGAACATAACTTGCCAGATTGATTACATGGAAGGCCTACTCTAACACCTATATATAAAGTATGTTAATTAAGTAAATCAGTAATAAATGTTACTGTTATTACCCAATGGTTGTGCTAATGGGTTTTAGTTTCTGTTAAATCAAAACCGAGATAGTTTCTGTTAATATAGGAAATCTTTTATTAATTAGGTCATCTAATGTGGAATAGAGTTGAAACATATTAATATATATGTAACATACACACACACACACACACACAACAACTTAAATGCAAGTATAAGAGGAGCTCATTTTTCACTTAAAGGGAGTAAAGATTAACATCCAGTCAACAGTCATTTATTAAGAACTGACCATATGCCAGGTCCTGTGCTAGCACTGGGAATGCAAAGAAAGATAAAACCACAGGAGCACCTGCCCTTACGTTCTTATGGTAGAAATGACATTTCAATATCTATGAAGATATTAGATACATACAGTGCAAGTGGAAGGTAATCTCAGAGGGATGAAGAGAGGGGAAGACACTAGAAAGACCTCCCACAGAAGGTGGGATTTGAACTAAGTCCTACAGAAAGTCAGCCAAAGAGAAAGCATATTCCAGTCATTGGTTATAGGCAGTGAGAAAACAGGGAGATGGGCAGTGGAGTGTTGAAAGACAGACAGCAAGTCAGCTGATGGACTTGGAGTGCAAAGTGTGTGCAAGGGAGTGTGTAACTTGGTCATTCCTACCTCTTTAGTAAAATCACTTTGTATACACGGGAGTGGGTAAGACATGAACAACAACCAGAATGGCTGTTAGAATAGTCCAAGCATAAATTGACTCATGCCTTTACCAGGGTGGTAGCTATGTGGAGAAAATAGGAGGTATTGAAGGGATGTTATGAGGTAGATATGACAAGACTTGACAAAAGATTGGATAGTTGGGATGAATTATGAGGAGTCAAGGATGACATCAATACTGTGATGATGCTAGTATTCTTGATTGTAGTATGAAAATATGGAAGAATGGAGAGTGGAGGAAGAAAGATAAATTCTTTTTTGGACGTTTGGAGTTTGAGCTGCCTGTTAAGACATTCAATTCAAAATGTCCAAAACATAGTTGGTGATAAGAGATTGGAACCCAGGACAGTCAAGGCTTCAATGTCTAAAACATCCCCTGTAAGATGTAAAGAGTAATTTTAGATAATTGTGAGATCAACTCTACCACTAAGGAAGGTAAAAAAGTAAATAATTTAAAATGAAAAGAAATTTAAAGTAATTAATACTTCCTCAAATTATAACAAAGCCCCAGAGCACAAGTTAAGTATGTTGATATTAAAGATTATCAGTTTCTCCGGAAATAAAAAACCCCAGAAAAGAGAAATTCCCCCCCAAACAAAATTTTTCCTTCCTTCAAAGAAAAAATATAAAATACTAGATATTTTGCTTTATTTATATATTTATATATAACATTTATGTGCATAAATATTACATATATTTGTAAAATATTAGATTTTATTACTTTAATGTTCAGTAATTATGGTCAAAGTAGACCATAGAATTTTATTTGCAATCAGTCTTAAACACACTGCCATTTCAAAAGACCATGCTGAGCTGCTGACCTTCACATGATTTCATTAAAGTTCAATCTTACTCTTTTTAGATCCTGCAGAAGGCTGGGAGATGGTAATTATAATTAACATTGGTGACTAGCAGTTGGACCAGAGGGCAAAGTCAATTCAAAGTTATAAGTTGCTGTGTAACCCCAGATTGAGGACAGATGTGTATGATGGAAAAAACAGCCAGAACACTTAGTTAAAAATGGTTTCCCTATGTAAATTGTATTCTCCATTTAGTCTATACACAAAGAATGTTTGTGTAGTAGGTTCAACATTACTCATTTTCAATAAACCATTTTCCACTATATTTTGGTTTCGACGCTGATAATTTTTGTTTGATGCTATTTTCAAAAAATGCATGTTCTTCACATGACAACTCACTTTATTTCCCTAACTTTATTCAATCATTAGCCAGACCAGGATATTTTCAAGCAAAGATTCTTAAACTGGCATCTGTCAGCTGTTTAAAAATATATTGATAACTGCATCTTAATATCATTTATTCCTTTTGTAATCCTGTTTTATGCATGTGAAAACATTTTATTGCTTTGCTTGATTATACATATTTGTATCAGGTTTTGTTTTTCTTTCCTTTTCAATGGGTGGAAGAGGTGAGAGGAAGAGAATTTGGAACATAAAATAAAACTGAATTTTAAAAAGTATATTCTTTGAAGAGGTCCACAGGCTTCAGCCATGGGGTCCTCTTTGGTTTGCCAAGGGGTCCATGAAACAAAAAAAGTTAAGAACTCATATTTTTGAAGGAAAGTAGGTTGGTGGTAACCAATAATGTTTCAAAGTAAAAGCTGTAATTGATGGTGGGGCAGCTGGGTGGTGCAGTGGGTAGAGCACCAGTGCAGGAGTCAGGAGGACCTGAGTTCAAATCTCACCTCAGACACTTGACAAGCACTACCTGTGTGACCTTGGGCAAGTCACTTAACCCCAACTGTCTGATCCTGGGTCATCTCTAGTCATCCTGATGAATATATCTGGTCACTGGATTCAGATGGTTCTGGAGGAGAAGTGAGGCTGGTGACCTGCACAGTGCTCCCTCACTCAAATCAAAGTCAAGTGCAAGCCATGTCATCATCTCTCCGATGGCATGGTCTTCTTTGGCAATGAAGGGTGAACACACACTAGCATAATTGATGGTATTTGCTAATAAGACATTACGGAGACCTTAACAAATCTGTTAAATCCATTCATCTGTGGCTAAATAAAGGTTTAAACAGAGACTTTGCAAGTAGTTATCCCTTATTTAGCAATGCCCTGTGCTAACAAGAAATAAAGTTTTCCATATTTATTCCCAAGGCTATATGTTAAGAAAAGAGCTTACAGAACCATGCATATAAAAAAACTGCATAAAAATGGAGCTCTTGACATTTGTAAACCCTCAGTATCATCTGTATGTGTTATAAAACTCATTTTGAACCTTTAATCCCACAAAGAGCAAGAAAGACTATCCAAGAAAAATAGTCAACCCATTTTAATTTCGGTTTCTTTTTATTTAGCTCTTAACCTAACAATGCACCAAACCTCAAACTAGCAAAAATATCCATAAGTAATTTGAATTACTTAAATCACTATAAATTTTGAATTATTTTAATATACTTAAAAATACACAGTAACTTTAATTACACTTAAAATAAAATACTTTTTAATACATTTAAAGATGACAATTACATCCACATAAACAATTTCTCAAGTGTTTGGAGAAACCACTTTACAAAATACCAAATTCTTATATTTGTAGGAAAACATACAATGTTAATTTGCCTAAAATCACATCGGTTGTCTCATACCACAAGCAACAAATTCGTATGGAAATAAAACTGAAAAAGAGGAACTTACTCCTTTCTGCAGTCGCTTCCTCAAGAAATCGGACCCCCCAGGCTTTTGTCCCAGATGAGGATACTTTGCTTTGAATTTTGCTTCTTCTGCTTTCTCTGGACTGGTCACTTTATCTTCCATTTCCTGAAATTATTTAATATCAATTAGTTTTTTATTCCACTTATGGTTTTGGTTTAAAAAAATAAAATACCCCCTTTTACATATATATATGTATATATATATTTGTGTAATATATATATATAAAATCTGGTTCCTGTATGTAGCTGTCCAATGTCAAAGAACTCAGTATCTAGCTAATACCTTACTGAAAACCCAGTACAGGAGGAGCTCTAAAGACAGAACCTCTAGATGATGTATTTTTTAAAAATGATCCAAGAGATGGTTCTATTATAGCTGTGCTGCATGTGTACCACCCTACACACTGGATAAAAATATCAAGACAGCTCAGCTCTGAAGTCTTTCCTGCTATTATTTTCCAGTCACGTAGAACACATTTATAGTTACCTACCTTTTATGGAACTCTTCAGCTCACATTTACCTTTAATTAGATGTTCATTCTAATAAATTTTTATGATTTCAAGATTCCAACTACAGTAAAGCCTTTCAAAGCTGATGTTTACTGAAAAATCATGTCTAATTCCACAGATTTTATTCAGTCATTTGTCTTTCTAAACCCTTTGAGTTTGGAATTAGATTGTATTGTACTGTGCATATTCTGCAGACAAATTAATATGTGTACAATAAATGCCTAATTTATCAATTTAGGAACCTAAAAGATAACTTCATGGTCTCTTATTTTCTTAATATAAAATATAACATATTTGCATGTATAGGACCTTAGATATTTTTAGGATTCCTCTCACTATACTAAGCTAAACAGGCTATTCTGAGCTTACAATTGATCATCAGTACAGAAAATGTCACTTTGTAAATTTTTATTTTGGTTGAGCCCTGTGATCTCATCACATAGGGACCTGGAATTCCCAGTGAGGAAAACTTGCAAATAAAAAATTGTTCTGAAGCTTATAGTCTTTAAGAGTTAGTTGACTGGGAGCACATAGAGGTTAAGTGATTTCCCCAGTCACACAACTAGTTTATGTCCAAAGAGGCAGTACTTGAACTCAGGGTCTTCCTAACTCTGAAGCCTCTATCCACTACCAACGTTGTCTCCCAGTTTGACAATAAAGTGTAGAGAAATGCGTTCATTGTTTCACTTTTCTTGATATTTTCCAAGAGCCTAGCCAAAATCCTTCTGAGTTACAAAATAATGATCATCAGTAGCCCAAACTGCAAAATGGCTTAGACCACACGTAATTATAGTAGACACCACAACATGCACTAACTACACAACAGATACAGAAGAGATGTGGTGAGTATTTACAATTTTCAGGTAACCCTTGCAGCTACTGAGCAAGTGTGAGTGAACACTTAAGAAATTAATCAACAAGCAGGCACAACAAGCAGTTCTGTGCTGAACAGAAGAGTGAAAAGAAATTATAAACCTTCTTAGAGTAAGCAATTTATTAGACCAAAAATTCTGCCTGAGGTCACATTTTAAACCTCCAAGTGACCCTGAAGCAGATCTCACAACACACTCTTGGCTATCTAGTAAACAGTGCTCCAAGTCAGTTTCCCACTACTCTTCAATAAGTCAAATTTTTATTAAGAGCCTACTATGTGCCAGACACTGTGCTAAGCATAAGCACCTGCCTCTTTTCAGTCTCCAGTCACTAGATTTGGAAACATGAAAGGAAATTTAGCTTTAATAACAAAGCTGCAGTCCGACACCCAACATGTTAACAGATTCTCTCAGAAACCTGAAGTTAAATTGCTAAAAAGTGTTATGCAATCACTTTCATTTTGATGATCATTCTAGAAGGAGCTAGAAAACGTCTTCTACTACACTAAATGCACTGATGTTTCCTAAGACAGAAAATAGGAAGAAAGAGACATTAGAGTTCATCTAGTCACAGTGCCAGCCTCAGATGAGGAAACAGACAGCAGTCAAATGACTTGCCCAGTGAGTCAGGAATAAAGCTTAGATTTCCACCAAGAATTTCAGACTCTAAATCTAGAAGGTAGCAAGTAGATTGAATGCTTTGCATATAGATTGTGCATTGTTAGTATTATATGCTGATATTTTACATGAGTTCTTTTTTAAAGTTACTAGGAACAGAGGCAACAACTACAGACAAAACTACCCTAAATTCCTGCATCTAAGAGACTATTTGGAGGCAAAAGGAAAGGTTTGAACGAGGGTGGGTGGGAGGGAAGAAGGACGAGAATAAGGAACTCAAAGCTTTAAAAATGAATGTTAAAAATTGTTTTTGCATGCAACTGGGATTAAGATGGACAGGCAATGGGGTATAGAAATCTGTTTTGCCCTACAGGAAAGAAAATAGAGGAGAAGAGGGATAGAAGGAAGGACAGACTGGAGGAAGGGGTGGATGGGGTGCATGCTGTCCTGGGGTGCGGGGGTGGGAGAGACGGGGAGAAAATTTGGAATCAAATTCTTGTGGAAGTGAATGTTGAAAACTGAAAAATACATAAATTATACACACACATGTTAAAAGGAAAAGGTTTGTACTTAGGAGACCTCAATTCTGCTCTTGCATACCCGAATTTTTTTGATTAGAACTGAGAAAAATTACTCGAATCTCTTCATAATTCCATTTATTTTTAGGAAACATGAAGAAAGCAATGTTCCTGCCAACTGACAGTTCAGAAGAAGCTGATCAGAAAAGGGTATTAAGGCGTATAAAATAGTATAAATTATTTCAGTTAATTAAGGTCTATGGAATAGAATTTTTAGGGTTAAAAAAAGAAAAGATATCCTATCTCATTCTCTCAGTTGTTTTGGCAGAATTTGGAATAAGCACCTGGTAAAGAGTAAATTTAAATAATCTGTGGACAACTAAAAAGGGGCTTTGAATGACAACTACCCCAAAACTGTGCCAGTTACTTTTTAAAGCTTTCAGGTCATCAGTTTTATCTGGGGTACTAATCAAAATAATAGAGATGCTGCTGGAAAGTTTGCATAAATAATAATAATAATGATGACTCATTTATATGGCATTCTAAGCACTTTGCTCATAACAAGCAAAACCTTTAAATTTGGAATGGTTTGTAAACATTTTTTTTTTAAAGTTTCAGAAATCTGACAGGATAGTTGATAAGCAAGAATGATGGGTTTGGAGTAAAAAGACGGGTCTAAATCTTTGATTTGTCAACCTAATTGTCACCTTGGGCTGGTATCTGTATGGTCACTGAAGTCCCTTCCAACTCTTTATTTACCCTCCCTCAAATCTATGGATCCATTCATTTGCAGATGATCTTTCAAAGGGAAAACAAAAGAGATCCAGGCTTCAGCCAACTAAGCAATCGAGAGTTTGAGGAAAGCCAGGACATCTTCAAGAAGCAATGATTTGACATGTTCACTGGAAAAAATAGACGAGTAATTCTCAAACTTTTTGGTCTCAGGACCCCTTTACACTCTTAAAAAATTGAAGACCCTTTCCCGAGAAGCTTTTGTTTATATGTTAAATCAATTACTTACCATGTTCAAAATTAAAACACCTTAGTATTATTATGAAAATAGTTTTGAGCTCACAGAACCTCTGTAAACAGTGTCACAGAGCCCCAGGGGCTAATGAATCATACTGCTGGAATAGATCAATATTATTTAAAGTACTATTCCTGACTTAAGAGTTATAACTTTCTTTTTACAATTTTTTGCATTTTATTTTTTATTTTAATATATAACTTATTTTTCAGTTTTCAACATTCACTTCCCCCACAATAGTGTTTGCTTCTGATTATTCCTGTCACCAATTTGCTGTCCCTTCTATTATCTTCCCTCTCCTATCTCTTTCCTTCCTGCCTTCCTTCAAGGTAAAATAGATTTCTGTACCCAACTGAGTATGTTATTCCCTCCTTAAGCCAAATTCCAGGAAAGTAAGGTTCACTTATTTTCTTTCATCTCCCCTCTCTTTCTTTCCATTGTAAAAGCTCTTTCTTACCTCTTTTATGTGAGATGATCTGCTTCAAGATCTGCTTCAGGGTCACTTGGAGGTTTAAAATGCGACCTCAGGCAGAATTTTTGGTCTAATAAATTGCTTACTCTAAGAAGGTTTATAATTTCTTTTCACTCTTCTGTTCAGCACAGAACTGCTTGTTGTGCCTGCTTGTTGATTAATTTCTTAAGTGTTCACTCACACTTGCTCAGTAGCTGCAAGGGTTACCTGAAAATTGTAAATACTCACCACATCTCTTCTGTATCTGTTGTGTAGTTAGTGCATGTTGTGGTGTCTACTATAATTACGTGTGGTCAAAATTTTCTCCCAATTCCTCACTCCAAGAGAGTGTGCACTCCATCCACCCCTTCCTCAAGTCTGTCCTCCCTTCTATCACTCCCCTTCTTCCATTCCCCTCCCCTTCTTTCATTCCCCTCCCCTCTATTTTCCTGTAGGGCAAAATAGATTTTTATACCCCATTGCCTATACATCTTACATCCCAGTTGCATGCAAAAACAATTTTTAACATTCATTTTTAAAGCTTTGAGTTCCCTTCCTGCCTCCCCACCAACCCTCATTAAGAAAGCAAGCAATTCAATATAGGTCATACATGTGTAGCAATGCAAAACATTTCCTTAACGGTTATGTTGCAAAAGACTAATATCACATTTTACTCTGTCCTGTCTTCCATTTATTCCATTATCTCCCTTGACCTATGCCCCCACAATAGTGTTTGCTTCTGATTATTCTTGTCACCAATTTGCTGTCCCTTCTATTATCTTCCCTCTCCTATCTCTTTCCTCCCTGCCTTCCTTCAAGGTAAAATAGATTTCTGTACCCAACTGAGTATGTTATTCCCTCCTTAAGACAAATTCCAGGAAAGTAAGGTTCACTTATTTTCTTTCATCTCCCCTCTCTTTCTTTCCATTGTAAAAGCTCTTTCTTACCTCTTTTATGTGAGATGATTTGCTACATTCTACCTCTCCCTTTCTCTTACTCCTAGTACATTACATTCAACAGTAAATTTTATTTTTTAGGTAATCTCTTAGAGTTAAAAACATAATAAAAGAATGAGGCACAAAGCACATTTTTGGTATAAAATAGATACTTAAAATAAAGGTTTGTTGAAGTTAATTAATATACAGATCACAGGATCATAGATCTAGAGCGGAAAGGGACCTTAGATGTCATCTAGTCTGAAGTGACTTGCCTGAGGTCACACAGATAATAAGTACCAAAGCTGGGATATGATCTTCTGACTTCCGAACATGCAGTACTCATTCCACTCTAACCCAATCTCCATAATCAAAGTGTTTAGAGTTGAAAGCAGCTAGATTTATATATTAGAACCCCTAATTTCATAGATGAGGAAATTGAGACCCAAGGAAACAAACTGAGTTGCCCAAAACCACACATGTATAGTAGATAAATAGTATGGCCAAGATTCCAAACCAGGTTCTCTGACTCCAAATCAAGAACATTCTCTTTCCACAGTACTGTTATCCTTGACCATTTTGTGTAATAGAGTAGGTACCATATCTAGAAAAGTGATTTCACATGTCAACAAGCACTGAATATGAATCAGAAAAGCTAGGTTCAAATTCTGATTCTACTTCTAACTACCACTGTGGTTGGAAGCATGTCACAACCTCTTTGACCTCAACTTCTCCCTCTTTAGTAACATGAAAGTATTGGTTAAAATCAAAAGTCTTTAAATTACAGCATAGGCACCATCCACTACTAGGTTTTTCTAAGGTCCGTTAGGCTTTAAGAATGCTTTTACATTTTTTAGATGCAATAAAACTTGGAGTCAAATTAAATGATCTTCCACTTACATGATATCATTAGTATTAAAAGCTGCCCACTACCTTTGAATCTACTTCCAGAATGGTCAATGATTCACTGATTGTAAAGGGAATAAAAAGCAGTCATCCTATTCATTCTATTCTGGGGTATCTGTGGACTGAGGTGTGAACTTTCACAGCAACAAACTCCAAGCCAAAATGCATATACAGTGAAAAACTCAGTTTCCTAAATCAATTTCTTCAACTTAATGCAAGAAAATCTCATTATACAAATTTTGGAATGTTAATTTACTGGCATTATAAAGTACTTGCTGAATTGGACAAGTGAAAAGAAAAAAGACTATTCAAATGGGAGTTGAGTCCAAAACCCTCCCCCAAACAAACAAAAAACTCCCAGCTTTTTAAGGATGTAATGTTCTTTTTTTAGTCACCCTAACACATGAAGATGAAATCATTATCCCTAATGGTAATGAACAATACTTACATCAATTGAAGGATCAAGTTTTATTTCAGTATTTACTGTTTTGTCTACTTTTCATCTTTTTCAGACTTTTTACACTCAAGCTACATTCTTAAATCCAATTATAAATGTCCTCACCTCTGCTACATACTTCCTGCCCCTGAAAAGTGGCACTTTTCTGGGCAATTCCAATAGCAAAGTACTCAAAAAAATGTCATTCCTTGTGTGTGTGTGTGTACAGGTGTGTGTGCACACACATGAGTGCATGCACACTCACAGACAGGCAACCAGACTGCCTCACAGTCAATGTCCCCTTACCTTAAGTTATAGTTCTTATAGGAGTTCAGAAGATTTAGAACTGCAAAGGGACTTCAGAGATAGTCCAGGCATGCAGTCTACAGATGAGAAAATAGGCCCAGTCTAGTGGAAAAAAAAAATTTATCTGAATTTTTATCAAGAAATTAGATCTCTTGGTAAATACTTGTTCAAGAGATCATAAAAATGGGAAAGGGTCCCATATGTACAAACATATTTGTAGCAGTTCTCTTTGCGGTGGCCAAAAACTGGAAATCAAGGGGATGTCCATCAATTGGGGAATGGCTGAATAAATTGTGATATATGAATGTAATGGAATACTATTGTGCTATAAGAAATGATGAACAGGAAGACTTCAGAGAGGCTTGGAAAGACTTATATTAACTGATGCTGAGTGAAAGGAGCAGAATCAGAAGAACTTTGTACATAGCAACAACCACAGCATGCGAGGATTTTTTCTGGTAGACTTAGTAATTCATTGCAATTTAAGGACTTAAAAAATTCCCAGTGGTCTCTCAAGGCAAAATGCCTTGCACATTCACAGAAAGAACTATGGAATTTGATCACAAAATGTAGCAGATCATTTTCTTTTGTGTTATGTTTTATTTTGTTTTATGATTTCTCCCATTCATTTTAATTCTTCTATGCAACATGACTAAGGTGAAAATGTATTTAACAGGAATTTATGTGTAGAACCTATATAAAATTGTGTGCCATCTCAGGGAGGGAGGGGGGAGGCAGGGGGAAAGGTGGAGAAGGAGGGGAACCTAAGTTATATGGAAGTGATTGTAGAACACTGAAAACAAAGAAAATAATAATCTGAGTAAAAAGAAAAGAAAAATGTGAATTGGTCACAGACCATGGAAGAGCTAAAGTAAGAGAAGTAGAGGAAAAATTTGGAAGAGAAATAAGAGCGATGTATGAAAATCATGAAAAATGAGTCAACAGTTTGCTAAAGGAGACCCAAAAAATACCGAAGAAAATGATACCTTAAAAACTAAGATTGATGCAAATAGTAAGAGAGGGCCAAACAGACAATGAGGAGAAAAATACCTTAAAAAATCAGAATTGGCCAAATGCAAAAGGAGGTCCAAATGAAGAAAATAATTCCTTAAAAATTGGAATGAAGCAGATGGAAGTAATGACTTTATGAGAAATCATGAAATTATCAAATGTATCCAAAGGAAAGAAAAAATCGAAGACAGTCTGTAATAACTGATTGGAAAAACAACTGACCTGGAAAATAGTCCTAGGAGAGATAATTTTAAAATTATTTGATTACCTAAAAGCCATGATTTCAAAAAGAGCCTAGATGTCATCTTTCAAGAAATTATCAAGGAAAACTGCCCTGATGTTCTAAAATCAGAGGGTAAAACAGAAATTGACAAAATCCACCAATCCCTTCCTGAGATTCCAAAAAGAAACATTTTAGGAACGTTGTAGCCAAATTCCTTAGGTCCCAGGTCAAGGAGAAAATACTGCAAGCCTTCAGAAAGATACAGTTCAAGTATTGTGGGAAACAATTGGGACACCACATGATTTAACAGCTTCTATCTTAAGGGATCAAAGGGATTGGAATACGATAGTCCACAAGTCAAAGGAGACAGGATTAAAACCAAGAATCACCTACCCAGCAAAACTGAGTATAGTTTTTCAGGGGAAAAAATAGACATTCAGTGAAATAGAGGACTTTCCAGGATACTTGATGAAAAGACTGCAGCTGAATAGAAAATTTGACCTTCAAATACAAGAATTAAGAGAAGCAGGAAAAGGTAAACAGAGAAGAGAAATCATAAAGGAATTGTTATAGTAAGACTGTTTATATTCCTACATGGAAAAATGATATTTATAACTCATAAGACCTTTCTCAGTAATAGGTTAGTTGGAGGTGTGAGTTGAATATGAAGGCTTGATATCTAACAAATGAAATTCATGGGTGAGAAAGGAATGTATTGGGAGAAGGAGAAAGGGAAAGGTAGAAGGGGGTAAATTATCTCATATAAAATAGACAGGAAGAAGCTGTTATATTGGAGGGGAAGAGGGGGAAGTGAGAATGAATGAGTGAACCTTACTCTCATCAGATTTGGCTTAAGGAGGGAATAACATACACACTTAACAGGGTAAGAAAATTGATCTTACCCTACGGGAAAACAGGAGAGAAGAGGTTAAGTGTTGGGAGGCAATAGGGAGGGTTAATGGGAGGAAGAGTTGTTCAGAAGCAAACACTTTTAAGGAGGGACAGCGTCAAAGGTGAGAATAGACTCAATAGAGGGCAGAATAGGATGGAAGGGAATATAGTTAGTTTTTCACAACATGGCTGTTATAGAAGTGTTTTGCATGACTACAGATATATAGCCTATATCAGGTAGGGAGGAAGGGAGAGATGTGAAACTCAAAGTTTTGAAAACAAATGTTTAAATTCGTTTTTGTATGTAACTGAGAAATAAGATATATAGGCAGTGTGGTACAGAATTCTATCTTGCTCCACAGGAATATGGAAGGGAAGGGAATAAGGGAAATGGTGAGGGAGGGGGATAGAAGGGAAGGCAGATTGGGGGAAGGGATGATCAGAATTAACATTGGAGTGGGGGAGGGGATAAAATTTGGAAATCAAAATCTTGTGGAAGCAAATGTCAAAAACTAAAAATAAATTTATGAGAATATTAAAAAAAAAGAAAACACGAATGGATTCACAAGCATTTGAGATATCCAACTCCAATTGAAGTCTCTGACCATGTGTGCACATAAAGGCAATCTCTATATTATGCTTTCCTACTCATGACATACCTGCCTTTATTCAAATGGGTGAGATAAAAGCTTCTAAATTCTCCACACTGCACAAATTTGAAGAAATTTTTCTTACAATAGGTGATCTTCAGTTTTTCAAACTTGAAGAACTAGACTGATTAATTAAACAAATTTTATAATTTGTTGGATTCCGTGGACAGTCACAGTGAAAACCTGGGTGATTCTGAAAAATGTCAGAAGTTGTTCTTCAATTCAAAAAAATACATATCTTCTTCTTCTGATGACTGTTGGATCTGGGTGTGGCATCTTAGCAGTATATTCCAGAAATAATTTTAAGTGTGTTCCTGAACGTTTTTTTTTTTTTTTTATCTTTGCTGTCTTGTGACTGGCTGCACCACTTTGGAAGAGGCTCTATAAATGTCATCCCATGGAGACAGTACCAAGGTGGATAAACTAGTGGAAGGCATTTATGGAGGGGACTATAGGAGCATTTCATTGCCAGACGGGGATGTACCCTCTAGGTTTGGAAAATGATGACCAATTATAACAACTTTAATCACTATCAGCAACTACACTGGTTCAAGCATGGACATGTAGTTTTAATGAGAATATTAAGCAGGTGGTAATTTTTGGAACCTTTTTATTCTGTGAACTAGTATCATTTCCACTAGATTTCTTTTGTATTCCTTGGATTATTGTTCCAATAGACTGATGGAAGCATTTTTTTTTCACAGTACCCTCCTAGAGCTATTGAAATAACCATGATCTCTTGTCTGAAATTACTACCAAAGCCTTCCACAACCACAGCAGAATATACAGACATGTTTCCCTTAAAAAAAGAAAAAGATGTATTCCATTGGATTTTATCATAAGAAACTATAATCTGAATCAAACTGAGTGAAAGAACAGACATATTAGGTTTCTGAAGAAATCTTTAGTTATGAAAAGAGAAGCCTCTGAAAGAAATGTTTATACAGAGTGGTGGGCTCTGCCCTTTCATTGAGTATCCATTGTTTAAATTCATTCTGTAAGGTCACATTAAACTTATATGAGAAACAGTGTCACTCAATGAAACCTCTTCAGGGGAGCTTGTCTGCCCTCAGAAGGCAGAGGTTCAATGTCTCATCCAGAAAGATAAAAGTCAGTCACCTCATCTGTACTCTAATCTAATCATAGCTCTTGGGAGTCTTTTATAATCAAGACTCTTGGAAGTCTCCTCTCTCCGTGTCATTTACTGAAGAGTTGATTTCCAGGCTTTTGTGTTGATGCAAATGTCAAAGCATAACTATGATGTGTATGTACATGCATCTTTTTTTAAAAAAAGCATTTCATTCTGAAATGTTCTGTGTAGTCAATCCTAAGGGTTTAATGGTTTGTTTAGCCTTTTTTTTCAACTTAAAAACTAGTATGTTTTAAAGATGGAAAAAAAGGAAAGGTAATGGGGAAAAGGGGAGAGTTCTGCCCTTGGACATTTTGGCCACTGGGGCTTTGGTGGCAGGCAGGTGGTGATAAAAAGTCTAAATGTGAATTGCAAATAATTTAGAGAAATAAGAAAGATCAGGTAATTCTCCAAGGCAATAGATTTCTGAAGAGTTCATTGTATGAATTTGTAGAGGAATGTTCTGGACTGGAAGTTTTGCACTAATAGAATGCCACCTTTTGACCATAAGCTTTACTATTCAAACCACCACCTAAAAAAGGAATACTCCTTAACTGTCTAAGGTATGAATTCAGTTACCTTCAAAATAAGGAGACTGACAACTACAACTTTCTGTGCAACTACTTTGTTTTCTAGAGAAAATAAGAATAAAGCATCTACATAGACAGGGAGTCTAATATTCATGAATTCTAAGGAATCAAAGATGAATAAAGACACACCCTTAGTCCACAGACAGCTTACATCTTATATGAACCATGTGATAAATAACAGTTTCTCTGGCTACTTTCATAAAGTCTACTTAATTCCTCCCATAATTCAACTTATGTATTCAGAGTGTCTGTGGACATCATTCCATATGTAAAGGAAAGGGTGAAAATGGAAACTCCAGGGCTAGGAATTTTAACCACTGGCCCCTGGCATGGATGGGCTCTCCTGGTAAGGAAAAAAGGTGGGCCCTTGGACATGCCAAAGTATGAATTATTCTTAAACACTTGTGCACATTCATACTGGAATAGTTAAAACTATAGTGGGTTTAGATTGGAGTGTATCCAACTCTTCATGACGAGGCATTTTTTTTTCAAGGGGAATTTTTCCAAGTCTAACATTTGGAGAACCTTCTCTCAGGCTGATATTAGTTAGAATCTGCTTCCCTAGAAAATGATAATGATTGTCTTTATAATGAATCTTTTAGTAGGAAAATGTTTTTAATAAACTCACCAGAAAGGAAGGAGGTCTCTTCCATGCTTTCAGACACTGTTGACTGTGATGGGCTTACCTTGAATAAAAAATGTTGAAATGTAACTCCTAGTTTGAAAATCACAAATATGAAATAATCATAATTGGGAAAAGGACCTGTTTCAGAATTATGCCTTCTCACCTTGGAAAGTTCTGTTGATTGTGTGAGAATCATGTCATAGGACTTCAAAACTAATTTTCACTCCCTAAAGTAATATCATATGTTGAACTTTCTCTGTAATTTCCTTTGCTCTTTGCTATGTAAATACTGACAAAACTAATAGGGAATTTTAAAATTCCAAAGATGTTGATAATGTAGCGGGAGCTCAAGAAGTACTGAGGCCATTCATTTGGACCTCAGTGTAATCATGAATAAACTGAAGCCATTAGGAAAGCCAATGATTCACCTAGAGTTACCCAGGGAGTACAAAGGATGCCCTCCAAGACTCAAAGAGCTGAGGGTATTCTGGTCTTGACCATATATTTGGTGCTTAAATACTGAATAAGTCATTAAATGTCCCTTTGCTCTAGACATCTGTCCTTATGATTGTGATCATACTCCTAGGAATTCATAATTACTCTCTCGAGCTACTGTTTTGAATAGAATGATGACAGGTGTAGAGAGAGCTGGGTGGAACCCTGATGTGAAATGTAGGAGCAGCCTCTCTCTGGACCATCATTCACTCCCTCCTACCTGGCCCAAAAATGAGAATGTCATTTGTTGTACTACTGGTTCCTTTTTGGGATTTGTTCCTATGCACTTTGGCTTGTCTCCCTCTATTCTGCTTAATTCTAGCTATTTTTGAGAATATCTAGCTGTGTGTATGCTTCCAGTAAGTTCATCATATGATTTGGAAGAAACTTTCAGCTCTATCCATGGTTGCTCCATCTTGCTGAGGATTGGATTAGAGTATAGAAAATGAAATGTATTGGCTCGATAATGGAAATCAATGAGTCGAAATGTAATTATACAAAAGGAATGAAACCTGAAACATTGCAATGCTCACATTCCTCAATTGCATTGATAAATTTTCTAGAAAATGATTACAATGGTTACAAACATCATGGAACTACAATGGATTATGAGTATAGATTGAGGAATCTGACTCTGATAATTCTTTAACATAGAAAAAGAGTGGCATGTGCTTAAAGCATCTTCAATACATCACAAGCACATGCGATGCTGGGCATTTTGGTGACCTCCTTGAAAGTTCAATTTAATCATCTCTAAAGTGAGGGCGATTAGACTATGTCATATGTATCTCTGGTTGATTCTAGCTCTAATTATCTGGTCAAAAATGTCTTTCTCACACCATCTGTTTTTACCTCTGTCTTTCCCTGTCTCTTAAAAAATTTTCATAAAGACATTTCAGGAACATGATGTAACAAGAAAAAAAATGATGTGTCTACCCTTTGTATGTATATCTGGGTTCAAATCTAATGTCTCATCCTTAATACCTATGTAACTTTACATGTGATGTTTCATCCTTGGGCTTTAGTTGCCTCATCTGTAGAAAGAAGGCATTGTTTTTAGTGGATTCTAAGTTCCCTTCTAACTTTTATTATGATTGCTAACATGAATCCTTAATAAGAGATCTTAACACGATCAAAGCAGTACTTCAAAGAGTACAAAGAAATGATACCTTAAAATGGAGGCTTCAGCATGAAATGCTAAACAAGAGATGCCTCAAACAATAAATCATACAAAACATTTAAAATGATGAGAAAGACAATGATGGTCATAAGGTAACATACCAAAATTTCTGCACTGTAGTTCTTAGAGTTATTGATATTAAGAAGGATATTCTAAAATCATGAGAAAAAGAACTAATCAGGTGCCCAGTGCTTGGAAGACAGGACACCAATGAATAGGTTCATATAATACTCCTCACAAAAGTTCAAAGAAATAGAGAAACTGGAAGACAAAAGGCATTGAGAGTTAATAAATAAATCTAAAGCTGCTTTTTAAATTTGTGCTAAAGGTATCTGATAGCAATGATTCTCTGTTCACCTCTCTCCCTTGCTGCCTAGTCAAATGGGTACCATTTCATTCTTCCCTCAAAAGTTTGCTGTGGCATTCAGGTGATCAAGTGGTAGTGGGACTCAAGATGTCTAGTGTCTCCTATTGTCTTAGGCCTCACTGATTATGTTTCTTCCATTTTAAGGGGACCCAAGCAACCTGCTTCAATTTATCCACTTAAACAAGTCTAGACAAAGTAATATTGTCCTCAAAAATTTAAGAATAGATGTACAAATATTCTCCCCCAACACCTGGTGAGCATAATCCCACAACCTCAGTTTTTGGGGAGTGGATGAGAATTAGATATGCAACTTTTCTCACTTCCTATATAGCCTAATTCCAGCAAATTCCACTTCCAAAGCTCCCCTGGGATGGTTGGTTTGCCTTTATGGGACTTCCTGATAAAAGGGATCCTACATTCAGCCTGAAATTATAACTCCATTATCTCATGAAAAGAGCACTTTTCTCATTGAGGACATTCTAGCCCCTCTTCCTAGAAACAAAAAGGGTCACCCCAGAGATACTAAAAGCCCCACCCCCAGAATTTCAGATTGTTATCCAGGAAAGAATGCTCCAAATGACTATTTATGAGAGAAATGCAAAGAAAAGCACAACTCTTTACTTTCTAATCTGGCAAAGATGTGTCATAGATATTCAAAGTGATTTTTGAAGGGCTTGTGGGAAGGTAGGCACACTGGAACATTGGTGCAACCATTTTAGATGAACAATTTAATTTGACAAATAAATTGCCTCAAATGTCCATATTCTTTAACTGAGTTACTATGACTAGGCTTATATACCCTAAGCAAACCATCAGTAAGAAGAAAGTCTCAAAATATGTAAAAAGAAATAACTTGTGAACAGTAGAAGCTTATTTTTTGGTGAATGAATCAAAAAATTGTGGT
Source organism: Notamacropus eugenii (assembly GCF_028372415.1). Lineage (NCBI taxonomy): Eukaryota > Metazoa > Chordata > Mammalia > Diprotodontia > Macropodidae > Notamacropus > Notamacropus eugenii. The sequence goes on along the minus strand of NC_092878.1, from coordinate 347,411 downwards.
ATAGGAATCTCAGGGAATATTATAATATTGCAAGAAATTATTAATGTGAGGAATACAGAGAACAAGGAAAGCTCAGTGTGAACTGATGCCAGGTGAATTAATCAGAGACAACAAAAGAGTATAGACAATTAGCAGAATAAAAAAAAAGTGCAAAATAATAAGATAAAAGCAGAAGCTTAAGTATTTATCATATTGAAAAGGAAGAGGATCAATTGAGGAAGACAAGAAAGATAAACTGAAAAAAATATAAGGGATTCAAAGATTAGGAAATAATAGGAAATTTGCTGTATTTTTGTTACTGGTAATTTAAAATTAAAAGATAGAGCATTCTATTGCTATGTATGTATAATATTAGATTATGACACATATGTACATAGTCAAATCACACAATATTCTGTACATAGATTTAAGTACAAATTTCATAGTATGAAAAGACATATATAGTGTCTACATATAGAAACATATGCATTTAGATCTAATATACATACCCATATGTGACATATATAAACACATAGAATGTTCATATACATGTATATATCCACATATGTACATCTTTTTGAATATGTACACATAAACATAGAAAAGCAAAAATCAGTTTTTTAGAATAAGTTTTTTTTCTTCTTAGATTTGAGATACTGTCCTAGGTTTCATAATGATACAGGTAGTGATATTTTAGTTGGACAGCATTCTTTTTCTATTCTGAAAATATACCTGAAATCGTGCTTTTAGGAACAAGTTAGTAAAAATAAAAGGTCAAAGTAAAATCAGTATAAATATATAAGAAAAAAATGATAGATTGCAAAGAGAACACAGATGAGAGATTTTAATTTAATTTTAGAGGAGGATTTTTAACATCGTTCTGATGAGAGATTGCAAAAAGAATGGTACAACATGTATTTCATGTTTAATAATCACGTGCTTTTGCTTATTTGACATTCTTTAGATTATGATGTCCATGCTTCTTATTAGAAGTCTTTGGGATTAATGCTTCTCTTTTATTATTGCTTTTTTATGCTTAGTAACGCACATGGAATTTGGCACACACACAAATAAAATTAATGAAATGTTTTCCTTATCTGACTGAATATCTCAAGAAGGGTTATGGTCTTCTATGTCAGAAAAAAAATGACTGAAATTCTGAATTTTAAAATTAAACCAAAAGCAAATGACAAAAATAATAATCTAGACATCCATAATGCCAGAGAAGAGGCTATCCAGGCAGAAGCAAGAATAAAGCCGAAACTAAAAATATTGCCTCAAAAATAGAAAAAGATTGGTGCAGTTGAAATAACTCCTATTATGAAAAAAAGTTAGTAAAATACACACAAAAGAAAAAAGAATCGAGTACATGGATATATAGATATATAGATATATATCTATATGTGTGTGTGTGTGTGTGTGTGTGTGTGTGTGTGTGTGTGTGTGTATGGTATAGGAAAAAATAGCTAAGATAAAATCCTAAGAAATAGGGAAGAAATAAAATGAATTATCCTAGCATGTTTTACTCAATGGCATAGCCCCACCATTGGAAATTGGAATGAAATGAATCAAAAGGGAAAGATGAATCAACATAAAAATTTAAAGTGAAAAAAGAAATAAAAAAGAAAAATCAATTTAATGTTACAAATTCCTTTCCAGAATGGAAAAACAAAACATGAAGCAAGCAGTGGAGATCATAAGTAATCTACAGTAAGATGATGATACTGAATTCATTCTGAAGAAATGACAAATGAGAGTGTGGAAAAAGACTGGAGATTTGTTATATTACATTTTCAATATTGGTATGACTTCTGTCTCTAAATTTGGCTTTGAGTTAAGAATTGTTCATGCTTGTCCTGCAATAGTAAAAACTTTGGGACAGTCATTTCTCCAAATTCTATGCCTGACACTTAGAATAATATCTGGACCAAGAGAAAGGAGCCAGCACCCTGGAGGCCATATGTGCCCTCCTAGGGCTTTGTATGCAACCTTTTTGACTGAGTCTGTGTGCAGAATAAATACTTTGATTAAGAGGATTTGTTCTATGTAGTTTGGATTTAGTCAGAAGGCCTTACTTGAGGACCTAGAGGGCCACAGGTGGCCTCGAGGCCAAAAGTTCCCCACCCCTGGTCTAGACCCCAGTAGTTAGTAGGAAGTGTCCCAGGCTGACTTATCTCCACCACAATGGTCAACTTTTCCTTTTCTGGGGAATAGAGCATGGGTTTTTGAGCAGCCAAAATTTTGGGAATAGTAAATAGGGATTTGGGGAATGGACAATACTAGTTATTGAAGAAGTGTCCTGGAACTGTCTATCTGCACATTTTCTTTATCTGGGTGTGTGACAGCAAGGTTCTACAAATAATTCACACCTGGAGGAATAAACCTCAGTAACTGTAACAAAAAGCAAAACCAAGCCACTACACCACAAAACTTGTCCAGTTATATTGATGTTCTCAAACTTTGTAAGAAGAACAGAGGGATAGAATAGATGGGCTTTGAACTCGAGGAAGGTGACTCTGATTCCAGGTGACAGTAGCAGTAGGGAGATTTTGGGGACAGGTACCCACCTAAAGCATTTCTACAAGAACAGTTGAAAAAATATTTCTTTCTCAAGGCAATACAGGAACTAGCCACCACAAATCCAGTCCCAACGCTCTCCAGTGGAAGAACTGGGCCCACTTCCATATGAAGGATCTATTCCATGGGGATGTGCAGGAGCTCACAGTGCATAGCGCACAGGCTGTACCAATGCATCACCAGTGTGAAAGAGCCAAATAGGAGGCCCCAGGTGATCTGAGGCAGCAGCTTCACTGTGGAATCTTGGGCATATCAGCCCAGGACTGGCTTCCAGAAGAACCGTGTGAGTGAGAGCTGCAGAGCCCGAGGTATCTGTAGCAGCTGCTCCTGCAATTATTAGCCTACAGATTAAATGTCTATAAATCACCTACTTGAACTTCCAGGAGCCAAAATGACACAGTGATTGGTAAAAGCTCTTGCCCCCTCCCTTTGTTGACCTGGAAAGAACTATAAAATGTCTCCCCAGAAAAATCCTGGAATAGTGGGATCAGCAGAAGGGGCAAACAGTTTCTTAGCACACAAGGCTAGGGAAATTGCTAAGGAGGGTCCCTCTTGCTGTGGTGGTAGGGGATGAGTGCAGGACCGAAGATGTCCCAGACAGTCCCACTCATCAAACTGGGAGGAGATATGGAGCCTCAAGGGGGTGGAGCCCTGCATCCACCAACACCAGGACCCCAGGAGTGTCTCAGCACCTCAGGTGAATAGGGAAGACACTAGGGCAGGCAGAATCACCAACCACAGAGCTTGGCTATGCTCTGGCTCTGCAGAGGAGACCTCCATTGGTCAGACCAGACCTCCCCCACACTTAACAAGCTAGCTCCTGGGTAAATCCAGGGAAACACAAAAAAACTTAATCTGGCCTCTGCTTTCTCACACCAGCCAGCTCAGTACCAGGTAAGCTGCAGCACTTTACCTTCTAGCTGAAAGAACCAGAGGCCACAACTCACAAAGCCTCAAGTTAAAGGCACAAGAACTGTGGCCCTAGAAGCAGAGATGTACTTTAAATGCCAGGAAAAGGATGACTATCATCATCAAGAGGAAGAAGCAAAGGAGGAAAGAAAAGACCATAGATTCTTTCTGTGGGGACAAGTACCAAAACAGGAATACCAAAGGGGTCAGCATTGAGACTGTACTCCCATCTGAAACTTCAGAAAGAACTATGAATTGATTGCAAGCACAAAGAGCACTCTTGGAAGGACTGAAGAAGGATTTTGAAAACAAATTAGGGAAATAGAAGAAAAACTGGCCAATGATTTTAAAAGTATGAAAAAAGAATTCATTGAAGAGAATAGCTCCTTAAAAAGGAATATTGGACAAATGGAAAAGGAAGCACAAAACCTAACTGGGAAAATTGGACAAATAGAAAAGGAAGAACAAAAACTAACTGGAGAAACTAACTCCTTAAAAGGAATAACTGGACAGATAGAAAAGGAGATGCAAAAGTTAACTGAAGAAAACAATGTAATAAAAATTAGAATTGGGTAAGTAGAAGCTAATGACTCTATGAGACATCAAGAATCAGTCAAACAAAATCTAAAGAATGAAAAGATTTAATAAAATATAAAATATCTAATTGGGAAAACAACTGACCTGGAAAATAGGCCCAGGATAGAAAATCTAAGAATTATTGGCCTACCAGAAAGCCAGGATGGAAAAAAGAGCATGGACAATATCTTCCAAGAAAACATCAAAGAAAACTTCCCAAAAGTCTTAGATCCAGAGGTTGAAATAGTCATTGAAAGGATCCACCATTCACCTCCTGAAAGGGATCCCAAACTAAAGACATCAAGGAATATCAAACTCCAGAATTATCAAATGAAGGAGAAAGTATTATAGGCAGTCAGAAAGAAACCATTCAAATAGTGAGGGGCTACAGTCAGGATTGCACAGGACCTTGCAGCTTCTACATTAAAAGATCAAAGGAATTGGCAAAGGAACTGGGACTACAACCAAGAATCAATTACCAGCAAAGCTTAGTATAATATTTCAGGCAAGGGGATGGACATTCAATAAAATAAGGGATTTCCAGACCTTCCTGATGAGAAGGCCAAAACTCAGTAGAAAATTTGATCTTCAAATGCTGGTCTCAGGAGAGGCATAAAAGGATAAACAGGGGAAAAATCCTTGTTACTCAACATGGACAACCTATTTTCATCCCTATAAGGGAAAATGATACTTGTAAATCTTGAGAATTGTATGTTTATTATGAAATATAAAAAGGATATGCATAGATAGAGGGAATGATAAATGATGTGATGATAAAAATGTTATTTAAGGGTGCAAAGGGATTGTAACAGGACATGTGAAAAGGAAGAGGCAGAATTACATCACAGGAAGAGGCATAAAATTATATTACAGTAAAGGGAAAGAGGGGAGAGAGATGAGCCTTGTTTGATATTTACTCTCATCTGATTTGGTTCAAGGAGGGAACAACAAACTTAGTGAAGTATACAATTCTAACTAGCTCTATAAACAGTAGGAGGGGAAGGGGGAAAGAAAAGGGAAGGGAATGCAAAAGGAAGGGAAAAAGTAGAAAGGGTAAAAAGAAGTAAAAGAGAGGGGGGTGAAAGAAGGAAGGGAAGACTGCTGGAGGTGGTGGTCAAAAATTAAAACTCTATTGTGGAAGGGAAGGGAAAAGGGAGAACTAAAAGCACAAACAGTGGGAAAGAGGATGGAAGGAAAGACACAGATAGTAATCATAACTGTGAATGTGAGTGGGAGGACCTCTTCCACAAAACTGAGATGGATAGCAGAATGGATTAAAAACCATAATCGAACAATATGTTGTTTACAAGAAACACATCTTAAATGGGGGAATACACAGAGTAAAGGTAAAAGATTTGAGCAGAATATATAACCCTAAATTCATCTGATTTAATAAAAGCAGGGGTAGCAATCCTAATCTCAGACAAAACAAAAGCAGAAGCAGATCTAATCAAAAGAGATAAGGAAGGAAACTATATCTTGTTAAATGGCACCATAGATAATGAAGCAATATCATTACCAAACTTATATGCTCCAAGTGGTATAGCATCCAATTTTTTTTAAATGGCTATTTGTTTATTTTTAGTTTTCAACATTCATTTCCCCAAAATTTTGAGTTCCAAATTTTCTCCTCATCTCTAACCTCCACCCACCCCAAAACATCATATATAATCTGATTGCCCCATCCCCCAATCTGCCCTCCCTTCTATCACACCCCTCTCTTCCCTTATCTCTATCTTCTCTCTTGTCTTGTAGGGCAAGATAAATGTCTATACTCCATTACCTGTATTTCTTATTTCCCAGTTGTATGCAAAAACAATTCTCAACATTCGTTCCTAAAACTTTGAGTTCCAATTTCTCTCCCTTCCTTCCTCCCCACTCATCTTCAATGAGAAGGCAAGCAATTCTACATAGATTGCATATGTGGTTTTGCAAACGACTTCCATAATAGTCACGTTGTGTAAGACTAACTATATTTTCCCCTCATCTTATTCTGCTCTCCATTTATTCTATTCTTGTGACCTTGTCCCTCCCCAAAAGTGTTTACTTCTAATTACTCCCTCCTCCCATTTGTCCTCCCTTCCATTATCGCCCCACCCCCATCCTGCTTATCCCTTTCTCCCCTACTTTCCTGTAGTGTAAGATAGATTTTCATACCAAATTGAGTGTGCATGTTATTTCTTCCTTAAGCCAAATGTGACGAGAGTAATTTTACTTTTTTCCTTTTACCTCCCCCTTTTCTCGTCCATTGAAAAAACTTTTTCTCACCTCTTTTATGAGAGATAATTTACATCATTCCATTTCTCCCTTTCTCCTTCCAATATATTCCTTCCTCACCCCTTAATTTTATTTTTAAGATATGATCCCTTCCTATTCAACTCACGTGTGTGTGTGTGTTTGTGTGTGTGTGCACAATCCCTCCAACTACCCAAATACTGAGAAAAGTTTCAAGAGTTACAAATATTATCTTTCCATGTAGGAATGTAAACAGTTCAACTTTAGTAAGTCCCTTATGATTTCTCTTGCCTGTTTACCTTTCCATGTTTGTCTTGATTCTTGTGTTTCAAAGTCAACTTTTCTATTCAGCTCTGATCTTTTCATCAAGAATGCTTGAAAGTCCTCTATTTCACTGAATGATGATTTTTCCCCTGAAGTATTATACTCAGTTTTTCTGGATAGGTGATTCTTCGTTTTAATCCTAGTTCCTTTGACTTCTGGAATATCATATTCCAAGCCCTTTGATTTGATAATGTAGAAGCTGATAGATCTTGTGTTATCCTGATTGCATTTCCACAATACTTGAATTGTTTCTTTCTAGCTGCTTGCAATATTTTCTTCTTGACCCAGAAACTCTGGAATTTGGCTACAATATTCCTAGGAGTTTCACTTTTTGGATCTCTTTCAGGATGTGATTGGTGGATTCTTTCAATGTTTATTTTGGTTCTAAAATATCAGGGCAATTTTCCTTGATAATTTCATGAAAGATGATGTGTAGGCTTTTTTTTTTTTTATGATGGCTTTCAGGTAGTCCCATAATTTTTTTTTAATTTTTATTTATGTAACTTTTAACATTCATTTTCACAAAATTTTGGGTTTCAAATTTTCTCCCCTTTTGTCCCCTCCCCCATCCCAAAACACCAAGCATTCTAATTGCCCCTATCACCAATATGCTCTCTCTTCTATCATCCCTCTCTACCCTTGTCTCCATCTTCTCTTTTGTCCTGTAGGGCCAAATAACTTTCTATACCCCTTTACCAGTATTTCTTATTTCCTAGTAGCAAGAACAGTACTCAACAGTTGTTCCTAAAACTTTGAGTTCCAACTTCTCTTCCTCCCTCCCTCCCCACCCCTTCCATTTGGAAGGCAAGCAATTTAATATAGGCCATATCTGTGTAGTTTTCAAATGACTTCCATAATAGTCGTGTTGTATAAGAATAACTATATTTCCTTCCATCCTATCCTGTCCCCCATTACTTCTATTCTCTCTTTTGATCCTGTCCCATCCCATTAGTGTCAACCTCAAATTGCCCCCTCCTCCCCACGTCCTCCCTTCCATCATCCCCCCTCCCACCCTGCTTATCCCCTTATCCCCCAGTTTCCTGTATTGTGAGATAGGTTTTCATACCAAAATGAGTGTGCATTTTATTCTTTCCTTTAGTGGAATGTGATGAGAGTAGACTTCATGTTTTTCTCTCACCTCCCTTCTTTATCCCTCCTCTAATAAGTCTTTTGCTTGCCTCTTTTATGAGATAATTTGCCCCATTCCATTTCTCCCTTTCTCCTCCCAATATATTTCTCTCTCACTGCTTGATTTCATTTTTTTAAGATATGATCCCATCCTCTTCAATTCACTCTGTGCACTCTGTCTCTATGTGTGTGTGTGCGTGTGCATGTGTGTGCATGTGTGTGTGTGTGTGTGTGTGTAATCCCACCCAGTATCCAGATACTGAAAAGTTTCAAGAGTTACAAATATTGTCTTTCCATGTAGGAATGTAAACAGTTCAACTTTAGTAAGTCCCTTATGACTTCTCTTTGATGTTTACCTTTTCATGCTTCTCTTCATTATTATGTTTGAAAGTCGAATTTTCTTTTCAGCTCTGGTCTTTTCATGAAGAATGCTTGAAAGTCCTTTATTTCACTGAAAGACCATATTTTTCCCCTGAAGTATTATACTCAATTTTGCTGGGTAGGTGATTCTTGGTTTTAGTCCTAGTTCCTTTTACGCCCTTTCCACACCCTTCGATCCCTTAATGTAGAAGCTACCAGATCTTGTGTTATCCTGATTGTATTTCCACAATACTTGAATTGTTTCTTTCTAGCTGCTTGCAGTATTTTCTCCTTGACCTGGGAACTCTGGAATTTGGCCACAATGTTCCTAGGAGCTTCTCTTTGTGGATCTCTTTCAGGCGGTATTCTGTGGATTCCTTGAATACTTATTTTGCCCCGTGGTTCTAGAATTTCAGGGTAGTTTTCCTTGATAATTTCATGAAAGATGATGTCTAGAGTCTTTTTTTGATCATGGTTTTCAGGTAGTCCCATAATTTTTAAATTGTCTCTCCCGGATCTATTTTCCAGGTCAGTTGTTTTTCCAATGAGATATTTCACATTATCTTCCATTTTTTCATTCTTTTGGTTTTGCTTTGTGATTTCTTGGTTTCTCATAAAGTCTAATTTTGAAAGAACTCTTTTCCTCAGTGAGCTTTTGAACCTCTTTTTCCATTTGGCTAATTCTGCTTTTTAAAGCATTCTTCTCCTCATTGGCTTTTTGAACCTCTTTTGCCAATTGAGTTAGCCTATTTTTCATGGTGTTATTTTCTTCAGCATTTTTCTGGGTCTCCTTTAGCAGGGTGCTGACCTGCTGTTCATGCTTTGACTGCATGTCTCTCATTTCTCTTCCCAGTTTTTCCTCCACCTCTCTAAGCTGATTTTCAAAATCCTTTTTGAGCTGTTCCATGGCCTGAGCCCATTGGGTGGGCTGGGATACAGAAGCCTTGACTTCTGTGTCTTTCCCTGATGGTAAGCATTGTTCTTCCTCATCAGAAAGGAAGGGAGGAAATACCTGTTCACCAAGAAAGTAACCTTCTATAGTCTTATTTTTTCCCTTTTCTGGGCATTTTCCCAGCCAGTGACTTGACTTCTGAATATTCTCTTCACACCCACTTGCCTCCAGATCCTTCCAGCCAGCACTTGGGGTCTGAGATTGAAATGCTGCTTCCCAGCCTCAGGGCTTTGGGTGGGGGCAGGGCTGCTATCCAGTGTGAGATAAAGTTCAGGTGCTCAGGTGGGGGCAGGGCCACCTCACGGGTCTCAGTTCCCTCAGGGGTTTTATGCAGAGACCTTCAACAATGGATCCAGGCTCTTGCCTGCTTGGGGAGCCCTGGTCTGCTCCCGCCTCTGCTGCTGCCTCCCGAGGGGGCCTGAGTTATAGGGGCACCCCACTCCCCTCTCGGCAAGCTGAGAAGACCCTCTCACCAACCTTTGAGGCCCGTGGGTGGAGGGACCTGCGTGGCCGCTGGAGACTCCATCCCTGAAGCCTGCTCATATCTGCTCCTCTAGGTGACACGCAGCCAAGGCAGGGCTGGGCTTGGCTCTGGGTCCACAGCATGATGGACCTTTTGTGAGAGGTTTTCAGGGCTCTCTGGAACAGAAATCTCCTCCACTCCATTGTTCTGTGGCTTCTGCTGCTCCAGAATTTGTTAGGAGTTCTTTTTTACAAATATTTTATGGGCTGTGGGTTTAGAGCTAGTGAATGTGTGTCTTTCTACTCAGCCATCTTGGCTCTGCCCCCCCAGTCCCATAATTTTTGAATTGTCTCTCCTGGATCTATTTTCCAGGTTAGTTGTTTCTCCAATGAGATATTTCACCTTATCTTCTATTTTTTCATTCTTTTGGTTTTGTTGTGTAATTTCTTGGTTTCTCATAAAGTCATTAACTTCCATCTGCTCCATTCTAATTTTTAAAGAACTATTTTCTTCAGTGAGCTTTTGAAACTCCTTTTTCATTTGGCTAATTCTGCTTTTTGAAACATTCTTCTCCTCATTGGCTTTTTGGACCTCTTTTGCCAATTTTGTTAGCCTATTTTTTTTTTTTTTATTAGAGTTAGCCTATTTTTAAAGGTGTTATTTTCTTCAGCATTTTTTTGGGTCTCCTTCAGCACACTGTTGACTTGTTTTTCATGATTTTCTTGCATCTCTCTCATTTCTCTTCCCAATTTTTCCTCCACCTCTCATACTTGATTTTAAAAATCATTTTTGAGGTCTTCCATGTACTAAGACTATTAAATATTTATTTTGGATATTTTGGATGTAGAAGCCTTGACTTCCTCTGATGTTCTTCCTCATTTGAAAGGATGGAAGAAAATACCTCTTCACCAAGAAAGTAATCTTCTGTGGTCTTATTTCCTCCCCCCTTTTTTGGGCATTTTCCCATCCAGTTACTTGACTTTTGAGTCCTTTATCAACAGGAGGGAATACTCTGGGCACCTGTAAGTTCTCAGTTCCTCCAAGGTAGCACAATCAAGGAAGAGGAGTTTACTCTTCTCCTGGCCTGCACGCTGGTCTGGGAGCAACCAAAAGCTTTTCTGCCCAGAATCTGTGAGTAGAATTCCCTTTCCACAACTTCCTCCAGCTCTACCATGCCAGTGCTCCTCCTCACCCCAGGGCTGTGCTCAGGGTTGAGGTTCAGATTAGTGAGCGCAATTCACCCAGGGGCTTTAGAAGGACAGCTCCAAAAATGGATGCTGCCACTGCAGTGGCTGCAGTCAGCAGTCCACATTGTGTTCCCTTCTCCTGAGTGAGATAGCAAATCTAAAAGAGGCAGTTGAGGTTAGAGAAATCACTCTGCCGACTTCCAGCAGCTGAAGATAAGCAAGACAGTCTGCTCTCTGGCACCATCTACAGGGTTCAGGGGAGCGAAGGACCAGGCTCATGAGTTAAGAATTCTAGGCCATCCAGAACAGAAAATGACCTATGTTGAGGGGCTGCAGGGAAGCAGGTCCATGATAGGTGAGGCTGTCAAGGGGCCCAGTCATTCTGGAAAACACTTTGGGACTGAGCATCCTAAGTGATTCTATTATGTGTGATGCCTTTTTACCCTTCCAGGTCCTGGCCCCAAGGAGTACAAAGAAAGAGGAAAAGATTTAGCATATATATATTCTATAACATACATGCTATATATAACATAACATATATATACTATAACATACATATGTAAGATTTCTGCATATGTATTTTAGCATCTTTTTTTTAATGGCAGTTAGAGCTAGGAAGGCAGTTGGCTGCTCACTAGTGTGAGTGAAAAAGCTTGTTTGTAATTTTGTTTAAGGGAGCCTGCCTGTGATTGTTGTAGTGGAGCTGGTTTGTGGGAAGCCTGGCAGGGGGAAGGCTTGGGGATGGTGTTGTCTTCTGCATTGTTATTGTGTATAGATTGTTGTTACTATTATGGATTTGGGTCTCAATAAATGTTTTGGTTCTGCCTTCCATATGAAGAGTCTTGTATTTCATGATTTTGAATCACAGTGGGATATCCATGGCCACCATAGGCACTGTGAATATCACATTGCTGCTAGAAGAGCCTTTATCAGATGCATGCTGTCTTGGGGAGGAAGGGGGAAGAGAGGGGGAGAAAATTAAAAACGTATGGAAGTGAATGTTGAAAAATAAAAACTAATAAAAAATAAATAAATAAATAAAGGAGATTACTCTATCCATACAATGAAAAAGCAAAGTGGAGAAAGCCCCAATATTGCGCAGACTCTAGATGACATGCATCTCAAAGTGCACTTTGTTCATTCAGGCTGTCTGTTGGTCTCTTGCATAGGAACACCAGTGAGCTGGATCCAGAATTGCACAGGAGGAGAAAAATAGACTATATTTCATTGGACAAGTTGTGTGATGCTTTCAGGCATTACAAACTGTCCATCTCATTAATGTCGGTTTCTACTGATGACATGCATGCTCACGAGTCATAGAATACCACAGTGCAGTGGGAGTAAAAAACCAAAGGAACAATTAAAGCAACAGAAAAAAACCCCAACACAATTAGGCCCCAAGAGCCTGCAGTGGGAGACCACCAATGAGGCCCAACGTGACCTGAAATGTATTATTAGGTGTGTATATAGAACAGGCAGGACATGACCAGACATGTAGTGAGAAGGAGAAATAACAGATGGGTGGACATTAGCAGGACATCAAGAGAACCAGAGGGAGGGTCATGGCAGATGGATTGATAGATGAGTATCAAGGGATAAAAAGTCCCTTTTTAGCCCCTAACTCACAGTTAGGGACCTGTTATATATGAACCTTGGGCTCTTCACCTATAAAAGTAAGAAGGTGGCATTAAATCATGTCTCAAGAAATCTCTCTTGTCCGTGGAATGTGGGCACTAGTTTAGCATGTGAGAAATGTCACAGTCTGCTTACTTCTTTCCCAAACCTAGAAGGCCCTTGCCCATTCCCTAACCATTTGAAGGGACAACAACTTTTGGTACACGGACATCAAGGCAGATTGCCCCCACACAAGTTGTGAGGGGAGCAAAGAGGAGGGATCTCATGGAGATAGATCACCAAAGGTCCTCATTTTTGCCTTCACAACAGTCCTGCTACATGTCCCTTTCTCTCCAATCACCCAGTTGTCACATGGTAGGTCTCCCTGCCTCCACTCAGTTGTCAAAGGGGCCTTCCTAAAATAAAGATCTGACTCTATCACACACCCAGCCCCCCATTTAATAAACTCCAGAGTATTCTATCACTTCTAGGGTCAAATAAAAAATCCTGTTTGATCCTTCATGCTCTCTGTAACCCAGCTGCTTCTGGGTTCCTGGGTTCCTGGCCAGGCTTCCCACATTTTGCTCCCCTCCACTTCCTTTGGGCCGGAGGGACACTGAGCTTTTGGCTCTTCTGCCCACAGGACTCCATCTCTCAGCTGTGCATGTTCACTGGCTGTCTGCCATGTCTGGAATGTGCTTCCTCCTCCCTTCTGCCTCCCTTAAGACACAGCTCAGAGCCCATCTTCTGCAGGAGACCTTACCAGGTCCCCCACCTGCCCACTGCTTTTACTGGCCTCCTGAGATGAACTCCCATTTACCTTCTATATACCTACTCAGCGCATAGTGGATTCCATGTTGTCCCTTCCATTGGACTGGGAGTTCCCTGAGGGCAGGGACTGTTTTGGCCTTTCTTTGTATCCCTACTACTTACCACAGGGCCTGGCACATAGTAGGTACTGGATAATTGCTGGTTGACTTGCTGAATTTACAATGCAAGGACCTAGGTTAGAAATCAAATTCTGACTGATATTACCTGCATGACTTTGGATGAGTCATTGAAAAGTTCTTTGCTTTAGTTTCTTCATCTGTAAAATGAGGTCTGGTGGATCTCTAAGGTCCCTCCCACCTCCTGATCTTGTAGCCCTCTAAGCTGTTCTACACACACAGAGGCAGTGAGTGTGTCAGGTGGCACCTGACTAGTGGGGAGGAGGGAGGTGTTGAGGAGGTACCTGGAATAGTTCTTCTGATGGCTATATCTAGTACAGCCACAGGGGGGCGATCTAGGCTTGATCAGTTCCAGTATCAAGGAAAATGCTCTTGGTCACCCCTCCCTTGTATCTACCCCTAGAAGTTTCATATTTTCTTAATATTCTGTCCCTTGGTAGCTCATTGGCTTCCCCTCAAGTGGTTCCCAGATCTCTTTTCCCTCCTTGTTGTGACCCCAAAGAATTGCTCACCAAGACATTCAATGCATCTTTTACTAATGAAAAGGAACAGATGACTGGCATCTGACAAGTCTTCCACATGGGTAGCAGCCCCTCCGGTGAAAATCGGCATGTTTTCTTCTCCATCCACCCTCTCTCCTGCACCTGTTTTTCACAGACACAGAGGAAGGCTTTTGGGGAGAGGGAGAAGTCTTTCAGCTAACGTCTAGTCTGAGGGTGAGGAACCGGCAGCCTCAAGGGCACATGTGACCCTCTAGTTCCTCAAGTGTGGCCTTTTAAGTGAGTCTAAACTTCACACTTCACAGAACAAATACTTTTATGAAGGGGATTTGTTCTGCAAAGTTTAAATTCAGTCAAAGGGCCACACTTGAGGACCTAGAGGGTTACATGTGGCCTTGAGGCTTCAGGTTCCCCACTGCTGGTCTAGTCCTTCAGGATGAGTTTCAAATTCTCCTGGGAAATGAGAAATTATCTCATTGACACCATCTTCATCTCCCTAGCTGTTAGTCAATCAACAACTGCCTACTGTGTGCCAGGAACTGTAGTAAGCCCTGAAGATATGAAGAATAACCGAAACTGTTCCTGTTCTCAAGGACCTTACGGTTTGTTTCAAACCAGTATGTGAAACTCCTAGGCAACCCCTTGGTGAGTCCTGCCTTGCTGTCTCTACATCACATGCTGTCCCTGGAGACTCCCCTCCAGCACTGCCCCATGTGGTCAAGTGACTTCTGGGCATCTTCTCCTGGCAGCAGCACCTTCCTCTGCCCACACCCCACCCAAGAGGAGGGAGAATACCTCAAAAGCATGTGAGGCAAGCTCCAATCCAAGCTGAAACACCCAGAATGTCTTCTACCTTTTAAAAAAAGTGTCCACAGGCTCACAAATGGATTCCATTTGACCTCTGAGTCCTGAGTCTTTTACCTCCAATTTCTGCCTTCCTCAGAACCTAGAGATATCAAAGTACAGAAGTAACCTAATGCTCCCCTGTATGGGAGGAGACTGAGGGAGAAGGGGCCACATGCCTTTGATCACAATTGGTTTTTCTCCAGAGCACTGCCAGGGAGTTTGGTGAGCAAACCAGGTGAGTGGAGAGTTCCTTTCTGATGCATGGGCTAACCCATGGACTGCACAGTCACTAAACTGAGGGACTCTTGGCTCACTGACTGGGGTCCCCTAGAACTCTTCTCTCTCCACTGATCTCTAGGGTAAGCCATTTTCCTCATCCTTGCTGCCTGGGAATGGCATTTTTCCTGGAAGATGCTCGACCAGAGGCATAACCAGGGTAGGATCAATAGAGCTTTGTCTGAAGAGGAACCAAATGCAGAGAGGGTCATGTTGGTGCCAGAGGATGGTGATGAGCAGCTTCAGGCCTGGGGGTGGGAGGGTGACCAGGCTAATACTGCAGGCTCCATTCTAAAACCCATTTTTGTATCAGGATCTGGGGAAACTAAATTCAAGAATCTCATCTTCTCTCAGGGTCCTGCCAACCAAGAAAAGGGGGTACGAGGATGCTTAAGTCAAATGCTCTAAACCTAAGCACCTATGGGTATGTGGGCTCTGTGTGTCTACATATTGTCTCCCCCCTTAGTTTGTGACCTCTTTAAAGGCAGAGACACCCTTAACATCCAATATGGACTCTTAGAACCATATACAGAGATGATGGTGAAGATGGAGAATGTGCGATAGATACCATACAGTTACCATCTTATTCCAACCATTTTATCAGAGAGAACTGAGGAAGATGCCTTCATGGCTTATGAACGGGTTGATATCTAGGTTTGGAGCCTACAGGATTGAGAATGGTAGTGCCTTGGACAGGGAGGTGTGGAAAGGTTAGTGTTTGGGGATAAAGCCTATGAATTCAGTTTTAGACGTGTGGAGTTTAAGGTGTCCACAGGCCATTTATTTCTAACTGTTCCCTAGGCAATCGGAGATGGGAGACTGTAGGTCAGGAGAGACGTTAGGGCTGGACAAATAGATTGGAGAACTATCGGCATAGAGATAAGAAATCAAACCATGAGAGCTGATGAGATTACCAAGTGAAATAATATAGAGGGAGAAGAGAAGAAGGCTCAGCATAGACCCCTGGAGGAAGCCAGGAAAATCCAGCAAAGGAGACAGAGAAGAAGTCATCAGACAGGTAGGAGGAGAAATGAGACAGTGAGGTCGGGAAAACTTAAAGAGAAGAGATTATTAAGGAGGTGAGGGTAAGTGACAGTGTCAAAGGCTGCCAAGAAGTCCAGAAGGGCAAAGCCTGTGAAAAAGCCATTAAATTTGAGAACTAAGAGATGGCTAGGAGCTTTATAAAATTGGAGTTTTATTTCAGTTCAGTTCTAAATTCTCTCTCTCTCTCTCTCTCTCTCTCTCTCTCTCTCTCACACACACACATACACACACACACACACTCTTTACCCCTCCCCTACATACTGAGAAAAACAAAATCCATTATAAATATCTATAATCATGGAAAACAAATTTCTTCTAAAACTATGTCCAAAAAAACGTAATAAAAACAAAGAAACAGAAAACATGCTTCAGCATCCACTCTGAGTCCCTTTGTTCTCTCTCTGGAGGTGGGCAGCATGTTTCATCAGGAGACCCTCGGAATTGTGGTTGCCCATCACGTTGATCAGTTACGAAGTCCTTCAAAATCGGTTACATTTACAATATAGTTTTTCTATAATTTATTCTGCTGTCTCTGCTCATTTCACACAACACTAATTCATACAAATGTTTTCAGGTTTTTCTGAAACCACGCTCTTCATCATTTCTTTCAGCACAAGGATGTCACAGTGCTTTCATGTATCATTGTTTGTTCAGTCATTCTTCAGTTGATGGGCATGTCCTCAGTTTCTACTACTTTGCCACCGCAAAGGAGCTGCTCTAATTATTTTTGTATGCCTGCGTCCTTTTTCTCTTTCTTTGGTCCCTTTGGGGCATAGTAAGTATGTACTTATAAGGAGCAGTATGTTTAGATCAAAGAATGTGCACAGTTTAATAGCTTTGGTAGCCTAGCTTCAACATGCTTTCCAGAATGGCTAGACCATACTGCGTTAGTGCCTGTGTCTTCCCACGTCCCCTCCAGCATTTGTCATTCTCCTATGCTGTCACCTTAGCCATGCTGGTGAGTGTGTGTGGGGGGGCAGAGTTGTTCACATTTATATTTTTCTAATTACTGGTGATTTAGAGAACCATTTTCATATGGCTATTGATAGCTTTGATTTCTTCCTCTGAAAAATTGTCTATTCATATCCTTTGATTATTTATCAGTTGAGGAATTTCTTCTATTCTTGTGAATTTGACTCAGTTCTCTATACATTTTAGAAGAGACCTTTACCAGAAAAAACATGCTGCAAAGATTTTTTTCTGCCATTTCCTGCTTTTCTTCTATTTTTAGCAGCATTTATTTTGTTTGTGAAAAAAGCTTTAATTTTACATATTCAGAATTATCCATTTTACCTCCAGTGAACTGTTTTCTGTGTCTTGTTTGGTCATAAACTCTTCCCCCATCCATATATCTGACAAATAGTTTCTTCCATGATCCAATAATTTGTGTATGGTGTCAGTCTTTATGTCTAAATCATGTGCCTGTTTTGAGCTGATCCTGGCATATGGCATGAGATGCTGATCTGTGCCTACTTTTTGCCAGACTACTTTCAAATTTGCCCAAAAGTTTTTGTCAAATAGCTCCCCCATGGCTGGGATCTTATCAAACACTAAGTTACTATCCTCATTCATTTTTGTAGCTGGTGTACCTGCTCTCTTCCACTGATCACACTCTCTGTTTCTTACCAATTTGTTTTGACAATTACAGTTGTGTCTCTAGTTTGAGATGTCACATGACTAGGCTTTCTCACTTCCCTTTTTAAATCTATTCCTTTGATATTCTTGATCTTTTTGTCTCTTCAGTTGAATTTTATTAGTATGTTTTTCAGGCTTATTAAAATAATTCTTTGACAGTTTCATTGGTATGACACTGAATAAATTGATTGATTGATGTAACATTGTCATTTTCATTCTAGTGGCTTGGCCTACCCATGAACCTGCACAGGAAAAGTATTTTGTAATTGTGGTCATCTAAGTGCCATTTTACAGTGGAGGAGTCTGAGGCAGGAGTCCAATGACTTACCCAGGATCACACTGCTAGTAAATGACTGAGGTTAGATTGGAATTTAGACCTTCCAGACTCCAAGGACCCTGCTCTATCCACTGTACCACTCCAACTATCAAGCTGTCTCTAATCTGACTTCTAAGCCTGAAATCCCAGTGCCTTTTGGAGTCTGTTACCTCACACAACTGATTAAACATTGAAACCCCTAGAGTTAGCCCCCCTCCCCCCTCCATCTGGGCTAATCTCCTCTCCTTTCCAAGGTGGCTCCCCCAAGGCCATGCTCAAGCGCAGTCCTTCCCACCTGGAATATCCTCTCCCACTTTCAGCCCAAGATTAAAGTTTCCCATACAGGCTTCTTTTCTTAAGAGAAATGGTGTCCAGGTGCTTTTGAAGAGACAGACTCTGACAGAAGCTGAGAACCAAGGCAGAGAAATTCCTCTATTCCCTCACCTGCCTCCAAGGAACCCTCCATGACTCCCAGCCATGTCCTTCCATGCCATTGCTATGGCTGACGAAGACCACACATTTCATGAACCAATGTCTTTATTTTAACTCCATCTGTTGCCCAAGCAGGGGCCTCCAGGTTCTGACTTGGCAGCCCCTGAATCTATACTAGTCTAGAAATACCAGGGTCCCCAGTGTGAGGAGCACCAATCCAAGCAGGCCCATTTGAATGAAGTAGTTTGATGGAATCCTGGGGAGTGAACCCTAGAGGGACAGAAAAGACTGCTCAGATCCATGAGTATAGCTAACTGAGTACAGGGGAAACTGGGAGGCTGACTACATGAATCTAAGGGTATAGGCAGCTGGGAGGAGAGGGATAGATTCTGTACTGTGTTTAAATTTTATTAAAGGAGAAAATCAAATACCATGATATTTTTCAAATATTGGGAGCTAGAAAGCATTCCAAGTTCCCAAAACAGTTGTAGGCTAGGATACCTGGCTATAGGAGGGATGAGAAGGGACAAAAAGGGCTAGAGGGTAAGATGCCTAGCTACCAAAAAAGGTCAAAATCCAGGGGCCCGGGTGCTGGGGACCCTGAGCAGTCTGTGGGACAGGAAATGTGGTTAAATGAAAGGGTAAGACAGATAGTGTTCAAGTTTCTGGGGCCCCTCACCTGACCAACTAATGAGCAAAGGGCCACTTTTCTGACACAGGAGGTGTGACATGGTAGGTCTTCTGACCGGAGGTGCCAAACTGAGGGGCTTTGAAGAGGAAAGTCAGTCCAGGCCTGGGCAGAGCTGAGGGACTGAAAGGAGTCCTAGGAAGCTCACAGGATAAAGAGTCAAACTCCTTCCTCCCAGGTGGCCATAGTAGTGCAGGCTTACACTGGTGCCTGGTGCCTGCCACCCCCACTGGACTCAGTATTGCCCCTAAACAGGACTCTGGCAAGATTGTTGAAGAAGCTCTGTCCCCAAACTCCAAATTGTTTGGTGTTTTTCCTCCTCAATGTCTTCATTCCCAATGTGAGTTGATAGAAAAAACCTGAGTTAGGAATCGATAGACTGAGGCTCCAGTTCTAGCTCCGTTCCTGACCTGCTGCGTGACCTCAGGCCAATGACTTTCCCTCTTTTGGGACACAAGTTCTTCATCATGAAACAAGTGGCTTAGACTGGATCTCTGCAGCCC
Organism: Notamacropus eugenii; assembly: GCF_028372415.1. Lineage (NCBI taxonomy): Eukaryota > Metazoa > Chordata > Mammalia > Diprotodontia > Macropodidae > Notamacropus > Notamacropus eugenii. Next base: position 327,920 of record NC_092878.1, on the reverse strand, counting down.
CTTCCAGCTGGAACATCTGGGACTCCATCATTCCATGTATGTTTCTTGGTCTCTGACTCTTTCATTGTCTTGTTGTTTCTCTGAGCCTCAGTTTACCATTAAGAAATGACAGAGTTGAGTTCCATCTTTGAAGAGCCCTTCCAGCTCTGAAGTTCTCACATTTTAAGTAGTCACAGGAGCCACTGCGGATATGAAACCTCCTCTGTCCCATAAGAGCCCCTTCAAATACTGGAAAACTGCAACCACTGTCATCCTGCCCCATCACAGTTTCCACAGGTCTTCTACTTCCTAAAGATCACCTCTCCTCAGCTTGGTTTCCCATCCTGCCCCCACTCTGGTCACCCCTTTGGGACACAGTTCAGCTTGTCCGTGTCCATGCACACATCCATGTGGAACTAAAATCCAGGCTTCTTGATCCTGGGGCAAGTCAGAGCTCTTCCCTTTTCCCTCCTCCCCTCCTACATGTGCCCCCTCCCCCAAATGAACACCTTCCTCTGCATATGGTCTGATTAAGGCAGAGACTCAGTTTTCTTCATTATGAGACAGAGATATGAACCCGTTCTGTGCTCTTACTAGGACCTGCATCTCTGTTTCGGCACAGTCCTCTGGCATGAAGGAATCCTTCCTGGGAGGAGGGAGAGTTCCCCTATTGATCCTTGCTTTCTATGACTGAAGTCACAGCACCATACTCCCCTAGAAGAGGAGTGGCTGTCAATAAGCTAAGTCCTTTCCAGGTCCCACATGATGTCTAGGGAGAGGCCCCTGGGCAGGCAGAGACTTCAAAGAACTCTTTCATGAGCTTGAATGCTGACAACACCTTGGAGAACCACAGGAATCAGTTTAATTCCAAGCTTTATTGGCAATTTGGGATGAGGGATACCAAGACAAGGGGAAGAGGCCCCCATTTCCAACTCAGACACACACACTAATGTAGAGGATAAGTCACAGGAGCAGCACTGCATGGGGAGCACAAAGATCTGGGTTCATTCTGCAGGAAGGGAGTGCTCCAGGGAGAGGTGCATTCCTGCTGGGGGGTTCTCCAGGGGAACATGTGTTTCTGTGTAACAGTAAGCACCCCAACATACACAGAGGGGCCTGTTATCAGAGGTTCTTAGATTTGCATTCATAAAAGGAAAGATAACTTTTGAGAGGTTAACAATCACTTTAGTCAAGCACATGTATCATTCACCTTATTCAGAGGAGTCAGTACGCTGACAGCTCCCAGGACACCTGTGAGGGGACATGTGGCTCTGGGGGCAAATACCCTAGTCTAGTGCTTGAGGGCTGGGGGACATTTTCCTTGGATCCAGGGCCTAGGGATGATGAGCAGGAAGAAGCAGAGTGGCTGCCAGAGGTCTTCAGTCACTGCCAGCATCCAAGTGCTGGGGAAGGGGCAGCCCTGGGTCTCACCGAGGACCCAGAGGATGGAGTTCCTGCCAATGCCCAGGAGCTCTCTTTGTGGTCAGTGTAACCCAAGAGCCCCCATCCTATGGAAAGCTGGGGGGAGGATGCAACACCTCCCAATGCATAGGAGCTCTCCTCCTGGTCAGTGTAGCTCAAGAACCCTCACCCTGTATAGAGTTTGTGTAGGGGCAGAAGTAAACACAGCCTAGGCCTTACCCTCAGGAGCTTCTAATCTGGTTAGAGTCAATCACTCTAATATACAAGCAGCTGTCCATACAACAAACAGAAGTGTGCACAAAGGGCTACTTGAGGCCTGTGGATGGAATGACAATTTCCAAATGAGGTGCTATGTGAAGCCATCTTGGAAGAGGTGATATTTGCTGAGCAGGGTCTAATAGGATGAACAGGATTTTTGATGAGTTGGTGATGGAAGGGCATTGAGGGCAGAGGGAATAGTATGGACAAAAGTATAGAGGTAGGAAAGTATAGTATGTGGACTCATAGGACAGAGATAGATTATCTTTTCATGGGAGTGGGAAATAGCCCTCATTTGCTAACCATTTGGACGGACAGAAGCATTCAGGCTTGGGGACTTGTCCAAAGGGGAAGTAAGACACTTTCCTGCCTCTGGGGCAATTGTTTTCCTCAGTGAAATGGACCTCTGCCCCTTACCCTCACTTAGTATGAGGAAGAGGTTGGCCCTTTTAGAAGAAAAGTCTTCTCATTCCCTTACCTATGATGCCCTGAGAATCCTACAGGACACTGAACCTGTTACAGGGTCTTTAGAGATGAAAACCCTTCTTTACAAATTCAGAAGATGAGACCTAGAGAAGTGATAGGACCTGCCCAAATCCTAACATCAGTAGCAGAAGGAGATTTGTCCTCAGGTCCTCTGCTTCCTGGTGGAGGGATGGTGAATGGGACAGTATGGCTGAGGTTGAGAGGGTTTGAGGGCACTGATGAGAAACAACGCTGGGAGGGCATGCTGCTGCCAGATCCTGGACGATAAGTCCTCAATGTCCTTATAAGTCCTTACTGGACAAAGTGCCCAGTAAGTCATTGGGACCACACCCCATGAGCTGGTCCTGGAGCTCAGCAGAGAAGCCTTCACCACAGTCAGCTGGAATCTTACTGGGACAGCTCAGAGTGGAGAAAGTCTAGGGGAGTAGACACAATATCTTTGTCTGCCTTTGTCTCCCTGGAGTGTTTTCTTCTGGGTCACAATGGTCTTACCTAAAAATCTTTATTCTTTTTAAACTGCCCTTCTCACTTCCTTCCTCTTTACCTCTAGGTCCAGCCTCTGACAGCTGGCTCCTAATTCCCATCCACCCTCCCCATCCAGAAGTATGAACCATGTGTCATCTAGACTCTTCCAGGGGAGCCAGGAAAGATTTCCTGTTAGCATATTTACAATCAGCTCCCTGACCAGTTATACTGCAATCAGTCATTCAATTAATTAACAAACACTTGCTACCTGCCAGGCTCTGTATGGAAGGATCCCTGGGTTGCATATTGGCTTAGAAAACCACATATTAGCATTATTTGTGTTTTATTGCAACTTTATTTTGTAAAATATTTCCAAATTACATTTTAAGTGGTTCCAGTTGTATTTGACACCAGTACTAGATGATTAAGATCTGAGGCTCAGTTCAATCAAAGGAGAAAGAGAAAGTCTAGAATTCCTGCTTTTTTTCATCCTCCTCATTTTTTTCCCTTTTTCTTTTCGTTACTCTTTATTGAGGCAAGGTATTTTTTCTTCACTTCTTGTATTTCCTGGGTCAGGATAATTGTCCAATCAAATCCTGAAATTTAGGAAATGGTGGAAGGTCTTTTGGAAGATCCCTAGGTTTGGAGCAGGTGGAGTGGTGTGGGATGGGACCAGGGGTTTCTGGTTTCCCCAGAAAAAAGGCTAGCTTTCCCTAAAAGACAAAAAAGCCTGCCTTAGGATCTGATTGGCTTTTGTCTCCCATGACGTAGTTTCCTGGTGACCTAAGGACACCTAAAGTCCCATCCACAGGGAGCAATGGCTCCTTCCACATGATGGCTTCTTTGGAGTCACCATAGCCTATCTGGTTGACCAGAGAAGTTTCCACCTGGACATGAGAGAAGCCCTATTCAGAAAAGTGTCACCAGGTCCTTGGTTCACAGCCTTGCTGTCTTAGGGCCAAGTCAACCTCCTTTCTTTAATGCTCAATGATTTTTGAGGACCTCATTTCATCCCAGCATTGAACCTAAACCTGAGCTAGCTGTGGCTAAGCATGTCCCTAACTAGAAGAGGGGACCAGAACCTGAATATCTTTGAAAACAAGGACCCCAGGAGAGTGCAGGGAATCACTGGAAAGGATGCAAAGACCAAAGCCATGCCTCTTGGCCCAGGTCTTTTCCCATGATCTCTTTGTCCTCTCATCTCCTCCCTCTGTCCTCACTCACAGTGGTCCTGGTGACCTGGGCTCCTGACAAGCTGAACAACCCAACACCACCAAAGCTGTGGCCTCACATCTGATGTAGTCACTAATGCCCAGCTCGCAGCCAACAGGAACCAGTTGTAGCTCTGATTTTTCTGTAATTTTCTGTATTTTATTTTGAATTTGTGAAATAAAAGTAAGATTTTCCATAACATAGAAGAAAAAGAGATTGCCCATGAAACTGCAAATCTATTAGGTACAACGTGCTGTTCCTAGTAAGTATATAATAAAGTTACCATGTAATTTTATCCCTTTATTCTTCCCCTCTCCCAGCCTTAGAGATGGTTACCATTAGACACAAGTGTGTGGGTGCATGTGTCTGTGTGTGTGTGAGTGCGTGTGTAAAAGCATTCTCTGGATGCTTCCATTTATCCGTTCTTTCTCTGTATGCATACAGCTCCTTCCTTCACAGATCCTTTGGAGTTCATCTGGGTACTTACAGTAGTCAAAATGACTTAGTCACTCAAAGTTGTTCTTAAAATAGAATTGCTGACAGTGTATGTGACATTCTCTGGGTTCTGCCCACTTCGCAAGTCTTTCCATGTTTTCATCATTTCTTACAGCACAGTAGGATTTTATAATCATCATGTAACACAACTTGTTCAGCCAGTCCTCAACTGATGGGGATCCCCACGATTTCCAGTTTGTTGCAGCCACAGACAGAGTCGCTATAAATATTTTAGAACATCTAGATTCGTTTCCTTTCCCCCCAATGATCTTTGCAAAAAGGCCTAGTAGCAGTATTGCTGGGTCAAAGGTTATAGACAGTGTCATAACTCTTTACTGATGAATTCATTTGTTGGTAGTTACTGTCTGTCATGCATATATATGTATTCATAGCTATGGGTGTATGTATACACTCACTCATAGACACAAAAAGTGCTGAAAGGTAACTACACGCAGTTGTATTTCCCTCATCATTCTGACATAACCTAGATCAGGGCATCTTAAATTTTTGTGTCATCTGGTGAAGCTTTTAATAAAAGTCTTCTCAGAACACCAGTGTGGTTTTTGAAAATTGATGGTTAGGGTTAAGGTTAGAATAGTCAAAGGAATGATGACATTTCAACCAGAAGTTAGCCAAAATAGACGTATTTTTTTCCCATCCAAGTTCACAGACCCCCTGAAAACTCTCATCAGATTGCACAGGGATCAGTGTATACAGCTTATCTGATATAGATAAATATATCTTCTACTTTGAAGCTGAAGTCCCCTTCTCACTGGAACCTTCCCTGGGTGTCCCAGACTAGCTTCTCTGAACACCATGGCTGACCTAGCCTGGACTTCAGAAGCTGCATCTCAACATTATCAAGCAGATTTTCCTTTCTTAGAAAAGTCCTAGAGATCAGAGGAATGGACTTGGGGATTGGAGCCAGGCAGGCCAACAGCCTTGATTGAGTCTCCTCTGGAGTAGGTGCTGTCCTAAGCAGCCAGACCTGAGGGCCTCGAGGCCCTTCAGACTCACATTTATGAGCCTGGGAAATCCCCAAGCTCCCCAGGAAGTCTGGAGGCCTCAGGGGCTGGTTTGTCTGAGGATGTCCCCATCCCTCCTGTGTTCACACTTGTCAGGTCAGAAGAGAGGACACTCTAATTCTGAATCCTGTAATACCATGAATATTTACTGGGTGGAAGGCTGGTCTCTGCTCAGGAGATGAATGATTGACCACACTGGGAGGAATTCTTAGGGCTCTGAAGGATGAAAGTCATCATTTCAGAGTATTACGATTATTGAACATCTGTTTGGAATCGGCAGAATCACAGGAATTAGCACTTGAAGCAATAATAAGTGTTCATTTCCGTCATAAGCCTTGCCGAGCACTTTTGTAAATATCATCTCTGTGGATCTGGATGGAGGGACTACTGTGACTCCCTCCCCCCACCCCGATTCCTCTGGTGAGAGGTTAAGTGACCTGCTCAGGGTCACAAAACTATTAAGTGTCTGAGATGGAATTTGAACTCAGGTCTTCCTGCCTCTAAGTCAGAGACTCCACTAACTGAGCCATTTTCTGCTATAAATGAAGGAAGTGAGTTCCCATGGAAGAAGTGTCCTGTCCTCTCACAAGACTTCCAGTCCCCAGGATGAAAATACTGCTTTTATATCTCCGATGAAAATGACAAAACAGAGAGAACTGCACCTCTTTGAAGGTCGGTGGGAAGGGAAGCTGAGGGAAGACCTGTGGGTGGGCAGCCTATGGGCTAGAGACCCAGCAGCTGATCTGGCATGGCTCCAGGCCCAGGAGGAGTGTGCAGCCTGGGCTCTGTTTGAAGCCCTAGAAGAAGTACCAATAGACCACGTCCCCATGTGCCCCAGAGGAGTACAAATCAAAGACAAATGTCTGCCCCTTCACCATGTACAATACACTGCTCCCCACAGGCTCTTTCCCCTCTGGGCTGAGCCCCCACCTGCACTCACAGACTTAGCAGAGCAAATAAAAGGCCTCTCAGGCATCTCCAGACTTTCATTTATTTCCTCCTTCATGTGGCTGGAACATCTCCCCATGGTCATCCTGTCCCCCACGATCCCCCACCCAAATGTGAAACTCAGCAGAGATTGTGGAGAAAAGCTGAAGACTCCAGAACAGTGATGCATTAGGCTGTTTTAGCTGTCAGACAGATCCCAGAGGTCAGGGTAGCACCACATGTGAAGGAGGCTCATTCCCAAAGTAGACAGAAAGACAGGAGGGAGGAGAGGAGGGAGGCCTTAGAGAATAGGGTGAGGGCCCTGATGAGGCTGCCCTGGGCTTGGGCCAGTAGGATCCAGGGAGGATCCCAGGGGTCAGTGTGGGGGAGAGAAGCCAGGGGTCAACAAAACAACCCAGGGACTGCAGACTGGTTTTCTGTCTCAGGTCCATGCCAGGTAATTCTCTCAAGGTGAAGAAGGAAAGACAGATTCATGGGGATCCTCCAAGTGCCCTCTGGCCTCTAGCCTCTCATCATTCTGCAGGGCCAGCCTCCCCACCCAGCTCATCCTCAGCCCAACCTCCTACAGACCCTCCTCTTTGCTTGGCCCCTCCCTCCTTCCAGACCCTAGAGTCTCACCTTTGGTTGTGAGAGAGACATCTGACCCCTGTACACTGTCATTGTCTAGAGACAAAGGAGGGAGCCAGTCAGGGACATGCATCCCAGAACCAGGGTATAGGAAGGGAAGGGGACACTAAGGGAAGGCTACTGGTCTAGGCCTCTCCTCTGCCTTCTCATTGCTCAGGTCCCAGAGACACCATGGGCTGGCCCCTTCTTTCTACCCTCCATGTCTACCCTTCACTTACCTGCAGCTGGAACATAATCATCTCCTTTTCCACCTGGAAAAGAAAACAAATTTCCAGTGAGGAATCCGGGAGAGGAGACCACACTAGGGTCTCAGAAGTTCAAAGATTTGTCTTGGAGACAACAAATAATCATGACTGCACCCCCATGTTCCACACCCCTCCAGCCTCTAGATCCAAGAGGAAGAGAGAAAAGACTCCCAAATGGGCACTTCCCCCCTCCAGGCCTGTCTCCAATAGTTTCCAGGGCTGGTCTACAACTCCCAGCCAGGGAGACACCCTGGCCTTTGGGCAGAGATCCCCATGTTCATGTCTGAGCTGAGGCTGAAGCAGATTCCCCACTCAGCCCCTTTCCTTCCAGGCATCCTCCGGAGAAATGGCTTTCAGTTGCACATTTGTTTATCAACACTCTTACGGCCCATCTGACCACCTCTTAGACAGGAAGGGGAGGATTTGAGGACACAAAGACAAGCTGTCAGGTCAGGGGAAGACTGGATCCCCATGGGGCCTGATGCCTAATGACCCCTCCCAGTCCAGTCTACCTGAATGCTTCTTTCTCCAGATTCCAGCAATGCCTGCAGGGAGCAGGAGGAGGCCTGCAGCAATGCTTCCCACAATGTACCAGGTGGATTAGGACTGTGGCTCTGAAATGGAAAAGGGAAATGAGAGGCCCTGATCCCTGTCTGGCCTGAGAGTCAGTAACCCCTCCCCCACCATGCCCCATAACTCCCCCTCCATCTGGTCCTGTGGAGGGGTGACTTTTTCCCAGTTCCTCCTCACCGTTCTTACCCCACTCCAAAGTGAGGGGCTCAGGTAGTCTCTCGTCCTGAACTTGGCAGGTGTATTTGCCATCCTGGCCTGAGGTCACGTTCACAGCTACCCACTTCTGGAAGGTCCCATCTCCTGCAGGCCTGGTCTCAATAAACTCCATGTCCTGGGGCTGTTCCTCTCCATCCCTCAGCCAAGTCAGGGAGATCTCCTTATGGTAAAAGTCTTGGACCTAGCACCGCAGCATCACCTCCCCATGGAGGGCATTGTGGCAGGTCACTCTGGTAGAGGGCAGACTGGAGGCAAAGGTCAGAGGCATTACCAGGCTCTCCTTCCCCCTCCCTTCCCTCCCATCATCACTCCAGGAGCTCAGGGCTCTTGTGCTCCCAGCTTGAACCAGAGAAAAAGAAGGGTTAGGGCTAGAGTCCACCCTCCCCTCTAGCCCTCCTCAGTGAGACCCTTTCCCCCTTAGAAGTTGGGGAGAAAATGTCCCTAGCCCAGATTGAGGGAGTCTCAGGACTGAAGAAATCTGGACAAATGTGTACAGACCTCTGTTCTGCTTCTAGCATTTCTCCTGGAGTTGTGGGCAGCAAACAACATATCCAGTATTCCTCAGCCCTTTATGAAGCCATACTGGATCTCAGGTACATGACCATCTTCCAGGTGAAGGATCAGTCTATTAAGGAGGATTCTAGCAGGAATCTCACCACCAACGAATAAGAGAGAGACCTCTCTGTGATTGACACAGGACAGACTATTTTCTTTACCTTTATAGAGATGGACAATGGAAGTTTCTTTTAATTCCTGGGGGACAACCTCCTCTTGCCATATAACCCAGAAAATTTCAGTCAGATTTTGTATGAGCACTGGACACTCCTCCCCTACCTTGTAAATCTCAGCTGGAATAGAATCAACACCAAGTGCTTTGCCACACAAAAGGAGCCTAATGGCATTTGAAACCTCTTCTTCAAGGGGAAGGAGAAGTTCCAGACCTCAAATTCTATTATAAAACAGCAGTCACCCAAACCATCTAGTATTGGTTAAAAAATAGAAAGACTGGTGGGAGACTAGACAGGAATCAGAAACAATGGAACTCAATAGCCCAGTGTGTGATGGAGTGGAAAATATAAATTATCTAGGAAAATGCTCTTTATTTGATTAAAAAACTTGCTGAGAAAACATCTTAGACTATATTCTGTGATGCATTCTAACTAGATAATCTCAATACTACAGATCCTAATATAAAAATTAATAACAATAAATATATAATAATAGCTAACACTGATATGGTTTACTATGTGCCAGGCACTGGATTAAGGACTTTACAATTATTATCTCAGTTGATCCTTGCAACGACCAGAGAGATAGGCGGTATTGTTACCATCATTTTACAGCTGAGAAGACTGAGGCAACCAGATTAGGTGAGGAAATCATATACCTGTCACAACTTTGAGTTTTTAACCAGAGATAGAGGTAATTTTAAAAGATAGAATACAAACTTTTGATTACATGAAACTGAAAAACTTCTGTACATACAACATTAATGCATCTCGCATAGGAAGTGGTCAAATGGGAGAAAATCTTAGTATCAAATTTCTCTGATAAGGGTTTTGCCATCCAAGAAATATAAACTCTCAAGCAAATAACTGACTCAAAGCCTCAAAAAATGCTCCAAATCACTTTGACCCAGCTATTCAATGACTGGGTTTATACTCTGAGTTCAAATCTGACCTCAGACACCTCTGAGCTGTGTGACCCTGGGCATATTACTTCATCACTTTCTGCCTCAATTTCCTCATCTGTAAAATGGGGACCAGAACAGCATCTACCTCACAGGGTTGTTGTGGGAATCAGATGAGACAACACTTGTAAAGTCCTTAGCATGTGCCTGGCACCTAGTAGGCATTTAATAAATGCAAGAGGAAAAGGACCCATATGTTCAATCAAACTTGGCAATAGTTCTTTTTATGGAGCCCTCAAACTGGGAGCTAAAACCATGCCTTCCTATTGCAAAATGTTTGTGAACCAAAGTGTGCCAATGTGCCGCCATATTGTTGCCGCTGTTGTTCAGCCATTGCAGTAGGTCCGACTCTTTGGGACCCCATTTGGGGTTTTCATGGCAAAGACTCTGGAGTGCTTTGTCATTTCCTTCTCTAGCTCATTTTTCAGATGAGGAAACTGAGGAAAAGAAGAGAGGAGAGATACAGAGTCAGACAGAGTAGTTCCGATTGGTTAAAATTAAAATCACTCCCGAACATCAGGTTTTAGGAAAAGAAAATGAAAAATCCTGAGGCAGGATCCAGTGGGTCTTTAGAATCATCACTAAAATCTCAATTGTATGTGTGTGTGTGTGTGTGTGTGTGTGTGTGTGTGTGTGCGTGCGTGTGCATGTAGGCACACACACATGTCCATGTATATGAAATTCTTGGTAAGCAATCAAGGAATCTTTAAAAAAAAATATTCCATTGGACAAATTCCCACTTTCAGTAAAGACTGTATATCAGTGATTGAGTATCTAGCTTGATAAATGGATCTGTGGGTGGATCTGGAGATCTCATCTCAGAAGAGACTTGAGATCCACCTTTGCTGGGTAGTAAAAAGAGACAGTGTCTGCTTATTCCCATGCCAAAGGTAGCAGTCAGGAATTATACCCATGTATTACCCATCAAATATTTGATACCTGAACCTAGGGTCCAGAATATTTTTATGATTCAGGATGAAAGCTGCTTCCACAGCGAGGAGAAGGGAAGCAGTTCTACCTCAGCTCCAGTAAACTTTAGTCTGACAGTTGAATCCCACTCCCATTAATAATTACATGAAAGGAAATCCTGGATGACTAGGAAAAATACAGTTCCTGGGGACATCACAGATTATTTTAGCCTACAACACCCTGATACCCTCCTGGGGAGTCCTTTCTGAGCCATGTCAAAGAGTGCATGTCTCAGGAATGAAGGAAAATGGGAATTTGTCAACTTCTCCCCATGTATGGGGTAAGGAGTGAGGTGGCCCCTGTGCTTTCCGACATGAAACCCATCTGGCTTGTTCTTACACCATTCTTTCCACCAGTCAGGAGTCGTATCTCACAACAGACATGCAACATGATAGGGCTGTCTGTCAGCGGGCAGCCAAATCCAGGTGGGGTGAAAGGAGCTTCCTAGCTGCTTGGATACCTTTTCTTTTCGTATGTCCATCCCTCACCTCCAGTCAAATATTGGGAAGATCTGGAATAATAAACACCAAGAAATGATGGAATGCCACCTGGTTTGTAAAGAACAATGCTGTGTGTGTGTGTGTGTGTGTGTGTGTGTGTGTGTGTTAGAGAGGTTAAACCAAAAGCATCTGTAGGTCATGGCATGTGCGCGCGTGCGCACATACACACACACACACATACACACACACACCTCCCTGGACTTTGGCAGACCACCTCAGACCACAACCACAGGGCAGGTCAGAATCCTCTCCTAACCCTATGTCCTCAGCCTTTACCCATGCGTTTTGCTTTGGTTAGTCCACAGATTGTCAGGCTTAGATCAAAGTGAAGGCATTTTAATGAAATAGTGAGACAAATGAAATTATCCTGTCACCTCCCCCTCCCCATGAGCCTCAACACACTTTCTTACACACACTCTGTCAGAGTGAACATCCATGAAGATTCTAGGCAGGAAACCTTCTCATGTGGAGCCAAGTGGCTGAGACACCAGAGAGGAGAAAGGGGCCTAGTCAGTTCTGCTCTAGCACTCATTCTAAGGATATGAATTTGTTCCAGTGTGACTGAAAGAGAATGACTGAACACACTCAAATTTTGTGTTTGCTTATGTGAACACTTTCATTTTGGAGAAACCGAGAAGAGAGAACCACTTCCCAAAGACTCCCAAGCTGCAATCTTCATCCTGATGCTCATATCTACAAGCAAACTTTGGGATTTTGTTAGGGCAAAGCAGCACATTTATCATAGAATCTTTGGGGCATTTGGAGCTGAGGGCTGAGGAAGGCTGATCTGCCTCTCCCCCCTTATCCACCTTTCACCATGGCCTGGAGCTGTGGTCCACTGAGACCACCCTCTCACCCAGAACAACTCCACACTAGCCAGGACTGGTGTGTGCTGGGGAACAGGCTGAGTAGCAGCCCTCAGCCGCTATTTACTACAATGTTTGAGGATTTCTTAGCCATTTAAATACATAAGACCACACTGCCACCTTCCTTTGACTCCAATCTTTTTTTTATTGTGTCACTGATACAGATTCAGTGTTACGATCCTTCCCCCATGTTCCCATCACCTTTGTGACTTTTATTGTGTGGTTTTGTGTAGCCAGTGATTTTTAGGAACAAATGTGTCCCATTCCAGAAGAACAGACTGAACAGGGAGGTTGACTTGGGTTTGGATCCTGCAAAGTTATGGCCATCTCTGAGTGATGCCCCTCTTCTCTTCTGCAGGAACTGCTGCCAGTCAAGTATGATTCTCTACATCCAGTTGTCCATTCTGGCCTCCACTGCCTTTATCAGATGTTGTTCTCCAATGTAGCTGTTCCTCAGCCCAGGGCTTTGCAGGGTTATCAGATGTCCTGGACAATCCATCCACTAAGAGTGTAACCGAGGTGTCAGCTCTCTCCCCAGATCGCAGCCACCCATGTTATTCACCACATCCCCCATCACAGAGAAACTCCTTCCCTTCTGGCCTACTCTGTAAACCAGCTCTAAACAGGGCCTTTGACCCCCAGTTCTAGACGTCCTTAGTCAGTGAAACCTGCATCTCAGCCCCCAATGATGGAAGTTGTGAACCCAGCAGAGGGGGAGGGTGTTCAGTCTCCCCATCGTGACACCTCAGATAACCGTTTTGAAACCATCTTCGGTTTCCGTAGTCAGAAGGCATGAAACTCCCTCTCTCTCCCCTACCAGTCTTCCATGCTGAGCTTCATGGCTAATGTGACATCAAGAAAACTCCATTCCCCTTGGGCTCACTTGCCCAAGAAGACTGGAGGTTCTAGGCTGAACTCGGGTCTTCTCAGAATTCTTTTCCTAACTGAATCTCTGAACTTTTTACTGGACAAAGCAGCTCTGAGCTCTGCTGGGTCCTGTGGATCTATCCATCCAAAGTCAACAAACTGACGCCAACAAACCAATTTCCACTCTTTGAAGATATCACCTAGAGGAAGTCTATCTCCCCAAGCTTATTCTGTTTCCATTTGAGACACTGGCACCCACTGGGAGCCTTTGTGATCCACTAAAGGTGTCAGAGGAGCCCAGGACACCCAAATTCATTTCAGAAGGGATGTAACTAGGAACTCGACAGAACAGACAGGGCTCAGGAAGACCCAAGAGGAAGAACTGTGAGCTCCTCTATGTGTCCCAGGCCTGCAGAAAACAGTGGAAGCTCCAGTAAAAAGTCTGAAGCCTGTGCTCTGAGTAAGGGTGTGTTGGGGCACCTGAACCCACCTGGGTGCCAAAGGGCCAATACTGGAAGTAACCTGGAACAATACCCAACTGACTTCTGCCTTTGCTGGCTTATTCCAGTCGTCAAGAATGTGGCACATTTCAGAATCCATGAGATGTCAGGTGGGGGTCTAGGCTGCTAGAGCATCCCAGCTCAGAGCACCCATAGGCCCTTTGATCCCTGAGTGGAAATTTCTGGTGCCTCAGGGGAGTGCAGAAGCAGGGGCTATAAATCATGTCAGACAAACAAAGAGCAAAAGTAGACCTGGCCACAAGAAGAGATCACCAGGAAGACCGCACTAGACTTAAAGGTATCATAGCCAGTGAAATTATGTGAACTCAGTATACAGGTACTGGCTGGCTTGGCACCTAAGTATTTAAAGAAAAAGCTAATCAGAAACACGGGGAAAAGCAATGAATAAATCTATAATGGATGGGGATCTCCCTTTGTGGAGCTCAGGTAAGGCATCTCCCAGGGACCTGGTTCCAACCTGGTGCTCCATTGCTAGCTAAGCACCATCTTCTCCTCCCAACCCAATCCATCAACCTATTTTTAAAGTTTCATCTCAAAAGTGATTTTTTTTAGCTTTCCCTTTAATCCTCAGGCCTGATGAGGCTGAGAGATGCAGATGTTAGCTGCTCTGCCCATCCTTGGGTTATGGGTTTATCCCAGGAGGATCCTGGCTCCCCCAGTCACATCTTCTAATGTATTTTCATGATTTGCCCCAGGGGAACAACACCATGGGTTACCCGCAGATGACTGTGATGACATTCACTGATGTACAGGTGCAGGAACTCCAGCTGTCAAAGGGAACATCATCCCACTCTGCAGTAAACAACCAAATGATGGCTAACATGTATTAAGCACCTACTGTGTGCCACTCATTGGGGTAAGTGCTTTACAGTTCTTATCTCATTTGATCCTTACAGCCACCCTCGGAAGGACATGCTATTATGGCCTCCATTTTACAGAGGAGGAAAACAAGACAAATAGAGGTGAACACATTTGCTACTAAGTAGTGTCTGAGGCTGGATTTGAACTCAGGTCTTCTAGATTCCAGGCCCTCCTAGCAGCCCTGAATTCCATCACTTCCAACACACAATTGTTACACAATCCAAAGCCTAGATAGTAACACAACATACACTGTATAGCACTTTGTGTGCACGTATACCAGTGGTGCTCTCATGCTGTGCATTTTAGCCTGTACAAAAAAAGCACCTTCATATAAAGACAACATCTTGAATATATAAAGACAAGCACACTGCAAATGTATAAGTCCACATTTTCTGGTAATAAGCTGTGGCTTCCTATACCACCTTCCTAGCTGCATATCAGTACTTGGCACCATGATAACTCCTTGGTCACCACTTGTCCAACTTTTCTGGGAACAGCCTGAATAGACAGACCCTGCCCCCAGCCCCCTGGCCTTGGGGATAGAACTCTGGTGATTCTGCATGCTGGCACCACCTCTGTGAGTCACCTCTGCTTCTTGGAGCCTCCTCTTCTGGAATAGGAAGAAATAGACCTCCCCATAGCCATGTAAACACAGGCCTACTGGACTGGAGCATTATTGGGTGAGATCTTAGCACTTTGCTAGGCACACATGCTCCAGCAGTTCATCATCTGCATCTTCTTCCTCACACCATCTCAGGCAGCCAGGGTTACCATGGAGAAAGAGCTGGCCCTGTAGTCAGAAAGATCTGAGTTCAAATCCTGCCTCAGACGCTTCCTAGAAGGGTAACCCTGGGCAAGTCACTTCACTGCTGCCCTCCACATAATGTAACCTACTTATCAAAGTTGTTGTGAGGATCAAATGAGGTCATGGACACGTGTAACATGTAAACTTTGAGGTGCTATGACTATCATGGCTAAGGAGGGTTGCTCTTGTTTAAAGAGATGAGCAGGCCCTTAAGATGCTTGTCCTCTCACTCACCTGTGATGACAACCTCAGCAGGGGGCGCTGTCTCATCCCAGTTTTTACAACTTGCTGCCACTCTGAGAGCTCCCTCAGTAAAATGTCCTTGTCTGGGAGGACGGATTTACGCCATTAAAGAGGCTATTTCTCTTCCTTTATATCTTCCAGTTGGAGACTCCAAAGCCTTTGGGAAGGAAAAACTCAAGAGAATCAGACAGATGGTCTAGGTGATCCTCAGCCCTGATGGAGAAAAGTAAACTTCCTAAGGCCATTTTCCAAGAACTCAAGATCCACATCAGGAAAGTGTTCCAGGACAGTGCACCCAGTGACAGATGCTAGAAAAAAATGATGAAATAATTTATTGTAAAGACTAATTACTGAGAGAAGAAAGTATGTAAGTCCACCCTCATCTATTCACATTCAGATGACGTCCAAAGGGAAGATGCTAAAAAGGGAGGGCAAGAATCATTTATAGAGTACTACTGCATGCTGTGCATTCTCTGTGCTCGGGGCCCTTATAAATATTATCTCAGATGATCCGCATAAGACCCCTGCAAGGTTGTTTTTATCCCCATAATAATTTTTAAGCTATTATTATCTCCATTTTACAATTGAGGAAATAGAAGTAAATAGATTAAGTGACTTGTCCAGGGTCACACAGCTAGAGTGTCTGAAGCCAGATGTGCCGCTTAATCATCTCTAAAAAAAAAATTTTCAAATAATTAACATAATCAATATAAAGGGCCACATTACACTTCTTTAAAAACACACACAAGCTCACACACTTCC
The DNA here is from genome assembly GCF_028372415.1 of Notamacropus eugenii. Classification (NCBI taxonomy): domain Eukaryota; kingdom Metazoa; phylum Chordata; class Mammalia; order Diprotodontia; family Macropodidae; genus Notamacropus; species Notamacropus eugenii. The sequence goes on along the minus strand of NC_092878.1, from coordinate 311,885 downwards.
TCTACTGTTTGCTGAGACACTCACAAGAAAAGTATTTGAAATTAACAAATTGGCTTCAATATTATTTATGGTTTTAAAAAAAGGATGGGGAAGGCTGAATAGGGTGGGAGAAATAGGATGTTGGACTTTACCACATTAATCTTGAAGCAACAATACGTTTAAAGTATCCATATTCTCCTGCTGAAACAGCCCCATTGGAAAATCAGTGTCTGTGCTTCCCATAACGTCAGTAGGCACTTACCTAAATCTCCAAGATGATGTGAGGCCCCTTCAAACCTAGATCTAAGATTCCATGTTTAGAGCCTTCCAGGTCACATGAACAACAAGTTGGTGGCCTAGACATTTTCTCTGATCCCCAGAACCTCTCAGACTTCTCCAAAACAGACTTCTCCAATCTCTTTGTACCAGAGGAAAAAAAAACTCCACTTCTGTCCATGATCTAGGACACCCGAATCCAAAATAAGGGGAGAAAGTACCCAGGCATTGATTTTGAGCTCACTCACTCTTCTACCTCCTAAACTAGAACACCCAAAGACACAACACAGGTTTGCATCAGAACTTACCCCTGAACCTTCCCCTTCCTTCTTTCCAGTGCCATGGAAATACTCAGGCAGTGCTGGCAGCTTGATCATAGCTCTTCAGGAGCAAAAATATTCCCAGTGACTGTATCCCAGAAGCACCAATGCTGCAGTTTTCTGACCTGCAGCCTCTGGACTGCCAGCGTTGGACCAGAGAGCTGAGGAACTCAGGGAGCAAGACAGGTCACCAGGGCATGACACTGTGCATGGGCAGATGGGGAGTGCTATGCAGCACTCCCATCAAACCTGAGGGAAGAGCCTAGCACTCAACTGACCTCCCAAAAGTCAGAGGCCAAGACCTAGGCTGGTGAACCATGAATTGCCAAGGGTGGCAGGAGGCCAAGACACTTTGAGATCCAGCTCCCAAAGAAATTACAATCAAAGGGGATAAAGTCAGAAGTGAGAGCTAAGAAAAATAGGCAGGGAATCAAGATTGAAAGTACCAAAGAAAATACTAGGAAGAATGAATCTCAAAGACCCTGATAGAATCAGAGAACGTTTAGGGTTAGATCAATCAATAAGAAAACCAGTAACAACAGAAGGAAATGTGGCCTCCAGATCTAGTAAATGAGTTCAGGCTTCAATGAATAAATACTGCAGATTGAAGGGAAACAATTCAATCCTTGAGACAGAGAACTCTGGGAAATTTTAGGAGTACACGGCTCCTGAGGGGTTTAAAAGAGAAAGAAGAATTGTGAGAGCAGAACTGATATCTTCCAAAGCAAAAATAATGATGAGCGTAATAGAAACATTTGAATCTGCCATGGCAAGTCTCCAAAGAAACAAAAGAGAGAACCATTGAGGGGGAAAGCAAAAAAAAAAGTTTGTTGGGGAGGACAAGCCAGCAGAAGAAAAGCCAAACCCAAGAAAATTAAGGTACAACATACAGATCTCAAAGACAGGATGGTGAGTCTCCACCAGAATATAACAGGACAAAAACCAATGTCATAACCAGGAAAATATAACTATGGAGAGAGCTTCCAAGAACTTCTGAATCTAGAAAATGAAGCTTCAATCCAAAAACTTCCCAGATCACCTCCAGAACAAAACCCAACTGCAAACTCCAGACACAAAGCAGTTTAAGTGAACAAATTTAGAAAGCACACGTTCTGCAGCCATCAGGAAAAAAAAAAACCTTGACATGCCAAGAAAAGGACATTTCTACATCCCAGGGCAACACATCCTGCAAGTCTGAGCTTAGCCACACAGGACAAAAGACCCATGTTCAATAAGAAAGAAGAGATAGAAGCATGTTTAGAAAGAAAACTAGAGCTGAGAAGACTCTTTGCTTCTTGAACACCCCAGACAAAAGAAATGCTAGAGGAGTGAGTAAACACAGGAGGCAAAGACTGGAATGGCAACAGAGGGGCCAGAAAAGAGGTTTCAGAGACAGGAGTGATGGCAGAAATCTGGTAAACATAACACTGAAGAGGTAGACAGGGAGCCTTCTGGACAGAACATGGGACTACCTACTTTCTGCTGAATGCTTCTTCTGTGGGACCATAATACAACGTGGAATGTTGTATGTACAAGGTGAGGATGGAGCAGGGGGATGGAAAGAAGGGAGTGGTGCCCCAGAGTCAAATCAAGGGTTAGCAAGGAGGGTAAGGTGACCTCAGTGATCTCAAACAGAAAAGAGCAACCAGAGGGTGGGTAGGGAGAAGGGAAAAGGCTAACAAAGGAAGGAGAGAGGCCTTGGGACTTCACTGAAGAAAACTCCTATGGGTAAAGGGAGATGAGGACCCAGTATTGGATGAGGCCAGAGGGGAACTGGGGGCCTGAAAAGCCTATTTGTCCTGGGAGGAGAGAGTTGGAACCTTTGGGGGTGATTGGCACAGGGAAGAGTGGGAGAGCTTGGGCATAGGAGATGTCTGGACAAAAGTTGAGGGAAAAAGGGTCAACAAGAGAAGGTATAGACCTGTAGTGGAGGAGGGACTTACCAGGGTGTGTCCTCCCTGACAGTTGCAATCATTGGCATGGTTTTAAGAGAGAGGCACAATGGAAAAGGGGATTCCCCCAGGGTAAGCTGTATAAAGTAGAGGCAGAAAGTAGAGAGGGCAGAGTCCAGAAAGGAGACTTAGGAAACTTTAATTGAATAAAGAATATAGAGAAAAGAGAGAGCAGAGGATGAAGGGTCATGAATCAGAGAGAAAAATAAAAACCTATCTCATAACTTTAATTGGGAATGGATTTAAACAATACAATGAAAAAAGTGACAGTGGATAAGAAAAGAAAACTCTGAGGGGGCAGAGAGAAGATGGTAGAGTAGAAAGGTGCACATACTCTATCTCCTCCCTCACGTCCATAAAATACATGTAAAAAATGACTCTAAACAAATTCTAGAGCAGCAGAAGCCACAAAATGACAGAGTGAAAGAGATTTCCAGCCCAAGGTAGTCTGAAAAGGTTGACAGGAAGGGTCTATTGTACAGATTGCCATGCAGAGTGCAGCCCACAGAGCCCAGCCCATCCTTGCCCACAGGCTGGAAGGAACAGGAGCAGAGGAACAAGCCTCAGGGGTGGAATCCCCAGCAGCAGCAGCAGTTTTGAGATCCCTCAACTCACAAAAACAAACAAAGCTTCAAAGATCAGTGAGAAAGCTTTTTCAATAGGGTGAGACTAGGGTCCTCCCCTAGCCCCAGATGGTGGCAGGAGCAGCAGCAGCAGCAGCAGTGTCCATCTTTGGATCCCTCCGCCTAAAGCCCCTGGGGGAATTGAGCCACTGATCAGAGTCTCAGCCCTGTATGGTGGCATGGGGGTGAGGAAGAGTGCTGGCTGTCATGGTTGAGCTGGTGGAGGCTCTGGAAAGGGAGTTTTACTTGCAGATCCTCAGCAGAGAACCTTTGGTAGCTCCCAGACCAGAGCACAGGCCAGAAGAGGAGTAAACTTGTCTCCCTTGATTGTGCCACCATGGAGGAACTGAGAGTATGCCCTCCTCTTGACAAAGGACTCAAAAGTCAAGTAACTGGCTGGGAAAATGCCCCCCAAAAGTAAAACTTTAGAAGGTTATTTTCTTGATGAATAGGTATTTTCTTCCATCCCTTCTGATGAGGAATAACAATGCTTACCATCAGAAGCCTCCAAGAGGAATAGGCAATGGTCTCAGGCCATGGAAGAGCTCAAAAAGGATTTTGAAAATCAATTAAAAGAGGTGGAGGAAAGATTGGGAAGATAAATGAAAGCAATGCAAGAAAATCATGAAAAGCGATTCAACAGTTTGCTAAAGGAGACCCTCCAAAATGCTGAGGAGAATAATACCTTTGAAAATAGTCTAACAAAATTGGAAAAAGAAGTCCAAAAAGCCAATGAGGAGAAGAATGCTTTAAAAACCAGAATTAGCCAAATGGAAAGGGAGGTTCAAAAGCTCACTGAAGAAAATAGTTCTTTAAAAATTAGAATGGAGCTGATAGAAGTTAATGACTTTATGAGAAGCCAAGAAATTACAAAAGAAAATGAAAGAATGAAAAAAGAGAAGATAATGTGAAATATCTCATTGGAAAAACAACTGACCTGGAAAATAGATCCAGGGGAGAACTTAAAAATTATGGGACTACCTGAAAGCATCCAAATTCTTAGAGGAGAAATTAAAGGAGTTACAGGAAGAGATAGACAGCAAAAGTATAGTAGTGGGGGACCTCAGCCTCCCCCTCTCTGAACTTGAATAAACATAATAAACAAGAAAGAAGTTAAAGAGGTGACTAAAACTCTGGATAAGGTAGACATGATAGATCTCTGGAGAAAATTGAATGGGGGTAGAAAGGTACAGTGGTACATGGCATGTATACAAAAATTGACCATGTACTAAACCATAAAAACCTCACAATCCAGTACAGAAAGGCAGAGATAGTCAAAGCATCCTTCTCAGATCATAATGCAATAAAAATTACATGTAATAAAAGGCCATGGAAAGATAGACCAAAAATTAATTGGAAACTAAATAATCCTAAAGAATGAGTGGGTTAAACAACAAATCATAGAAACAATCAACAACTTCATTCAAGAGAATGACAATAATGAGACAACCTACCAAATCTTATGGGATCCTGCAAAAGCAGTTCTTAGGGGAAGTTTTATATCTTTGAATGCCTGCATGAATAAAATAGAGAAAGAGGAGATCAATGACTTGGGCATGCAGCTGAAAAAGCTAGAAAAAGAACGAATTAAAATCCGCAAGTAAATACTAAAGAAGAAATACTGAAAACCAAAGGAGAAACTAATAAAATTGAAATTAAGAAAACTGTTAAAGTAATAAATAAAACTGAGTTGGTTTTATGAAAAAACCAATAAAGTTAATAAGCCTTTGGTCAATTTGATTTAAAAAAATAAAGAATAAAACGAAATTACCAATATCAAAAAGGAAGAGGGTGAACTCACCTCCAATGAAGAGGAAATTAAAACAATAATTAGAAATTACTGAGCCCAACTTAATGCCCATAAATTCGAGAATATAAATGAGATGGATGATTATTTTAAAACATATAAATTGCTCAGATTAAAAAAAGAGCAAGTTGAATATTTAAATAACCCCATCTCAGAAAAAGAAGTTGAACAAGCTATCAGTGAACTTCCTGGGAAAAATCTCCAGGGCAAGATAGATTCACAAGTGAATTCTATGAAACATTTCAAGAAAAGTTCATTCCAATACTTTATTGGAATATACTATTTGGGAAAAATGGAGAAGGAGTCCTTCCAAATTATTTTATGATACAAATATGGTTTTGGGTTTTTATCCTAAATCAGGAAGAGCCAAAACAGAGAAAAAAATATATAGACCAATTTCTCTAAGGAATATAGATGCAAAAATTTTAAATAAGATTTTAGCAAAAAGAATACAGCAACTTACCATGAGAATAATACATCATGATCCAGCAGGATTTATAACAGATGCAGGGCTGGTTCAATATTAGGAAAACTATTAGCATTATTGATCATATCAACAGGAAAACTAACAGAAACCACATGGTTATCTCAATAGATGCAGAAAAGGTTCTGACAAAATAAAATACCCATTCTTATTGAAAACACCCGAGAGCACAGGAATAAATGAAAATTTCCATAAAATAGTAAGCAGGACCTACCTAAAACCTTCAGCAAACATTATATGCAATGAGGATAAGCTAGATGCATTTCCAATAAGGGCAGGGGTGAAACAAGTATGTCCATTATCACCACTATTATTCAGTATGGTACTAGAAATTTTAGCTATAGAAATAAGAGAAGAAAAAGAAGTCGAAGGAATTAGAATAGACAAAGAAGAAACTAAGTTTTCCCTCTTTGGAGATGAAAAGATGATATACTTAGAGAATCACAGAGAATCAAGTAAAAATCTACTTGAAATAATAAACAACTTTGGTAAAGTTGCAGGTTACAAAATAAACCCACATAAATCTTCTGCATTTCTATATATTAGTAACAAAGCCCAACATCAAGAGGTAGAAAGAGAAATCCCATTTAAAGCTACACTAGACCCTATAAAATATTTGGGAGTCTACCTGTCAAAACAAACCCAGGGACTATATGAACACAATTACAAAACACTTTTCACACAAATAAAGTGATATCTAAGTGGAAAAAGATCACTTGCTTGTGGGAAGGCTGAGCCAATATAATAAAAATGACAATTCTACCTAAATTAATTTACTTATTCAGTGCCATACCAATTAAACTATCAGATAATTATTTCCTAGAGCTAGAAACAATAATATCAAAATTTATCTGAAAGAACAAAATGTCCAGAATATCCAGGGAACTAATGAAAAGTAATGCTAGGGAAGGTGGCCTAGCTCTACCAGATCTCATATTGTATTATAAAGCAGAAATTATCAAAACCACTTGGTACTGGCTAAGAAACAGAAGGGTAGACCAGTGGAATATGTTAGGTACTCAAGACAAAGCAGTCAATGAATATAGCAATCTACTGTTTGAGAAATTAATGGGCTCATTTCTAAAATAGAGAATTGAGTCAAATCAAAAAGAATGCAACTCATTCTCCAGTTAATAATTGGTCAAAGGATATGAACAGGCAATTTTCAGAGGAAGAAAATAAAGCTATCTATATTCATAAGAAAAATGCTCTAAATCACACTTGTTTAAAAAGAGGCATATCAAAACATCTCTGCCCTGATGTGGTGTCTTAATTTTTTCCATTCACATTTATCAGAAACAATGACTCCTGAGCTGAAAAAAGATGAAAAGAGAAGCTTTCTGTTTTTTTAAATCTACTTGTAACATGGTTATAAAGTCCAGTCTGCTGGGACTGTATTTTCACCAGCTTCATTTGACTGAGGTGATTATTTTGTAATCTGCAACTTTGCCAAAGTTGTTTATTATTTCAAGTAGATTTTTACTTGAATCTATCATCATATCATCGGCAAAGAGTGATAACTTAGTTTTTTCTTTGTCTATTCTAATTCCTTCAATTTCTTTATCTGCTCTTATTGCTACAGCTAACATTTCTAGTACCATACTGAGTAATAGTGGTGATAGTGGACATCCTTTATTCACCCCTGTTGTTGTTGCAAATTTATCTAGTTTGTCTCCATTGCATATAATACTTGTTGAAGGTTTTAGGTAGATCCTCCTTATTATTTTTTGGAAAGTTCCCTTTATTCCTAAGCTCTCCAGTGTTTTTAATAGGAACAGGTGTCTTATTTTGTCAAAAGCTTTTCCCGCATCTATTGAGATAATCATGTGGTTTCTGTTAGTTTTGTTGTTGATGTGATTGATAATGCTAATAGTTTTCCTAATATTGAACCAGCCCTGCATCTGTTATAAATCCTGCTGGATCATGATGTATTATTCTCATGGTAAGTTGCTGTATTCTTTTTGCTAAAATCTTATTTAAAATTTTTGCATCTATATTTTTTAGAGAAATTGGTCTATAATTTTCTTTCTCTGCTTTGGCTCTTCCCAGTTTAGGTATCAAAATCCATATTTGTATCAGAATAAGAATTTGGGAGGGCTTCTTCTTCCCTAATTTTCCCAAATAGTCTATATAATATTGGAATTAACTTTTCTTTAAATGTTTCATAGAATTCACTTGTGAATCCATCCTGCCCTGGAGATTTTTTCCTAGGGATTTCTTTGATGGCTTGTTCAATTTCTTTTTCTCAGATGAGGTTAAATATTTAACTTCCTCTTCTGTTATTCTGAGCAACATCTATTTTTTAAAATACTCACCCATCTCATTTAGATTGTTGAATTTATGGGCATAAAGTTGGGCAAAGTAATTTCTAATTATTGTATTAATTTCCTTCTCTTTGGATGTGAGTTCACCCCTTTCATTTTTGATATTTGTAATTTGGTTTTATTTCTTATTTTCCTCAAATTGACCAAAGGTTTATAAATTTTATGTTTTTTCATAAAACCAACTATTAGTTTTATTTATTAATTCAATAGTTTTCTTAATTTCAACCTTATAGATCTCTCCTTTGGTGTTGAATATTTCTAATTTGGTATTTACTTTGAGATTTTCAACAGCTGGATGCCCAAGTCTTTGATCTCCTCTTTCTCTATTTTATTCTTGCAGATGTTCTATGATATAAAGCTTCTCCTAAGAACTGCTTTTGCAGTATCCCATAAGATTTGGTAGGTTGTCTCATTATTGTCGTTCTCTTGAACGAAGTTGTTGATTGTTTCTATGATCTGTTGTTTAACCGACTCCTTCTTTAGGATTAGATTATTGAATTTTCAATTAATTTTTAGTTTATCTTTCCCATGGCCTTTTATTACATATAATTTTTATTGCATTATGATCTGAGAAGGATGCATTCACTATCTCTGCCTTTCTGCACTGGATTGTGAGGTTTTTATACCCTAGAGCATGGTCAATTTTTCTATATTTGCCATCTACTGCTGAGAAAAATATATATTCATTTCTGTCCCCATTCGGTTTTCTCCAGAGATCTATCATATCTACCTTACCAAGAGTTTTATTCACCTCCTTAACTTTTTTCTTTTTTATTTTAAGGTTAAATTTATCACGTTCATAGTGGGGGAGTTTGAGGTACCCCATTAGTATAGTTTTTCTTTCTATTTCTTCCTGCAACTCCCCCAACCACTCCTCTAAGAATTTGAATGCTATACCACTTGGAGCATACATGTTTAGTAATGATATTGCTTCATAGTCTATGGTGCCTTTTAGTAGGATATAGTTTCCTTCCTTATCTCTTTTGATTAGATCTTTTTTCTGCTTTTGCTTTATCTGAGATTAGGATTGTTACCCCTGCTTTTCTTACATCAGCTGACGCATAATATGTACTGCTCCAGCCTTTTACCTTTACCCTGTGTGTATCTGACTGTTTCAAATGTGTTCCTTGTAAACAACATATTGTTGGATTATGGCTTTTAATCCATTCTCCTATCCATCTTCATTTTATGGGAGAGTTCATTCCATTCACATTTACAGTTGTGATTACAATCTGTCTTTCCCTCCATCCTCTTTCTCACTGCTTGTGCTTTTAGTTCTCCTGTCTCCTTTCCCCTCCTCAATAGAGTTTTTCACTTTTGACCACCACCTTCTGGAGTCTTCCCTTCCTTTTTTCAGCCCCCCTCCCCCTTATTCCCCTTTCCCCTTACTACTTTTTCCCTCCCTTTTAACTTCCCCTCTCCTTTCTTCCCCCTTCCCCTCCTACTGCCTCTGGAGCTAGTTAGATTTATATACTTAATTAAGTTCATTGTTCCCTCCTTGAACCAAATCAGATGGTAGTACCTCTCAAACAATGCTCATCTCCCTCCCCTCTTTCCCTCTACTATAATTTTGTACTTCTTCCTGTGATGTAATTTGTCATTTCCTGCTTCCTCCTTTTCATATCTCCTGTTACAATTCCTTCACATGCTTGAATCACATTTTTATCATCACATCATTTACTTTATACCCATTCCCTCTATCTTTGTATATCGCCTTTATAGTTTATAATAGATGTACAATTCTCACTATTAACAAGTATCATCTTCTCTTACAGTAATCAATTTGCCCAAACTGAGTAACAAGTTTTTCTTTTCCCCTGTTTACCCTTTTTATGCCTCTCTAGAGACACGTATTTGAAGATGGAATTTTGTACTGAGTTCTGGTCTTTTGGTCAGAAAGATCTGGAAATCCCTCATTTCGTTGAATGTCCATCTCCTTTCCTGAAATGTCATGCTGAACTTTGCTGGGTAATTGGACCTTGGTTGTAGTCCCAGTTCCTTTGCCTTATGGAATATCATATTCCAATTCCTTCGATCTTTTAATGTAGAAGCTGAAAAGTCCTGTATGATCCTGACTGTAGCTCCTCGATATTTGAATGGTTTCTTTCTGGCTGCCTGTATAGTATTTTCTCCTTCACTTTATAGTCCTGGAATTTGGCAAGAATATTTCTTGGTGTTTTTAGTTCCAGATCCCTTTCAGGAGGTGAACAGTGGATTCTTTCGATTACTATTTTACCCTCTGGATCTAAGACTTCTGGGTAGTTTTCCTTGATGATTTCTTGGAAGATGTTCAGACTCCTTTTTTCATCATGCCTTTCTGGTAAGCCAATAATTCTTAAATTTTCTTTCCTGTATCTATTTTCCAGATCAGTTGTTTTTCCACTTAAACATTTTACATTTTCGTCTATCTTCTCCTTGTTACATCTTGTTTGACTGATTTTTGATGTTTCATAGAGTCATTAGTTTCTACTTACCCAATTCTAATTTTTATTACATTGTTTCTACAGTTAACTTTTGCATATCCTTTTCCATCTGTCCAATTATTCAATTTAAGGAATTATTTTCTCCAGTTAGTTTTTTTATTTCCTTTTCCATTTGTCCAATTTTCCCAGTTAGGTTTTGTGCTTCCTTTTCCATTTGTTCAATTTTCTTTCTTAAAAAGCTTTTATCTTTATAGAATTCTTTTTTCATACTTTTAAAATCATTGGCCAGTTTTCCTTCTATTTCCTTCTTCAGCTGTTCCAAGAGTGCTCTTTGTGTTTGCGACCAGTTCATAGTCCCTTCTGAAGTTTTAGATGGGAGTACAGTCTCAATACTGACTTCTTTGTTTTGGTTCTTGTCTCCATAGAAAGATTCTATGGTTTCTTGCTTCCTCCTTTGCTTCTTGTTCATGAAGGTGAGGCTTTGTGTGTTGTGGCCTCTGGTTCTTTCAGTTAGAAGCTGGAAAACCTGGTGTTGAGCTGCTGGTGTGAGAGAGCAAAGGGCAGGTGCCTTTTTTTCTTTTTTTTTTTTGTGTTTCCCTGGATTATCCCTGGGGCCAGTTTGTTAAGTGTGGGGGAAGGGTGGTCTGATCACAAGAGATCTCCTCAGCTGAGCTAGAGCAAAGGCAAACTCAGGACTTGGTGATCCTGGCTGCTCTATTGTCTCCCCATTTCCCCTAGAGTGCTGAGGCATGCCTGGGTCCTAGTGCATGTTTCCACCCCCCTGGGGCTCCTCTCCTTCTGGTTTGCCTCCACCACAGTAAGAGGAATATTCTTTAGTGATTTTCCTAATTTCATGTGCTATGAGACTGTTTGCCCCTTCTGTTGATCCTACTGATTCAGGATTTTTCTGGGGAAAAATTTTATGGTTCTTTCAAGGTCGATAAAGGGAGAGGGAGGGAGCATTTACCTATCACTCTGCCATTTGTCTCCCAGGAGTTCAAGTAAGTGACTTACAGACATTTAATCTGTAGGCTGAAAGTCTTAGGAGCAGCTGTGGTTGATTCCTGGGGCTCAATGGCTGTCACTTGCTTGGCTCCCGCTGGTCTCCTGCCCTGGGCTGCCACTCTGGTGTCCTGCCCCCGGGGGGTTTCCTGCTTGGCCTGCTGCGTGGGCTCACCCCTGGAACAAATCCTTCCTGTTGACCTTCCAGTCTGTCCTGGTCCGTGAATCTGCCACAGTCTGTCTTCTATTGGATTCTGCACCTCCAAAATTTGGTCAGATTCTCTTTTTAGAGATATTTGCAGGAGTTTGTCTAAGAGCTTAAGTCAGTAGTTGCTCTCACTCTGCCATCTTGACTCCATCCCTATATACAAGATTTTCTAGCAGCAGACTTAAATATGGCAATGAGACAGAAGAACAAAACAGATAATTCAAGCAATTTTAAAATTGTATAAGGGTATTTTGCAACAATTACATGATTATATTTTTTACTATTTATAGACATCCAAATGTAGGATGTATATATTTGAAAAATAAAATAAAAGTTACAAAATAAGTGTTTTCTTCTCTGGAGGAAAATAAAGCTTATTCAGATTCAGGGTCATTGCTTCAAAACTGACTGGGTGTTGACGGGGTGGCTCTGTTCCTGTTAGTCAAAGCTAGAGTTTTTGAGTTCCCTAGAAGCAACAGATGGGCAGGTAATGGAGAGGTCCATTAAGGGACATTCCATCGATGAGTCCATGAAGGCATCGATTCTTGCATTGTGATCATGAGTTCTTCCATTTGGCGTTGAAGACTATCCATGTCTTGCCTTTTAAGAAAACGAAACAGGTCAAAGGAATAAATACTGTGTGAAATGAACTCCAGAAACAGCAGAAAGAGCTATAATAATTTTCTACCACAACATTTAAAATTTCAGTTTCCAAAGCAAACAGAAAGCCCTCATTAGCAACTGGATGTGGCTGAATATAAACTTGGGTTCTCAGCCTTATAGTATATATTAACATAAATTTGAGCAAGATCATACAGTTAACCACTTAAAATAGTGAAAGTTTGATGACAATGAAATGGTACATCAAGATGTTTATCTGTTGAAAAGAGGAACATATGATAGGATTAGACCTAAAAACCCCACAACACCCTTATCCTTTCACCAATAACCAAGAGAAAAACAAAAACAGAGAGAAAATAGTTGCATTAAGCCTAATCTATCAACATGTGACATTTTAAAATCACAGATATATTCAAAGGACATACTCATCTCCTATGGGATCAAAGGTGATCTATCAGCAGATAATCAACAATGCATAAATCAAAAATTATCTCTTGAAAACCCCTCAGAAATTCTAGCTTCTCCCTAAAAACCTGCTGGAATAGAGAGAACTGACCACCTCTTGAGGACTCCCATTCCCCTTTGTGTCAGCTTGAAAACTACCATAGGTCCTGCAAATATCCTCTTTACCAAGCTAATCATGACCTCTTCCCTCTCCAGATTAGGTGGCAGGGACTGAAGACCCCTGACCATTGTGATGGCACTTTCCAATTTACCAAGGACCTTCATACTGCCTTTTGGCTGTGCACTGACTGGGACAAAGTACAGAGGAACGAATGCCTTCCCAGGTCTGGGTATGTTCTTTTCTTATTTCAGCAAAGATCATTCTAGCTCTCTTGTCTGCCATATTACACTACTGACTCAACTGGAGCTTGGAGTGCCCTGAAAGGCCAGATTCTTTCAGGTCAATCACTGTCTGATCATACCTTCCCCTGTAGTTTATTAGTGAAGTTGATCTTTTGATCCTTAATTATTTTATCCCTAGTAAACAATTTTATACTCCAAAGAGACCAAAGAAGAAGGAAAGGACAGATAAATGCAAAATATTTATTTTTGTTACAGCAAAGAATTGAAGGCTGAGGGTGTGTCCATCAATTAGAGAATGGGTGAAAACATTATGGTATATGAATGGAAGAGAATATTACTGCACAGTATATAGTTATAAAAGGGATTAAGTGAAATCTAGGAAGACCTACGAGCTGAGAGAGTAAAGCACAATTATATATGATGACAGCAATGTTGTAAAGGAATATTCCTCCAACAGACTTAAGATTCTGGTCAATGCAATGACTAATCAATGACTCCAGAAGAGTAGTAATGAAGCAGGCCTCCATCCTCTTGGTACAGACTACAAGTGCAGAATCATACTATCTTTCGTGATGACAGATATATGATTCCCCCTTATTATCTTAGTCTGTTAGAAGGGGGGGGCAGATTTCTTTCTCTTGGGGGAGGATTAGAAGGAAGAATATAAATACTTGGGATGCAAGTATAACAAGGAGATACTGATGCCAAAAATAAAAAAAAATGAGTTACAAAATACATTTAGAAATATCGAGAGAAAAAGAGAATCAAGTTCAGAAAGGGGACATAGACAAAGAAGTCTACGTAGGCCCCATAAATTAAACATATACTTTAAAATTACCCAAACTACATATAATAGAGATTCATGGTTTCATATACAATTCTCTTTTCCCTCTTTTCTATTTTACGTTGACAGACAGTCATATTGGTTGATGTTTTTGAAGTTCATAATTAAAGAGACCAAAACCAATTTCATCTTACTAGATTTGACCTAATAATTTTAGCATGTGAGATCTTTGGCATCCTGACTATTATAATTACTGTTTTTGAAAAGCATCCCATCTATGCCTTTATTTAAGTAGCTGATATATGACAGCTCTTTGAATCTTGTCTTTTATCTCCTAAGTCTATCTGAAAGTATTACCTTCTAGCCACAATCACTTGTTTTGGAAGGGCCTGCATGGGAAGCTTGGTCAAATGATTTGCTAAAATCTAGGTAAATGGTAACTCCAGCATTCCCCTTTCTGAGCAGTCTAATGACCTTTAGAAGAGGGGTGATGAAATGAGCTGGGTGTGGCTTTGGAAAAGCTGGCACCAGCTGCTGGCACCTCCTGATTTTCTAGCAGTTTTCTAGCCACCCCTTTAATAACATGATCTATAATTTCTCAGCAACAGAGATCACCCTCCTTATTCTCCATGTGCAGACTGCGTTCTCTTCCCTGTTTTGAAGATCAGGACATTCGCCCTCCTTTGGTCCTCTCCTGTGCTCCATGATTTTTCCCAGATCCTTGTTTGTGGCCTCATTGGTGACATCTGCCTTATTTTTCCCAGTACCTTGAGAGTTCAACTGTGCCTGGTGCCCTGAAGTCAACAAAGGCAATCAGGTACCTTTCTTAACTCAGGCATCATCTTGTTAAACAGCTCTTTCTGTTCAAAATTAATTCAGCTTAGTAAAGGAAACAAAATTGCAGTAAGAGGAGCTGCCTCTTTGATCTCAGGTGGATCATTCAGCAGGAGCCTTAGTCCTGACTCTTGTTTCATCTTCCTCTTTTTCCGTAATGAAATGAAATCTTTTTAGAAGTTTAAACTTAAGTTAAAATTTAAATTTAAAAATTCAAGTTTAAATTTAAAATTGAAAGCCTTTTCTTTTGTTCAACCTCCCTCACAATCAAAGATATGCCAATTAAAAGAATTCAAAGGCATCCTCCAAACTGGTCAAAACAAGGAATATTGACCAAATGATATAGGCTGTGACGTTCTGTCTTGTCCAACTCTTCATGACCTCATTTGGCATTTCTTGGAGTGGTTTGCCACTTCACAACATGGCCTACAATGGTCCTGAACTACAGAGGAAGAAAGCCATTGTCAAGTGGTAGTGTGAAGGCAAGCAGGTGAGGGAGAGGGTGACCCAACTGGCTCTACATTTGAGTACTGATTAACAAAGCATCTTTCCTGGAGGCAGAGGTCAGCTGATCGTCTTAACTGGCTTAGCTCTGCTTAGTCTTGCCTTCCTTCATGCGTTCCCCTTGCCTTGGAAGCCTTTCTCTGCAGTCTCTGTGGAGTAGAATCCAAAACTCCTCTGAGAAGAGTCCAATTCAGTCTCCCTTCCTTCGAATCCCTCTAAAACTTAAATATGCCTGTCATTCTCTATTATATGTGTCTTATATACTAGAGTAGATTGTAAGACTCTCCTAAGTTGTATCTCCTGTTCTCATTCCTGGGTGCACACACAGTATGTATCAACAAAGGATGGATGAGTGAAAAACCAAAATCACTTAGAATTGTCCCACTCTGGCTAGGGCTGCCCCATGAGGACAGGTCTCCTGGCTGAGGTTGGAGCAGGCCTGTGCAACCTGTGGCCCTCGGGCCCTGGGGCTGGAAGCAGTGGGCCTAAGGATTTCCTCTGCATACAAAGGATGTTTTCCTGTACATTTGTCAGTGACCAAGCCTGAAATCCTCTGGTGGGTAGCACAGGGCCCATAGGCCGCAGTTTGGGAAGGCCAAGCTCACCCAGTGTTGGGGATCTGTTCAAGGGGAGTTTTGTTCAGGTGTGAGCTGGCAGACAGAGTCCCTGGGTGATCCTGTTCAAGTCAGAAACTTTTGTCATCTTGTGAGAGGTAGTAACTTGCCATGGAGACACAGGGAAGGAAGAGGTTTTTAGGTTGACAGACCCGCTTGTTGGGTGTTTGGCATAAGTGACATGAAAGTATGGTCCCAACATATTTCCTTTTCTTTAACAAATGAAAAACATAAAAGTCCTACCCCAGGTGCTGGAGACAGCTGTGCAGAGTCTGGAGCTTCTCCTTGCTCACAGTGGGCTGGGGATCGAGCAGCTCCTCCAGAAGGGAGGCAGGGACAGGGCAGTCTGGAATTGAAATGGGAGTCACAGGGTTGGAACTGGTCTCTCCATTCAGTTCCTTCTTCTGAAAAACAAAGGTGTTATTCATGTGATTGGTGCCTACCTTTTACAGACAGACAGACAGAGACTGCAGGGGGGAGGGAGGGAGACAGAGAAAATAATGGTACACCGGTGCAAACCCGTTTCCTAATTCTGCATAATGTTACCCTGTTATTGACAGGAGGGCCCCCAAATTCAACAAGTACAATGCCCATGTTTTGATGCCCCCCAAGTAATAGCTAGCATTTATATTGCATTTTCATGTTTGTAAAGCACTTGCAATGTGGGAACTCATGGGGATTATATTAACTTGTAAAACTTATGATCATCAATATAACTCCCCTTAGATATGAACCAGTAGATGAGAGTTTTTCATGAAGGACTTTTGGCATCATAAGCAACTGTTATTTATGCAATGGGTCATCAGGTTTCACCTTTATTTTACTGGTACATTTATTTCAGATGGATGATTTACAGCAATTCTCCTCAAATTTATGAAAGTCCTCTAAAGACATTGCAGGAAGAGCCTATACAGAGTGGGCCTTGGGCGCGCCATGGCCCCAAGCAAATGATGAGTGGAACTTGAGGCATCTGAACAGAGGTATCCAGGAGCAGCTTTCTGGTTTCGGTTATACTCACACCAGTTCTCCTGAGAAGGATAAGGTCCAGAACTTGCCACCTGTTTGGATCCTAACAAACTTTCCATCACAAAGTCTCTTCCTCTTGGGACATTAACTAACTACAAACTGGCAGAGGGAACATGATTCTGCTGGTCAAGGTTCTGCAGCATGACCACAAGGCCTGTCCTGCCCCATGAGGGAGCTCAGGTCAGGGGACATTGCCTTGCTCATCTTGCCTTGCTGTAGCTGAGCTCGAGCTTCTGCCAACTTCTGCTGCAACCGGGACACTTCTCGGCAGTGTTTTCTCTCCTGCGCCCTAGGAATGGAAACAAGAATAACAAGCAAAAATAATGTTTCTATGCTGATCTGCAACTCTTTTTGGCTGTAAAAGTCTCTAAGTCCAGTCTAGAAGTGATGGCACCTCTCATTGTATTGTGCATTTTTGTGAAGGTCATGAATGCAAGACATACATGATGTTCCCAGAGCACTGGGGATTTATGAGAACACAGACTCCAAGAAACAGGAAAGCAGAGATGTCTGATAACTAGATGTTTGTGATGAGCCTGACTGATGATCCTGACCAGGGGCTGTCTACAATGGTCACAGACACCAGATCTGTTTTAAGGGTGATTTACTACACCCTTGCAGGTTACTCTCAAGTGTGCCACTGAGGCATTCTTATGCTGGCATAAACTCGGCCTGTCCCTTATATGAGTTAAAAGCTGTGCTGCCCTAGAAAGTGGCCCAAACTGAATCTGAGCTTCTCCTTCTGATCCTACCCAATAGCCCAGTGCTGGATAGAGATAAAGTCCAAGGGCAAGTATGGTCAAACCAGGAAAGTCTGTATTGGTAATGACCCAGGCATGAAAAGACATTGTGCCCGTGTCTCTAGCTTCTGGACCTTGGGAGATATTGAGATGTATTAATAATAATACCATGAATGGCTACATTTATTAAGTGCCTACCATGTGCCAGGAACTATGCCAAGCACTTTACAATGATCATCTCATTGGATTATCACCACAGCCCTGTTGGAGTAGGTGCTATCAACATCTTCATCTTAAAGTTGAGAAAATTGAGGCAGACAGAGGCTGAAGAGTTGGCACAGTAAGTGCCTGATGCTGGATTTGAACTCTGGTGTTTTGGACCCCAGACAAAGCTTAGTGGGGCAATACTCACAGCAGACTGTGTGTGTCTGCCTGGAGCTCCTTAGCCAGCTGCTCCTTGGCTTGCAGCTCCTTCTTGACTTCACTCAGTTCCAAGGCTGAAGCTTTGAAATGATGGTGGTTGTGTACAGCTTTGACCTTGGTTGCGGCCACCTGTGGCAAGGGGAGGCAAGAGTCAGGCCAAGAAACCTATTAAGGTGCATTTTCTGTGAAATGAACAGGCAAGTAAGCACACCTTTTTACTTCTGGTATAGACAAAAGGGCTTTTCAATAGTACTTGAAAGAGGCTGAGAAGTGGTTTTGCCACTCCCTATGTGTTTCCAGATCATGGCCAAGCCCATGTGGACGTTGGTGAGGGTTGATCTGTGATTCAGAGGTAGCAGGAGCAACCATAGGCACCCGCATCCACCTGAGCACCCTTATACCTGTTCCCTGAGGCTTTGAACTTTGAACTTCTCCTTCTTCAGTGCCCTCTATAACCTCTGAATGAGCTCTTTCACTTTCTGGTCTTCCTCCTGTTTCTTCTGTAGAGCTGCCTGGACCTAGACCACAGGAAGGAAGTGAGGTGGCACATTGTCCTGTCAAGTGTCTGAGAAACCAGTCAGTGTAAAAGCTAGAGCCAATGTAGGGTGACAGCACTGCCACAGCAGGAGACCTTAGGTTGGGGAATGTATGTTCTCCTTGGTACTGACTCCCAGCAGGACACTCTGATATGCCACTTAAAAAACAAGCCACAACATTGTGAGTCTCTGTGAAGAGACTAAGACGCTTTCCCAGAGAAACTAGGTTAAAGTGGACTGCATAGCTTGCAGGATGGGGAGACTTTAGTGCTATTTCTTAGCCTTCTCAAGCAGGAGTGGTCCATATTGGACTCCCTGGCCAAGTCCCTGATAAGTGCAGTATGATTTTTACCAGAGAAAACTCCCAAACAAAGGAAGGCCTTAGGAAAGGCCAAGACAATAGCAACCTCTTCCTTTTTAAGCAAAAACAAACAAAAAGAAGCAAACAAAGAAACAAACCCACGAGTCAGTCATTTTGTTGATTTGGTCCTAGAGGAGAAATCTATGCCTTAAGAAAACCTTTTTGAGTAAAATTACCAATTATACTATAACCTTATGAAACAAGGAAAAATGTTCTCATTTCCACTGTGGAAATTCTGTCTCCACAAGGATAGATAGGAAGAAATAGTAATTCTGTTTCTGGCTGGCTGTCAAATTTTTCTCCTCCCAACTATTCTTAAAGAAAAATGTGTTTTAGCTTTAAGATCCAGGAGAACCGACCCAATAGCATAAGGCTCCAAATACCTGCAGGTTCAGATGTGCTAAATCTGCTTCCCTCTTGATAGATGCCATTTCCATCGTATTCTTTTGCTTGTGAATGGCTGCATTGGCTTGTCCCAAAATCTTCAGCTTTCCCTGCTCATGATCTAATTCCAGAGCCAACTTCTTATTTACATTCTCCAGGTGCTTTATCTGCCTTCTGAAGCCTCTTGGTTCTTGGAGCTGGGGAGAAATCACAATAAAGACTCACTGTGACCTGAGCTGGTTGGGCACTTCAGTGAGTAAAATATTTTGATGAACACTTATCATGCAGAGTAGTGTTCAAGGAAAGAGACTATACCAATGGAATATGTTACAGATGTACAGAAGTGGCATTGGTAGAGTTCTACTCAACACAATACCAGACAATAGTTAGCAGTACTAAAGCATGAGATGGGTGCACAAGATCCCAAGAAACCAGCTTCAACCATCACAAACCCCAATCACTAGCCAGCACATTATTGCAGTCCCCACAGACACCTGTCCATCTTTTCTGCCATCCCCACCCTCCATCCCTGCAGCATCCCTTAACCTCTCCCCCAAGAAAAAACAGAGACGAGCATCTCATCTTCCAGATCTATGACTTTCTCCCTATACTCTTCCAGCTCTTGCCTGGTCAGGGAGATGATTTCCTGGAGCTCCTTCTCCAGCACTATCTTACTGTTACCAATAGTGTGGAGCTCCAATTCCAGGACTTGTATTCGTTCCTGAAGACAGAGGGGGCAGGTTCAATGCTTCTTGCTTCATGAGGGCACATGACAAGAACCACTCAGCATGTTTGCTTCCCTTGAGCAAGTTTTAAGGGGCACCATCTGGTTTTTGGTCACTTACAAAATTTCATAAGAAATACAAACATTTTATTTATTTATTTCCTTAGAGCTTTGTTGAGAAGGGGTTTAACCTTACCCAGATCATGTATATTTTCATACTGAAACACTGTTCCTTTTGTGAGTCACCTCAGACTGCTGGTGCACATGAAAATCTGATAATGCTCTCAAAAGACAAGTAGCACAATCTCACCCCATGTTTCTCTGACCCTATACGTAGCTGTACGTACTAAAATAACAGCAGTAAGAGGAAAGCTGCTTTGCTTACAAAGAAGTAGCTGCCAACGACTGGTCATGTGCCAGAGGCCACATGACCCAAAGAGGTGACATAGTGGCATCCAAGGTGGCCTGTCACCCAAGGCCCCCTGCCCTAGCCTCCCTAGATTCTGCCTCTTCCTCTTAAGCCAATCTCTGCCCTTTGGGAGTGCTGATGCTGTCCGTTCCCCAAGGAAAACTTGTATACATGCTTAAATGTGTTGCTGAGTGAGTCCCTCTCTGCACCCACAGCATGTGTTCTCCCAACAAACACCCACTTCCTCACCTGGCTGCCCTTGACGCCTCTGTCCTGCCTCAGCTGCTCCAAGAGCCCTGAGGTAGTATCTGAGTTCACCTGCAGCTGCTGGGCACTGTGTTCAAATTCCCCCTTGCCTGCAGAGGATGCCTGCAGTGCCACCTGCAGGGCACTCTTCTCATCCTGCAGGCCCTTGATTATGTTGTCTTTGGCTGTCAGGTCTCCCTGGAGTTCTTCCAGTCTGGCCTGCAGCTCCTCGTGGTGGGTCTGCAGCTTGCTGAGGGCCTGCTCCCGGATGTGCAGAGTCTACTGGACCAGGGTGAGCGGTTTCATGAGGTCCAGGTGCTTCTGCTGCAGGGCATCCAACTGCGGGGTTCTCACTGAGGCATAGTCAGCTTTACTTGTGGGAAATAAACACCATAAGCCACCTCCATCCAACACCACAACTCCATTGTTCACTTGTCCCTTTCTTGGACTGCTGTTTGACTTGATAATCATTTAATATCATTTGAACCTCAAAAAAGGGCAAAGCCTGAACTAATCCACCAGAGGGAGCCCTTTGGCTTAACACGTATCTCTTCTCTGCTCTCTGAGTAAACTCCCAGAATGCCCCTTACTGTGTCAACAAGGCAAGGTGAAGTCGACCAGAGCATTCCTGTATTAATGACTACCAAGGACAAGGCTCCTCAACAAAAGGCACAATCTTAAATAGGGGGACTTTCTTATTTTCATATTTTATGGACATGTACTGTGTTATGTCATGTTCATGGTTAAGAAAACATAGATATCCTGGATTGTAATTTCAATTCATACTTTGTCAGCTCTCTTAACTTACTGTACTTACCACATATTCAATTAAAAAAATTCCTTTCTCACATTATGGCTAAACATTTATGGAAATCATAAATGTGAGTCCTGCATCAGGATCATTCTAGCATGTGTTAAAGCCTTCTCATTCTTTTGAGCACACAATCAGAATTCACATTCCTGGTCCTCATACATGCATGTGTGCTAGCTTTGGCCAGCCTGAAGGGAAGAAACAACATGAATTAAATGCCACCTAGCCTGTTTCCATCTTTTAACCCAACTTTCAGGCAAACCACATCTAAAACACAAACCAAAAACAGAAATACTTTTCATGTCATATGAGTACACACCTCATGACTAATTTTCTGGTTTTCTCACACTGTGGTCTTATCAGTGTAGAGAACTGCATGTATATGAGCTAGGTCCAGCTCACTGGGAGTGTGTATTACAGAATTTTCTGGAGAATACAGCAGTGAAGTGACTTCCCCAAGGGCACACAACCAGGAAGTGTCTGGGGTAGGATTTGAACTTAGGTGTTCCTGGGGTAGCTTGGTTGCATGATGCATAGAATCCTGGACTTGGAGTGATGAAGAAATGATTTCATATCTGTCCATACACAAGTCTGCCAGAGGCTGACACCAACATGTAAAGGGCTTTCTTCTCTTTCTCCTGGCACCATGAGGACACAGGTGGACCCTTTGGACTGTGCCCATGCCACCCTCACTACACGACCAAGCCAGCTTCCAGTCACACTTCTTTGGTCTGGATCTATGGGGTAGCTGCTTTCCACTTTTCTACCCTGTTGCTCCCTATGTTTTCAGGCTGTAGAGTCTATTGTGCTCCCTGTACTGCAGCCATACATCAACATGGGCAGAATACTGCCATTCACAAAGGGTTCTTTGTTTCTGGGAGAAAAGGTCCCCAAAACCAACCAATGATATCTAAAGAAAAAAAAACTAAGGGGTAAGAAAAAGGAATGCACTGGGAGAAAGGGAAAGGGAAATGTACAATGAAGAAAATTATCTCACAATAAAGAGGCAAGAAAGAGCTTTTACAGTGGAGAGGAGGACTGGGAAGGTAGCAAACCTTTATCTCAAACCTTCACCTTGAACCTTATTCTTCTCTGAACTGGCTCAAGCAAGGAACAGCATAACAAGGAATAACTCAGTGAGGCATAGAAATCCATCTCACCCTATTTGAAAATAGGAGGCCAAAGGGATAGCAGAAGAAGAAGAGAGAGAGGTGGAGGCAGGAATCAGAAGCAGATCACGTTCAAGGAGGGATAAATGTGACACACCCTCCTAGGAGCTTGGTTATAAAAAGTTGAAGAAAGGGACCTTTTAAATGTTAGAGAAAACACTGGACAAGATGCTGATGGGAGGGATGGACACAGTCTATGTATATAATCAGATTGTTGGGGAAGATAAAGTTCATAATTTGTTATGTTTGGAAAGTTCTTGGGGAAACCCTTATTTGGTGGAGAGATTTTGAAAATCATACAAGATTTAGTACTTTGACATTTGGCATTGAAGTACCACAAATGAGGAAATTGACTCTTAGAATGTTTGTGGTAGAAGAACAGGAAAAGTATCCTTCTCTAATGTCCATTTTTCCATATTTGGGTCACAAAATAGGACAAATAGCATAGGCTTGTGTAAGAAAAATAAAGGTATAAAGGCTGAAGGATAATTTTAAGTTTAAGTGTCAAGATCAATTTTGTAGCCGAATGGACAAAAGATAGAGTATTTCTACATAAAGATGGCAAGAAGTTCCTCTGTTGAAGATGACTTGGATGAACATACAGATCAAAAGTCTGCCTCGGATGGTGTCTCCCCCACCCCTAGACTGCTGTATGAGATGAGACTTCTAAATGTGTAATTTATTGTTTACCTTTTTCTTTTGGGTCTCTATATCTGTCCTTACCAAAGGGACTGCCCCCTTTGATTTGTCAATGCGTTGATCAACCTTTTCTCTTTCCCCCTTTCTGTATTTGTTCAGAATAATCTATACTTACTTAAAGGGGAGATGGATGAAGGGAAGAATCTGTATGGGAAAGAGAGTGAGGAAGCATTCCTCAGAATGCGGATAGATGTGGAAACAAGATTTGAATAAATAAAGGAGGATGGATTCAGAGGAATGATTAAAGTTTTCCTTTCCACAGAAATTATGTAATATATGAAATGAAACCAAAAGGATCCATACAGGCCAGAAAGTCTTTTGACTTGCAACAAATGCAGGAAAATAAACTAATTGTAGAAGGCACTATCGACATCGATTAGTACTACATAATTTTCTAGCAGAGGAAGAGGGAAATTTGAGAGATGTAATGGGGAAATAAGTTCAGAATAGCAATCAATAGAATGGGAGACATAAGGAAGGAGTTATGTTTCACAGAGCAGATAACAGGCAAAGCAAGGGTCCAGCTGGTTTGGAACTTGTTTTGATGTTAGAAAGCAGCTAAGTAGAATAAACCTGAAGAGTAGCTTGGAATTCTCATGAGTAAGAAGCTTACAAACATTGACTTCTCCTCTAGGAAAGCTAAAGGTTCATTTTCATGGTCATAACAACACTTGTAGCAGAAGGGGGAACATGGTATTGGAAATTGTACACCCTGTATTACCCAGTCTATGGGGAGATAGGGGAGGGTCTTTGTAGTCAGGTAAAGGTTTTGAAGGCTTACTTTTGTTTCTGGAGGGTGTTAACTTCACCCCTCCAGAGTGTGAATGAGTTATTTCTCATGTTCCTGCCTCAGAAGCAGGTGTTTGGCTGAGGTCAGAAGCCTTTCATTATCCCAGGGCCCAAATCTCAGCTACCTTAACTTAGCCTAGCCCTCCATTGTCTTATCTCTGGGGAACCTTCAGCTACTTCCCATCCTTCATGCTGTCAAAATGCTTTTCTCTTGGTTCCTGCTGTCTTGACTTCTACTCACCCAAATTACTGGTCACTCTCTTCAAGACCCTCCCTAAACCCCTCCTCCACTCACCCCAGACTACTTGACTATGCCTAGATCCCTCCCACAGTCTTTCTGGATATAAGATCCAACTTGCCTCCATGAAAGTGCTCAGATTCTGTCTGGCCCTTATCACCAGGGCTCAGGTTCAAACTGGCCCACGTGTAAGTCACAAATGCACAGATTAGTAAGGAGTCTATCCCAAATGGCAGACCTATAATAAACTTGGACTTTGGTTGGCAAAGAAGACTTGTCTCAATTTTTCTGGGTGGCTATTTCAAGTTCCTTGCACCCTGAAACCTCAACACAATGACTTGCCCAAGGTCACATAGCAAGGAAGAGTCCAGAGCAGGATCTGAACCTGGCTATTGTTGCTTCTACAATGCAAAGGTCCTAACAACATTGACATCCTGCTTTAAGGTTTACACAGCACTTTCTGGAGCTCATGTCTTCCTATACTCCCCATATCCCTGGCACTTAGATGCTATGACTGTTTTTGAACACATTTTTCTTTGACATACTAAGGAAATGGTGAATGAGAGAGCTCAGGGGTCCCTGCCAGCCTTGAAGGATGAGAGGGGCCTTCCCATCTGGGAGGTGGCCTCACTGCTTCTGGGCCAGCTGTAGAGAGCCAGGAGGGCCTGGGTTGAAGTTGCCCCAGGGACAAAGATGGTGAGGACCTCTGACGTGGCCCCCGAGGCGAGGGGACAGGAAAGTAGGGAGTGTCCTTGTGATTCTAAGAGCTGAGCTGTAGGCACTCTGCTTGATTAAGGACCCTAGGCTGGGGAAGAGGGAAGGCAGGTCCCTGGGGCCTTCATGGTCTCACCTGATCTGTGACCCTTGAGAGCCAGGGATGGAGGGCATGGGGCCAGGTGAGGTTGCTGCTGTGTCCACCAATGCCATGGTGGACCTCCCCTGTCCACTGCTCCTGGAGGTGAACAAGACAAAAGACCAGGTGCATGACAGCCGAAGTGCCCAGCAGCTCCCAGACCAGTGTTGGCCACTCACCTGCTCCCTTGTCTCACCAATTTGCCCCCTCAACCCCACCTCCCACCATACTGCCCCCAAATTCCCTGTCCCTCACCACATAGCTCCCTGGGAGCATGTTGCCTCCCACTCAGGCTTAGGCTCCCACTCTGTCTCTGGCCCCCTTGGCAGCTTCAGGGTCACTAGGGTCCTTGTGGTGGATTGTGAAGACAACTGAGGGCTCCCACAAACAGGGAGCAGGCCACCAGCGAATGTTCCAAGTTCCCCAACCCACAGGCTCAACCTGGGCACTGGAATGCCAGCACCTACATGCCCTCGAGCCCTGCCCCCTCAGTCCTGGGGATGGGCCATGCTAACTGAGCTAATCACTCCTACCCCTTGAATGGATTGGAGACAATTCTGCCCCACCCAGTCCAATGGATTCTACCTGCCCCAGTGTCCGCAGTCCACCACAACTACCAACCTCAGGGTCCCCACCTCACAAGATCCTCCCTCCCTGTCCCAGGGACCCCCCCAACCCCAGTCAACTGAGCACCCTAGTGAATTCTCCAGGACCATCTAAGACATGTCAGGTCTGACCAGATTTGCCCATGTCCTAACCCTCCTAAGTTGTGATGATGATTTCTATATACCCCACTTGAATCCGATCTGCTGACCCCCTCCGGGGAATGTAGGCAGGGTTTTGCAACAGCAGCAGTCACAGCATTCTCATCAGGAACACCACCATCACTAGACAGAGGTGTAGGAGGAAGATGGCAGAAACTTTTGAAACTGGCGACATCTGCAACCCAGAGCTTGATGAATTGTTGTTCAACTGAGGGAGTCAACGTTCCCAAGGTACACTTGAAATTGTGTCCATTGTGTGTACCCCAGAATGAGGCTGGGATTTTGTTTTGGTTTTTGTCTACACAATTGTTTTCATGCTAGTAGGGAAATTCTTATGAGAAGATACTCCCTCTAGGAATGAAGATCAACCAGACTCTGGGGACTTGGGGATGGATATTGTTGGAATGTGTGTGAGGAAGGACGTGCCAGCCCAGAAAGTTAGGCTAATCCTGATAAAATATTGACTTCTATGCCTATTGGCAAAGGAGTCTTTGGGGATGCAGGACTTGTGTCTAGGGTTACTCTGTACTATGGGAAAGCTGGAATCTTTCCCATAGTGGTGCAGGATGGTTCAGTTAACCTCCTTTCACTGCCCTCTTCTATCATAGTAGAAGGGATACCTCTGACATCCACAAGTGGAGTGGTGATGGGGAGAACTGAGCTCATCCATAAACCTGTCAGCTGTACACCTCTGGTCTCCACCAAATTTCAGCTAAAAGGTGTAGCCGATGAGTCTGGCATTCTGGTCTCAGTTACTGAGGATTTGGAAAGTTCAGGAAAAGATATGGTCATTGGTCTCTGCTCCAGTACTTGAGAGCTCAGGATGACGAGCAGAGATAGGAGAGGTAAGCAGGAGGTCTATGTGGTGGGAGTCAGACTTGGACCCTGGGATAACTGAATCCTGTCAGCCATGAGGCTATTCCCTGAAGAGGCTTTAGGGGTGGCTGAGAGTCCACAACCAATTAAGACCAGTGCTTAGCAGACTCACAACTTCAGCTATTCTACAGAACCATGGGACAATTGTACTTTCTTCAATGTCAGCCACAGAAACATAGTCAGGAAGGGCTTCTGTTACTATTGTGGGCACCATGTGGGAGGAAGATGTCTCTGATCCAAGACTAATCCCTGTAACATCTGTGCTGTGGGCCAAGACTCTATCCACATGTATGTAAGGCAATGCTGGGCCATCTAGTTGGACTTGTGACTTGGTCTCTGCAGAGTATGAGTACCTATGTTGGTCTAGACTGGTCTCTGAGATAGCTGAACTTGATGTTTGTGGAGGCCACGTATGGACTGGTCTTTGTGCTGGTAGTAGGGAGGAAGACTTCAGTGGAAGTCATGGAACTAGCAAACTCCTCAGGAATTGGGGTCTCCATAGAGGACAGGGAGGCAGCATCTTTCCTCTGGACTCCAGTCAGGGTGAGTCATGATGCCCAGGATAGCAGAGGGAACTAGGAGAGTAGTGGAATAGACCAGGTCTTGTCTCATACTGAGGGAGCCAAAGCACATCATTTCCTGAGATCAAGGAATCTCCAGTATTCATATGTTGCTGCTGTGCTCTCTTAGAGTGATGGGGTGGTGGTGGAGGGATTGTCTATGGCCTTGGGGCTGGAGCTGGATGCTGTTCTATGACCTGTTACCTGACCATGGAGACAGTAGCTGTACTTGTATCTTCTCCCAGAGTGCTTGGGGAACTCTTCAGGGTAGGAGAGGGCAGAGACATTGAACTATGCTATGCCCCTATCTCAGTCTCTGGGGTTGTCTATGTTGGGTTTGAAATAAGATGCATTTCTGTGACTTTGTCAGTGAAGACTGGGTAGATCAAGATAGATGGAAAGTTACGGTAGAGGTATGTGTATGGAAGTCAACTGGCTACAAATGCTATGCATTGACCAGGCCCCACTCTGGTGTGGTGGCTGCTCTTAGTGTGACCACAGAGAAAGTGAAGGAAATTGTTCCCTGAGGACTGGTTTGTAAGGGTATCTTGCAACCTGAGAAGGTCAAGAGCTCAGCTAGGAACGTAGTTAATAAGAGGGAGCCAATGCTCACAGACACTCCTTTAGAAGCCTCAGAGAGAATTGGGACTCTTGAAAGAAGAGAGATGCTTCTTGCGGGTATCTCTGGACTGTGTCTGCATCAGGAGCCACAGGGAGGCTGGTAGACTAAGCAGAGACTGAGCTAAGAACTGTCTCCATGGAAACAACCACTGTTGGCTTACCACAAGTAGAGTTTCCCACAGTGGACCCTGTTACAGAGATGCTGCTGATCTCTGTGGTTTCTGTCCTTACCGGGGATGTATCCATAGCACCTACTCCCACTTGACAGTCATGTGGCTAGGAGAGGGGTTTGGTTGGGACGGATAGAAGTTTCAAATGGAGTGTTTGTGATTACCACTCAGGGGTATCCTTATTTCCTTAGGAGGGCTCCTCCCTGCCCTTAGAAAATGTAGGTGCCAAAGCTTAGCACTGCCCTATGTTTTCCACGATGAACTTAATAATGAAATAAAAATTCTTAGATGTGAGTCTGAAAAAAATCAGCTTTATGAGATGGGACAGGCATCAGTATTGTGTCCCCTAATTAGAATGTGAGTTCAGTGAGATGTTTCATTTGTATCCCCAACACTCAACTTGGTGTGTGACTCGTAGCAAAGTTAAGAAGTGCTTTTCCATTAAGTAGGAAATCTTTTTCCATTCCAAGGCAACATAAGATGGCAGTTTCCCTGCAAAGAATCTGCGGTTTGTGTGACTGATGGAGCTAACTATTCTAACAGCAGCCAGAATAAAGCTTGAAGTGCATTGAGAGAGGCACTGCTTCCAAGAATGAAGAGCGATGGTCCCACTGAACTGTGCCCTGGTTCAGCTACATCTCACCTTTCACAGGACAGATTAATAATCGTGATGTTGATAACAACAGTGGAAATATTTATACAGGACTCTGAGGTTTGCAAAGAGCCTTTCATGTTATCTTATCTGGGGCCCTCACCACAACCTGAGTGAGAGGTTATTTTTCCCGTAATACAGCTGAGAAAACAGAGGAGGCTCAGAGAATTGAAATAACTTGCCCAAGGTCATAGAGCATGATTTAAATTCAGGTATTCCTGATCCCAGGTGCAGCATGTAACATCTAGCTGGCCTAAATCCAGCTCCCATCCCCCATCTAAAACTCATCCAATCCCTGGCCCTGCCCACTACCCAAGCCTCAATAGGGCCCTCACTTAAAGCCCCAGGCTCTGGCTCAGTCCCCTCATGCCAAGCCTAAAGGCCTGTGGGCTACCCGAGTCTTCCTTACCTCACCTCCGGAGGTCTTCGGTTGGCCAAAACCGGATGCTCGTATGAGAGAAAGAACGTTCCAGAGTCGAACAAGGGTTGAGCTTTATTTCAGGGTCTCGGTTACAAGTGCAGGGGGTAGGAGGAAGGAGAGAGATAAGGGCTTGGGAATAGAAGTGTAAGTGGGGAGAGAGGGGGGACGGGGGAGAAGGGAGAGGAAAATAAGGAGACTAGTAAGCTAACACGTGGCTCTCCGCCCAAGAGGCTTTTCCAGCTTTCCTGAACCCATTTAAGTCCTCTGCCGCGTAGTTTACATATCAATATCGAGCCTGTTAGGAGACAACAGGTGTGTCCAATCCGGGACAGCCTCAAGAGCAGGGATGCACCACCCATCACGTATCTCACGGGAAGAGGCGGAGATACCCGAGTTAGCCGAGCCAGCTCGGTCTCCTTCTCGAATCCCCGCTGTTCCTGGGGGGCCTCGTAAGAACTCTAAGATTTAAAAGTTCCCACCTTTACCTGCCTGAGACTGTCCACACGGAATTGAGCTACCAACCCTAGCACCCTCACCTCATCCTCTTGCTGGTCCCAGTAGCTCTGCTCCCTCTCTTAAGTTTACCTGGGTGCCCCTAGTCTGCTCAGTTAAGATCCTCTCTGATTTCTGTCCTTCTCATGTAAACTTGACTCCTCCACCTAAATTCTGCCACCCTCTTCACCTCCACTTAACTCTAGCCAGGAAATCCCTCTGCTTCCCCCCAGCCTCACCTGTCATGCCAGCCCTGTCCCATCTGAGCATTGAACTTTGCCCTTTTCTCTTCTGCCCTGCTCCCAAACTTCCTCCTCTTCTACCCCCATGAACTCTGATTCCTTGACTCCCCAATTGTCTCCCTAAACTGTTCACTCTCTCCTCTTTTTTCCATTCTGACCCCTTGTTAAACCAATTCAATTCCACACAGTAGGCCCCTCTTGAATCCCTAACCCCTTTATCATTTCCTCCATTATGCCCTACCAAAACTCAGCCTTGGATCAGTTCCACCATTCCTCACTATCCATACTACATATAGGTTACAAGACAAAGATGGAGAAAGTCACAATCATTCTGACTAGGTCCACAACAAATTGGTTACACAACATCAACTGGGCCCTCACTGCGCTAGGCGAACCTTCTATACCTCCTTCATCAACTCACTCTCCTTCTCTCCACAGCAACTCTTGTAAACTTACTCATTACTCCTCAAATATCCTATGGCTTTCCCTCCCTTCCCACTCTCTCCACTGACAACCTTGCGTCATACTGTACAGAAAATATTGAGGGCATTCACCATGAGCTACCTCTTCTCCCCTCTTCTTCATCTCCTATCATTCATGTGCCATCTGCCCCTCTTTCCTCTCTCCTCACCAAGGCTAATCCCTGAAAAAGGAATTCTTTATATCTCATCTCCACCAATAGATTATCCCACTCCACGTTCTGTCTCCATCTCCTCTTTTCAATCTTTCCCACCTACGAGCACTTTTCCTGCTGCCTGCAAATATGCCCTCATCTCCCCCATCCAGGAAAACCCTTCACTTGATCCTACCATCCCTTCTAACTATCATCCTCTATCTTTTCTGTCTTCTGTTGTTAACCTCCATGGTAATATCACTACAACAGGCCCTTCCACTATTCTCTCTTTTTAAATCTTCACAATCCTGCTATGACATCACTATCCTACAAAAACTGCTTTCTCCAAAGTTATCGGAGATCTCTTAGTTGCCAAATCCTTTTCTCAGTCACATTATTTTTGACTACTCTGAAGCCTCTGAACCCCAGGATCATTCTCTCTTCCTTGATAACCTCTCCTCTACAGGTTTTCAGTGTTCTCCTCCAACCTCTCTGACTGCTCCTTCCCAGGTTCCTGTGCTGGATCCTCCTCTATCCATAGGTGTCCCTCAGAGCTCTATCCTGGTCCCTCTTCCCTTCTCCCTCCATATTATTTCACTGGGTGATCTCATCAACTCCCATAAATTTAATTTTCATCTCTATGCTGATGATTCCCAACTCTACCTTTCCTGCCTGAATCTTTCTGCTGATCTCCAGTCTTCTATCTCCAACCCTAACCCTAAATGCCCTGTTCTTCTGGGACAGTGGGGCATTCAACAGTGCTGATGCAAAGCAAAGTTGCCACAGCCTCCTCTTTGGGTCTTTTTGGCTTGTAACAGCCACCATAGCAAGGCGTATCCAGAAGTGACTGTTGGTATATTTAAGGAATGGAGGTGTCCTCTCCTAGTTGAGGCCACCATGAAGCCCCCTATGAGGCAGCTTTAGATGTGAGGGATAGGAGCCTAGGGAGGCTGAAGTAGGGGACAGGGCAGAGACCAAAGCAAGTCTGAGGGGGCACAGATAAACAGAAAGGGGTGGGGTTGAGTTCCAGAGACACATGGTGGGCATTGGACTGAGTTGGAAGGTCAATCATTCCAGCACTCCACCTTTATTAAGTGCTGCTTGTATGCCAGTCACTGTGGTAAGCACTGGGGATAGAAAAAGAGGAAAATGACAATCCTACCTATCTGTGGGCTGACTGCTCATAGCACAGTCACCTGCATGTAGACACACTTAATAAATCTTTATTAAATGAATGACTATAATGAGGAAGAAACTATACAAATATCTACAAAGCAAGATACATATAAGACAGTTGACAGAGGAAAGGCACTGCAATCAAGAGTGGTTGTGAAAGGCTTCCTATAGAAGGTGGGATTGTAGCTGGGACTTGAAGAAAGCCAGGGAGATCAGTGGTTAGAGTAGAGGAGCAAGAGCTTTTTAGGCATCAGGGACAACCAGAGTGAATGCCCAGAGAGGAGAGATGGAGGGTCTTGTTTGTCGAAGTGGCAGGAAGTCAGTGTCACCTGTCGAAGATTACTTGTTGGGGAGTAAGGTGGGAGAAAACTGGAAAAGGTGAAAGGAACCAGGTTAAGAAGGGCTTTGAATGCCCAGTAAGGCATTTTGTATTGGATTCTGGCAGCAATAGGGAGCCCCTGGACTTTATTGAACAGGGAAAGTGATGATATGATCAGATTTATGCTTTAGAAAAATCACTTTAGTGGCTGAATGGTGGATGGATTGAGGCAGATAGGAAAGTCCTCTCCCCTCCCCACAGAAGGCTATTGTTATAGCCCTGGGTGTGAGAGTCTGCAATAGGGGGTGACAATGTCAGAGGAGAGAAGGGCATGTGGGAGAGATGGTGTGAAGGTGTAATTGACAGGCCTTGGCAACTGCTTGTTGCCAAGGGGCTGAGACATAGTGAGGAGTCCAGGCTGATTCCTAATAAGTCATGAGCCTGAGGGATTGGGAGGGTGGAACTGCCCTCTGCACTCTTGGAGGAGGTATGTAGTGGGAAGGGTCTAGGGGGAAATATGATGAGTTCATTGTTGGATATTTTGAGTTCCATATGTCTAGTGGACATCCAGTTTGAAATGTCTGAAAGTCCTTAGAGATCCCAGACTGGAGATCCTCAGAAAGGTTGGAGCAGGAAAGGAAGATTAGGGAATCAGCATAGAGATGATCATTAAATATATGAGAGTTGATGAGATCACCAAAAGAAGTGGTGGAGAGGGAGAAGAGGAGGTCCCAGGACAGAACCCTGAGGGAGACCTATGGTTAAAGGAGGAAACAGCAAAGGAAGGGGAGTAAGAGAAGTCAGAGAGGTAGAAGGAGAACTTCAAAAACCTAGAGGGAAGAGGGAATCAAGGAAGAGGGAATGATCCTAGGTGGCAGAAGCTGCAAAGAGTTCAAGGAGACTGAGGGTTGTGAAAAAACCATTGGAAGTCTGGCAGAGCTGGGTGAGAGAGAAGCACAGGGCTTGAGTCAGCAGCAGCAGCAGCTACTTCTGGGCCTGTCAACCCACAGACTGAATATTTGAAAGTCCTTTACTTGAACTTCCAGGATCCAGGATGGCAGAGTATATTGTAAGTACTGTCACCATGCCTTGTTGATCTTGAAAAATCCAGAGAATATTACCCCAGGATAGATCGAGGAAAAGTGGAGCCAGCAGAAGGGATACACAAGCCTTTTTGGCTCAGGAGGCTGGGGAGATTGACAAGAAGGGTCCTTCTTGCTGTGGCTGAAGGGGACCAGTGTAGGACATGAGACATCTCAGCAAGCCTCACTTCATTATTTATTATAGCAAAATAGTTTTCCATTATATTCATATACCACACCTTGTTTAGCCATTCCCCAATTGATGGGCATCCCCTCCATTTCCAGTACTGGGCCACCACAAAGAGAGCTACTATCAATATTTTTGTACATGTGGGACTCTTTCCCATCTTTATGATCTCTTGGGGATACAGTCCTAGAAGAGATATTGCTGGGTCATAGAGTATGGATATTTTTGTAGTTCTTTGGGCATAGCTCCAAACTGCTCTCCAAAATGGTTGGATCAGCTCACAGCTCATCAATGAATTACTGTTCCAACTCTCCCACATCTTCTCCAATATTTTTATCCTCTTCCCATTTTTTCATGTTAGCCAATCTGATATATGTGATGTGTGGTACCTCAGAGTTGTTTTGATTTGCATATCTCTAAGCAATAGTGTTTTAGAGCACTTTTTCTTATGAATACGGATAGCTTTAACTTCTTCCTCTGAAAACTGCCTGCTAATATCCTCTGACCATTTGTCAACTGGGGAATGACTTATATTCTTGTATATTTGACTCAGCTCTCTATATATTTTAGAAATGAGGCCTTTGTCACAGACACTAGCTACAAAAATTCTTTCCCAGCTTTCTGCTTCCCTCCTAATCTTGGTTGCATTGGGTTTGTTTGTGCAAAAGCTTTTCAATTTAATGTAATCAAAATTATCGATTTTACACTTCAAAGCCCAATAGCAAGAGATAGAAAGAGAAATTCCATTTAAAGTTACTGTAGACATTATAAAATATTTGGGAGTCTATCTGCCAAAATAAACCCAGGAACTATAGGAACACAAACAGAGAATACCTTTCCCACACATATAATATGATCTAAATCACTGGAAAAACATCATTTGCTTGAGGGTAGCCTGAGGTAATTCAACCTAAATTAATTTACTTATTCAGTGCCATCCCAATCAACAACCAATAATTATTTTGAAGAGCTAGAAAAAAAATCATAATTTATCTGGAAATACAAGAGGTCCAGAATATCAAGCGATATAATGAAAAGAAGTATTAGTGAAGCTGGCTTAGTCATACCAGATCTAAAATTGTATTATAAAGCAGCAATCCTCAAAATGACTTGATCCTGTCTAAGAAATAGAGCAGTAGATCAGTAGAGTAGGTCGGGTTCACAAGACACAGTAGTCAGTGATTATAGCAATCTACTGTTTGATAAACCCAAAGACCCCATCTTCTGTGATAAGAACTCACTGTTTTATTAAAACTGCTGGAAAAACTGGAAAATAGCATGCAAACATTTGAACATAGACCAATATGTGAGAAAATAAAGTCCAAATGGGACCTGATTAAGGCATAAAGGCTAATTGATACTATAAGCAAAATAGGGGAGCAAGATATAGTTTATCTGTCAGATTTATGAAGAACGTAGGACTTTATGACCAAACAAAAGATGAAATGCAAGATGCATAATTTTGATTCCATTAAATTGAAAACTTTTTGTACAAAGCTAATTCATCCAAGATTAGGAGGGAAGTAGAAAACTGGAAATAATTTTGACAACTAGTGTCTCTGATAAAGGCCTCATTTCTAAAATAAATAGACAACTGAGTCAAATTAACAAGAATACAACTCATTCCTCAATTGATAGCTTTTCAAAGATATGAACAGGCAATTTTCAGAGGAAAAGAAATTAAAGCTATCTGTATTCATAAGAAAAATGCTCTGAATCACTCTTGTGTAAAAAGAGGCAAATAAAAACAACTCTGAGGTAGCACATCATGCCTAGCAGATTGACTAACATGACAAAACAGGAAAATAATCAATGTTGGAAAAGATGTGGGGAATTTGGAAGGCTAATTTGTTGTTGGTGGAACTGTGAGCTGATCTAACCATTCTGGAAAGCAGTTTGCAACTATGACTGAAGATCTACAAAAATGTGCATAACCTTTGACCCAGGAATAGCACTTCTAGGGCTGTATGCCAAAGAGATTATAAAAATGGAAAAAGGACCCACATGTACAAAAATATTTTTCACACCTCTTTTTGTGGTGGCCAAGAACTGGAAATTCAGAGGATGGCCATCAGTTGGTATATGAATGTAACTAAATAATATTGTGATATAAGAAATGGCAAACAGCTAAAATTTTAAAAAATCCTCGAAAGGTTCATGAACTGAAGCTGATTGAAGTGAGCAGATCCAGGAGAACATTGTTCAGGGAAAACAGCCTCAGTGTATGATGACTGATTTTGATAGACTTAGCCCTTCTCAGCAATGAATGGACCTTAAACATTTCGAAAGTACTTATGTTGGTAAGTGCCATCCACATTCAGAGGGAAAAAAAGACCCTAAAGAGTCATAACAAAGAGCAAAACAGACTGTTTTCTTTTTCATTTCATTTTGTTTTGTTTTCTTTCTCATGGTTTCTCCCATTACCTATATTTCTGCCATGCAACCTGACTAATGTGAAAATGTTTTGCATAGGAATGTATGTGTAGAGCCCTTATCAAATTGCATGCAGTCTTGGGAAAGGAGGGAGAGAAAATTTAAAACTAATGGAAGTGAACTTTGAAAATCAAAAATAAGAAAATCAGAATATGAAGAAAGGCTTAAGAATACTTTACTGTTTTCTCTATGAGAGTAATTAAGCTTCTGTCACACATAGAGTAAACAGGAACATGAATGAACTGATCAGGGACACTTCCTAACATCATTTTCAGGCCAGTTATTCTCCAGAATGAGCATCTGGGGGCCTTATTTATGGATTATTCCCTATCTCCCCTTAAGATCACAAACATAGAAATCTCCCACTATTCACTGCAATTGTTTTTCTGGGGTTTTTTTTTTTTTTTGAAATTAAACAAATCACAGATTTCACAAACTGCTAGCCTCCTGACCCATCCTTCCAATGATATTTAGTTTTGGTAGAATAGTGTGAGGAGTTGAAGTGTGGCCTATCCAGGGTGGCTTATTTGTAAATCAATGTATTCTAGGTTTCAAGAGCACCCAGCAAAGAGAAGACAACTAGAAGTCTGCACTGATGTGGTATCTTAATTTTTTCCATTCCTTTGCACCAGAAACACTGACTCCTGAGCAGGAGAGAGACAAAAAGGGAAACTTTTAAAAAAAAATCTACCTCTAATATGTTCATAAAATATAGTCTTCTGGGACTGTATTTTTTTCCATGGCTACACTGGCTTCAATTGGCTGAGGTGAATCTCAACTGATGTCAGTTTCAAGTCTAAACCTCAGGTTGTTGTAGCCAATGGTGGGACAGGAGATCCTTGTTAGCCCATCTCTGACCAGTCTGTGAAGGGCAGATGGATCCAGGAATCAAAGCTAGGAGTTAGCCAAACTACAGTGCGCTACACTACCCATTGCCAACCTTTATCCATATTTTCCTTTCCTTTCCCTCCCTCCCTCCCTCCTATGCACTCCCTCACCCTCCTAGTTACCCTCTTTTTCCTCTGTTTAGTTGGGACTGACCTGCTGGGTACAGGTCGCCCAGCCATGTCTTAGGAATTTTGACACTTCAGCCAGGGAGAAGGAAGATGGTCCCACTGAAAGAGAAGCACTGTGAGCTTTGGAAACAGCTGAGAAGAAAAGGTGATGGAAAGAAAAACCATATCATATAGGCACTTTTGTGTTTGAAAGGTATTGTAAATAAAATAATTACTTTCCTTAAAGCCTTACCTGTACAGATCAGCTTCCCTAAATACTCTATATAAAAGAGTTTCTAGCAGCAGACTTAAACATGGCAAAGAGACAGAACAAAACAGACAATCCAAGTAATTTTTAAATTGTATAAGAGTATTTTGCAACAACTATATGGTTATAATTTTACTATTTATAGACATCTATATATAGGATGTATGTATTTGAAAAATGAAGTAAGAGGTCCAAAATAAGTGTTTTCTTCTGTGGAGGAAAATAAAACTTATTCAGATTCAGGGTCATTGCTTCAAAACTGGCTGGATGTTGACAGGGTGGCTCTGTTCCTTTCAGTCAAAGCTAGAGTTTTTGAGTTCCCTAGAAGCAGCAGATGGTCAGGTAATGGAGAGGTCCATTAAGGGACATTCCATTGATGAGTCCATGAAGGCATCGATTCTTGCATTGTGATCATTTGATCTTCCATTTGGCATTGAAGACTATCCATGTCTTGCCTTTTAAGAAAAGGAAACAGGTCAAAGGAATAAATACTGTGTGAAACGAACTGTGTGAATGGAACAGCAGGAAGAGCTGTAATCATTTTCTATCACAACATTTACAATTTCAGTTTTCAAAGCAAACAGAAAGCCCTCATTAGCAGCTGGGTGTGGCTGAATATAGACTTGGGTTCTCAGCTTTACAGTATATATTAATGTAAATTTGAGCAAGATCACACAGTTAGCCACTAAAAATATTGAAAGTTTGATGACAATGAAATGATACATTAAGATGTTTATCTGTTGAAGAGGAACATGTGCTAGGATTAGACCTAAAACCCCACAACACCCTTATCCCTTCACCAATAACCAAGAGAAAAACAAAAAGAGCAAAGACAAAATAGCTGCATTAAACCTAATCTACCAAAATATGATGTTTTAAAATCATAGAAATATTCAAAGGAAACACTCATCGCCTAAGGGATCAAAGGCTACCTATCAACAGACAATGGGCAATATATAAATCAAAAATCATCTCTTGAAAATCTTCCAGAAATTCTGAGTTGTGCCAACCCACTCTTGGACAAAAACACCCCTAGAGCGCATTCCCTCAGGGCCTGTCACCTAGCTTCTCCCTAAAGATCTGAATGGAATGAAGTTAGTGAAGACTTCTCAGTGCTGAAGTAGATGGTTAGGCCTAAGTTTTGGTTTCCCAGAAATCATATGCCATATCAACATAACACAACCCTCCTTGGGTTGCCACATCAACATCTACATCAACATAATGCCTATTGGTTATTCACAGGGTAGACTGTCCTGTTTAGATTGTGAGCCTACTTCCCAGCCAATGGAAGTAAAAGGCCAGTGAGGAGGTGTGGGATC
This sequence comes from Notamacropus eugenii, assembly GCF_028372415.1. Classification (NCBI taxonomy): domain Eukaryota; kingdom Metazoa; phylum Chordata; class Mammalia; order Diprotodontia; family Macropodidae; genus Notamacropus; species Notamacropus eugenii. Next base: position 273,725 of record NC_092878.1, on the reverse strand, counting down.
TGTGTTAGGGCTAGATAATCTCTGTTTTTGCCTTCTGTAATTGCCTCACTCTCCTGACTACCTGATGAATTTTGATATCATTTTTTCCAGCTCTATAAAATAATTTTCTGATAGTTTGATTGGTATGGCACTGAATAAGCAAATTAATTTAGGTAGAATTGTCATTTTTATTATATTGGCTCAGCCTTCCCATGAGCAAGTGATCTTTTTCCACTTACTTAGATATCACTTTATTTGTGTGAAAAGTGTTTTGTAATTGTATTCATATAGTTCCTGGGTTTGGTTTGGCAGGTAGACTCCCAAATATTTTATAGGGTCTAGTGTAGCTTTAAATGGGATTTCTCTTTCTACCTCTTGCTGTTGGGTTATATAGGTAACATATAGAAATGCAGAAGATTTATGTGAGTTTATTTTGTAATCTGCAACTTTGCCAAAGTTGTTTACTATTTCAAATAGAATTTTACTTGATTCTCTGTGATTCTCTAACTATATCATCTTTTCATCTCCAAAGAGGGAAAATTTAGTTTCTTCTTTGCCTGTTCTAATTCCTTCAATTTCTTTTTCTTCTCTTATTGCTACAGCTAAAATTTCTAGTACCATATTGAATAATAGTGGTAATGTACATCCTTTATTCACCACTGATCTTGTTACGAATGCATCTAACTCATCCCCATTGCATATAATGTTTGCTGAAGGTTTTAGGTAGATATTACTTATTATTTTATGGAAAGTTTCATTTATTCCTATGCTCTCCAATGTTTTCAATAGGAATGGATCTTGTATTTTGTCAGATGCTTTTTCTGAATCTATTGAGATAATCATGTGGTTTCTGTTAGTTTTCTTGTTGATATGATCAATAATGCTAATAGTTTTCCTAATATTGAACCAGTCTTGTATTCCTGGTATAAATCCAACCTGATCATAATGTATTATTCTCATGATAAGTTGCTGTATTCTTTTTGCTAAAATCTTATCTAAAATTTTTGCATCTATATTTCTTAGAGAAATTGATCTATAATTTTCTTTCTCTGTTTTGGCTCTTCCCAATTTAGCTATCAAAACTATATTTGTATCATAAAAATAATTTGAGAGGACTCCTTCTTCCTCAGTTTTCTCAAATAATGTATATAGTATTGAAATGTTTGAAATGTTTCATAGAATTCACTTGTGAATCCATTCGGCCCTGGAAGTTTTTTTTCCTAGTGAGTTCGTTGATGGATTGTTCAATTTGTTTTTCTGAGATGGGATTATTAAAGTATTCAATTTGCACTTCTTTTAATTTGGGTAATTTGTATGTTTTAAAATAATCAGCCATTTCCTTTAGATTGTTGAATTTATGGGCATAAAGTTGGGCTCAGTAATTTCTAATTATTTTTTCAATTTCCTCCTCACTGGAGGTGAGTTCACCCTTTTCATTTTTTATATTGGTAATTTGGTTTCCTTCTTTCTTTTCTTAATCTAATTGACCAAAGGTTTATCAATTTTATTGGTTTTTTCATAAAACCAACTCTTAGTTTAATTTATTAGCTCAATAGTTTTCTTAATTTCAGTTTTATTAATCTGTTCTTTGGTTTTCAGTATTTCTAATTGGATATTTACTTGGGGATTTTCAAATTGTTCTTTTTCTAGCCTTTTCAGCTGCATGCTTCTTTCTCTATTTTATTCATGTAGGCATTCAAACATAGAAAAGTTCCCCTAAGAACTGCTTTTGCAATATCCCATAAGATTTGGTAGGTGGTCTCGTTGTTGTTATTCTCTTGAATGAAGTTGTTGATTGTTTCTTTGATTTGTTGTTTAACCCACTCATTCTTTAGTATTTAGTTTCCAATTAATTTTTGGTCTATCTTTCCATGGCCTTTTATTACATATAATTTTTTAAATTGCATTATCATCTGAGAAGGATGCTTTGACTATCTGCTTTTCTACTCTGGATTGTGAGGTTGTTATGGTCCAGCACATGGTCAATTTTTGTATATTTGTCATGTACCACTGAGAAAAAGGTATATTCCTTTCTATTCCTATTCATTTTTCTCCAGAGAGCTATCATGTCTACCTTGTCCAGAGTTTTATTCACCTCCTTCATTTCTTTCTTGTTTATTTTGAGGTTAGATTTATCAAGTTCAGAGAGTGGGAAGTTGAGGTCACTCACTAGTACAGTTTTGCTGTCTATCTCTTCCTGTAACTTCCTTTACTTCTCCTCTAAGAATCTGGATGCTTTCAGATAGTCCCATAATTTTTAAATTGTCTCTCCTGGATCTATTTTCCAGGTCAGTTGTTTTTCCAATGAGATATTTCACATTGTCTTCTATTTTTTCATTCTTTTGGTTTTGTTTTGTAATTTCTTGGTTTCTCATAAAGTCATGAACTTCCACCTGCTCCATTATAATTTTTAAAGAACTATTTTCCTCAGTGAGCTTTTGAACCTCCTTTTCCTGTTGACTAATTCTGCTTTTTAAAACACTCTTCTCCTCATTGGCTTTTTGGACCTTTTTTGCAAATTTTGTTAGCCTATTTTTAAAGGTGTTATTTTCTTCAGCATTTTTTGTGGTGTCCCTTAGGAAACTATTGAATCACTTTTCATGATTTTCTTGCATCATTCTCATTTTTCTTCCCAATTTTTCTTCCACCTCTCTTACTTGATTTTCAAAATCCTTTTTGAGCTCTTCCACAGTCTGAGACCATTGCATATTTCTTTTGGAGGCCTCTGATGGTAAACATTATTCTTCCTCATCCAAAAGGATGGAAGAAAATACCCATTCACCAAGAAACTAACCTTCTATAGTCTTATATCTTTCCCTTTTTTGAGCATTTTCCCAGCCAGGGACTTGACTTTTGAGTCCTTTGTCAAGAGGAGGATATGTTCTCAGTTCCTCCAAGGTGGAACAATCAAGGTTATTTAGAGAGTAAACAGGAGAATTTATGCCTCTCCTGGCCTGCACTCTGGTCTGGCAGCTACCAAAGCTTTTCTGCCAAAAATCTTCAAGTAAAATTCCCTTTCTAGAGCCTCCACCAGCTCCACCATGACAGCCAGCACTCTTCCTCACCCCCTGGCAGCCATTCAGGGCTGAGATTCAGATCAGTGACTCAATTGCCTCAGGAGGTTTAGGTGGATGCCTCCAAAAATGGACACTGCTGCTGCTGCTGCCTAGGGCCAGGGCTAGGGGAGGACCGTGTTCCCTTCTCACCCCAGTGAAAAAACTTTCTCACTGACCCTTGAAGCTTTCTTTGACATTTGTGGATTGAGGAATCTGAGAACCACTGCTGCTGCTGGGGATTCTGCCCCGAGGCCTGTTCCTCCATTCCTGTTCCTGCCACACTGCAGACAAGGCTGGGCTGGGTTCTGTGATCTACCTTCTGCACCACAACTTGTGTGACATGTGGCTAAGCTCAGACTTGCAGGATGTGTTCCCCTAGGATGCAGGAATGTCCTTTCCTTGGCATGTCAAGTTTTTTCTCCTGATGGCTGCAGAATGTGTGCTTTCTGAATTTGTTCAGTTGAACCTCTCTGTGTCTGGAGTTTGCAGTTGGGTTTCCCAGCAATCTGGGAAGTTTTTAGATTGAAGTTTCATTTTCTAGATTCAGAAGGTCTTGGAAGCTTTCTCCATAGACATGTTCCTGGTTATGACATTGTTTTCTGCTGGAGACTCACCATCCTGTCTTTGAGATCTGTATCTTGTACCTTAATGTTCTTGGCTTTGGTTTCTTTTCTGCTGGCTTGTCCTTCCCGACAAACTTTTTTTTTTGCTTTCTCCTTCAATGGTTCTCTCTTTTGTTTCTTTGGAGGCTTGCCATGGCAGATTCAAGTGTTTCTATTCTGCTCATCTTAAGGGCCTGCTCATCTCTTTAAAGAAGAGCAACCCTCTTTAGCTGTGATAGTCATAGCACCTCAAAGTTTACATGTTACATGTTTCCATGACCTCATTTGATCCTCACAACAATCTTGCCAAGCAGGTGTCATTATGTGGAGGACAGCAGTGAAGAGACTTGCCCAGGGCCACCCTGCTAGAAAGTGTCTGAGGCAGGATTTTAACTCAGATCTTTCTGCCTCCAGGGCCAGCTCTTTCTCCATGGCAACCCTGGCTGCCTGAGACGGTGTGAGGAAGAAGACGCAGATGATGAACAGCTGGAGCATGTGTGCCTAGCAAAGGGCTAAGATCTCACCCACAATGCTCCACTCCAGTGGGCCTGTGTTTACATGGCTATGGGGAGGTCTATTTCTTAATATTCCAGAAGAGGAGGCTCCAAGGAGCAGAGGTGACTCACAGAGGTGGTGCCAGCATGCAGAATCACCAGAGTTCTATCCCCAAGGCCAGGGGGCTGGGGGCAGGCTGTTCCCAGAAAAGTTGGACAAGTGGTGACCAAGGAGATATCATGGTGCCAAGTACTGATGTGCAGCTAGGAAGGTGGTATAGGAAGCCATAGCATACTACGAGAAAATTTGGAATTTATATATTTACTGTGTGGTTGTCTTTATATGAAGGTGCTTTTTTTGTACAGGGTAAAATGCAAAGCATGAGAGCACCATTGGTGTGCATGCACATTAAGTGCTATGCAATGTGCATTATGTTACCAACTAGACTTTGGATTTTGTACGAATTGTGTGTTGGAAGTGATGGAATTCAGGGCTGCTAGGAGGACCTGGAGTCTGGAAGACCTGAGTTCAAATCCAGCCTCAGACACTACTTAGTAGCCAATGTGTTCACCTCTACTTGCCTTAGTTTCCTCCTCTGTAAAATGGAGGCCATAATAGCATGTCCCTCCGAGGGTGACTGTAAGGATCAAATGAGATAAGAACTGTAAAGCACTTAGCCCAGTGTGTGGCACACAGTAGGTGCTTAATACATGTTAGCCATCATTATATTGTTTACTGCAGAGTGGGATGAGGTTCCCTTTGACAGCTGGAGTTCCTGCACCTCTACATCAGTGAATGTCATCACAGTCATTTGTGGGTAACCAACAAGTCAACTCCTGGGGCTGATCATGAGAATATATTAGAAGATGTGGCTGGGGGAGCCAGGATCCTCCTGGGATAAACCGATAATACAAGGATGGGCAAGAAAGCTAGGTTCTGCATCCCTCAGCTTCACAAGGGCCTGAGGATTAAGGGGAAAGCTAAAAAAATCACTTTTGAGATGAAACTTTAAAAATAGGTTGATGGATTGGGTTGGGAGGAGAAGATGGTGCTTAGCTAGAAATGGAGCACCAGGTTGGAATCAGGTCCCTGGGAGATGCCTTACCTGAGCTCCACAAAGGGAGGTCCCCATCCATTATAGATTTATTCATTGCTTTTCCCCATGTTTCTGATTAGCTTTTTCTTTAAATACTTAGGTGCTAAACCAGCCAGTACCTGTATACTGAGTTCACATAATTTCACTGTCTATGAAAGCTTTAAGCCTCATGCAAACTTCCTGCTGATCTCTTCTTGTGGTCGGGTCTATTTTTGCTCTTTGTTTGATTTATAAGCCCCACTTCTGCACTTCCCTGATGCACCAGAAATTTCCACTCAGGTATCAAAGGGCTGGTGGGTGCTCTGAGCTGGGATGCTCTAGCAGCCTGGACCCCACCTGACATCTCATGGATTCTGAAATGTGCCATGTTCTTGACGGCTGGAATAAGCCAGAAAAGGCAGAAGTCAGTTGGGTATTGTTCCAGGTTGCTTCTAGTACTGATTGTTTGGTACTCGGGTGGGTTCAGGTGCCCCAACACACCCTTAGTCAGAGCACAGACTTCAGACTTTTTACTGGAGCCTCCACTGTTCTCTGCAGGCCTGGGGCACGTAGAGGAGCTCACAGTTCTTCCTCTTGGGTCTTCCTGAGCCCTGTCTGTTCTGTCGAGTTCCATACATCCCTTCTGAAATGTGTGCTGGGCTCCTCTGCCACCTTTAGTGGATCACAAAGGCTCCCAGTGGGTGCCAGTGTCTCAATTGCAAACAGAATAAGCCTGGGGAGATAGACTTCCTCTAGGTGATATCATCGAAGAGTGGAAATTGGTTTGTTGGCATCAGTGTGTTGACTTTGGATGGATAGATCCACAGGACCCAGCAGAGGGTCTCAGAGCTGCTTTGTCCAGTAAAAAGTTCAGAGATTCAGTTAGGAAAAGAATTCTGAGAAGACCTGAGTTCAACCTAGAACCTCCAGTCTTCTTGGACAAGTGAGCCCAAGGGGAATGGAGTTTTCTTGATGTCACATTAGCCATGAAGCTCAGTATAGAAGCCTCATGCCTCCTGACTAGGGAGACTGAAGATGGTTTCATAGTGGTTGTCTGAGGTGGCATGCTGGGGAGACTGAAGGCCCTTCCCCTGTGCTGGACTCACAGATCCAACTTCCATCATTGGGGGCTGAGATGCAGGTTTACCTTGACTAAGGAGATGTAGAGCTGGGGGTGAAAAGACCCTGCTTAGAAATGGTTTGCAAAGTAGGCCAGAAGGGAAGGAGCTTTTCGTTGGTGGGGGACCTGGTCAATAATGTGGGTGGCTGAGACCTGGGGAGATAACTGCCACCTCAGTTACATCCTTAGTGGATGGATTGTCCAGGACATCAGGAACCCTGCAAAAAGCCTGGTTTGAGGAACAGTTACATTGGAGAAGAACCCCTGATGAAGGCAGTGGTAGCCAGAGCTGACAATTGGCTGTAGAGGCATGCTTGACTGGCATCAGGTACTGCAGAGGAGAAGAGGGAGATCTGTCAGGGCAACTTTACAGCATCCAAACCCAAGTCAACCTCCCTGTTTAGTCTGTTCTTCTAGAACGGGACATGTGTGTTCCTAAAAATCACTGGCTACACAAAACTACACAGTAAAAGTCACAAAGATGATGGGAAAATTGGGTCAGGATCACAACACTCAGTCTGTATCAGTGACACATTTAAAAAAAGATTGGAGCCAAAGGAAGGTGGCAGTGTAGTCTTACACATTTAAATGACTAAGAAATGCTGAAATACTGCTGGCATGGAGTTGTTCTGGGTGAGTGGGTGGTCTCAGTGGACCACAGCTCCAGGCCATGGTGAAAGGTGGATAAGGCAGAGAGGCAGATCAGACTTTCTCAGTCTTCAGCTCTGAATGCCCCAAAGATTCTATGATAAATGTGGTTCTTTGCCCTAAGAGTCCCAAAGTTTGTTTGCAGCTTTGGAGTTGTTGGAAATGGTTCCATCTTCTCCGTTTCTCAAAATGAAAGTACCCATATAAGCAAGCCCAAAATTTGAGTGTGTTCGGTCATTCTCTTTCAATCACACTGGAACAAATTCATATCCTCAGAATGAGTGTTAGAGCAGAACTGACCATGTCCCTTTTTCCCCTCTGGTGTCTCAGTCACTTGGCTCCACATGAGCAGGTTTCCTGCCCAGAGTCTTCTTGAATGTGCACTCTTCCATTGCCTACAGTGTATGTGTAAGAAAGTCTGTTGAGGCTCATGGGGGTGGGTGATGGGATGACTTCATTTGTCTCACCACTTCATTAAAGTATCTTCACTTTGATCTAAGCCTGATTAGCTGTGGACTGGCCAAAGCAAAACGCATGGGTACAGGCTGAGGACATAGGGTTTGGAGAGGATTTTGACCTGCCCTATGATTGTGGTCTGAAGTAGTCTACTGAAGGCCAGTGAGGGTGTGTGTGTGTGTGTGTGTGTGTGTGTGTGTGTGTGTGTGTGTGTGTGTTTATACATATATAGAGAGGTTAAACCAAAGGCATCTGTAGGTCATGGCGCACATGTGCACACATACACATTCACACACACACACTCACACACACACTCACATACACACTCACACACACACTCACACACACACACACAGCACTGTCCTTTACAAACCAGGTGGCATTCCATCATTTCTTGGTGTTTACTGTTCCTGATCTTCCCAATATTTGACTGGAGGTGAGGGATGGACACACAAAAAGAAAAGGTATCCAAGCATCTAAGAAGCCCCTTTCACCCCATGTGGCTTTGGTTGACCGGTGACAGACAGTCCTATCATGTTGCTTGTCTGTTGTGAGATATGACTCCTGACTGGTGGAAAGAATGGTGTAAGAAGATGACAGGTACGTTTCATGTGGGAAAGCACAGAGGCTGCCTCACTCCCCAACTCCCATGTGGGGAGATGTTGACGAATTACCATTACCCTTCATCCCTTGGACATGCACTCTTTGAGATAGCTCAGAGTGGGCTTCCAAGGGGGGTATCAGGGTATGGTTGCCTAAACTAATCTGTGGTGTCCCCAGGGACTGTATTTTTCCTAGTTATCCCTGATTTCCTTTCATGTCATTATTAATGGGGTTAGGATTCAACTGTCATACTAAGTTAACTGATGCTGGGGCAGAACTGCTCCTCTTCTCCCCACTGTGGAAGGGGGAATATAAATGAATTAAATAAAGAAACAAACAAACAAACAAATAAATGGATGAATGAATAAATAAATAAGTAGGTAAATAAAAATATTCTGAACTCTAGATGTCAAATATTTGATGGGTAATACATGAGTGTAATTCTAGCCTGATACCCTTCTTACTACCCAACAAAGGTGGATTTCAAGTCTCTTCTGAGATGAGATTTTCAGATCTACCCACAGATCCATTTATCAAGCTAGCTACCCAGTCTTTGAGAAAGTGGGAATTTGTCCAACAGAACAATTTTTTAAGACTTCCTGGTTGTTTATGAAGAGTTTCATATATATGCACACACATGTGCCTACACACACACACACGCACACACACACACACACTTAGGATTTTAGTGATGATTGTGAAGACCCACTGGATCCTGCCTCAGGATTGTCCATTTTCTTTTTCTAAAACTTGGTTTATAGAAGTGATTTTGATTTTAATCAATCAGAGCTCCTCTGTCTGCCTCTCTCTGTATCTCTCCTCTTCTCCTCCATTTCCTCATCTGCAATATGAGCTAGAGAAGGAAATGACAAATCGTTCCAGAGTCCTTGCCAAGAAAATCCCAAATGGGGTCATAAAGAGTCGGACCTATTGCAATGCATGAACAGCAGCCGCACCAACAATATGTAGGCACATTGGCACGCCACTTTTGGTTTAAAATCATTTCATAATAGGAAAACATGGTTGTAGCTCCCAGTTTGAGGCTACCATAAAAAGATCTGTGACAGGTTTAATTGAACATATGGGTCCTTTTCCTCTTGCATTCATTAAATGCATACTAGGTGCCAGGCACGTGCAAAGGGCAAGTGTTGTCTTATCTGATTCCCACAACAACCCTGTGAATTAGCTGCTGTTGTGTTCCCCTTTTTACAGATGAGGTAACTGAGGCAGAAAGTGATAAAGTAACATGCCCAGGGTCACACAGCTAGAAAGTGTCTGAGGTCATATTTGAACTCCTTGAATAGCTGAGTCAAAATGATTTGGAGCATTTCATGAGATTCCCAGTCAATTCTTTGCTTGAGAAATGGTTGTTTGTATTCTTTGATTTTGTATGTCTTGGATACCAAACCCTTATCAGAGAAATTTGATACAAAGATTTTCCTCCCATTTGACCACTTCCCTTCTTATCCTAGATGCATGAATGTTGTCTGTAAATAAGCTTTTTAGTTTCATGTAGTCAAAAATTTGCATTTTATCTTTTAAAAGTGCCACTACCTCTGATTAAAAAACACATTCTTTACCCAAAGCTACCCTAACTCTCACCCTAACCCTAAATGTGATAGGTATATGATCTACTCACCTAATCTCTTTACCCTAGTTTCCTCATCTGTAAAATGAAGATAATAAAACCACCTATCTCTCAGGGTTGTTGTAAGAATCAATTGAGAAAATAATTGTAAAGTCCTTAACCCAGTGCCTGGAACATAGTAAACACTATAGAAGTGTAAGCTATTATTATTTATTTATTGTTATTAATTTTTTTATAGTAGGACCTATAGTATTAAGATTACGTATCTATTTAGAATGTGTCATAGAATACAGCATAAGATGTTTTCCCAGTAGGTTTTTTAATCAAAGAACATTTTTCCTAGATAATTTATGTTTTCCCTTTATCACACCCTGGGCTATTGAGTTCCATTGTTTCTGATTCCTGTTTAGTCTCCCACCAATTCTTCTATTTTTTAACCAATACTAAATGATTTGGATGATTGCTGCTTTACAATAGAGTTTGAGGTCTGGAACGGCTCTTCCCCCTGAAGAAGAGGTTTTGAATGCCATTAGGCTCCTTTTGTGTGGCAAAGCACTTGGTGCTGATTCTATTCCAGCTGAGATTTACAAAAGCTGACTGAAATTTTCTGGGTTGTATGGTAAGAAGTGCTTATCCCCCAGGAGTTCAAGGACACTTCCATTGTGCACCTCTATAATGGTAAAGGAAATAGACTGGTCTGTGACAATCACAGGGAAGTCTCTCTCTTATTCATTGGTGGTGATATTCTTGCCAGAGTCCTCCTTAATAGGCTGATCCTTCACCTAGAAGATGGTCATGTACCTGAGATCCAGTATGGCTTCAGAAAGGGCCAAGGAACAGTCAATATGGTGTTTGATGACCGACAACTCCAGGAGAAATGCTAGAAGTAGAACAGAAATCTGTACACAATGTTTGCCCATCTGTCACTCACAAGTGCTTATGGAAAATTACATCAAAATTTGGTTGCCTGGGAAAGTTCAATAGTACTGTATGTCAATTTTGTGACACCATGCTTGCCCAGGTTCTAGATAATTGACAATGTTCTTGAGCTTGACCAGTCACCAATGGAGTGAAACAAGGCTGTGTGCTTGCTCCCACACTTTTTAACATGATGTTTCCAGCCATGTTGTCAAAGGCCAACAGAGAGGCTAAGCAAGGCATGAAAGTCAGCTACCAATCTGATAGTAAACTATCTAATGGAAAAAGGTTACAAGCCAAGATTAAAGTGGAAGGAGAGCTGATGCAAGATGTTTTTGTTCCCAGAGGACTGTGCACTAAATTCAGCCTCTGAAACTGAAATGTAACAAAATAGGAATCAGTTTTCTGTTGCTTGTGTTAATCTTGACCTAACAATTAACACCTAGAAAACACAGGTGCTCCATCAGTCAGCACCACACCATCCACACATGGAACCATTGGTTATGACAAGTGGAGAAGTTTGGAATTCTGTGGATAAGTTTGCTTACCTTGGCAGTATACTTTCTAGATGTACACAGTGACAATGAGGTCAATTCGTGCACTGTCAGAGCTAGCTTGGTGTTTGAAAGGATCCAAAGGAAAGTTTGGGAGAGAAGAGGTGACAGAAGACTGACTACCAAACTGAAGGTCTACAGAGCCCTTGTGCTGCTGACCTCATTGTTGTATGCCTGTGAAATATGGACAGTCCACCAGCGCCATACCAGGAAACTGAATTGTTTATATCTGAATTGTCATAGGAAGATTCTGAAGATCACTGGGCAGAATCAGTACCAGGCAGTGAGGTCATTTCTCAAACTAAAATGCCAAGCATCCACACTCTACTGCAGAGAACACAGCTATGAAGGGCTGGCCACATTGTTTAAATGTCAAATATATGCTTGCCCAAAAGATTCTGTCGTGGAGAACTCACACAAAGCATGCGATTACATGGGGGTCAGAATAAGGGATGCAAGCACACTCTCAAGGTCTCCCTGAAGAACTCTGGAATTGATTGCATAACATAGCAGACACTGGCACAGGACCACATGGCACAGCCACATCAGAGAAGGGGCTGTGCTTTACCAGCAAAGCAGAATTGAAATAGCTCAAAAGAAAAGTGAGACGTGTAAATTTAGAGAATCCACCCCAAATACTCACATGGACTATTTGTGCCCAGCCTGTGGTTGAGCCTTTGAAGCTTGTACTGGTCTAATCAGCGACACTGAGACACACTGTGATTTGACCCTAATATAGTGATGTCATTTTGCTCCTCTTCTAGAACAAAGGACAACAGCCATAATATACACTGTATATGTTCTCGAGGTTCTACTCAGTTCTCTCTGCATCAGTTCATACAAGAAGAAGGGGCACAAACTAGATAAGAAAAGCCAAAGCAACTGAAGACAGTGGACCAGCATTACACAAACTCACTGCCACAAATGGGCAGGTGAAAGTTTCCCCTTTTAGACAAGCCCTGCAGAGAAAAGTCATTGGGGATCATTCGGGTTAAGACTCCCAGCTTCCACCTCCTACTACATTGCACTCAAAATGGAGACTGTACCTGGCCACAAAAATCACTGATTAAAAGACTTAGGAAGGAAGATGGAGGAGAAGGAAAGAGAACATCCAGGTTGGCACCTCCACAGCTTTTAAAATCAGATGTAGAACATGGACCAGACTGAATCCTGGGTGGGAAATCCAAGAAACCACACAGAGAGGCATTGTTCCAGACAGAGAGCATTCTGAAGATGCTGGGTCCTAACCCTAATCATATCTTAAATGCGTGCTGAGGAAGGGGTCTAACCAGGACAGGTGTGGCTGAGCATGTCATCTCAAGGAAAGACTGTTCTTCAGGTCAAGAAGGGGTCCCAGATCCAGCATAAATAAGTAGGGACAGTTGTGCCACGAAAGTCCTATCTCTTATTGTTCAACTAGGAGTTAGACATCTAGTGCAGACTGAGGGGATCTCCCCCTAGAAGTGCCAAATCTAGGGTGAGGGGCAGGAGCCAGGATCTAGGCTGAGTCTTAAGCAGGGAACACAATTCAAGGCAAGCAGCAGCTTGTGGTTTCAATCCCAGGAGCAGAGTGGGGTCTCAGGTCTCTTCTAGCCCAGTCTGAAGCATACAGAAGGATCATCAGAGAAGGAGTCTTCGATGAAAGGGGACTCTAAAATTCTGTCACTTTCTAGCAGCATAGCTTTCCAGCTGGCTTCTAATGACTGAATCCTTCAGTAATCTCCACATGGGTCCAGCCCACAGATGTATGGCTCAGACTCAAACATAGTTCAGGAATTTGCAGATCTATGATGTTGGAGTGGTGGATAGGGAATCAGACCATCCTGGGAGCACTGAAAACTTACAGGTCCCTGGAGTGAGCTTTCCCTGAGATCTTGGAATAACATACAGCTCAAAACCTCAAGAAAGCAGCAACAAGGTTATTCTGGACATGCCCTTCAGCATGTGGAGAGAGCCTGGTCCTGACATCAGGTCCATGGTCAGGAAGGAGACTGAAAGAATAAGCAGACAATAAAGGATCCCACCACCAATTTTACCTTGGGGACAGGGATGCTCAAGACACAAACCCAGAAGAAGAAAATAACTTCAAAACATCAATACACCAAGCATCAAAGAAAAGCACAGTATGGGCCTAATTCAACCAAGATTTCTGGAGGACAGCAAATAGTTAAAAGAGTAAAAAGAAGTCAGCAATAATATTTTTCACTGAGGCAAAAACTGGAATTTAAATGACAGCTGTGGGAGAAAGAATCAGAAGTGGAATAAAGGGCTTATCACAATTGAATTTTAACAGAGGGGTAAGCTGAGGCAGATCTCTGAGCAAGATAACATTTATTAGTAGGGGATGCTGCCTATCAATAAATAGGTCAATAACTTGCCTCCATTTATGCCAGAGGTCTGGAGCAAAAGGACACTTCCCCTTCTGTGGGTTTTGGGGAGCGCAGAACAAAGAACAGAACAGGGTAGATGACATGATGGAATTAAGGCGTAGTTACACTGCTGAGGCCAGGGAACAATCTGGGTGGTTGAATGTTTGGTAATGGGGACTAGTAACAACCCTCCTTCTCCTCCTGTGAGACTAAAAAGTGCTCATGGCCTGAGTCCAGGTGCAAGATAGCAGCCCAGGCACTGGGATGGCAAACCAGACATCTTGGAAGGAAAACATGGTGGCATGAAGATGTCAGGCCCAAACCCCCTTGCTTTCTCACCCATTTCCCAAGGTTAGCAAAATTCCTTGAGCAGGAGAGGAGGAGTTTTCAGCTTAACCTAGTACAGACCAGCTGAAATCTGAACCAAGTTTAGAGACAAATAACCAATTACAGGCAATTACAGGAGAAAAGTAGTTTCAGAACAAAATCAATAAATTGTAAATAGGATCAATAAGAAATGATACAGGATTCATCTCAATCTTTGCAGGCTTGCCCCAAGAGCAGCAGAACCTTGTCTGAGCAACAAATGTACAGAAAACTAGAATGGACCAAACATTACCCAGTGACTCCATGACAAAATGAGCAAGATCCAAATGAAACCAAAAGACTGAAAAACAGAAGAAACTGTAAAGAAAACTTATTGTCCTGAAAATCATATCAAGGAGAGAGAATTTAAGAGTCATTAAAACAACGACCCTAAATCTTAATTCAAGGAAACATTAAAAAAATACTCCTGGATGTCTTTAGAACTAAAGGTCAAAATGGAAATAAAAAGAACCCCAAAGAACCCATCTCTGGAAAGGACCCCAAATAAAAGCTCCCAGGATTATCCTAACCCAAATCCAGAGCTTAAGGTCAAAGAAAAAATACTGCAAGCATCCAGAAAGAAAGACTTACCAAGGAGCAGACAGCTGAGAACATTCCAGAAGACAAAGGCTTCTGAGGAGGGCGAAGGTGAGAGACAAGGATCTCACGTAAACCAGATGAAGCAGAAGTCTGTGCAACAGAGGAGGGTCTGGTGGGGGAAGAATCTGAACAGAACAGCAATCTCATTTGAACGGAAAAGAGAGTTACAAGTTTACATCATTATTTAAGTAGCCCCAACATTCCCCCAAAACCTTTAACCTTTATGCTGGTTCTTTAAAGAATTTTAACATCATACAGCTTCCCTGAACCTTTAGAAACATCTCATCATCTGTCCACTCTGAATTAGGATCATCTGCCTGTGAAACTCCAAGACTGACAGATGAATCTCTATAAAGTTGACTGGTCTGCTTGGAGCCCAAAGGGTCAAGCTGCTCCATGTATCTGACCCTGTCCTGCTCAAAGTGGGCTTGGGGCTGGTTCCCCTGCCCATTTTCCTATGATCACAAGATGGCTGAAGTATTTAAGGAAGGAATTTCAAAACCTCATTGTTCTGAAATGAACCCTCAAATTGTTGAGTCCATTGAGCATTGACTTTCTTACTACAATAAAACGGAGCAATGGACTGATCTCTGCTGCTTCTGCTCAGCAATAAATTGCTAATGATTGGTTTCAGTGATGGTTTCCTATCTCACTTCATCCAAAAAAGGAAGCTTAGAACAGGTTCAGCTTATGGCGATTCTTTGAAGGAAACTGAATGGGAAACACTTTCTCCAAACATTCTTACCCCTTTCATTTCTCAGTCCCTGACTAGGGGAAGGAAAGGAAGTTGGGACTTTCATGAAAATCCTTCACTGAAACTGATTTTAACCAACTACTCCTTTGGAATCCCAGATTGTTCCAAACTCATAAAAATCTTGATCTTTTAATGATCTTTAGAATGAGATGGCAAGGCTCAGTAATTCAGATCATGGCCTTATTAATTGGAGGTTCTATCATTCCCTCCACCCCCATTAAGACAAATCAGAAAAAACAACTCTTCCTGCTCTATCTAAATCTCTGAAAGTTTCTTGTTGTGATCCTACATACTACCATCTGTAGATTCAACATGAAAAAAATGCATTTGAGTCATATCAAATGACTTATTGGGTCCCTGTTCTTTTTGTAATAAAAGTCATATATTAGAAAAAAAATAGTCACAAATTTATATCAATAAGTAAGAATCCCAACAGTTTTCCTATAGCTTTGTCCTTTTGTCTCAGGTCTTTAGAGAATTTCAGCAACATACAATAGATTATACTATTTTATGAAAATTTGGAAACATCTAATACTTTCCCTGCTTTGATGAACTGCAAATATGGGCTGATTAAACAGGCTGATGAGGTGATAGGGACAGCAGTCTTGTCCCAAAGATCCTGTGCATGCCATGTGTTAGTCTGCTGATCCAGTTATAAAGCTCTGAGATGGCAGATCTCTGCAGAGATGAAGGACTTCCTAGAGGGAGGAAGGGAAAGCTGGACCTTTTTCTTGCCCAAGTGAATTTGGGTGTGGGCTTTCTGTCCATTTTATTGATGTCCCAAAATGACTAAGGTCCTAAGGAAAGAGTTTCAAAGACTTTCTGCTGAAGTTCCCCACATCAAATTAATTTATGCTTTGTGATTTTGTTTGGAGTCATTTTGTATAACACTTTTCTGAGCTAACTTGGAGCAACAAGGCTGGGCTTCTCCCGTGGTGGATAGCATCACTCCCCATATTTGGTCACACTTTTCCTAGAGCATGGGACGGCTTTCACCCTGCCATTACTTAAGGGTTAGTGTGGTCATGTCTGCTGAACCAATTCTCCGACTTCTTCCCATTTTTCACAGCGATTATCTTTGAAAGTCACTCAGGCAAGGAACTGACTTGACAAACAAAGTCCTAGCCAGGAGCTAACTGCCTTTAATGTCACCTTGTGCCCAGACTTTCTCTTATTCTAGATTGCATCACCTCCCAGACTCATAAAAATTGTGTCCCTTTTCTTGATCTGGCCACTTCCAGAGAGTCACTGGATAAGAAAGCCTTCTATGTGCTTGTCCAGGTAAGGCAGGGGTATGGATCGCTTCCACAAAATTGATGATTGATGATGATTGACGGGTGCCTTCAGACCTTCAGTCCTTTGATCCCAAGTTTTCAAGTCCTGTCTTCTTCCCCAAAGGGAAAGCAGGTCTTTCTCCCTCCACTGTTCACAAAGTAGGCCTGGTTTGGTTCCCTCTGCCCACCTTCTTCCGTGCCCAAAACTTCCAAGGGAGTTTCAGACTCTCATGCTCCTGCAACCCACCTCACCTGTCAAAAAAAAAGTTCTTTATTAGGGGATTTGGATTTTTTCCTTTTGATAGTTCCTTTACAACTTCATCTATTTTCTTTCTGTAGATTGGGTTAAAGAATTTCTCTAATTGGTCTTCTGATAGTTTGGGCGTTTTATTTTGCTGAAGATATTCCTCTGTGTCTTTGAGTTCTTATTTTTGTTAGCATATAACTCACTGTGCATCATTTGTTCCGTTCATTTTTTTTTATTTTTCTCGTTTTGCCGTGACTTCACTTTCTTACTCCTTTGCAATTCTCTTCTAACCCTAAATGCTCTCTTCTTTTTAATGAGATTAGCCAAGGGTTTATCATTGATCTTGCCAAAAAACCAGTTTTTTGTTTCATTTATCATTTCTATGGTTCCTTTAGGAATTTGGATTCCAATGCATTTGTAGCACATAAGTTTTTGACTGATATTGACTAGTTGTCTATGGTTTCAGCATAATGCAGTTTCCTTACTTATCCCTTTTTCTTTTCGGAATGCCTGTTTCTGCTTTATCTGATAGCACAATGATAACTCCTGCTTTTTTGAATTCACTTGATGTAGAAAAATTTTTTTTTACTATCCCTTCACTTAAATTCTGTGTATATCTTTGGTTTTTAAATGTGTTTCTTACAAGCAACAGATTGTGGGGTTTTGTTTTCTTAAACATTCTGTCACTCTTTTACTATATTATTTGAATCCCTTCACATTCAAAGTTATGAGATAGCTTTTTATTTTACTCTCTGATTCATGATTTAATCCTCTGCTCTCTCTTTTCTCTGTATTCTTTATATAATTAAAGTTTCCAAAGCCTCCCTTCTGGGCTCTGCCCTCCCCGCTTTCTGCCCTTACCTTGTACAGTTTACCTTTTCCATTGTGCCTCTCTCTTAGAACGATGTCAATGATTGCAAATGTCAGAGAGGACACACCCCCATAACTCCCTCCCCCACTACAGGTCCATACACTCTCTTGTTGACCCTTTTCCCCTCTGCATTGGGCTGGACATTTCCTATCTCCAAGCTTTCCTACTCCTCAGTGAAGTCCCAAGGCCTCTTTCCTCCTGTTGTTAGCGGTTCCCCTCCTCCCTATCCACTCCCTGTGGCTCTTCTCTCTTTGAGAGCACAGAGGTCACCTTCCCCTCCTTGCTAGCTCTTGATTTGACCCAGGGGCCCCACTCCCTTCTTTCTATACCTCTGCTTCCTCCCCACCTTGTACATATAACATCCCCTGTTGTATTATGGCCCCACAAAAGAAGCATTCAGCAGTAGGCAGGTAGTCCCATGTTCTTTCCACAAGGTTCCCAGTCCACCTCTTCAGTGTTACCTCTACCAGATTTCTGCCATCTCTACTGTCTCTTTTCTGGCCCCTTGGTTGCTGTTCTTGTCCTTGCCTGCTGCGTTTATTCACTCCTCCAGCATTTCTGTTGTATAGGGTGTTCAAGAAGCAAGTAGTTGCCTCATCTCTGGTTTTCTTTCTAAACATGTATCTCTTCTTTCTTATTGAACATGGGTCTTTAGTCCTGTGTGGCTAAGTTCAGACTTGCAGGAGGCTTTACCCCGGGATGCAGGAATGTCCTTTCCTTGGCATGTTAAGGTCTTTCTCCTGCTGGCTGCAGAGCCTGTGCTTTCTGAATTTGTTCAGTTGAACCGCTCTGTGTGTGGAGTTTGCAGACAGGATTTGTACTGGAAGTGATCTGGGAATTCTTTGGATTGAAGTTTCATGTTCTAGGTTCACAGGTTCTTGGAAGATCTCTCCATCACCACATTTCCCTAGTTATGACATTGTTTTTTGTTCTGTCATATTCTGGTGGAGACCTACCATCCTGTCTTTGAGATCTGTATCTTGTACCTTTATGTCCTTGGATTTGGCTTCTCTTCTGCTGCTTTGTCCTTTCTGACTGTGCATTTGTTTTCTCCATCATTGGTTCTCTCTTTTGTTTCTTTGGAGACTTGCCATGAGAAATTTAAGTGTTTCCATTCGGCTCATCATTATTTTTGCTTTGGAAGACATCAGTTCTGCTGTCACAATTCTCCTTTCTCTTTTAAAAACATCTCAGGAGCTGTGTACACCTCAAATTCCACAAAATTCTCTGTCTTAAGGGCTGGATCATTTCCCTTCAATCTGCAGTATTTGTTCATTGAGGTCTGAACTCATTTACTAGATCTGGAGGTCACATTTCCTTCTGTTACTGGTTTTTTACTGATTGATCTATTTGACCTGTTGACCTGTCCAGGGTCTTTGAGATTCTTTCTTCCTAGTACTTTCAATCTTTATTCGACCCCCCCCCCCCATTTTTCTTAGCTCTTGCTTCTGACTTTCTCCCCTTTGATTGTAATTTCCTTGGGAGCTGGATCTCAAAGTGCCCACCTTGGGCAATTCATAGTTCACTAGCCTAAGTCTTGGTCTCAATTGACTTTTGAGTGATCAGAACTGGTCCCAGTTGGGTTCTGGGTTCTTTCTTCAGGTTTAATGGAGTGCTGTACAGCACCCCTCCCCTGCTACCCATGCGCAGTATCCTGCCCTCGTGATCTGTTCTGCTGCCTCAGTACCTTTGCTCTCTAGTCCAACACTGGCAGTCCAGAGGCTGCAGATCAGAGCACTGCAGCACTGGCACTTCTGGGATACAGCCCCTGGGAGTATTTTTGCTCCTGAAGAGCTGTGACCAAGCTGCCAGCACTACCTGAATATTTTCATGGCACTGGAAAGAGGGAAGGGGAAGAATCAGGGGTGGGTTCTGATGCAACCCTGTGTTGTGTCCTTGGGTTTTCTAGTGTAGGAGGTGGGAGAGTGAGTGAGCTCAAGGTTTTTTCCCCCTTCTTTTGGATTCTGGGTGTCCTAGACCATGGATACAAGTGGAATTGTTTTATCTGTGGTACAAAAATTTCTGTTTTGGAAAAGTGAGAGGTTCTGGGGATCAGAGAAAATGTCTAGGCTGCCAACTTGTTGCTCATGTGACCTGGCAAGCTCTAAATATAGAATCTTAGATCTAGGCTGGAAGGGTCCTCATATCATCTTGAGGATTCTCTTCAATGCCTACTGTCTTTATGTGAAGCACAGACACTGATTTTTCAAGGGGGCTGTTTTAGCAGGAACACTTTGATGATACGACATCATTTCATTGCTTCAAGGTTAATGTGGTAAAGCCCAATGTCCTATTTCTTCTTCCCTATTCTCCCCTCCCCACCTTTTTTTTTAAAACCAAAAATAACATCAAAGCCAATTTGTTAATTTAAAATTGTTTTCTTGTCAGCTTCTCAGCAAACAATAAAGGAAGTGTGTGTGTGCTTGTGTATGTGTTTTTAAAGAAGTGTAATCTGCCCTTTGTATTGATTCTGTTAATTATTTCAAAATGTTGGGTTTTTTTTTAAAGGTGATTAAGTGGCATAATGTAGCACTAGACCTGGATTCAGGAAGACCTGAGTTCAAATCTGGCTTCAGATATTTTCTAGCTGTGTGACCCTGGGCAAGTCACTTAACCTGTTTACTTCCATTTCCTCAATGGTAAAATAGTGAAAATAATAGCATAAAAATTATTATGGGGATAATAACAACCTTGCAGGGGTCTAATGAGGATCACTTGAGATAACATTTGTAAAGTCCCCAAGCACAGAGAACTCATGGCACACAGTAGATACTCTATGAATGATTATTCCTTTCCCTTTTCAGCATGAGCATTTTTCCCTTTGGACATCATCTGAATGGCAATAGAAAAGGGTAGACTTATGTACTTTCTTCTCTTAGTAATCAGTCTTTACAATAAATCATTCCCTCATTATTGTTTTCCAGCATCAGTCACTGGGTGTGCTCTCCTGGAACATTTTCATGATGTCCATCTAGGTTCTTGGAAAATGACCTTAGGAAATTTCCTTTTCTCCACCAGGGCTGATGGACCATCCGTCTGATTTTTTTGTGTTTTTCCTTCTGAAAGACTTTGGAGGCTCCAACTGGAAGACACAAAGGAGAAAAACACTCTCTTTAATAGCATAAATGCGTCCTCCCAGACATGGGTATTTTACTGAGGGAGCCCTCAGAGTGGCAGTAAGTTGTAAAAATTGGGACCAGACAGCGTCCCCTGTTGGGCGTGTTCTCACAGGTGAGTGAGAGGACAAGCATCTTAAGAGCCTGCTCATCTCTTTAAACAAGAACAACCCTTCTTAGCTGTGATACCATAGCACCTTAAGGTGTACACATTATACGTTTCCATGACCTCATTTGATCCTCACAACAACCCTGCCAAGCAGGTGTCATTACATGGTGGTGAAGTGACTTGCCCAGGATTACCCCACTAGGAAGCATCTGAGGTAGGATTTGAACTCAGGACTTTCTGACTCCAGGGCCAGCTCTTTCTCCACTTCCCCAGCTGCCTGAGATGGTGTGAGGAAGAAGAAGATGTAGATGATCAACAGCCAGAGCGTCTGTGCCCAGCAAAAGGCTCAGATCTCACCCCAAAATGCCTCAGTCTAGTGGCCCTGTGTTTACATGGCTGTGGGGAGGTCTCTTTATTCCTAATATTTCAGATGAGGAGGATCCGAGGAGCAGAGGTGACTGCCAGAGATGATGCCAGCCTCAGGGCCACCAGAGGACTGCCCCCAAGGTCAGGGGACTGGGGCAGGGCCTGTCTATTTGGGTTATTCCCAGAAAAATGGACAAATGATGACCAAGGAGACTACACAACACCAATTATTTATGTGTAGCTAGGAAGGTGATATAGGAAGCCACAGCTTATTACCAGAAAATTTGGACTTACATGTTTGCAGTGTGATTGTCTTTATATGCAGGTGCTTTTTTTGTACAGGCTTAAATGCAGAACATGAGAACACCATTGGTGTATGTGAACATTAAGTGCTATACAATGTGTGTTGTGTTATTATCTAGGCTTTGGATTGTGTAAGAATTGTGTGTTGAAAGGGATGGAATTCAGGGCTGCTAGGAGGCATCACAGTGTATACAACACTAGGCCTGGAGTCTGGAAGACCTGAGTTCAAATCCAACCTCAGACATTACTTACTAGCAAGTGTGTTCACCTCTATTTGCCTTGGTTTCCTCCTCTGTAAAATGGACATCATAATAGCATGTCCCTTGCAGGGTGGCTGTAAGGACCAAATGAGACTAGAATTGTAAAGTACTTAGCCCAGTGCATGGCATACAGTAGGTGCTTAATACATGTTAGCCATTATTTGGTTGTTTACTGCAGACTGGGATGAGGTTCTCTTTGACAGTTGGAGGGCCTACACTTGTACATCAGTGAATGTTATCACGGTCACTTGTGGGTCCCTAACCCCTGGGGCCGAACAGGAGAATACATTAGAAGACATGGCTGGGGAAGATGGGATCCTGCTGGGATAAACCCATAACCCATGGATGGGTAGACCAGTGAGGGTTTGCCTCCCTCTGCCTCACAAGTGCCAGAGGATTAAGGGGAAGGCTAAAAAATCTCTTTTGAGATGAAACATTAAAAATAGGTGTGGTGGGTTCGGTTGGAGGGAAGGGATGGTGCTCAGCCAGCAATGGAGCTCCAGGCTGCAAAGACAACTGCAAGTCATATCATCATCTTGATATCATGGTCCTCTTCAAAAAGAAAGACAAACACAACAACGACAACCACAAGGTTCCCTGGAGATGCCTTACCTGCGCTCCACAAAAGGAGGTCCACATCCATTATAGATTTACTCATTGCTTCTCCCCATGTTTCTGATTAGCTTTTATCTTTAAATACTTAGCTGCTAAGCCAGCCAGCACCTGTGTACTGAGTTCACATAATTTCACTGTCTATGATACCTTTATGCCTAATGCAGTCTGCCTGCTGATCTCTTCTTGTGGTCGGGTCTCTTTTTGCTCTTTGCTTGTCCAACATGACTTATAGCCCCCACTTCTTCAGTCCCCTGAGGCTCCAGAAATTCCCACTCAGCTATTAAAGGGCCTGTGAGTGCTCTGAGCTGGGATGCTCCAGGGACCTGGACACCACCTGACATCTCTTGGATTCTGAAATGTGCCATGCTCTTGACAGCTGGAATAAGCCCGCAAAGGAAGAAGTCAGTTGGGTATTGTTCCAGCCTACTTCCAGTACTGGCCTTCATGTGGGTTCGTGTGCCCTGACACACCCTTGCTCACAGAGCACAGGCTTCAGACCTTTTACTAGAGCTGCCACTGCTCTCTGTGTGCCTGGGATGCACGGAGGAGCTTATGGCTCTTTCTTTTGGGTGTTCTTAAGCCCTGTCCTCTTGAGTTCCCTGTTACATCACTTCCGAAATGGATTTGGGGGTATTGGGCTCCTCTGCCACCTTTAGTGGAACACAAAGGCTCTCAGTGGGTGCCAGTGACTCTACTGCCAATGGAAGAGCCCTGGGGCGATGGATTTCCTCTAGGTGATTCCATCGAAGAGTGGAAATTGGTTTGTTGTCATCAGTTTGTTGACTTTGGATGGATAGATGCACAGGACACAGCAGAGGGTCTCAGTTGCTTTTTCCAATAAAAAGTTGAGATTCACTTAGGAAAAGAATTCTGAGATACCTGAGTTCAGCTTAGAACCTCCAGTCTTCTCAGACAAGCAAGCCCAAGGGGAATGGAGTTTTCCCAGCCTTCTCAGACAAGCAAGCCCAAGGGGAATGGAGTTTTCCTGATGTCCCATTAGCCATGAAGCTCAGCATGGAAGCCTGGCAGAAGAGAGAGAGGAAACTTCATGCCTTCTGACTGCAGAGACTGAAGATGGTTTCACAACTGAGGTGGCACGCTGGGAAGACTGAAGACCCTCCCCTTCTGCTGGGCTCACAGAATCAACTTCCTTCAGTGGGGGCTGTGATGCAGGTTTCCCTTGACTAAGCAGGTCTAGAGCTGGGGGTCAAAAGGTCCTGCTTAGAGCCGGTTTACAGAGTAGACCAGAAGAGAAGGAGTTTCTCCTTGATGGGGGACCTGGTAAATAACGCGGGTTGCTGAGATCTGGGAAGAGAGCTGCCACCTCGGTTATACCCTTAGTGGATGAATTGTCCAGGACATCAGATAACTCTGCAAAGACCTGGATTGAGGAACAGCTATATTGGAGTATAAAACCTGATGAAGGCAGTGAAGGCCAGAATGGACAACTGGATGTAGAGAATCATGCTTGACTGGCAGCAGTTCCTGCAGAGGAGAAGGGGGACATCACTTACAGATGGCCACAATTTTACAGGATCGAAACCCAAGTCAATCTCCCTGTTCAGTCTGTTCTTCTGGAATAGGACACATTTGTTCCTAAAAATCACTGGCTGCACAAAAACACACAGTAAAAGTCACAAAGGTGATGGGAAAATGAGGGCAGGATCACAACACTAAATCTGTATCAATGACACTAAAAAAAAAAAAAAAAGGTTGAAACCAAAGGAAGGTGGTAGTGCAGTCTTAGGCATTTAAATGGCTATGAAATGCTCAAACATTGTAGTAAATAGTGGCTGAGGGCTGCTACTCAGCCTATTCCCAAGGACACACAAGCCCCAGATGGCTTGGAGTTGTTCTGGTGGGCGGGTGGTCTCAGTGGACCACAGCTCCAGGCCATTGTGAAAGGTGGCTAAGGGGGAGAGGCAGATCAGCCTTCCTCAGCTGTCAGCTTCAAATGGCCCCAAAATGGTGGTGTTTTGCCCTTACAAAGTCCCAAAGTTGGCTTATGGATGTGGGCATCAGAATGAAGACTGCAGCTTGGGAGTTGTTGGGAAGTGGTTCTGTCTTCTCAGTTTCTCTGAAATGAAAGTGTTCACATAAGCAAACACAAAATTCAAGTGTGTTCAGTCATTCTTTTTCAGTCACACTGGAACAAATTTACATCCTCAGAATGAGTGTTAGAGCAGAACTGACTATGCCCCTTTCTCCACTCTGGTGTCCCAGTCACTTGGCTCCAAATGAGAAGGTTTCCTGCCCAGAATCTTCATGAATGTTCACTCGTTCATTGCCTACAGTGTGTGTGTGTACGAAAGTGTGTTGAGGCTCATTGCCAGGTGTGTGTGTGTGTGTGTGTGTGTGTGTGTGTGTGATGGGATGACTTCATTTGTCTCACTCTTTCATTAAAATGCCTTCACTTTGATCTAAACATGATCAGCTGTGAACTGGCCAAAGCAAAACCCATGGGTACAGGTTGAGGACATAGGGTTTAAAGAGGATTGTGACCTGCCCTGTGTTTGTGGTCTGAGGAGGTCAGGGAGGTAGGGTTGTGTGTGTGTGTGTGTGTGTGTATGTGTGCATGCACGCCTGCACATGCTAGGACCTACAGATACTTTTGGTTTAACCTCTCCGTATATGTAAACACACACACACACACACACACACACACACACACACACACACACACAGCACTGTCCTTTGTACACCAGGTGGCATTCCATCATTTCTTGGTTCCTGATCTTCCCAATATAAGACTGGAGGTGAGAGATGGACATACAAAAAGAAAAGGTATCCCTGCACCTAAGAATCCCCTTTCACCCCACATGGCTTTGGCTGCCTGCTGACAGACGGTCCCATCATGTCGCATGTCTGTTGTGAGATACAACTCCTGACTGGTGAGAAGATGCCAGGTGAGTTTCATGTGGGAAAGCACCGAGGCTGCCCTGCTTGCTACCTCCATGTGGGGAGAAGTTGACATATCCATATTTCCCTTCATTCCTGGGGCATGCACCCTTCAACATGGCTGAATGGACTTCCTGGGGGGATCAGAGTGTTGTTTTCTAACTAATCTGTGGCATCCCCAGGGACTCTATTTTTTCTCGTTATCTCTGATTTCCTTTCATGTCATTATTAATGGGGGTGGGATTCAACTGTCAGACTAAAGTTAAGTGGGGCTGGGGCAGAATTGCTCCTCTTCTCCTCACTGTAGAAGGGGGCTTTCATCCTGAATCATAAAAATATTCTGAGTCTTAGGTATCAAATATTTGATGGATAATTCATGGGTATAATTCCAGTCTGATACCCTTCTTACTAACCAACAAAGCTGGATCTCAAGTCTCTTCTGAGATGAGGTCTTCAGATCTACCCATAGATCCATTTATCAAGTTAGCTACTCAGTCTTTGATGTACTGTCTTTACTGCAAGTGGGAATTTGTCCAACAGAATAATTTTTTTTAAGATTTTAAGATTTCCTGGTACATGCACGTGGGTGCATGTAACTGCACACACACACACATTTGGTATTTTAGTGATGATCCACTGGATCCTGCATCAGGATTTTCCATTTTCTTTTTCTAAAACCTAGTGTTCAGGAATGCTTTTAATTTTAACCAGCTGGAGCTACTCTGTCTGACTCTCTTTGTATCTCTCCTCTCCTCTTCTCCTTGGTTTTCTCATCTGCAAAATGAGGTAGAGAAGGAAATGACAAACTGCTCCAGAGTCTTTGCCAAGAAAATCTCAAGTGGGGTCACAAAGAGTTGGACCTACTTCGATGCCTGAACAGCAGCAGGGGCAACAATATGCTGGCACATTGGCACACTTTGGTTCATAACCATTTTGCAACAGGAAGACAAGGTTTTAGTACCCAGTTTGAGGGTTCCATAAAAAGAACTATGACAAGTTTAACTGAACATATGGGTCCTTTTCCTCTTGCATTTATTAAACGCCTACTAGGTGCCAGGCACATGCTAAGGACTTTCCAAGTGTTGTCTCATTTGATTCTCACAAGAACCCTGTGAGGTAGATGCTGTTAAGATCCCCATTTTACAGATGAGGAAACTGAGGCAGAAAGTGAGGAAATAACATGCCCAGGGTCACATAGCTAAGAAATGTCTGAGGCGAGATTTGAACTCAGAGTATAAACCCAGTTGTTGAACAGCTGGCTCAGTGATTTGGAGCATTTCATGAGGTTTTGCGTCAATTCTTTTCTTGAGAATTGGTGGTATATTCTTTGAGTTTGTATGTCTTGGATACCAAACCCTTATCAGAGAAATTTGATACAAAGATCCCTCCCCCCCATCTGACCGCTTCCTTTCTTATTCTAGATGCATTAATGTTGTCTGTAGATAAGCTTTTTAGTTTCATGTAGTCAAAAATTTGTATTTTATCTTTTAAAAGTCCCTCTATCTTTGGTTAAAAAACACATTCCCTACTCAAAGCTGTGATAGGTATATGATCTACTCACCTTATGGGGGTGTAGGGTGTGTTCAGGGAGCACCAGTACTTTTGGTGTGATGGCTGCTGAGCCCTTCTTGGGGCTCTTTCCACCTTTGGTGTCCACCTGTTCTGCCTAACTCACCTGTGGCTCCAAGAAGCTGCAGCATGCACAGCAGCCACAACCCAGGAAACTCTTTCAGCACACAGGCCAAACCAGGTTGAGGAGAAAAAAGGGGTCTCAAATCCATTGGTGAATTAGGGGGATGTCTACCCCAAGCATGTGAAGACTTCCTTTGGTGGAATGGGTGGATGAGAACAACGTATTCCAATGGCCATGAAGGTAGTTGAGGCATGCGATGTGGAGGGCTTAGAGCTTGGTTAGACACTGAAGACGTCAAGGTCATTCACTGCATTCAGAGCCATCACCAACCATCTTGACTCTGTCCTGCCACTTTGCTGTGATGACTCTGGAGGAGACAGTGAGGCTGATAACTTTATGCAACTCTGCCTCACTTAAATTCAATTTCTGCATGAATCAAAAGGCATTTTATCACAGGGATGTCATTTTGGTCCTCTTCGAAGACGAAGGACAACAACCAACCAACTCACCTAATCTGTTTGCTTCTGATTCCTCATCTGTGATGATAATGACACCACCTGTCTCTCAGGGTTGTTGTAGGAATCCGTTGAGAACATAATTGTAAAGTCCTCAGCCCAGTGCCTAGAACATAGTAAACACTATGTAAGTGTTATTATTTATTTATTATTATTAATTTTTTGAAGTAGGTCCTGTAGTATTAAGATTGCTTATCTGTTTAGAATGTGTCATAGAATACTGTGTAATGTGTTTTCCCAGCAGGTTTTTTATTGAAACAAAGAGCATTTTTCTAGATAATTTATGTTTTCCCTTTATCACACACTGGCCTATTGAGTTCCATTGTTTCTGATTCCTGTCTAGCCTCCCACCAATTTTTCTATTTTTTAACCAATACTAGATGGTTTGGAGGATTGCTGCGTTATGATAGAGTTTGAGGTCTGGAACTTCTCTTCTCTTTGAAGAAGAGGTTTTTATTACCATTGTGTTCAGCTCCTTTTGTGTGGCAAAGCACTTGGTGCTGATTCTATTCCAGCTGAGATTTACAAAAGCTGACTGAAATTTTCTGGGTTATATGGCAAGAGGTGGTTATCTCCTAGGAATCAAAGGACATTTACATTGTCCATCTCTATAAAGGTAAAGGAAAGAGACTGTCCTGTGACAATCACAGGGAGGTCTCTCTCTTATTCATTGGTGGTGATATTCTTGCCAGAGTCCTCCTTAATAGGCTGATCCTTGACCTGGAAGATGGGCATCTACCAGAGATCCATTGTGGCTTCAGAAAGGGCCTCTATGTGGTGTTTGCTGCCCAACAACTGAAAGAGAAATGCCAGGAGGAGAACAGAGGTCTGTACACAACACTTGTCCATCTGTCAGTCACAAGTGCTTATGGAAAATTAAATCAAAATTTGGTTGCCTGGGAAAGTTCAATAGTACTGTATGTCAATTGTGTAACATCATATTTTCCCAGGTTCTAGATAACTGACAATGTTCTCGTGCTTTACCAGTAACCAATTGAGTGAAACAAGGCTATGTGCTTGCTCCCATGCTTTTTAGCATGATGTTTTCAGCCATGTTGTCAAAGGCTATCCATGAGGGCAAGCATGGCATCAAGGTCAGCTACCGATAGTACTGATGGTAAACTATCTAACGTGAAAAGACAACAAGCCAAAATTAAAGTGGAGGGAGAGTTGGTTCAAGACATTTTTGTGCACAGATGACTATGCACTAAATTCAGCCTCTGAAACTGAGATGTAACAATGTAGGAATCAATTTTCTGGTGCTTGTGTTCATTTTGGCCTAACAATTAACACCTAGAAAACACAGGTGCTCCATCAGTCAGCACCAAGTTATGGCAAGTGTAGGAGTTTGGAATACTGTTGATAAGTTCACTTACCTTGGTAGTATACTTTCCGGGGATGTACACAATGACAATGAGGTGAATGCATGCATTGTCAGAGCTAGTTCAATGTTTAAGAGTCTCCAAAGGAAAGTATGGGAGAGAAGAGAGAGAAGAGACTATCAAACTGAAGGTCTACAGAGCCACTGTGCTGACCTCATTGTTGTGTGCTGGCCTACCAGTGCCGTGCCAGGAAACTGAATCGCTTACATCTGAATTGTCTTAGGAAGATTCTGAAGATCACCTGGCAGGATTAGTACCAGGCACTGAGGTCATTTCTCACATTAAGTGTAAAGCATTCAAACTCTACTGCAGAGATTCCAACTATGAAGGGCTGGCCACATTATTTAAATGCCAAATATGTGCTTGCCCAAAAGACTTTTTTATGGAGAACTCACATAGGGGAAGGGATCACATGGGGGTCAGAAGAAGTGATACAAGGACACTCTCAAAGTCTCTCTGAAGAACTCTGGAATTGATTGTATGACATAGGAAACATTGGCACAGGACCACATGGCACCCCCACATCAGAGAAGGGGCTGTGCTTTACCAACAAAGCAGAACTGAAATAGCTCAAAAGAAAAGGGAGATGTGCAAATTTAGAGAATCCACCCCAAACGCTTACATGGCCTATTGGTGCCCAGCCTGTGGTCGAGCCTTCCAAGCTTGTACTGGTCTGATCAGCCACACCTGGACACACTGTGACTTGACTCTAATATAGAGATGTCATTTTGGTCCTCTTCTAGAATGAAGGACAACAGTCATAATATACACTGTATATGTTCTTGAGGTTCTACTCATTTTTCTACCCATCATTTCATACAAGAAGAAGGGGCCCAAACTAGATATGAAAAGCTAAAGCGACTGAAAGCAGTGGACCAGCATTGGCTAAACTCACTGCCACAAATGGACAAGTGAAGGCTTCCCCTTTTAGACAAGCACTGCAGAGAAAAATGGAAAGTCATTTGGGATCAGTCGCGGTAAGACTCTCAGCTTCCACCTCCTACTACATTGCACTCAAAATGGAGACTGTACCTGGCCATAAAAATCACTGATTAAAAGACCTAGGAAGAAAGATGGAGGGGAAGGAAAGAGAACATACACATTGGCACCTCTATACCTTCTAAAAGCAGATGTAGAACATGGCCCAGCCTGAATGCTGGGTGGGAAATCCAAGAAACCACATAGAGAGTCATTGTTCCAGACAGATAGGGTTCTGTGGACCCTAGGTCTTAACCTTAACCATATCCTAAATGCATGCTGTGGAAGGAGTCCAGCTAGGACAGGTGTAGCTGAGCATGTCACCTCAAGGAAAGACTG
The DNA here is from genome assembly GCF_028372415.1 of Notamacropus eugenii. Classification (NCBI taxonomy): domain Eukaryota; kingdom Metazoa; phylum Chordata; class Mammalia; order Diprotodontia; family Macropodidae; genus Notamacropus; species Notamacropus eugenii. Next base: position 243,636 of record NC_092878.1, on the reverse strand, counting down.
TTCATCAGTCCAAGAAGGGGTCCCAGATCGAGCAAAAAGGGGTAGGAACAGGTGTGTATGGAAAGCCCTATTTCTTATTGCTCAACTTGGGGTTAGACATCTAAGCAGACTGAGGGGATCTCCCCCTAGAAGAGGCAGATCCTGGGTGAGGGGCAAGTGCCAGGACCTAGGCTGGGTCTTAAGCAGGGAATACATTCAAGGCAAGCAGCAGCTTGTGGTTCCAATCCCAGGAGCACAGAGGGATCTCAGATCTCTTCCAATCCAGTCTGAAGCCTACAGAAAAATAGCCATGGAAGGAGTCTTAGATGAAAGGGGACTCTAAAATTCTGTCACTTTCTAGGAGCATAGCTTTCCAGCTGGCTTATAGTGACTGAATCCATCAGTAATCTCCACATGGGCCCAGCCCACAGATGTATTGCTCAGACTTAAACATGGTTCAGGAATTTGCAGATCTGTGATGGCAGAGTGGTGGATAGGGAATCAGACCATCCTGGGAACACTGAACACTTACAGGTCCCTGGAGTGAGCTTTCCTTGAGATCTTGGAATAACATACAGCTCAAAACCTCAAGAAAGCAGCAACAAGGTTATTCTGGACATGCCCTTCAGAATGTGGAGAGAGCCTGGCCCTGATATCAAGTCCATGGCCAGGAAGGAGACTGAGAGAATACGCAGACAAGAAAGGATCCCACCACCCATTTTACCTTGGGGACAGGGATGCTGAAGACACAAACCCAGAAGAAGAAAATGACTTCAAAACTTCAACACACAAAGCCTCATAGAAAAGCACAGAGCAGGCATAATTCAACTAGGACTTCTGGAAGAGAGCAAATAGTTAGAAGAGTAAAAAGAAATTAGCAATAATATTTTTCACTGAGGAAAGAACTGGAATTTAAACAGCAGCTAGAGAAGAAAGAAGCAGAAGTGGAATAAAGGGCTTGTCACAACTGAATTTTAATAAAAGGGTCAACCGAGGTAAATCTCTGAGCAAGATAATATTTATTAGCAGGGAATGCTACCTATTAATAAATGAGTCAACAACTTGCCTCCATTTATGCCAGAGGTCTGGAGCAAAAGAATACTTCCCCTTCTGTGGGTTTTTGGGAGAACAGAAGAAAGAGCAGAACAGGGTAGGTGACACTGTGGGATTAAGGCCTAGTTTCAGTGGTGAGGCCAGGGAACAACGTGATTGATTGAAAGTTTGGTAATGGGGGAGACCCACAACCCTCCTTCTCCTCCTGTGAGACTAAAAGGTGCTCACGGCCTGAGTCCAGGTGCAGGATAGCGGTGCAGACATTGGGACAGCAAACTAGACATTTGTGAAGGACAGCTTGGTGTTGTAAAGATGTCAGACTCAAATCCCCTTGCTTTCTCATCCTTTTCTCAAGGTTAGCAAAATTCCTTGAGCAGGAGAGGAGGAGTTTTCAGCTTAACATATTACAGACCAGCTGAACTCTGAACCAAGTTTAGAGACAAAGAATCATAACTCAGGCAATTATAGGACAAAAATAGTTTCAGAACCAAATCAATAAATTGTATATAGGATCAATAAGAAATGATACAGGATTCATCTCAATCTTCTCAAGCTTGCGACAAGAGCAGCAGAACCCTGTCCAAAGAACAAATGTAAGGAAAACTAGAATGGACCAAACATTATCCAATGACTCCATGACACAATGAGGAAGATCCAAATGAAATCAAAAGACTGAAAAACAGAAGAAAATGTAAAGAAAACTTATTGTCCTGAAAACTGTATTAAGAAGAGAGAATTTAAGAGTCATGAAAAGCATGGCCCTAAATCTTAATTCAAGGAAACATTAAAAAAAATACCACTGGATGTCTTTAGAACTAGAGGTCAACATGGAAATAAAAAGAACCCCAAAAGAACCCATCTCTGAAAAGAACCCCAAGTAAAACTCCCAGGATCCTCCTAGCCCAAATCCAGAGCTTAAGGTCAAAGAAAAAAATACTGCAAGCATCCAGAAAGAAAGACTTACCAAGATGCAGACAGCGGAGAACATTCCAGAAGGTGAGAAACAAGGATCTCACATAAACCAGATGAAGCAGAAGTCTGTGCAACAGAGGAGGGTCTGGTGGGGGAAGAATCTGAACAGAACAGCAATCTCATTTGAACGGATCAAAGGAGGGACTGCAGAGGGCAAGGGATGAGAGAGGCTCCCCACTTTCTGATGGAGATGAAAGATTCAGATTGCAGAATTTTATACATATATACATTCATTTTTTTGGGGGGGAGGAGCCATATGAACAATGCTGAAATGCTGCCCTTGAGTATACAAGTTTATAACAGAGATTTTGTTTTCCTTTATCTCTCAATTCAAGAAGGCTGAGCAGGGTAAGTAGAGTTTTTGTTGAGTGAAAAAATCAGAAGAAAATCCATTCATTTAGCTTCTACAACTGTGTCAAGGAGCATTCTTAATCCAAAATATTATTTTTAAAAAATAGATAATCTTAACCACATAAAATCTAAAAGCTTTCACTAAAATAAATGAAGATCAAGAATGAAAAATTGTTAGTAGCACATATGTCAAATGGATACATCAGATCTGACCCAAACAAGTCCTTTATACCCCGACAGAGACACCAGTATGAACCAAGAACCATTGCCCACAGATGAGTGCTGAGAGGATACGAACATTTCTGAAGTCCTGGCAACTATAAACGATCTGAAAACAGGTCTCGAAGCCATAATAAGAGAAAGTCATGGGAAAATAATCTTGCCAAATTTTGTGCATGACAATAACAGAGTGCTGAAATACGAGGAAACAATTCTTTGGATCCCAAACAGAAAAAGGAGTCAATAGAATTGCTGATGGTAGGAAAGGAGATGTGTGGATTTCCTCAAAACTAGGATGAGGTTCCGGACTAGACTCAATGTTATGGCTACTACGTTTGGTAAAGAGAAGAAACCAGAGCTGGGTGTTCAAGGCTATGTAAGTGTGCACTATTGGTCTTCCAATTGGTTTTCCAATCTGGAAAATAAATGAGATTATCTCTAAGATCCTCTCCAGGGGAAGCTTGATCCTCTCCATGAAATCTTTAGTTTCATGGTTTCCCAGGTGAGGGGATGAGACAAGAAAGAGGGAAAATCCTACCAAATGTGCCCAGGTTCATTGTTTCAGAAAAAAAAAAGGTTGCTAGGCATTCACACCTTCATATTTCAGGCACTTCAGACCAGCCTTAGGCTGAAATGGCACTCCTCTCCACTTTAATAATTAAGCCCTTTCCTTTTTGTTACTGAGTTGCGTCTGACTCACTGTGACCTCTTTTGGGGTTTTCTAATCAAAGAAATTGGAGTGGCTTGCCCTTTCCTTCTCCAGATCATTTTGCAGATGGGGAAACTGAAGCAAATAGGGTTAAGGGACTTGCCCAGGGTCATACAGCTAGTAAGTGTCTGAAGCCTGGATTGGAAGTCAGTTCTTCCTGACTACAGGCCCTTGGCTCTATCCACTGGGCCATATCCCTGCCCCTCTTTTACTCGGATTCCCAATTCCATTTACTGGACTCTGATTTCCTCTGCATTCTTGGGTCCTGGCTTGTTTATCTACAGGGCCTGGGGAGGTTACAAGACTTGCCCAAGTCACAGCTGGGATGGAGGTCGTTAAATGTGAGGGGCAGCCCCTGGTCTCATCAGCCTGCAGATTTCTTCAGTCCTCAGACCCCCTCAGTCTGGGCTGGGGACATTTTCTCCCCAACTTCTAAGGAAGGGAAAGGGTCGCACTGAGGAGGGCTGGAGGGGAGGGTGGACTCTAGCCCTTCTTTTTCTCTGGTTCAAGCCGGGAGCACAAGAGCCGGGCGCTCCTGGAGTGACGATGGGAGGGAGGGAGCCTGGGCTGCTCCACAGAATCAGAGGCCGTTTGGGAATAAGAGACCGCCTCGGGGTCAGATTCAGTTTTGGTGTCCCAACCTGCGCGGGCTCCTTCTGCCCAGTCAGCACTGACTTTTGTTGTCTCCCACCCTCTTTTGGCGGCAGATCCTCCGGGAAGCCAGGAAGTGAGGGATCCGTCCCTTTGTAAACCCCACGCCCACAGGTCTAGGTGAGGTTGGGCTCCCGTTCCTGCCACCATGGAGCGCTCCCTGTGCTCTCTCCTTCTGTTGGGGTCACTGACCCTGCCGGACACCTGGGCAGGTAAGGAGAGACTGGACACAGCGTGGGACTGGGATGGGGGTCCCTACACGAAGCTCCTCGGACCCCAGCCCAGGGAGCGTTCCCTCGGACCCTCCTCCTTCATGTCAGTGCGGTCCGGGCGGGTCTGAGAGGGAGAAGCCGGAATCAGCCTGGACCCCCGAGCCCGCCGCCCCTTAGTGAGGCTTTGGGATGGGGGTGTCTTCGTGTCGGCCCCTTAGTTTGGGGGGTGAGTGGATCCGTAGGGGGTGGGAGGTCATGGGGAGGGAGAATGGGGGCCACAGTCCTGGGGGCAGAAAGAAGGAACAGAGCTGTCCGGGGTCCCCCAAGGGCGAGGACAGACCCAGGGACAGTTTGGTTAAGGAGCTTCCCGGAGGATCGGGGAGGGGCAGGTGAGGACACAAGGTGGGGGGCCGAGGGGAGCAGTGTGAGAGACCCCGGACCCGGACTAGAGGTGGGGGCAGGGAGAAGGAGGCAGCGTCTGGGAGCAGGTGCGCTGGGACTTCCCTGGGCTGTTGTCCAGACCGCGTGGTGCTGATCTCAGAGCGCTGAGGCCTGGAGGGCGGGGCGCGCTGTGCCAGCCTGGGCGGCGGGGTAAAAGGCGGGGATACCGAGGGTGGGGGGGAGAGGCATCTCAGGAGGGCGGGCTTAGGACACGAGGTCAAGGGTCGCTCCCGCGCGTGGCGTGCTCCAGGGTCACCCTGGGCCGGGGGGGTCGGGTCTAGGCACCCCCGCCGTGACCCGCCCCGTCCCCACGTCCCAGGCCCTCACTCCATGAGATATTTCCACACCGCCGTGACCGGGCCCGGGCTCGGGGAGCCGCGGTTCCTCTCCGTGGGCTACGTGGACGATCAGCAGTTCGTGCGCTTTGACTCCGACAGCCCGGGTCAAAGGATGGAGCCGCGGGCGGCGTGGATGGAGCGGGTGGGGCAGGAGGAGCCGGGGTACTGGGAAGAGGAGACGCGGACCTCCAGGGGGAACGCACAGATTTACCGAGGGGGCCTGGAGACCCTGCGCGGCTACTTCAACCAGAGCGTGGGCGGTGCGTGACGGGGGCGGGGAGCGGGGCCCGCCCCTTGTCCCCCTGGGGATGGGGGGCAGGAGCCCCCTCAGGGTGTCAGGGGGGCGGGCCAGGGTCAGCCAGGTCCGGCCACACTAACCCGAGGCCGGGCCGGGCAGGTGTCCACACCATCCAGCTCATGTCCGGCTGCGAGGTATCCCCCGAGCTCCGCTTCCAGCGCGGGTTTCTCCAATTCGCCTACGACGGGCGGGACTACATCGCCCTGGACACTGAGACCCTCACCTGGACGGCGGCCGTGCCCCCCGCCGTGAGCACCAAGCGCAAGTGGGAGGCGGACTGGAGCATCGCGGAGAGAAGGAAAGCCTACCTGGAGGAGGAGTGCGTGCTGTGGCTGAGGAAGTACCTGGAGATGGGGAAGGAAGTGCTGATGAGGACAGGTAAGATGGGGCCCGTCCCAGTGTGTGCGGCACTCGAGGCCTCTGGGACCGCCCTTCTCCACCTCCTGTCAGCCCCGGACTCCCGACCCTCCAGGGACCACTTGTACCCCAGGGCATATTGTGGGGTGGTTCCCCTTCCCCATAACTCTAACCCCTAGAGGGGAGGAGGGAAGGGGAGCCCGGAAATGCTTGACTGCAGACCCATCCAAGTATGCTTAAGGCCCCCAACCCATCCTTCTCAGCCACTTCTCAGGCCCAGCCCTGGGCTCCCCACCCCCAGAAATCCTTGTACCACATGGCTCAGATTGTGGGGTGTTCTTTCCGCCCCCACCTGTTCGTGTGCCCTTGGAGGGGAAGGGGGAAGGGGAGCCTGGAAATGCCTCTGACCTTTGCCTCCAGACCCACCCTCTGCCAGAGTGACCCGCCACACTGACCCCCATGGGGAGGTGACCCTGAGGTGCCGGGCCCAGGACTTTTACCCCAAGGAGATCTCCCTGACTTGGCTGAGGGATGGGGAGGAACAGCCCCAGGACACAGAGTTCATTGATACCAGGCCTGCAGGAGATGGCACCTTCCAGAAGTGGGCAGGTGTGGATGTGACCTCGGGTCAGGAAGGGAGATACAGCTGCCGAGTTCAGCACGAGGGGCTGTCTGAGCCCCTCACCCTGCAATGGGGTAAGAACAGTGAGGAGGGCCTGGGAAAGGCCACCCCCCAACCCACAGGACCAGAGAGAGGGGGAGTTAAGAGGTAGGTGTCAGGGAGGGGTTAGTGACTCTCAGGCCAGACAGGGATCAGGGCCTCTCACTTGTGTTTTCCATTTCAGAGCCAGAGTCCTCATCCACCTGGCATATTGTGGGGGCCATTGTTGCCGGCCTTCTCCTCCTCATTGCAGTCATTGCTGGAGTTGGGATGTGGAGAAAGAAGAATTCAGGTAGACAGGACTGGGAGGGGTACTTGGGGAGCAGACACCATAGAGATCCTGGCTTCCCCTGACCTAGCAGCTTGTCTTTCTGTCCTTAACTCCTCTCCTTTTCATCTAAGGGATGGTCAGACTGGCCCTAACAGTGTAGATGAACATATCTATAACTAGAAGTCATGTCTCTGGAGGATGCCTGGCAAGGGTGTAACAGGCTGCCTGAGTGGGGAATCTGCTTCAGCCTTAGCTCAGACATGAACATGGGGACCTCTGCCCAAGGGCCTGAGTGTCTCCCCAGCTGGGGGATGTAGACCAGCCCTGGCAACCCATGGAGGTAGGCCTAGGGGAGGAAGTACCCATTTAGGGGCCTTTTCTGTCTTCCTCTTGGATCTAGAGGTTGGAGTGGTGTGGGGCATGGGGGTGAAGTCCTGGTTATTTCTTGTGTCTCCAAGGCAAATTTTTGAACTTCTGAGACCCTAGTGTGGTTTCCTCTCCTGGATTCCGCACTGGAAATTTATTTTCTTTTCCACGTGGAAAAGGAGGTGATTATGTTCAGGCTGCAGGTAAGTGAAGGGTAGACCTGGAGGGTAGAAAGAAGGGGCCAGCCCATGGTGCTCTGGGACCTGAGCAATGAGAAGGCAGAGGAGAGGCCTAGCCCAGTAGCCTTCCCTTGGTGTCCCCTTCCCTTCCCATACCCTGGTTCTGGAATGCTCGTCCCTGACTGGATTGTTTCCCTCCTTTGTCTCCAGGAAATGACAGTGCACAGCGGTCAGATATCCCTCTCACAGCCAAAGGTGAAACTCTGGGGGCCTGGAAGGAGAGATGGGGCCAAGTAAAGAGGAGGGTCTGTGGGAGGTTGGGCTGAAGATGGGTTGGATGGTGAGGCAGGTCCTTCAGGATGGTGAGAGGCTGGAGGCCAGAGGGCCCTTGGAGGATCCCCCTGAATCTGTCTTTCCTTCTGCAGCTTGAGAGAATTGCCTGCATGGACCTGAGACAGAAAACCAGTCTGCAGTCCCTGGGTTGGTCCTGTTGACCCCTGGCCTCTCTCCCCTGTACTGGCCCCTGAGATCATCCCTGGTCTCTACTGGCCCAAGCCCAGAGCAGCCTCATTAGGGCCCTCACCCTGTTCTCCAAGGCCTCCCTCCCTCCTCTCTCTCTGTCTCTTTTGGGAACGAGTCTGGTTCACATCTGAGGCTGCCCTGACCTCTGGGGTCTCTGTCTGACCACCAAAACAGCCTGATGAATCACTGCTCTGCAGTCTGCAGCTTTTCTCCACAATCTCAGCTGAACTTCATATTTGCTGGGGAATTGTGGGGGACAGGATGACGATGTGGAGATGTTCTGGCCAGGGGTGTTGACCTGAAAGTTTGGTTAAAGTAGAGGCAACAGGCTAAATGCATACATTTTATTAATTAATTAATTAATTCATTCTTATTCCCCTTAAAGTAACATGTACATGGATTCCACCTACCAGATACCTGACACAGCCAGCCTTAAATCTGTTTTAGAACAAAAAAATGTGTTCTGTGTCCTTCAGATTTATGGTGTCCATGAGTGATTAACTAGGCTATTAGAAAGGAATTTGTTAATTGCATAGGTTGTAAATACAATAAGATAACAGTTTGATAAAGTTTCAATTGAAATTACGACCCAAAAAGTCTGTGTTTTCTTTACCATTAACATGCCATAACATAGTATATGTCCACAAAATATTAAGATATAGAAAACGTCTCATTGTTCAGAAAAAGTGTCAGGTTAAAAGTCTCTTAAGGAATGTTATCAGCCCTGGCTTTTGTTGGCATAGGAAGAGGCACTCTCTGAGTTTGCTTCAGAGAGAACAAAGAGATTATTCCAAAATTTTATATTCAATATTTTCAGGGGGAGAAGAAATGAAAGTTTGGAGATGCCTGAGAAGACTTTTATTATATTCTGCTGAGTCTGAGTGCAGGTAGGGGCTGGGCCCAGAGGAGAAGGAGCCTGGAGGGGACTGTATATTGTACATGGTGAGGGGGCAGTCATCTGTCTTTGACTTGTTCTATTGGGACTTGTTTCAGGGCTTCACAAAGAGCCTGGGCTGCACACTCCTCCTGGGACTGGAGCTATGCCCAGATGGGTCACTAACCTATGCGCCTCCTGCCCATAGGCTGTCTTCCCCTCAGCAGCGACCTTCAGAGAGGTCCATTTTTCTGTTTTGTCATTTTCATCAGAGATATAAAAGCAGTATTTTTGTCCTGAGGACAAGAGAGACAGAAGAGATGATAAGTCTTCCATGGGGACTCACTTTCTTTGTTTGCAGCAGAAAGTGGGTCTGAATTTCAAGGTGACTCAGTCAGTGGAGTCTCTGACTTAGAGGCAGGAAAGTCTGAGTTCAAATCCCATCTCAGACACTTAATAGTTTTGTGACCACGAGCAGGTCACTTAACCTCTGACCTCAGGAATCAGGGTGGAGTGGGTCATAATACCCCCATCCAGGGTGGGGTGTGTGTGAAGATCAAGTGAGATGTTTAAAAAGCACTTAGCAAGGCTTATTATAGAAATGAGTGGTGTTATTACTGCTTTCAAGTCCTAATTCCTGGGGGGCGGGGGGAGGGGGGCAGGGAGGGGAGGAAGTGCCATCCTCCGACAAACCATCCCTTGAAGCCTCCAGACCTCCTGGTGAGCTTGGGGACTTCCCAGGCTCATCAGTGTGAGTCTGAAGGGGCCTCGAGGCTCTCAGTCCAGCTGCTTAGGACAACATCTAGCCCATAGGAGACTCAGTCAAGGCTGCCAGGCTGCCTGGCTCCAATTCCCAAATCCATTCCTCTGAGCTCTAGGATTGTCTATGAAAATAAAATCTGCTTGATAATGTTGCAATGCAGCCTATGAAGTCCAGGCTAGGTCAGTCATGGGTGTTCAGAGAAGTTAGTTTGGGATACCCAGGGAAGGTTCCAGTGACTTCAGTTTCAAAGTAGAAGTTACATTTATCTATATCAGATAAACTGTGTATACTGACTCCTGTGCAATCTGAGGAGAGTTTTCATGGGGTCTGTGAACTTGGATGGGAAAAATGCATCTTTATTTTGACTAACTTCTAATTGAAATGTAATCATTCCTTTGACTATTAAATTTTCAAAGATCACACTAGTGTTCTGAGAAGACGTTTATTAAAAATTTCACCAGATGAGACAAAAAATTTAAGATCTAGGTTATATAAGAATGATGAGGGAAATACAACTGTATTTAGGCACTTTTTGTACATATGAGTGTGTGTACACATACACCCGTACCTATGAATACACACATATGCATGAGAGATAGTAACTAGTAACCAATTCATTGATAAGAGTTAATAAACTGCCTGTGCCTTTTGACCCAGCAATACCACTACTCGGCCTATTTGCAAAGATGATTGGGGAAAAAGGAAAAGTGTAAATGTTCTAAAATATTTATAGCCACTCTATCTGTGGCAGCAACAAACTGGAAATCATGGGGATACCCATGGATTGGGGATTGGCTGAACAAGTTATAAAATCCTACTGTGCTATAAGACATGATGAAAACATGGAAAGACTTGCAGGAAATGATGAGGAGCGAAATGGGCAGAACCTAGAGAATGTCACGTGCACTGTCAGCAATACTGTTTTAAGAACAACTTTGAGTGACTAAGTCATTTTGACTACTGTAAGTACCCAGATGAACTCCAAAGGATCTGTGAAGGAAGGAGCTGTATGCATCCAGAGAAAGAACGGATAAGTAGAAGCATCCATAGAATGATTTTATACACACACACACACACACACACACACACACACACACACACACACATGTGTCTAATGGTATCTAGGGAGGGGGAGGGGAAGAAAAAAAGAAAAAAAATTACATGGTAACTTTATTATATATTTACTAGGGAATAGCACGTTGTACATAACAGATCTGCAGTTTCATGGACAATCTCTTTTTCTTCTACTATGTTATGGAAAATATTATTTTATTTCACAAATTCAAAATAAAATACATAAAATTGCAGAAAAATCAGAGCTATGACTGGTTCCTGTCGACTTTGGGCAGAGCATCAGTGACTACACCAGATGTGAGATCACAGCTTTGTTCGTGTTGGGTTGTTTAGCTTTTCAGGAGCTTAGGTCACCAGGACGTCTCTGAGTGAGCTCCTGGGCACTGGGAGGAGCTCCATCCTCTGGGTCCTCAGTGAGCCTCAGGGCTGCCCTTCCTTGAACCACAGAGCTGCCCTTCCCTCAGCCCTTGGATGCTGGCAGTGACTGCAGACCTCTGGCAGCCAGCCTGCTTCTTCCTGCTCATCATTCCCAGGCCCTGGATCCAAGGACAAAGTCCCCCAGCCCCCAAGCACTAGGCTACGGAACTTCCCCCATTTGCCCCCAGAGCCGTATGTCCCCTTACAGGTGTCCCAGGAAGCAGTCAGTGTACTGACTCCCCTGAACTAGGTGGATGACACATGTGCTGGACTAAAGTGATTGTTAACCCTGTAAAAGTTGCCTTTTCTTTTATGAATGCAGATGTAAAAACCTCTGATAGCAGGTCCCCCTGTGTGTGTTGGGGTGCTTACTGTTACACAGGAACACATCTTCCCCTGGAGAACCCACCCAGCACCCCCTTCCTGTAGAATGAATCCAGATCTTTGTGCTCCCCATGCAGTGCTGCTCCTGTGATTTATCCTCTGCATTAGTGTGTGTGACTGAGTTAGAAATGGCGCCCTCTTCCCGTTCTCTTGGCATCCCTCTCCTGAACTTGCCAATAAAGCTTGTAAATGAACTGATTCTCATGGGTCTCCATGTGTTCTCAGCATTGGAGCTCAAGAAAGAGTTGTTTAAAGTCTCTATCTGCCCAGGGGCCTCTCCCTAGACATCAGGTAGGACCTGGAAAGTACTTAGCTCATTGACAGCCACCCCTCTCCTGGGGAAGTATGGTGCTGTGGCTTCAGTCATAGAAAGCAAGGATCAATATGGGAAACCCTCCCTCATCCCAGGAAGGATCCCTTCATGACAGAGGGCTGTCCCAAAACAGTGATGCAGGAGCCTAGTAAGAATACAGAGTTGGATCATATTTCTATCTCATCAAGAAGAAAACTGAGTCTCTGCCTTAATCCAACCATATGCAGAGGAAGGTGTTGATTTGGGGGAGGGGGCACATGTAGGAGTGGAGGAGGGAAGAGGTCTGACTTGCCCCAGGATCAAGAAGCCTGGACTTTTAGTTCCACGTGGACATGAGCATGGTCACGGACAAGCTGAGCTGTGTCCCAAAGAGGGTGACCAGAGTGGGGATAGTATTGGAAACCAAGATCAGAAGAGGTGATATTTAGGATATAGAAGAGACCTGTGGAGACTGTAGTGGGGCAGAGTGACAGTGGTTGTGGTTTTCCAGTATTTGGAGGGGCTCTGATGGGAAGGCAGTGATTTCATATTCACAGTGACTCCTGTCACTACTTAAAATGTGAGAACTTGAGAGCTCTAATGACGCTTAGAGATGGAAGCCAACTCTGTCATTCCTTAATGCGTAAACTGAGACTCAGAGAAACATCAAGACAATGAAGGAGTCAGAGACCAAGGCAGAAACATACATGGATGTTCCAGCTGGAAGGTGCTACAGAGATCCAGTCTAAGCCACTTGTTTCATGATGAAGAACTTGTGTCCCAAGAGAGGGAAAGTCATTTGTCTGAGGTCACCCAGTAGGTCAGGAACAGAGCTGGGACTGGAGCCTCGGTCTTTCGATTCCTACGTCAGACCTTTTCTATCACCCTGCATTGGGACATGAAGATATTGAGGAGGAAAGGAAAATCAAATAATTTGGGGTTGAGTGACAGAGCTGGAGGGTTAAAGAGAGAGAGAGGCAGGGGTGGAGGGGACCTAAATCTCCCTTCCTTCTCCAACTAGTGGCAGGCACCAATGTAAGCCTGCACTACTATGGCCAGTTGGGAGGAAGGAGCTTTATTCTTTATCCTGTGAGCTTCCTAGGACCCCTTTCAGTCCCTCAGCTCTGAACATCCCTGGGCTGACTTTTGCCATTCAGGGCCCCTCTGTCTGGCACCTCCAGGTGCTGCCACCATATCACCTCCTGTGTCAGAAGAGTGACCCTTTGCTCATCAGCTGGTCAGGTGAGTGGCACCGAGAACTTAAATGCCATCCTTCTTACCACTTCATGAAGCCACATATCCTGTTCCACAGACACCTTGCCTTTGTCCTGTTTTGGTATCTAGGCATCTTAACCTCTAGCACTTCTTGTCCCTTACAATCCCTCCTATAGCCAGGTATCCTAGCCCACAACTGTTTTGGGAGCTTGGAATGCTTTCTAGTACCCAATATTTAAAAAAATATCATGGTATTTGATTTTCTCCTTTAATAAAATTCAAACACAGTCAGGAATCCTCTCCTTCTGCCAGCTGCCTATACCTTTAGATTTATATAGCCAGCCTCCCAGTTTCCCCTATACTCAGTAAGCTATACTCATGGATCTGAGCAGTCTTGTCTGTCCCTCTAGGGTTCACTCCCCAGGATTCCTCCAACTATTTCATTTAAATGGGCTTGGCTGGACTGGTGTTCCTCACACTGTGGATGCTGGTATTTCTAGACTGGCACAGATTCCAATGTTGCCAAGACAGAACCTGGAGGTCGCTGCTTGAGCAACAGATGGACTTAAAATAAAGACAATGGATTATGAAATGTGTGGTCTTCGTCGACAATGGTAATGGCATGGGAGGACATGGCTGGGAGTCATAGAGGGTTCGTTGGAGAGGGGTGAGGGAGTAGAGGAATTACTCTGCTTTGGTTCTCAGCCTCTGCCAGAGGTTGTCTCTTCAAAAGTACCTGGACACCATTTCTCTTAGTTTTATGTTTATTCATTTATTTTTAGTTTTCAACATTCATTTCCACAAAATTTTGAGTTCCAAATTTTCTCCCTACCTCTCCCTTCCCCCCACACCATAATACCTTGCATTCCGATTACCCCTTCCCACAATATGCCCTCCCTTCTATCATACCTCTATCTTCCCTTATCCCCTTCATCTCTCTTTTCTTGCAGGGCAAGATAGATTTCTGTACCCCATTACCTGCTTTTCTTATTTCCCACTTGTATGCAAAAACAATTCTCAACATTCATTCCTAATACTTTGAATTCCCACTTCTGTCCCTTCCTCCCTTCCCACCCATTGTCACTGAGAAGGCAAGCAATTCAATATAGGCTGTATATGTGTAGCCTTGCAAAAGATTTCCATAATAGTTATGTTGTGTAAGACTAATTATATTTCCCTCCATCCTATCCTGCCCCTCATTTATTCTATTCTCTCTTTGGACCTTGTCCCTTCCCAAAAGTGTTTACTTCTGATTACTCTCTTCTCCTATTTACCCTCCCTTCTGTCATCTCTCTCACCCCACTTGTCCCCTTCTTCCCTTCCCTTCTGTAGTGCAAGATACACTTTCTTATCAAGCTGAGTGAGCATATTTTCCCATCCTTAAGCCAACTGTGAAGAGAGTAAGCTTCCTTTTCCCCCTCTCAGCTCCTCCTTTTTCTTCTCCACTGAAAAAGCTTTTTCTTCCCTCCTGTATGAAAAAAATTTGCCTCATTCCATTTCTTCATTTCTCCTCCCAATATATTCCTCTCACCCCTCAATATAATTTTTTAATGTATCATCTTTTCTCATTCAACTCACCCTGTGCTCTGTGTGTGTGTGTGTGTGTGCATCTGTATAATCCCTCCAAGTACCCAAATACTGAGAAAAGTGTCAAGAGTTACAAATATTATTTTTCTATGTAGAATTGTAAATAGTTCAACTTTAGAAAGTCCTGTATGATTTGTCTTTCCTGTTTTCCTTTTCATGCTTCTCTTGATTTTTCTGTTTCAAAGTCAAATTTTCTGTTCAGTTCTGATCTTTTCGTCAAGAATGCATGAAAGTCCTCTATTTCACTGAATGACCTTTTTTCCCCTGAAGTATTATACTCAGCTTTGCTGGATAGGTGATTATTGGTTTTAGTTCAAGTTATTTTGACTTCTGGAAAATCATATTCCAAGCCCTTCGATACTTTCATGTAGAAACTGTCAGGTCCTGTATTATCCTGATTCTATTTCCACAATACTTGAATTGCTTCTAGCTGCTTGCAATATTTTCTCGTTGTACTGGGAACTCTGGAATTTGGCTATAATATTCCTAAGAGTTTCTCTTTTTGAATCTCTTTCAGGAGGTGATCTGTAGAGTGTTTCAATATTTATTTTTCCTTCTGGTTCTAAAATATCAAGGTAGTTTTGCTTGATAATTTCATGAAAGATGATGTCTAGGCTCTCTTTTGATCATGGCTTTCAGGTGGTCTCATAATTTTTAAATTATCTTTCCTGGATATATTTTCCAGGTCAGTTGTTTTTCCAACGAGATACTTCACATTACTTTCTACTTTTTCATTCTTTTAGTTTTGTTTTGTAATTTCTTGGTTTCTCATAAAGTCATTAGCTAAATGTACTCTGTTCTCATTTTTAAAGAATTATTTTCTTCAGTGAGCTTTTGAGCCTCCTTTTCCATTTGGCTAATTCTGCTTTTCAAAGCATTCTTCTCCTCATTGGCTTTTTGGACCTCTTTTGCCAATTGAGTTAGCCTATTTTTAAAGATGTTATTTTCTTCAGTATTTTTTTGGGTCTCCTTTAGGAAGTTGTTGACTTGCTTTTCACGATTTTCTTGCATTGCTCTCATTTCTCTTCCCAATTTTTGCTCTACCTCTCTTACTTGATTTTCAAAATCCTTTTTGAGCTCTTCCATGGCCTGAGACCATTGCATATTTATTTTAGAGGTTTTGGACTTGGAAGGTTTGACTCCCTCTGATGTTATGCTTTGTTCTTCCTCATTTGAGAGGATGGAAGGAAATACCTGTTCACCAAGAAAGTAACCTTCTATTGTCTTATTTTTTCTCCCTTTTTGGGCATTTTCCATTCATTTACTTGACTTTTGAGTCCTTTGTCAAGAGAAAGGTATATTCTGGGCACATGTAAGATCTCAGTTCCTCCTGGTCTGCACACTGTTCTGGGAGCAACCAAAAACTTTTCTGCCCATAATCTGCAATTGGAATTTCCTCACCACAGCTGCCTCCAGCTCCACCACCAGTGCTCCTCCTCACCCCTGGGTGGAGCTCAGGGGTGAGAATCAGATCAGTGGCTCAATTCCCCCAGGGACTCTAGGCAGAAGGTTCCTAAAATGTCAGCTGCTGCTGCAGTGCCTGCTGGAGGTACAGTCTGGGCTCCTCTCTCCTGGGTGAAGGAGCCCTCCCACTGACCTTTGAAGCTGACTGTGGTGTTTGTGGGTTGAACAATATGGGAACTGCTACCAGTGGTGCCCTGAAGCCTATTTGTGCTCCCATGCTAATCTGCTCTCCTGCAGTGGTCTGTGTTCCTGCGCAGCTCTGGGCTGTGGACACCATAGGCTGGTCTGGTCTGTGCACTGCACCCACACCATTTCTGTTAAGAAAAGAAAACTGTCTGGGAAGTTTTAATCTTGAGCTGAAAGTGGGAGAATTCATTTTGGGTGGGAAGGACTTGTGCGTGAGCATGGACTTGTGGGAGCCATCTTGGAATGGAGAAATTAGCCCAGCTGGTGGGGAGGAGTCAATTCTAGGGATCTCAATGTTTAATCTTAATAGGAATAAGCTGTGTGAGGTAACAGACTCCAAAAGATACTGGGATTTCAGGGTCAAAAGTCAGACTAGAGACAGTTTGGTATTTGGGGTGGTATAGTAGATAGAGCAGGGTCCTTGGAGAGCAGAAGATCTGAATTCCAATCTGACCACAGTCATTTACTAGCTGTGTGATCCTGGGTCAGTCATTGAACTTCTGCCTCAGACTCCTCCACTGTAAAGTGGGGATAATAATGGTACTAATATGATCACAATTACAAAATACTTCCCCCATGTTGGCTTATAGGTAGGCCAAGCCAATAGAATGAAAATGACAATATTACATCAATTAATTTACTTATTCAGTGTTATACCAATGAAACTGTCAAATAATTATTTTAATAAACCTGAAAAACACTAATATAATTCATCTGGAGGAACAAAAATGTCAAGAATATCAAAGGAATAGATAAAAAGGGAAGTAAGGAGGCCGATTCACATGAGATCTTGAAATATACGAGAAAACTGTAATTGTCAAAACAAATTGGTATTGGATAAGAAATGGAGAATTTGATCAGTGGAAGAGAGTAGCTATACCAGATACAGAAATGAGTGAGAATAGTAACTTAGTGTTTCATCAGATTGCAGTTATTGGGACTGTACCTGACAAAAACCTTTGGGAAAACTTGGAAATAGTCTGGCAAAAACTAGGCACAGATTAACATCTCATGCCATACACCAGGATCAACTCAAGACAGGTACATGATTTAGACATAAAGAGTGACATCATACACAAATTATTGGAGCATGAAAGAAATTATCTGTCAGATAGATGGATGGGGAAAGAGTTTATGACTAAACAAGAGACAGAGAAGAGTTCACAGGAGGTAAAATGAATAATTCTGAATAGAAAGAATTAAAGTATTTTCAGAAAGAAAATAAATGGAGCTAAAAATACAAGAAAAGCAGAAAACTGCAGAAAAAATCTTTGCAGCATGTTTTTTTTCTGGTGAAGGTCTCTTTTCTAAAATATATAGTGAACTGAGTCAAATTTACAGAAATAGAAGAAATTCCTCAATTGATAAATAGTCAAAGGATATGAATAGACAATTTTTCAGAGGAAGACATCAAAGCTATCAATAGCCACATGAAAAGAAAGGTTCTCTAAGTCACCAGGAATTAGAAAAATATAAATGTAAACAACTCTGCCCCCCCCCCCCCACTAGCGTGCCCAAGGTGACAGCAAAGGGAAATGAGAAATGCTGGAGGGGACGTGGGAAGACAGCCTCATTAACACAGTGTGGTGGAGCTCTGAGCTGGTCCAGCCATTCTGGAAAGCACATTGAAAGTAGGCTATGAAAGCTATCAAGCTGTGCAAGTTCTTTGATCCAGAGGTAGTGCTACTTGTAAGTACATACTTACTATGCCCCAAAGAGACCAAAGAAAGAGGAAAAGGACCCGGGCATACAAAAATAATTAGAGCAGCTCCTTTGTGGTGGCAGAGTAGTAGAAACTGAGGACATGCCCAGCAACTGGAGAATGATCTGAAAAGACTTGTTTGAACTGATGATGCATGAAATGAGCAGAAACAGCAGAATAATTTATAGAATAACAATATTGTGAAGATAACCGATTGTGAAGGACTTTGTAACTGATCAACGCAATGGCCAACCACAATTCCAAGGGACTCCTGATGCAACATGCTGCCACCTGCAGGGGGAACGAATGGACTCAGAGTGGATGCTGAGGTGTATCTTCTGTTGTTTCTTTGTATTTATTACAGTTTTTGGACATAGTTAATGAAGAAATTTGTTTTCCATGACTATAGATATTTATAATTGATTTTGTTTTCCTCATTGTGTAGGGG
Organism: Notamacropus eugenii; assembly: GCF_028372415.1. NCBI lineage: Eukaryota > Metazoa > Chordata > Mammalia > Diprotodontia > Macropodidae > Notamacropus > Notamacropus eugenii. The sequence continues at coordinate 225,651 of NC_092878.1, read as the reverse complement.
AGGGGTAAAGTAAGTGTGTGTGTGTGTGTGTGTGTGTGTGTGTGTGTGTGTGACAGAGAGAGAGAGAGAGAGAGAGAGAGAGAGAGAGAGAGAGAGAGAGAGAGAGAGAGAGAGAGAGAAGGAGAGAGAGAGACAGATAGACAAACAGACAGACAGAGACAGAGAGACAGACAGAATTTAGAACTGAACTGAAATAACAATCAAATTTTAAAAAGCTACTAGCCATCTCTCTTAATTGACAAATTTAATGGCTTTTTCACAATCTTAATCCTCACTGACTTCTTCTTGGCAGCCTTTGACACTGTCTCTTACCCTCACCTCCTTGATAATCTCTTCTCTCTAAGTTTTCCTGACATCACTGTCTCATTTCTCTGCCTACATGTCTGACTGCCCCTTCTCTGTCTCCTTTGCTGGATTTTCATCTAGGTTAGGCTTCCTGGTTTCCTCCAGCACCCTATACTGGGCCTTCGTCTCTTCTCCCTCTATATTATTTCACTTGGTGATCTCATCAGCTCCCATGGATTCAGTTCTCATCTCTGTGCTGATGATTCTCCAATCTGTTTGTCCAGCCCTAACCTCTCTCCTGACCTACAGACTCCCATCTCCTGTTGCCTAGGGAACAGTTAGAAATAGATGGCTTGTGGACACCTTAAACTCCACATGGGCAAAACTGAATTCCTTAGCTTTATCCCCAAAAACTAACCCCTTCCCCATCTCCCTGTCCAAGGCACTGCAGTTTTCAGTCCTCTAGGCTCTGAATCTAGATATCAGCCAGTTAATATGTTGCGAAGGCATCTTCCTCAGTTCTCTCCAATAAAATGATTGGAATAAGGTGGTAACTGCATGGTATCACAGATTCTCCATCTTCAGCATCATCTCTGTTCTGGTCCTAAGATTCCATATTGGAAAACAAAGGTGTCTCTGCCTTTGAGGAAGTCACAAATTAATAATTAAAAAATGAATAAAATAAAAAATAAATAAAAATAATAGATTAAGTGAATTTAAAATTAAAAATTAAAGAAAAATAAAAATTAATAAAAATTAAAAATAAAAAGCAATTAAAATAAATAAATAAATAAGAATAAACAAAAATTAATAAATTAATTAAATAATTTAAAATTAAAAATAAAATTAAAAAAATTAAAAATAAACTAAATAAATATAAATAAAATAAGAAAAATAAAAATAATAAATTATATTAATTTGAAATCATAAAAAATCAAATAAATAAATAAAGCGAATAAATAAATAAATAAATAAAAATAATAAATTAAATTAATTTGAAATCATAAAAATCTGATAAATAAATAAAGTGAAAAAATAAATAAGTAAAAAAAAAATAAAAAATAATAAATTAATAATCTGTAAACACACACAGGTTCCTTATGTCCGTGGGTGCCCAGGTGTGGAGCATCTGATTTAAGCATCCTTGTAGCCCCTTCTCTTGGCTGGCAGGACCCTGAGGGAAGGTGAGATGCTTGAATGTAGTTTTCCCAGATCTTGATACAGAAATGGGTTTTAGAATGGAGCCTGTAGTGTTACCTTGGTCACCCTCCCACCCCAGGCCTGCAGCTGCTCACCACCATCCTCTATCACCAACACGACACCCTCTACATTTGGTTACTCTAAAGACAAAGCCCTATGACCCTACCCTGGTTGTGCCTCTGGTCCAGCATCTTCCAGGAAAAATGCCATCCCCAGGAATCGAGGATGAGGAAAGTGACTTACCCCCAGAGATCACTGGAGAGAGAAGAGTCCTAGGGGACCCCAATAAGTGAGCCAAAAGTCCCTCAATTTAGTAACTGTATAGTCCATGGGTTAGCCCATGCTTCAGAAAGGAAGTCTCCACTTACCTGGTCTGCTCACCACACTCCCTGGCAGTGCTCTGGAGAAAAACCAGTTCTGATCAAAGGCACGTAGCACCTGCTGCCTCAGTCTCCTCCTGCACAGGGGAAGCATTAGGTTACCTCTGCACTTTGACATTTTTAGGTTCTGAGGAAGACAGAAATTGGGGGTAAAAGTCTCAGGACTCTGACACAAGGTGTTCCCAGGGGTCAAACAGAATCCATTTGTGAACCTGTGGACACTTCTTAAGAAAGGCAGGAGGCATTCTGTGTGTTTCAGCTTGAATTGGAGCTTGCCCCAGATGCCTTTGAGGCCTTCTTCCTTCTCTTCAGGGGGGCAGGAAAGGTGCTGCTGTCAGGAGAAGATGCCCAGAAGCCACTTGACTACATGGGGTAAGGCTAGAGGGGGAGTCTCCAAGGACAGCACGTGATGGAGAGACAGCAAGGCAGAGCTCACCAAGGGGCTGACAAACAGTTTCACATAGTGATTTGAAACACTAAACTATAAAGTCCTTGAGAGCAGGAACAGTTTTAGTTATTCTTCATATTTCCAGGGATTAGCACAGTTCCTGGCACATAGTAGGCACTTTTTGACTGACTGAAAGCTAGGGAGCTGAAGATGATGTCAGTGAGATGATTGCTGATTTCCCAGGAGAATTTGAAACTCATCCTGAAGGAGTAGACCAGAGGCAGGGAGCCTGCAGCCTCAAGGTTACATGTAGCCCTCTAGGTCCTCAAGTATGACCCTTTGACTGAATCTAAACCTCACAGAACAAATCCCCTTTATAAAAGGATTTGTTCTGTGAAGCATGAAGTTTAGACTCAGTTAAAAAGGACACACTTGAGGACCTAGAGGTCCCTATGTGGCCTTGAGGTTTCAGGTTCCCCATCCTTGGACTAGACCTTACCTGAAGAAATGCTCCTTCTCCCCAAAAACCTTCCTCTGTATCTGTAAACACCAGGTGCAGGAGAGAAGGCAGACAGAGAAGAAAACATGCTGATTCTCACCAGAGGGGCTGCTGTCCACGTGGAAGTCTGATCAAGCGCCAGTTGTCTTTTCCTTTCATTGTAAAAGATGCATTGAATCTCTTAGTGAGGAATTCTTTGGCATCACACTAAGGAGGGAAAAGGGATCTGAGAACCACATGAGAGGAGGGCAATGAGCTACCAAGTGACAAAGTATTAAGAAAATATGAAAACTCTAGAGGTAGACACAAGGAAGGGGTGACCAAGAGCATTTGCCTTGAAGCTAGAACTAATCTGTAGTTATAGTTATAGGAGTCATTAGCTCCAGCCTGTATCACCCTCTTGTGGCTGTACTGGACACAACCATGTGAAGAACTATTCTAGATACTTCCTCAACTCCACCCCCTCACACCTCCAGCCAGGTGCCACCTGCCACATTACCTGCCTCTCTGTGTGTAGAACAGGTTAAAGGGCTATAAGATCAGGAAGTGGGAGGGACCTTGGAGATCCTCCAACCCAATTCCCTCATTTTACAGATGAAGAAAGTAAAGCAACGAACTCTTCAATGACTTGTCCAAAGTCACCCAGGTAATACCAGTAAGAACTTTATTTCTAACCTAGGTCCTTGAATTGTAAATCGAGAGAGTCAGTCTGGAATTATCAAGCACCTACTACGTGTCAGGCCCTGTGGGAAGTAGTAGGGATACAAAGAAAGCCCCAAAACATCCCCACCCTCAGGGAACTCCCAGTCCAATGGAAAGGACAATATGGAATCCACTATGAGAAGTCACAGAGAGGGCAAATGGGAAGTCATCTCAGGAGAAGGGCACAATCAGTGGGTGGGTGGAGGGGCAGGCAGGGTCTCCTGCAGAAGATGGACTCTGAGCTGTGTCTCAAGGAAGGTAGAAGGAAGGAGACAGCACACTCCAGATATGGTGGATGGCCAGTGAACATGCCCAGAGGTGAGAGATGGAGTCCTGTGGGCAAAAGAGACAAAAGGCCAGTGTCCCTCCAGCCCAAAGGAAGTGGATGGGATCAAAGTGTGGGAAGACTGGTCAGGGTGGAAGCATCTGGGTTATGAGGAGCTTTAGGGATAAAACAGGATTTTCTATTTGATCCTGGAGGTGATAGGAGACCCTGGAGTGTATTTAATGGGGGGCTAGGTGTGTGATAGGGTTAGGTCATTATTTTAGGAAGGTTCCTTTGGCAGCTGAATGGAGGCAGGGAAGACCACCACCTGACACCAGGGTGAGTGGAGAGAAAGGGACATGTAGCAGAAGTGTTGTGAAGGTAAAAATGAGTAACTTTTGTGATATCTCTCCATGAGACACCTCCTCCTAGCTCCCTACCCAACTTGTGTGAGGGAGATCTGGCTTCATGTCCGTGTACCAGCAATTGTTGCCCCATCAAATGCTTTGGTTAGTTAGGGAATGAGCAAGAGCTTTCTAGATTTGGGATGGAAGCAGGCAGATTGTGGCATTTCTCACTTCCTAATGTAGTGACCACAATCCAGGGATAAGAGAGATTTCTTGAGACATGATTTAATCCCACCATCTTACTTTTATAGGCAAGGAGCCCAAGGCCCATGTAAAACAAATCTCTCACTGTGAGTTAGTGTTTAAATCTAGACTTTTCTCCCTCAATTCTCATCTATCATTCAATCTTCCATGACCTTCCTTCTAGTTCTCTTAATGTCTTGCTAATGTCCACTCATCTGTTATTTCTCCTTCTCACTACATGTGTGGCCATGTTCTTCCTGGTCTATATACACACCTAATAATGGATTTCATCTCACTTCTGGCCTAGTTGTTGGTAGACCACTGCAGACTCTTGATGACTAATTGTGCTTTTTTTTCCTGTTGCTTTAAATGTAATTTCTGTTTTTTACTCCCACTGGACTGTGGTGTTCTGCGACTCATAGGTATGCATGTCAATAGAAACAGACATTAATGAGATGGGCAGTTTGTCAATGTTGAAAGCACCACACAATTTCTCCAGTGATATAGTCTACTCTTCTCCTATTCAATTCTGGATCCAGCTCATTCTCCATTTGGTGTTCCTATCCAAGAAACTAATAGATAGCTTGAATGAACTTACTGCACATTGAGGTGTATGTAAGCGTCTGGGCAATAATGGGGTTTCTCCCCCTTGCTTTTTCATTATATGGATAATTAGAGTAATCTCTTTTTATTTATTTGCTTAAATAGTTAATTAATTTATTTTTAGTTTTAAACATTCACTTCCATAAAGTCCTCCCTTTTCCCTCCTTACCCAAGACAGTATGCATCTGATATACAGTCTACATCAGACTGCATGAGTATCACAGAGCTAGTAAGGGTCTGAAGCTAGATTGGAACACAAGAGGAGCCTGCTTGACTCTAGGCCCAAAATTCTCCATTCACTCTTAGAGGCCCAGGCAGAGCATTACCTTAACCCTAACCCTAAACCCTGGTGAAAATGTCTTTAAAAGACTCCACACACACACACACACACACACACACACACACACACACACACACATACACACACACATCCCACACCGCACCAGACAGACTGACAAATACAGACAGATAGGCAGAGAATACAGACCAACCCTAATTTTGATAACATTAAATTGAATAGTTTATGCACAAACATAGTCAATGCGACCGTGAGTAAAAGAGAATCAGAAAGGAAAACAATTTTTATAACCAGTGTCTCTGATAAGGGTCTCATTTCTAAAATGTATAGAGAATGGAGTCAAATTTATAAGAATACAAGTCATTTCCCAATTGATAAATAGTCAAAGAATATGAGCAGGCAGTTTTCAGATGAAGAAATGATAACTATAGTAAAATGAAAAAATGCTCTAAATCACTATTGATTACAGAAATACAAATCAAAACAGCTCTGAGGTACCACATCACACCTAACAGACTGACTAACATGAGAAAACATGATAAAATAATAAGTGTTGGAGAAGATGTGGGAGAGTTGGAACACTAATTCACTGTTGGTGGAGCTGTGAGCTGATCCAACCATTCTTGAGAGCAATAACCATGCCCAAAGGGCTACAGAAATGAGCATACTCTTTGACCCAGAAATATCACTTCTAGTTCTGTATCTCAAAGGGATCATAAAAATAGGAAAAGGACCACATGCACAAAAACATTTAGAGGAGCTCTTTTTGTGGTGTCCAAGAACTAGAAATTGAGGGAATGCCTATTAATTGGGGAATGACTGGACATGTTACGGCATAAGAATGTAATTGAATACTGTTGCTCCATAAGAAAAGATGAGTAGGCAGACCAGAAAAACTCAGAAAGACTCACATGAACTGATGCTAATTGAAAAGAGCAGAAGCAGGAGAACACTGTACACAGTAACAGCAACATTGTGCAGTGACTCACTCTGATAACCTTGGCTTTTCTCAGCAATGCAAGCATCTGAGACAACTCCAATAAACCCATGATGGAAAAGGCTACCCACATCCAGAAAAAGGGCTGTGGAGACCGAATGCAGATCCAACATACTGTTTGCTCTCTGTCTTTGTTTCTTCTTTCTTGTGGTTCCTCTCATTGGCTCTAATTGTTCTTTACATCATGACTAATGTGGAAATGTGGTTAATATGATTGTATATGTAGATATATATCAGATTGTATGCCATCTTGGGGAGGGGAAAGGGAAGAGAGGGGGAGAAAATTTAGCATTCATAATCTTATGGAAGTGAATGTTGAAAACTAATAAATAAAAAAGAAAAGAATTTCTTCAAAATTAGAACAGAGCAAATGGGAGTCAATGACTTTATGAGATATCAAGAAATAATAAAACAAAGGAATGAAAAAAAGAAGACTGTGAAATATCTCATTGGAAAAACAACAGACCTGGAAAATAGATTCAGGGGAGATAAGTCAAAAAATGTTTGGACTACCTGAAAGCTGTGATCAAAAAAGAGTCCAGACATCATTTTTCAAGCAATTATCACGGAAAACTGCCCTGATGTTCTAGAATCAGAGGGTAAAAAAGAAATTTAAAGAATCCACAAATTACTTCCTGAAAGAGATCCCAAAATAAAAACTACCAGGAACATTATAGCCAATTTCCAGAGGTCTCAGGTCAAGAAGCAAAAAAAGAAGCACTTCAGGTATTGTGGAGCTACAGTCTGGATAGTGCAAGATTTAGAACTTTCTACATTAAGGGATTGGAGAGCTTATAATATGATATTCCACAGGTCAAAGAAACTAGGATTACAAGCAAAAATCACCTACCCAGAAAAACTAAGGATAATCCTTCAATGGAAATGATAGGGATTCAATGAAATACAGAACTTTTAAATATTCTTCATGAAAAGACCATAGCTGAACAGAAAATTTGATTTTCGTATAGAAGACTCAAGAGAAGCATAAAAAGGTAAACAAGAAAGGGAAATCTTAAGGGACCTAATAAGGTTAAACTGTTTGCATTTCTACTTGGGAAGGTGATATTTGTGACTCATAAGACCTTTCTCATTATTAGGGAAGTTCGATGGAATATATAGAGACAGAGGGCACAGGTGAGAGTTGAATAAGGCAGGAAGATCTTTAAAAAATAAAATTAAGGGATGAGAGAGAGGAATGTATTGGGAGAAAAAAAGTGAGAGGTAAAATGGGGTAAATTGTCTCACATTAAAGAGGCAAGAAGTGGAGGGGAAGAGGGGGGAGGTGAGGAGGAGTGAGTGAACATTACTCTCATCAGAACTGGCTCAAACAGGGAATAACACACACTCACACACACACACACACTCACACACACAATTGGATATAGAAATCTATCTTACCCTGCAGGAAAGTATGAGGTGAAGGAGATGAGAGAATGCAGGAGTGATAAAAGGGAGGACAGATTTGGGGAGGGGGGTAATCAGAAATAACACATTTTTGAGGGGGGACAGGGTGAAAGGGGATTGGGTATAGAATAAACAAGTGTGAGGCATAAGATGGAGGGAAATAGCAATAGTAACTGAAAAAACTTTTGAAGTAAGTTTGTGTAATAATGGTCTCTTTTCTCAAACACATAGAGAACTGAGTGAAATTTATAAAAATAAGAATGATTCCACAAGGTATTTGAGCCATTTACTTTTTAGGATTAGATTATTTAAAATTGATTTCAATCCCTCTTCCCATTGTCCATTTTTGAAGGTAAATTTTAGTTCATTATGACCTGAAAAGGATGTAATTAGTATTTCTGCTTTTCTATATTTGCTTCTGAGGTTTTGATGTCAGAATATATGGTCAATTTTTGTGTAGGTATCATGTGGAAAAAAGGATATACTACTTTCTATTCCCATTCAGTTTTCCCCGGAGATCAATTATATCTAATTTTTCCAGAATTTTACTCACTTCCTTAACTTCTTTTTTGTTTATCATTTAGTTAGATTTACCTAACCCTGTTCCAAGCTCCTGGCAAATTGGTGCAGTGGGACATAAATAACATTGGAAACCCAATGCTCTGGGTATCAATACTGGCACTCAGATTTACTCAGATTTACTCATATTTATAGTAAATTACTGAGAGTCCATTTCTTCCCTATAAAGGACTTGTAAAAATGATGCCTCAAACCTCATCTTGGTCTGCTTCGTATGACTATGGGTAAACATATGTTTCTGTTTTAGATTTCATTTCATGGCAATGTTCTGTACTTCATGGAAAATTTCTCCATTGTATCTATCAAAGTTATCTCCCTCTTTTGAACATATGGTGGGAGATTACTTTTTTGAAGCGAGATTCAAAGGGCACATTTAGTTCTACTGAGTCAAATGCTTTAAAACAATTATTCACAGTCTATACCATGGAATATCACATTCTCTACTTTTCATGCAGTTACCTGAGCCAAAATATGTGCTTTGGAACAATTTTGCAACATTCTGCCCTTTCTCTATTCTTTTTTGGCTTGGTTATATCAGGCAGTTAACTGTCTTCTTTATTAATTAATTAATTTTTAGTTTTAAACATTTACTTCCACAAGATTTTGAGTTTCAAATTTTCTCCCCTTCTCTCCCCACCCCCACCCCAAGACAACATTCATTCTGATTACCCCTTACCTATATCTGCCCTCCCTGATTCACTCCTCTTTTTATAATCCCCTTCCCCTCCATTTTCTTGTAGAGTGAGATAGATTTCTATACCCCATTGCCTTTATGTCGTATTTACCAGTTACATGTAAAAACAATTGTTAACATTCATTTTTAAAATTTTAAGTTCCAAATTCTGTTCCTTCCTCCCTTTCCACCTTTCCCCACCGAGAAGGCAAACAATTTGACTTCATATATGTGTATTCACACAAAAAACTTCCTTGTCATGTTGTGAAAGACTAACTATATTTCTCTCCATCCTATCCTGCCCTCCATTTATTCTATTCTCTTTTGACGTTGTCCCTCCTCAAAAGTGTTTACTTCTGTTAACTCCCTCCTTCCATTTGCCTTCCCTTCTAACATTCTCCCTATTATCCCCTACTTTCTTGGAGGGTAAGATAGATTTTCATTCCCAATTGAGTATGTATTTTATTCCATCCTCTTTCCCTTCATTGAAAAAAGCTTTTTCTTCCCTCTTTTATGAGAGATCATTTGTCCCATTGTATTTTTCCCTTGTTCTGATATACTCTTCTTTAACCCCCTTAACTTTAATTTTTAGATAACTCCCTTCATATTCAATTCACACTGTGCTCTTTGTCTCTGTCTCTCTCTATCTGTGTCTCTCCATATATATATATATATATATATATATATATATATATATATATATATATATATACATTCCCTTCTACTATTGCAATACTGAGAAAACTCTCAAGAGTTACAAATATTATCTTTCCATGTAGGAATGTAACAGTTCAACTTTAGTAAGTCCCTTGTGATTTCTCTTTCCTGTGTACCTTTTCATGCTTCTCTTGATTGTTGTATTTGAAAGTCAAATTTTCTATTCTGCTCTGGTCTTTTCATGAAGAATGCTTGAAAGTCTTCTGTTTCATTGAATATCCACTCTTCTCCCCTGAAGTATCATACTTAGTTTTTCTGAGTAGGTGATTCTTGGTTTTAATCCTAGCTCCTTTGACCTCTGGAATATTTTATTCAATCCCTCCAATCCCTTAATGTAGAACCTGCAAAATCTTGTGTTATCCTGATTGTACTTCCACAATACTTGACTTTTTTCTTTCTGACTGCAATATTTTCTACTTGACCTGGGATCTCTGGAATTTGGCTACAATATTCCAAGAGTTTACCTTCTGGGATCTCTTTCAGCAGGTGATCAGCTGGGTACTTTCAATATCTATTTTACCCTCGGGTTCTAGAGTATCAGGGTAGTTTTCCTTGATAATTTCTTATTTATTTATTTATTTATTTATTAATTTTGTAATGTTTAACAATCACTGCCATACAATTGTGATTTTATCCCCCCCACCTACCCCCCACTCCCCCTCCCTCCCCACGACTGCATACAATTCTGTATAGATTCTACATATACTTTCCTATTGAGTATATTTTCACTATAGTCATGCTATGTAGTCAGACTAAGATAAATGAAAGAAATCGTATAACAAATCAGAACATGATACACAAACACATACACATACACAAACATGATCTGCTACAATATGTGAGTGACTTCCATATTTCTCTCTCTGAGTGTGGCAAGGCATTTTGCCTTGAGATCCTCCATTGGGATTTTTTTTTTTTTTGGTAAGAAGTTCTTGTGTTATTACAAAAATCTAAGTCTACCAGAAAAAACTCTCACACACTGTGGTTGTTGCTGTGCATAAAGTTCTCCTGGTTCTGCTCCTTTCACTCAGCATCAGGTCATATAAGTCCTTCCAGGCCTCTCTGAAGTCTTCTTGTTCATCATTTCTTATGGCACAATAGTACTCCATTACCTTCATATACCATAATTTATTCAGCCATTCCCCAATTGATGGACATCCCCTTGACTTCCAGTTTTTGGCAACTACATAGAGTGCTGCTATAAATATTTTTGTACATGTGGGACCCTTTCCCATTTTTATGATCTCTTGGGGATATAGTCCTAGTAGCGATATTGCTGGGTCAAAGGGTATGCACATTTTTGTAGCCCTTTGGGCATAGTTCCAAATTGCTCTCCAGAATGGTTGGATGCGCTCGCAGCTCCACCAACAATGAATTAGTGTTCCAACTTTCCCACATCCTCTCCAGCATTTATCATTTTCTTGTTCTGTCATGTTTGCCAATCTTATAGGTGTGATGTGGTACCTCAGAGTTGTTTTGATTTGCATCTCTCTAATCAATAGTGATTTAGAGCATTTTTTCATATGATTATAGATAGTTTTAATTTCTTCCTCTGAAAATTGCCTGTTCATATCCTTTGACCATTTATCAATTGGGGAATGACTTGTATGATTATACATTTGGATCAGTTCTCTATATATTCTAGAAATGAGGCCTTTATCCCCGAGCTTAGCTGTAAAAATTCTTTCCCAATTTACTACATCCCTCCGGATTTTGGTTGCATTGGGTTTGGTTGTGCAAAAACTTCTCAGTTTAATGTAATCAAAGTTATCCATTTTGCATTTCATAATGCATTCTATCTCTCCTTTAGTAAAGAATTCTTCCCTTCTCCATAGATCTGATAAATACACTATTCCTTGCTTCTCCAGTTTATTCATGGTATCAATCTTTATACCTAAATCATGTACCCATTTGGACTTTATTCTTGTGTACGGTGTCAGGTATGGGTCTATGCCTAATTTCCGCCACACTGTTATCCAGTTTTCCCAGCAATTTTTGTCAAACAATGAGTTCTTATCCCAGAAGCTGGGGTCCTTGGGTTTATCAAACAGAAGGTTGCTATATTCCTTGCCTACTGCATCTTGAGTGCCAAGTCTATTCCACTTGTCTACCTCTCTGTTTCTTAGCCAATACCAAGTGGTTTTGATAATTGCTGCTTTATAGTACAGTTTGAGGTCTGGTAGCGCTAGGCCACCTTCCCAAGCATTTCTTTTCATTAGTCCCTTTGATATTCTGGACCTTTTGTTTTTCCAAATGAATTTTGATATTATTTTGTCCAGCTCTAGAAAGTAATTGTCTGATAGTTTAATTGGTATGGCACTAAATAGGTATATTAATTTGGGTAGAATTGTCATTTTTATTATATTAGCCCGGCCTACCCATGAGCAACTAATGTTTTTCCATTTATTTAAATCTGACTTTATTTGTGCAAAAAGTGTCTTGTAATTGTGTTCATATAATCCCTGGGTTTGTTTTGGAAGGTAGACTCCTAAGTATTTTATACTGTCTACCATAACTTTAAATGGGATTTCTCTTTCTATCTCTTGCTGTTGGACTTTGTTGCTAATATATAGGAATGCAGAAGATTTGTGTGGGTTTATTTTGTACCCTGCAACTTTGCCAAAGTTGTTTATTAATTCTAGTAATTTTTTACTTGAATCTCTGGGATTCTCTAGGTAAATCATCATATCATCTGCAAAGAGTGATAACTTAGTTTCTTCTTTGGCTATTTTAATTCCTTGGATATCTTTATCTTGTCTAATTGCTACAGCTAACATTTCTAGTACCATATTGAATAATAGTGGTGATAATGGACAACCTTGTTTCACCCCTGATCTTATTGGGAATGCATCTAGCTTATCCCCATTGCATATAATGCTTGCTGAAGGTTTTAGATAGATACTGCTTATTATTTTATGGAAAGTTCCCTTTATTCCTACATTCTCCAATGTTTTTAGTAGGAATGGATGTTGTATTTTGTCAAAAGCTTTTTCTGCATCTATTGAGATAATCATGTGGTTTTTGTTAGCTTTGTTGTTGATGTGATCGATAATGCTAATAGTTTTCCTAATATTGAACCAGCCCTGTAGTCCTGGTATGAATCCTACCTGATCATAATGTATTAATCTCATGATAAGATGCTGTATTCGTTTTGCTAGAATCTTATTTAAAATTTTTGCATCTATATTCATTAGGGAAATTGGTCTATAATTTTCTTTCTCTGTTTTGTCTCTTCCTGGTTTGGGTATCAAAACCATATTTGTATCATAGAAAGAATTTGGGAGGACTCCTTCTTCCCCAATTTTCAAGAATAGTGTATGTAGTATTGGAATTAACTGTTCTTTAAATGTTTGATAGAATTCACTTGTGAATCCATCTGGCCCTGGAGATTTTTTCCTAGGGAGTTCATTGATGGCTTGTTCAATTTCTTTTTCTGAGATGGGGTTGTTTAAGTATTCAACTTCCTCTTCTGTTAATCTGGGCAATTTGTATTTTTTAAAATATTCATCCATCTCATTTAGATTATCGAATTTGTGGGCATAAAGTTGGGCAAAGTAGTTTCTAATTATTGTTTTAATTTCCTCCTCATTGGAGGTGAGTTCACCCCTTTCATTTTTAATATTAGTAATTTGGTTTTCTTCTTTCTTTTTTTTAATCAGATTGACCAAAGGTTTATCAATTTTATTAGTTTTTTCATAAAACCAACTATTGGTTTTATTTATTAATTCAATAGTTTTCTTAATTTCAATTTTATTAATCTCTCCTTTGGTTTTCAGTATTTCTAATTTGGTATTTACTTGGGGATTTTCAATTTGTTCTTTTTCTAGCTTTTTCAACTGCAAGCCTAAGTCATTGATCTCCTCTTTCTCTATTTTATTTATGTAAGCATTCAGAGATATAAAACTTCCCCTAATAACTGCTTTTGCAGTATCCCATAAGTTTTGGTATGTTGTCTCACTATTGTCATTCTCTCTAATGAAATTGTTGATTGTTTCTATGATTTCTTCTTTAACCCAACCCTTCTTTAGAATTAGATTATTTAGTTTCCAATTGATTTTTGGTTTCTCTTTCCATGGCCTTTTATTACATGTAATTTTTAATGCATTATGATCTGAAAAGGATGCATTGATTATCTCTACCTTTCTGCACTGGATTGTGAGATTTTTATGTCCTAGTACATGGTCAATTTTTGTAAATGTTCCATGTACCGCTGAGAAAAAAGTATATTCCTTTCTATTTCCATTTAATTTTCTCCAAAGATCTATCATATCTACCTTATCCAGAGTTTTATTTACCTCCTTAACCTCTTTCTTGTTTATTTTGAGGTTGGATATATCGAGTTCAGAGAGGGGGAGGTTGAGGTCCCCCACTAGTATAGTTTTGCTATCAATTTCTTCCTTCAACTCCCCCAACCTCTGCTCTAAGAATCTGGATGCTATACCACTTGGAGCATACATGTTTAGTAATGATATTGCTTCATTGTCTATGGTGCCTTTTAGCAGGATATAGTTTCCATCCTTATCCCTTTTGATTAGATCTATTTCTGCTTTTGCTTTGTCTGAGATTAGGATTGCTACTCCTGCCTTTCTTACATGAGCTGAAGCACAATATATTCTGCTCCATCCTTTGACCTTTATCCTATGTGTATCCCCCCGTTTCAAATGTGTTTCTTGTAAGCAGCATATTGTTGGGTTATGGCTTTTAATCCATTCTGCTATCCGTCTCCGTTTTATGGGAGAGTTCATTCCATTCACATTCACAGTTATGATTACAATCTGTGTATTTCCCTCCAACCTCTTTCCCACCATTTGTGCTTTTAGCTCTCCCGTCTCCCTTCCCCTCCTCAATAGTATTCACTTTTCTCCCCCTCCTCCTGCAGCCTTCCCCTCCTTCTTTTAGCCCCCCTCCCTTTTAGTCCCCTTTACTCTTATTGCTTCTTTCCTCCCTTTTAGCCACCCTCCCCTTTCTTCCCCCTTCCCCTCCTACTACCTATAGAGCTAGTTAGGCTTATCTACTTAAGATTATTGTTCCCTCCTTTGAACAAATCAGATGAGAGTACCTCTCAAACAATGCTCATCTCCCTCCCCTCCTTCCCTCTACTATAGTTTTGTACTTCTTCCTGTGATATAATTTGCCATTTTCTGCTTCCCCCTTTCCACACCTCCTATTACATTCCCTTCTCATACTTAAATCATATTTTTGACATGACATCATTTACTTTATGCCCGTTCCCTCTACATATATCCCTTTTATCATAATAGCTGCACAGTTCTCAAGATTAACAGGTATCATCTTCCCTTATAGGGAGGTAAACAGTTTGCCCTAATTGAGTAGCAAGTTTTTGTTTTTGTTTTTTCCCCTCTGTTCACCTTTTTATGATTCTCTGGAGACCTGCATTTGAAGATCAAATTGTCTATTGAGTTCTGGTGTTTTGGTCAGGAAGCTCTGGAAATCCCTTATTTCGTTGAATGACTTTCTCCTTGCCTGAAATGTTATGCTGAACTTTGCTGGGTAGTTGATCCTTGGTTGAAGTCCCAACTCCTTTGCCTTACGGAATATTGGGTTCCAATTCTTTCGATCTTTTAATGTAGAAGCTGCAAGGTCCTGTGTGATCCTGACTGTGTGTCCTTGATATTTGAATTGTTTCTTTCTGGCTGCTTGTAGTATTTTCTCCTTCACTTGATAGCTCTGGAATTTGGCAACTATATTTCTTGGGGTTTTGAGTTTGGGATCCCTTTCGGGAGGGGAACGGTGGATTCTTTCGATGACTATTTTGCCCTCTGAGTCTAGTACTTCTGGACAGTTTTCCTTGATGATTTCCTGGAAGATATTGTCCAGACTCTTTTCTTCATCATGGGTTTCTGGCAGGCCAATAATTCTTAGATTTTCTCTCCTGGATCTATTTTCCAGGTCAGTTGTTTTTCCAATTAAATATTTTACATTTTCTTCTATCTTTTCATTCTTTAGATTTTGTTTGACTGATTCTTGTTGCCTCATTGAGTCATTAGTTTCTACTTGCCCAATTCTAATCTTCATTGTAGTGTTTTCTTCAGTTAGCTTTTGCATCTCCTTTTCCATCTGACCAATTTTTCCCTTTAGGGAGCTATTTTCTCCATTTAATTTTTGTACTTCTTTTTCCAATCGACCAATTTTCCCAGTTAGGTTTTGGGTTTCCTTTTCCATCTGGTCAATTTTCCCAATTAGGTTTTGGGTTTCCTTTTCCGTTTGATTAACTCTTCCTTTTAGGGAATTATTCTCTCCAGTTAATTTTTGAACTTCCTTTTCCATTTCTTCAATTTTCTTTTTCAGGGTGATGTTCTCATCAGTGAATTCTTTTTTTATAGTTTTAAAATCATTGGCCAGTTTTTCTTTTATATCCTTCTTCAGACGTTCCAGGTAATCTAGTTGTGCTTGCGAGAAATTCATAGTCCCATCTGCGGTTTCAGATGGAAGTACAGTCTCAGCCCTAACCTCTTTGGTGTTTGTGTTTTGGTCCTTATCCCCATAGAAAGATTCTATGGTTTTTTCACTTTTCGTCTGCTTTTTCCGATTCATGATGTTGGCTGAGTGGTGTAGCTTTTGGTTCTTTCAGTCAGAAGGTACAGATCTTTAAGTTGAGCTGATGTGTGTCTGGGCTAAAAGCAGGCTTTTGTTTTTTGTTTCCCCGACCAACCCTGGGGTTAGCTTGTTAGGTGTGTGGGAGGTGTGGTCTGGTCTCAGGCTATCTCCTCAGCTGACTTGAGGCAAAGGCAAGGTCAGGGGATGGTAATCCCAGCTTCCCTATTGTCTTCCCTTTTCCCCTGGAGGGCTGGGGCACGCCTAGAAGCTAACGGGTGTTCCCGCCCCTCCTGGGGCTCGTCTCCTGGCTCTGAGGCTTGCCTGGGTCTCAGTGCGAATTTTCTCTGCCCTGGGTCGTCTGTCCCTCCAGATCGCCTCCACCACAGTAGGAAGAATCCCCCTTTGCCACTTTTCCAGCCTCTGGTGTTATGAGACCACCTGCCCCCTTCTGCTGTTCCCGCTGATCCAGGATTAATCTGGGGAAGAATTTTATGGTTCCCTCACGGTCATCAGGGGGGAGGAGAGAGCACTTACTGATCACTCTGCCATCCCAGTTCCTGGAAGTTCAAGTAGTGACCCACCGAAGTCCGTCTTCAGGCTGCATATTTCAAGGGCTGCTGCGGTGATGTCTGGCACTCAGCGGCTCTCACCGGCTCGGCCTGGCTTATCTCCTGCTCCGCTGGTCTCGCCCGCCACTCTCGGGCTCCTCTGGTCCCCTCCGCCCTGCAGCGCCGACCGCGCTGCGCTGTGCGCCGGGGTCTTACCCCCACGGAACAGATCCCTCCCGTGGACCCTCCGGTCCAGCCTGGGCTCCGAATCCGTCAAAGTCCGTCACCCACTGGATTTTACACCTCCAAAGTCTGGTCAGACTCTCCCCCCAGAGATATCCAGAGGAGTTTTTCCAGGAGCTTAGGTGAGTCGTTGCTTTCACTCCGCCATCTTCTCCTTGATAATTTCTTGAGAGATGATTTCTAGGCTCTTTTTTTGATCATGGCTTTCAGGTACTCCAGTCATTTTTGAATTATCTATACTAGATCTAACTTCCAGGTCTGTTGTTTTCTCAATGAGATTTACATTGTCTTCTATTTTTTCATTCTTTTGGATTTGTTTTATAATTTCTTGATTTTTTCATAAAGTCATTAGCTTCCATTTCCTCCATTCTAATTTTTAAGGAATTATTTTTGTCATTGAGCTTTGGTCCTCCTTTTCCATTTGACCAATTCTGCTTTTTATGGCATTTTTCTCCTCATTGGCCTTTTGAACTGTTTCTGCCATTTGGGTTAGTCTATTTTTAAGGTGCTAGTATTTTCTCTAGCATTTTTTGGATCCCTTTTTGTCATTGGTTGATTCATTTTTCAAGATTTTCTTGCATCACTCTAATGTCTCTTCCCAATTTTTCCTTTTCTTCTCTTACTTGATTTTCAAAATTCTTTCTAAGCTCTTTCATGATTTGAGAACAATTAATATTTTTCTTGGAGGCTTTGGATATAGAAGCTTTGACTTTGTTGTCTTCTTCTGGTTGCATATTTTAATCTTTCTTATCACCAAAGTAAGATCCTATAGTCTGATTCTCTGACCTCCCTGGTTTTTTCTGACTTTCCCAGTCAATTATTTGACTTTCTAACTCTTTGTCAAGGTAGTTCTATGCTTCCAATGGGAATTCGAGGGTGATGGTGTACTTTCCCAAGCCTCATGGTCTCTGTGCAGCTGTTTTCAGAAACATTTCTGGAGACCTGCAAATTTTCCGCATTTCCAAAGTTGTATGATGAAAGGAGAGGTGTTTACTCCTCTCCTCGTCTGTGCTGTTGTCTGTGAGTGATCTCAAGCCCTGTTTTCTGCCTTGAAACTTGGAGGATGATTTCCTCTTCCCCACTGCCACAAGATCCACCATGCTAGAAATCCTCTTTGCCCCAGGACTGTGACCAAGATCCAAGCAGGGCAAAGCAAGAGAATCCCACTTCAGCATCAGCAAAGAGATCCTTAGAATCCCCCTCTGATCAGCCACTCACCCCCCACAATCTTTGGGCCTAGAGCTCCAGAAACAGCTGCCATTCCTGCTGCAGCAGATGCTGAGGGCTTGGCTGCTCCCTCTGTTGCCCTAGGGCTGGACTTGGACTGTGCTCCTATGTCACACAGGTCTGACAGGCTTTTTCTACTGACCTTCCAAGTTGTCCCTGGCATTCTGAGTTGGAGAAATCTGTAAAATGTCACAATTCTCAGTGATTTAGTTCCCTGATGCCTGTCCCGGCCCCCTGTGTGGGCCCTTGAGGGACTGTGCTCCACCCCCATCCAGGTACAATAGACCCTTCCAATCAAACTTTCAGGCTGTCTTAGGCTGGAGATTTGTTTCACTCCATCACTCTGTGGGTTCTCCAGCTCCAGAACTTGTTCAGCGTCATTTTTTGAAGTATTTGCAGGGCTTTCAGGGAGAACTCAAGCAAGTCCCTGCTTTTACTCCAGCATCTTGGCTCCACCACTCTTTCTCTGTTTCTAATAGAATCTTTCCTCTAGGTGTGAAGGGACTATTCTCATAATGATTTTGTAAAGAGTGGATTACAGGCTGATGGTTGGCTGACAGTGACTTTCATCTTCTTCTTCTTTGATCACCTTATTTATTTGGCATAGTGATGGTAAAGCACGCAGAACTTTTTGATTCCTTTGGGATCTTCTGCAATTTGAAGGAGCTTAGTAATCGAGACTTCCAGGAAAATGACAGAGAGCACATTGTTTCTATGGGATAATGTCCATCCAGTTCTTTCCACTGGGAAAGATTGGAGAGCTTCCCAGATCAAGTAAAATGCCACCAAGTAGCATTTGGCCCTCCCATGAAGAGGAGTGAGAGAAATGCCTAGGGTGGAGAGCCAGGGGTAGAGATGCCCAGGCAGTGCAGCCACCCCTCCTATCTTCTTGGTACTTTGGTTCTTTCTGTCCTTGGCTGCTGTGCTTAGAGAGACATCATGTGTTTTTCTCTCTCAAGATGGAGAAGATGTCAGTGTTCTTGACCTCTGTGTATCCCTTTTTCTCAGAAAGTTCTGCCAAGAACTTTCTATCCTAGTCAGCCACATAAAGCTTCCCAGAATCTCTTTTTTTACCTTCTGGGGTTCTTGTACCTCACAAAGTCATGGTTTATCAGTCCTTGTAACCCCTTTCTTAATTAGTGATACTTTGTCTTTTAGAAGTTAAGTTATATTTCATTTTTAATTAAAATTTTAAATAAACATTTCAATGATCAAGAATTTGATTTTTCCCTCCTACCTCCTCTCATTTCTCCCCCCCCCCCCCATAAAAAGAAAACCAAAGCCATTTGTAAGAAATATACACAAATCAAGCAAGCAAATTTACCCTTTTGGAAAAGTCCAAAGATGTGCCTTAATCTGAATCTTTAATCCATCATGTGAGGTGAATAACATTCTCCATTGTTGGCCTTCTGGAATTGTGGTTGATCATTGTGTTTATCACAATTTGTAAGCTTTTCAAAATTGCTTATTTTGACAACGTTGTTCTCTTAGAAATTGTTCTCCTGACTGTTTATTTTACTCTGTGTCAATTCATACAAGGCTTCTCCAGTTTCTCTGAAACCATCTCCTTCAACATTCAAGGCGAAATATGTTTAGCCAGTGTGAAAGGAGTGCATGCAGTTTTAGTTTCCAGTTCTTTGCCATTATAAAAGATGTTATAGTTAAAAAAATATATATGTGTAAACCATATGTGTGTGTGTTTGTGTGTGTGTGTGTGTGTGTGTGTTAAACCCCTTTCTCTTTTTTTTTTCTCTTTGTGTTCTAAAGCTAGACATGGTCCTGTTGGGTAAAAGAGCATCACCCTTAATCGAATTACTGAGTAGGCCCAGTCCCAAGCTGCTTCCCAGAATGACTGGGCCAATTCACAGGCTTAGCCAAAGGGCACCAACGGACCTGTTTCCCTCCAGCCCCTCAACATTGGTCATTTGCTTTTCTAGACTGTCTAAAACTCAACACATGAGCCTGGTCCTTCACTCCCCTAAACCCTGTGGATGGCACCAGAGAACAATCTCTCCTGCTACTCTTCATCTGCTGGAAGTTGGCAGAGTGATTTTTCTAGACTAAGATGCCTCTTCTAGGTTTACTTTTGACTCTGTCTCTGCCATCCTTTTCCTTGGAGCCCAATCAATAAAAATCCCAGGTTTTCTTCCTTAGCCAGTTGTTTTCTAGCTGTTTTATTGCTTGTTGAAAGACTTTGGTGCTCTCTCTCCTTCCCTCCCTCCCCTCTCCTCCCTCCCTCCTTCTGTCTTTGTCTCTCTGTCACTGTCCACACCTTTTCTCTCTGTCCCTCCTCCCTCACTTCCCCCCCACTCTCTCTTGCTCTCCCTCTCCTTTCCTCCTTTCAGTCTTTGTCTCTCCCCCATCCCCTTCTCTCTCAGCACTTGCTGGACTCTGTTTCTTAGTGCTTTCTTTTGGGCAGCACCATCTCTACAATGGTTTCTCCTGCATCCCTCGAGTGAACACAGCTAATGTCACTTAATTCCACATCCCCTGTATCCTGAAACCTGCAGACAACACCATATTAACACTTGTGTTAAACAAGAGGAATATGTTTGCTTTGGGGCCTAGGCTATTTTCATTTTCTTCTCTCTGTCCTATTTGAATTACTGTGGAGAGAAAATGGTCTTTTCACTTGCTGGCATGGATGCTGATGTTTGAGGCTGATAACTCAGAATCAGAGACTAAGAGTTCCCAGGCACCTTATGTATCCACTCCAGCTCCTTTCTGAACAACAATCCCTTCTGTATCTTAACCACATAGTTATGAAGTGTCTGCCTGAGGACCTCCAAGGAGGGGGAAGCCATGACTTCCAGGGAAGTGCCTGTGCACATCTATACAGACCAAATGTTCCGAGGAAGTCAGTCTCTGTACAATGTCCTCTCAGGTCCTAGTTGTGCTCTTGGACTCCTCTGAGACTGTTTCCAGACAATCTTTCAAATATTTGGCAACAACCATTTTCTCTCCTCAGCGTCTTCTCTTCTAGGGAAACATCCCCAATTCTTTCACCTAATCCTCCATAGCAAGGTCTCTGGTCCCCTCACTTTCAGGCCCTTGTCCACACCTTTTCTAAACTGTGGTGCCCCAGACTGAACACAATCCTCCAGATGGTGCCTTAACAAGGCAAAGTCTTGCAGAACTATTGCTTAGAGGAGTCTGAGAGCAGGGGAGGGAGAGAACTTGGGAGATTCTAAGAGAAGACAGTGCTAGCAACTGAGGGACAAAAGGTCTGAGGAGTCTGCATCCTAATCTTTTGCAGGGGAGATGTCACTGAAAGGATGGACAAATCTCCAGCACCTGAACAGGAAGACATGGAGCCACCAGCTCAAGCACTAGGGGGCAGCCAAGGACTGTCCCGACAAGCCTCCTGAGCAAGGGCAACCTGCTGGAAGCCCCACAAGGCAGTGGTGGTGGGAATCACTTCTTGGGAGTCTGTCAGAAACTAAGTCCAACATTTCACCTCTCCTTCCAGAAGCTGAGGTCTTTGTGTTTCCAGCCACAGGTAATATCCTCTACGTCTGCACCTGAAGTCTTTCAGGTGACTCCAATTCACCCTAATCCGATGTCCACCCATTTCCCCCTGGACGCTCATTGCTCTGGCTGTTGTAGAGCGCACATCACTGTGATGCCCAGCACTTCTTGGGTTCCCATTACCCCACTCGAGCCCTTTCATTCTTTGCTTGAGTATTTCATTGGGGCAGGGGAGTGGATGACAAGGAATCCTTTTGTAATCACATGTAACCACTCCACACCTTTCTTCAGACAGCCTGGTCTCAGTGCCTTCACTTCTGGCCAGCGCTGCTCACTGCTCTCATGCTCCCTTGTCCTACAACTCTTGTGTTGTGTTTGTCCTTCATTCTCAAAGAGGACCATGACATCAAGATGATGACATGACTTGCAGTTGACTTTGATTTGAGTGAGGGAGGGCTGTGCAAGGTCACCAACCTCACCTTCTTCTCCTGAGCCATCTGGGTCCAGTGGCATGATATTCATCAGGATGACTGGAGATGGCCAAGGATGCAATGTAAGAACCTGGCCCTTTCAGGCTTAGGTCTTATCACAATCTTACTTTGAGTGACATATTTTCCTCGAGCTCCATCCTGGTCTAGAGCACCAGACGTGATGACTAGAGCAAGCACATGATTGGGCCCCAGGCAGGAGCCCTTCTTTCAAAGTCTCTCTGTCTCTCTCTGATAAGCCTAAATTGGACGTTTTTTTAAGTGGTGATTCCTATTTATACTGGGTATCATTTCCCTTCTCCCTTCTGAAGAAGTGGAGGAAGAGGAGGAATAGAGATAGGATGAGGATTTAGATCCTGAGAGAAAACTTAAAAGAACAAGTCACTTTTTCTTTTCCACGTGGGGGAGGAGACACAGCGATTGCTAAAAGTATCCTGAGGAATTGTCGAGGACTGAACTGTATCTATTAGCTCTTTTTTTCTTTTCAAGGTTTTGGGTTTATTTAAACTTTAATATAAAACAAGAGAAGAAAACATGGACATGTACATAGCAGAACATGAACCGTACTCAACTTAAATCAATAAATTTCCATTTCAGGAAAACCTACATATTAGAGTACACATTGCATTTAAAGCTCTCCAACTTTTCTTTCGTGACTTGTAGGTTTTCTTTTTCCTGTTACTGCGTGCTTTATACTTTATTTCTCCGCAGACACGACCCCAGACCGTGAAGCAAAGTGAGCACAGACACAGACATCCAGAGACACCCATCGGTATGTGGAGATATGTCTTAAGCTACACATATATACATAGATACATGCAAGCACATCTGTACAAGACCACTCTCCTTATGGCTACTTGTCTAGTTTCTCTGAAAGGGGGACAGCATCTTACTCCACCTTTCCACCTCTCTCTAAATGAACCAGCTCATTATTTGCTTCACCCCATCAGTATTCCACCCCATTGACAATCGGTGTGGATTGTCCAGGAAAGTTTTATTTTCCCCAAGGGTCTCGCTTGTTTGTAGGGAAAGGCAGCCCCCGACCGTGGCCAGACCACTTCTTTTGTGACCCTTGCCCAGCTCTCTGCTCAAATCCTCACCTCCACGGCCGTGACACCTGAGCAGGTGACTGGTGGGGTATGGGGCTTCAGGGCAGACCGCACTCCCCTCTGCTCCCGAAACCAGGCCCCCGCCTGCTTCTGGATGGGACTCTGCTCACCTTGTTGTCTCAGGGAAACGATCTCCACCCGCCCAAAGGGGATCCCCTTTCAAGCAAATGCTTTTTTTTTTTTTTTTTGTAATCGCTGGAGACACTAGAAGACACGAAAAGAAATTCAGAAACCCAACATTCCTCAGGTCATGGAAGGGTTACAGCAGTGTACTTGAGGATCGGACTCCAAAGTGTGGAAGCCTAGCATTTACACCGAGAGAAATCTTTGTCTGCAAAGGCGCGGAGGAAACTCGATTCCCCTCTGTTGATTTCATGAACACCTCAAGGAAAACAGTCTGTTCAGGAGCAAATCCCAAGGTAAGGGGGAAGGGAGGGGATGATGCCCTTCCTCGGATTTGGTGTGGATCTGACTAATTTTCTCCTTCTGGGTCCTCTCTACCTCCAGGTCCTTCAGGTTAACCCCCTCTCGCGCCTCCTCTTTAAGTGACCCCAGTTCCCTGCAGCTGGAAGGGTTCCAGGACTCTGAGCTTCTAGCTGCTCTCTACCTGGAAGGAAGGAGCTGATCTCCTCAGAAGGAAAAAGAAGAAAAGAAGGCGTGGTGACAGGGTGTGAGGGAAGGGCCCTGAGACTGCGTGAAGGGGCTGGGGTGGGGTTGGTGCTCCTGGGACTGATTTTTCTTCTACCTGCCTGGCCACCCTGTCTAGAGTGCTGAAGGGATCCCTTCTTTTGGAGATGGTTGGATTGCCCAACAGCTGATAATCAAATTCCGCCCCTCCCACCCCGGTCCAATTTTCCGGAGTTCCGCTCTCCACTTCTATGGAATCCTCAAGCTTCCCCGCCCCTCCCCCTCCTCCCACGGGACCTCTAACCCAGGTCAGGTGTCAGGGGATTTCGAGAGGCAGAGGCCTGTGGAGGGGCAAGCCCTGCCAGCCCTCAGCCCTCGCCACACTCTGAGGAACAGGACCCCTGGAGCCACTCCCCTCATCCCTTGGGAGCCACGCCACAGCACCCATACCAGCCTTGGCAGCCTCAGGTCTAAAGCTCGGCCAGCACACCTTAAGGGTTTCCTGGCCGTGACACGGGGGTGGGGGGGTGGGGGAGAGAGGAAGAGGGCCTCAGTTGCCCTGCTTTCCCCGAACACTCCATCTCCTGTTTTTGGGGTTCATCACCCAGATTGGAACCGTTTCATCGGGAGTTGCTACAGAACAAGGAAGACCCCGACGGGGCGCTCAGGATTGCAGGTGCCCTGGAATAGGTAAGAGCTGTCGGGCAAACACCGCCCACACATACCCCTGCCAGCCCTTCCTAACAATCCGCCCCTTGCTCTGGGAGGGATGCTGAGTCCTCTTCCTCACCTCCACTACCCCTTCTCTGTCCTCCAGCTGAGCAGCCCGAGCCCGAGGCTGGGGGAGCGGAGTGGGGGTGGTGTGTGCCCGCTCCCCCGAAGTAAATTCTGAGTTCTGTCTTGGAGTGGAAGTTGGAAAGGCTAGGGTTTGGTTGGGGCAGTGGAAGTATCCGATGGTCCTGCTGGGGAAAGACTGGTGCGGGTGCGCAGTTTTTTCTCCCCTTTCCTTAAGAAAAATCCTCAACAAACTACGCTACCTCCTCAAACCGCTTTCAATGTTATTTTGGTTAGATGTCTTCCAGCTCTGCCCCGCTTTCTTGCAGAAGCGGATTGTCCCCCCAGAACAAGAAAAGTCCTGCAGATTCTAGGAATTTTTAGAAGCTTTTGATGATTTTTTGGTTCCGTTTTAAGATCACCCCGATCTTCCTCCCTCCCAACCTCACATTTGATTTTATGTGGACATAGACCTGTGTGTCGGTATGTGCCTGTACATCTATATAGACCCCACCCAAGTACATATGTGTCGAGAGAGACAGGGAGAGAGCCATGGTCATGTAATATGTACTTCCCTATGTGAGTTCTGAATCTAGCAGTGCATTGCCTTTTTCATTCCTAAGTGTTTGTCAATCGGCCTGAATATTCCTGTTACTCTGAATAGCTTCTCATTTCCAGGTAGCTGTCCAATACTATTGCTGTCCCTCTCTATAGCATCAGAGAGATGATTCATTGAGGACCCTAACTCCAACTATGGTCAATACTGGTCAGTTCCTGATGATTTTAGAAGGGCTATTGATAGTAATACTTTGAATCCAATTGTTTGATAATCCATTTCTATCCAGTCATCTGATAATAGGTATCAGAAGAAGCAATGTGTTAATCCATCCCTTGTCTAGATCCTATAGGAAAAAGATCCTATAGGAATCTAGGTTCTCATAGGAGGAGCCCATCAATCTTGTGACCATCTAGTCTTGAAGATTTTCCTTGCTTCACCCAATGATGCTGACATCTTCTTTTTGCTTCTTTGAGCTTCTGGGCCATATGTCAACCAATGGAATACTGTATTTTGTACAGTGCCTTGAGAATGTCTAAGTACTCAATCTCCAGACTGTCAAATCAAGTGTCCAAGGCTCCACCAATAGACCCCTGGGAGGACAGGGGCCATCTCAGATCCTGAGGAAAGTCTGAGGTCAACTTGCTTAGTGTGGACCAAGGACCCTTTAAGCAAATGCCATTGGCTCAGAGCTCTGCCTCCTTCTCTTGGATTGTAGGTTGGACACTTTTATCCCTATCAACTTTCTCTTGGCCCTGTTCCTTTTACTATGCTTGCCCTAGAGATTTCATTTCAATAGTCAAAGAGCAAAGTTCTCTATTTTCAGGGGAGAGATCATCTGAAGGTACAGAAGAGGCTAGGCAACCTCATTTGTGTTTCTCATCCAGTCATACCACCTGACCCTTTCTGAACTACAGAGATGAGTAAACTGGGGCCCTGGCTCCCTGTCCCCAGGAAACTAATGTACATAGCATGTGTAAAGGATGCCTTCCAGGAAATGGCTAGATTTGTATCCACAATGGTTGTTTATCCTCTTCCTTAGAGTAGGGTAGACTGTGGCATGTTAACTGTGTTGTTGAGGATTGGCATGTCAAAGGAAAGTGTTTGTAGATGCCTGGCTGGAAGTAGGCAGGAAGGATGAAGAGACTTCAGGTCCTATTTCAGGCCTGCTTTTTCTCTCTTGCCATTAGCAACTCTCCTCTCTTCTGTGTTCATTCATTCCATCATGGCTGTCCTTGCTGGCTATCTCCAGGGTCCATCCTCTCATTCCCATTGTTAGAATCAGCCAGAGAACACAGATCATTTGGTTTCATTGAATTCTTCTTCCTTTTATTTTTCTTCTCTTTCTCCCCACCACTTCCCCCCCACCAAGATTTTTCAATTCCTCCTTTCCTTTTCCCTCATCCCATCATTAAGGAACATAAAGCTGAAGGAACCTCTTCCCGCTTCTCTCTCTCTCTCTCTCTCTCTTTGTCTTTCTCTCTCATACACGCACATGCATGCTCACACACACACACACACACACACACACACACACGGATGCATGCAAAAGGTGAAGCCTGGGTAACATTTCTGTTCACTGAGACCACATCCAGAGGATACCAGGCTTTTCAAGATTCATCTCCATGTGCTTCTTCATTCTCTGAACCAGAGAACCCAGATTCCTTTGTGGCACTGAAGTTTCATCTTTATTTTCCCTCTCTCCCCATTCCTTTCTTCTTATTTCCCTTATCCCATCCTAAATGGTCTGCCTGCCTCCCTGACTGATTGCCCAGCTTCCCTTCCCAGCCACCCAGAGAAGGAAAAGTTTGCCTACTGGCAGTGGGAGTTGGCCTTCTACCACTCTTTCAGACATTCACCAATCTCCTTTCCTTTTTGTACTTAGGTCTCCTGCACCAATTTTCACCATGTCCCCATCAGGCCTAGCAAGGAGTTCAGTGGGTGTGTGGTTGCTTGGCTCCACATGTTGGGACACATCTTTGCATAGATGGATTTTGGAAGCTGGGGAACAGCCTGCCTGCCCAAGGCCCATCCCTGACCTTCAGAGCTCCTTCCTATCCTGCTTTGATCTCCATCCAGAGGTCAGTAGCAGCAACAGTAGCAGCAGCAAGGCAGCTCTCTTTTACCCTCTGCCTTCCAGGTATGTGTATTTGCCTGTAGTTGTGAGGGTGTCAATATGTCTGGTGGGTGAGAAATTCTTTTTCTCCTTACCTTCTTTCTGTCCTTCCTTCTTGCTCATTCCTTCAGGAATCCTTTCCTTTTTCCTTTTCTTTCTCTTTCCTCCTCTTCTTTCCTTACTGGTGAAGAAAGACCAGGTTAGGTAGGGAACCATTAAATCATTCATTCCCCAGGGAGTTTCTTGACTTTCTGTTCTCCTGTGTGTGCCAGTACTATTCCTTGAGCCCATGCTAGGCCTAGGAATGTTGGGCTAAGTGACAGGGAGGGAAAGAGAGGGTCAGCTGATTGGAATGAATGACTAGAAAGAGGATTCCTTGTGTGACTTTAGGCCTAGAGACATGGTGTCTGGCAGGCCTAGGCTTTTCTTTTCTTTTGAGCTCTGCTTCAGCCCTCCCAGGCTGGGGAGCAGCAGGCTGGCTGGGTTGGGGAGGGGCTTGATGCTGTTCCCCTGCCTAAACACCCTCAGGTGCTGGGAGCTGCATGCTTCAGAGTGGATGGCAGCAGCCTGTCCTCTAGACACAATCCCAGTTAAGCCCCATGTTCCTGAAGGAAAGGGACGGTCATACTTAGATCTGGTTTGAGGTCCTCTTGCATAGCCCAGGGGCTGTGGTCTTAGTGGCTTCAGGGCCAGAGGACAGGGTGGTAAGAGGGAATTTGGGGGTGAGGGAAATGAACAGTTGATTAAAAAAAATCAGAGAGAATAAAGAAATTGTCCTTTTTCAGCTGAGGCTTGTCTGTAATAGGGCTCCCTTATAAGGAAAGGATGGCTTCCTCAGGGGAGTCCCTCTTCTAAATCAGAACAATCAGCAGGATTCAGATCTAAAGGAGGAGCGAATAGAATTGGCCTTGGGAGGGGAGGCCATAGTGGAAAGGGGGACTAGTTTGGAGGGGCATTAAAGCTCTTGGGCGTTTTTCTGAGACTGGAAGTGGGGAAGGGGAAAAAGCAAGCTGTGAACGTGCAGATCTTCCACGTGGGGGACGTCTATCCTCTTTTCTTCCCTCCTCCTACCTTGGTACAGATGAACAGAAGAGAAGAAATCACCAGTAGTCTAGACAAGAAAACAAGTTGGTCACCCAAGTCACTACCTGGTGATGACATGATGATCTCTCTTCTTTCCCTCCCGCTTTGTTTCCATTCCCTCTCTTGACCCACAAATTGAAGATGGGATGTCTTGGCCTTGGGGACTCACATCAGATCTTAGACCATCCACAACCAAGCCCAGTATGGCTGAGAAACCTCAAATCTCGCAAATTCCAATTGATGTTGAACTTCAGGGATTCCAGGGTGTGCTCCATCTCATCTCTATCCAAGGGAAAGCTAAAAGAAAGTGACAGAAAAAAGGGTCAAAGGGCAGAGAAGATATGAATTCACATAAGAAAAAGGAATAGGGGAAGAGGGCTATTCTTTCAACTGTCACCCTTAGTTAGGTGGTTTGAAAAAAAATGTTTGGGGCTGACTTGTGTATGAGGAGGTGATTCTAAGAAACAAAATTGGTTAGGAAAAAGATAA
The DNA here is from genome assembly GCF_028372415.1 of Notamacropus eugenii. Classification (NCBI taxonomy): domain Eukaryota; kingdom Metazoa; phylum Chordata; class Mammalia; order Diprotodontia; family Macropodidae; genus Notamacropus; species Notamacropus eugenii. The sequence continues at coordinate 196,785 of NC_092878.1, read as the reverse complement.
AAGAGAAAAGTTTCTCATGAAAAAAGGAAATGAAAGGAAGAAGTAATACAAAGGAAACAGGTGGGGGTGGAGGGCTACTGATATTGGAACCTAACACTCAGCAGAGTTGGAGAGGTTGAGAAAACTTCTGAAGCTGTAGAGAGGGGAGAAAATTGGGGGAGAGAGTGAGGGAGAGACTTTGGAATGTTATCTGGATTAAGATTGGGGGTGAATAGGTAATGTAGGGACTTTTAGATTAGGAATTTGTCCTGGTTAAGGGGAGAAGGAAAGGTAACAAAGTAAGGTAAGCTGATGAGGAAAATAGTGAGTAAAAATAAGACGGATTGTAATTCCCAGGTAGTAATTATAACTTTGTATGCAAATGAATAATAAAATTCAATTGGAGAAAAAAAGAGTCAAGGGTATGAATGGAAATAATGAACAAAAATCTAAGGGAAGGAGATTGAGTAGTACCAGATCTTATGGTGTATTACAAGGCCGTAATGTCCCAAGCTATCGGGTAGTGGCTAAGAAATAGAAGGGTAGATCAGTGGACTAGAGAAGACATACAACTGACAGCAGCAAGTCATCATCATAAGCTTGTATTTGGCAAGTTTAAAGACATTCTATTTGGGGAGAAAAAATTATTATTTGGTTTGTAAAAATTGCTGGGACAACTGGAGATCGGCATGGCAGAAACTGGGCCGAGACCAATATCTTAGACTGTATACCAAGATAAAGTCCAAATGCATACATGTTGTCAATGTGCAGGGAGAATTTCGAAGAAAATTACAACACAGAACATATTGCCTCTCAGACTAATGGATAGATGAACAATTTCTGAAGGAGATACAGACTAAAGCTAGGTGTAAAAAGGATAATTTCCAGTGCATGAAATTAAAAAGGTTTTGAAAAAAAAATGTTGTCAAGAGCAGGAGGAAATAAGAAAATGAGGAAAAAAATTTATTCAGAATTGATCAGATAATGGTCTTGTATTCAAAATATAAGCACAACTTTGTGAAATCTCTAAGAATAGGAGACATCTCCCTATTGATAAATGGCCAAAAGATATGTAGGGGCAGTTTGAGGATGAAATGTTTCTTGGTGGCAACTTGGCTAAGGTGAAAATGTGCTTTGCCTAACCTCCCTGGCAGAATGGACATCCTATTGTCTGCATTTTGCAAAGGGGAGAGAGAGAGTGGCAGAAAGGAGAGTGTTTGACCTTCTACATTTTCTTTTTCCTCCTCCTCCTTTATGTTTTTCCTCCACCACATGTACTTTTTATTTCCCATTTTCTTTTACCCATTGCATGGAGGAGAAATCTTAACATTCATCTGTTTGAAGTTCTAGCTTCATTCTCTCCCTCCTTCCAAGCAAACCTCCCTTTCTTCCCCCTTATGACCACAGGCAGTATGATGCTAGTTCCATATGTGTAACGGACAAAGAAATCCAAAGCATAAACATAAGACTTGAGAACAAGAAACCCATGGAGGTGGAGGGCAGAGAAGATGATGAAAAAATATATTATCCTTCCATCTACATTTGACTCCTTTTCTCTGGATGTGACTGGCAGTCTGCATCATTTCCCATCCCCTTGATGGTTTGTTTCTCTGTTGGTGTTCACTACCCAATTCTCTGCTTTCATGCTCTTTTCGCCTCTACCTCATGGTCCCTTTCTTTCAAGAATTTGAACGCTTTCCATTTGGTCAGGAATGCTCAGCTGATCTTTTTGAGTGCAGCCGAAGTAAAAGAGAATCTGCTCCAGCATCCTCCGAGATCCCTCCTGCTTTCAAATGTCTCCCTCTGAACCAATACATTCTTGCATTCTGCTTTCTTTCTGGGGAAGTGTCTCTCATTCCCAGTAAGGATTGTTGTGTATTTCAGTCATAATTATTATCATATTCTCTCTCTCAATCTGTCTCCTTGTTGGTCTCCCACCTCCACCTACCCCCCCCAGTTCTCTCACTTACAACGTTTGTTTTACTTATGACCACCATCTGTCCTCAATATACCTTCACACTTTCTCACAAGTCTGCAGTCTCCCTGCTGCCATTGCTACCCCCTCTTCCTCCTCCCTCCTCTGTCTATTCTTCTTAGCCTTGGGAGGGGAGGTCATAGTGGAAAGGGGGCCTAGCTTGGAGGGACATTAAAACCTTTGGGGATTTTCCTGAGGCTGAAAGTGGGGAAGGGGAGAAAGTCAGCTGTGGAACTGAAGATATTCCAAGTGGAAGACCTCCATCCTCTTTTCCTCCCCCAGTCCCCTTGGTACAGATGGGCAGAAGAAAAGAATTACCAGCTGTGTAGATATCAAGTTGGTCACCTAAGTCGCTACCTGGTGATGACATGACCATCTTTCTTCTTTTCCACCGCCTTCTTTTCCACTCCCCTTCCAGCCCCACAAATTGAATATGGGATGCTTGCCCTTCTGAAAAACATGACATCGTAGACCATCCACAGTCAAGCCCAGCATGGCCTAGAAATCTCATGGTACTAATCAGGATTGATGCTGAACTTTGAGGTTTCCAAGGTGTGCCCCATGCCATCTCCAGACATGACCACACTAAAAGAAAGCGACAGAAAAGAAAGGACCAAAGGGCAGTGAAGACATGAATAAATACAAGCAATAGGAATAGGAGAGGAGGACTATTCTGAAAACTGTTATCATTTCTAAGATAGTCTGCAGGTAAGGTTGGGGCTGAGTTGTATGTGATGAGGTGATTCTAGGAAACAAAATTGGTTAGGAAAAAGATAAAAGGGGAAATTTTCTCATGAAAAGAGGGCACAAAAGGAAGAAACATACACAGGAAGCAGTTGAGGGTGGAGGGCTGCTCATATTTTAATTCAGCTCTCCCTTGGGTTGAAGAGGAAACCATGTATACAACCCAAGAAGTTGAGAAAAGTTATGAACTTGTAGTGAGAGGAGAAAACTTGGGGATAGGGTGAGACAGCAGCTTTTAGAAGGGCATCTAGATTAGTGTTGGGGGAAATTGAGAAGGTAGGGACTTTTAGAAGTTTGGCTAAAATTAGAAATTTGTCCCCAGTAAGGGGAGAAGATAAGGCAACACCATAAGGTAAGCTGAGAAGGAAAATAGTGAGTAAATATAGGATGGATTTTAATTCACAAGTAGTAATTACAAATTTGAATACAAATGAGGAAAACCTAATAAAACTCATTTGGAGAATGAAAGAGACAAGGACATGAAAGAAAACAATGAACAAAAGTCTCAGGGAAGGAGATTGAGCAGCACCAGATCTTAAAATGTATGATATGGTAGTAATTACTCAAACAAGAAAAAAAAAAGAGGATGATAGGAGGGAAAAGAGATTATTCTGATTCTATGAAATGGAAAAAGTTTTCCACTTGGCATATGCAATGTAGCCCAAATGAGAAGAGAAACAAGTCATTTTTTGTCTTTCTGTTTCTGGTGCCCATAATCTGCCCTCCCTTGTCCACCCCAGTAACAAGCCTAAGGCTTCCAATGTATACTGACTATCCTATTTTTTCTCTGCCTTCTGAATAAGAGGGAGGAGGGGAGGAACGGGAGTAGGGTGAGGATTCAGAGGGTAACCCTAACCCTACATGTGCCTTCCCTGGCCCTCTCTGTCTTCCAGCAAATGTTTAGCTCTGTGTGGGATAGTGGAAGGACTGAAAGCTGGAAAGGCTGGAGGTTGCTGAGGGTGATGGAAGCATCCCATGGTCCTACTGGGGTTGTGTTTGTCCTTCGTTTTGAAAGAAGACCATGACATCAAGATTTGAGGGAGGGAAGGCTGTACAAGGTCACCAACCTCACTTTCTTCTCCTGAACCATCTGGGTCCAGTGGCCTGATCTTCATCAGGACGAGTGGAGATGGTCCAGGATGCAACGGGAGACCTTGGCCTTTTAGGCTAAGGTCATTCTAGCATCTTTGAGTGAGATGCTTCCATTCAATGAATAGGCTTCTTTAAGTAGCTGCTCAAGGAATGGCCCTCACACACTGAGAAGAGCAGTGCTCTTGCCAATGTTGGCAATGGGGAGATGGAGCTGGAGGATACTGAGGACTGTTGGAGGCTGCTCTGAGAATCCTATCCTCCCAGGCTCGGTTTCCGTATTTTCTCTCTGGCTGATCTTTTTTCCAGGCAGGCACCTGCCTTGACTTCCTGCTGGGGAGACACTCGGGCGTGTGGTTGCTCAGTGTTTTTCACCCATCTCCTTTAGAAAAATCCTTCTCCACAATCTCAGCTACCAATTTCCATTTTAATTTTGGTTTGACATCTTAGGACTCTGCTCTTCTTTCTATTTTTCTTAAAAAGACATTTGCTCACATAGTTTAGTATTTATTTTAGTTTACATGAAATTCTCATGACATTGGGAATGAAAAACACGAGCATCCAAAAGCACATAAAAGTTTAAAAAAACACAACACAGTTAGCCAGTTTTTGAAAAAGCAACTTTTTGTCCAGGCTATCCACATTTCTGTGGCTAGCAGATCTGAGGCTTATAGTAAGCAGTACTATTTAGAGCCAGGGAAAGTGTAAGAATCATATACTTTTAAATCAGTTTTCTTATTCCTACTATAAAATAGCCCAAGATGTAATGAAGATAAATGAAATAGGCAAGAGTAAGAAGAGTCAGTTACCATAGCTTTATACTACTCCAAAAATGTGCTAAATAATTTTGGGGATGGGATTGTGAAAGGTATGGAGTTGTGATTTCATCAGTGGGAGAATTTCTGGTCTTAATTCCACTGCCTTCCCTCTGTTAATAATTTCCTATCCATCCTATATATTTCTTCCTTTGTATATATTTGTTTGCATGTTGTCTCTCCCATTAGATTTCAAGCTACTTGAGGAGAAGACGATCCTCTGCCTCTTCCTGCACACCATGGCCCCAGATCAGTACCTGGAACATAGTAGGCACCCAAGGAATCTTTAGTAATTGATTGAAAATTACCTCCATTGGATATGTTCAATTATATGTATCAATGCATCTGTATTAATGTAAGAGAGTTGTTTGAGTCACAGAGAGATGTAGTGACTCAGCCATGGTCACACAGTCAGAATTATAACGTGGACTAGATTTTCCTGACTCCAAGATCAGCCTTCTAACCACTGCACAGTATCGTTGTTTGTCTGGTTTTTGTGTCCTCCAAATGTGAATGCCCTGGGATAAGGTTCTGCTTAACTTGCTCTAGTTGTGTCCCTGACCACCATTAACTTTATCATTCCGTGAGATTCAAGAGGAGAAACTGTTCTTACTTTCCCCATTTGATTATGCTTCATTTTCTTATTCATTGATTCCCCTGGAGTTGTTCAGCATTTTCCATGTTAGTGTTATTGGTATTATTTGACATTTTCTGCTGGTTAGGAAATGGGCAAGGTCTTTCTAGACTTGGGACAGAAGCAGGCATACTGTGGCATTTCTCAGTTCCTAAACTAGTGCCCACATTCCAGGGATAAGAGAGATTTCCTGAGACATGATTTAATCCTACCTTTTTACTCTTATAGGTGATGAGTCCAAGGCCCAGGTAAAACAGGTTCCTAACTGTGAGTTACTGGCCAAAAAGGGACTTTTTCTCCCCGGATCCTCATCTATCAATCGATCTGCCATGGCACACCCTCTGGTTTTCTTGATGTATTGCTAATGTCCACCCATCTGCTATTTCTCCTTCTCATTACATGTCTGGCCATGTCCTTCCTGGTCTGTCTAATAATGGATTTCCTGTCACTTCTGGCCTCGTTGATGGTTGACCACTGCAGGCTCTTGATGACTAATTGTACTTTTTTTCTGTTGCTTTAATTGTAATTTTGGTTTTTTACTCTCACTAGATTGTGGTGTTGTATGATTCAAAGGTATGCATGTCATTAGTAGAAACAGACATTAATGAGATGGACAGTTTGTAATTGCTGAAAGCACCACATAATCTCTCCAGTGAAATGCAGTTTGCTCTCCTCCTCCTATTCATTTCTGGATCCAGCTCATTGTCCATTTGGTGTTCCTGTTCAAGAGACTAACAGACAGCTTGAGTGAACTTACTGTACATTGAGGTACATGTCATCAAGAGTCTGGGCAATTTTGGAGCCTTCTCCACTTTGCTTTTTCATTGTACAGATATTTGGAGTAATCTCTTTTCTATTTATATTTTATTAGTTAATTCATTTATTTTTGTTTTCAACAATCATTTCCATAAGTTTTTAATTTTCTCCCCCTACCTCCCCAAGACGGCATGCATCTGATATAAACTCTACACATACATTACTGTTAAACACACTTCCACATTAGTCATGTTGCATAGAAGAATTATAAAGTATGAGAGAAACCAAGAGAAAGAAACAAAACAAGTAAGAAAATAATCTGTTTCGCTCTACATTCTGACTTCATAGTTACTTCTCTCGATGTGGATGATATTTCCCATTATGTGTACTTTGGAATTGTTTTAGGTCCTTGCATTGCTGAGAAGGGCTAAGTCTATCAAGGTCAGTCCTCGCACACTGTGGCTGTTACTGTGCACAATGTTGTCCTGGTTCTGTCAAGCAATCTCTTTGATATTGTCATAAATTTCCCTTCAGAGGCTCTGTAGTGTTGATCTGTTTGTGTGATGTCATATGGGAATGGGAGGAATTAGAGAACCCTGCCCCTACTCTTCTGTTTGTATTCAAGCCATAATCTGCTCCATGCTCCTGGCAGATTGGTGCAGTGGAGCCTAAATAACATTTCAAACCCGATATTCTGGGTTGTGATCCTGGCTTTCTTATTTACCATGACCTTACTTACTGAGAGTCACTTTGTTTCCCCATAAAAGACTGGTATAAATGACATCTAAAAACTCATCTATGTCTGCTTCATATGACTATGGGTGAACATATGTTTCTGCTTTAGATTTCATTTCATGGCAGTGCTCTGCACTTCCTGGAAAATGTCTCCATTGTGTCTATCAAAGAAATTTCCCTCTTTTTAACATATAGTGGAAGATAACTTGTTCAATGAGAGCCTTCAAGGGTACATTTAGCTCTACTGAGTCAAAATGCTTTAAAAAAATTATTAGGAGTAGATATTATGGACCTTACATATTCTACTTTTCAGTCAGTTACCTGACCCCAGAGATGTGCTTTGGTTCTATGTTGCAACTTTCTGTCCATTCTCCCTTTCTAAAGACTCTTCCTCTAGGTGTGCAGAGACCGTTCTTATAATGGTTTTGCAAAGATGGCCTTGTGGAGAGCCAGAGATAACCTGAAGGACTGACCGCAGCAGGGCAAGGTCGTCCAGAGTGTGAGAAAGGGGGATTGGCAGGGCCTCCCCCTCCCTGGCACCCTCATGATTTCTTACTGCTTATTTCTGGAGGACAGCTGCAGCATTATCTAGGAAAGGATGTGCGCATTCTGTGTACATTTTGTGTCTTGGGAACATGAAACTCAGAAGAAGGTTTTGTCTTGGGACTAACTTTCCCTGGGAACTACTGAATTCACACAAGATGTCTTGATATGTTTGACTGTATGAAGTCTTGCTGAGTTACAATAAGCCAGTCATGTACAGATTGTACAGTCTCACCCAGCACCCCTGCTGTTGTCTCTTTTCAACCACTTCTGCACCTCTGATCAGCCAGGTGCAGGCATGGCCTAACAGGCTGATGGGTGGCTGATAATTACTTCTCCCTTTTTCATTGATTGTCTTTATTTATTTGGCATGGTGGTGGTAAAATACTCAGAGCTTTTTGATTCTTTGGGATTTCTGCTGTATTTGAAAGAGTTTAATAATTGAGGCTGCAAGGAAAATGGCACCATAAGAAGTAACAAGTGAGTTCATTCAGTATCACAAAATAGTCATCAAAACAGCAATAAAAATGACAAAAAAAGCAAAAATGTCAGAAACTCTTAAGAGAGAAAATGTGAAGCACGAGAAGAAGTCTATCATGATGGGCAACCATTATTTTTTTGAATTAAAGGAGCTGGGATGCAAATCTTGCTGGTCCCAGTCTGGAGTAGCAGCCGCCAGGAAGGTCAGAACTGGAAGAAGTTCAGGTGGGAGGAGGAGGAGGAAGAGGAAGAGCTGAGGCTCTCAGAACAAGGAGAAAAATGGAGTGCAAAGCAATGGCACCAACCAAGAAATCTCGGTATTTTCCAAGACACAATAAAAATCACTGAAGGAATTTATGAGAGAAATAGAATTCAGTTAAAAAGAAAAAAAAAGAATAACTAAAGGCTGGGGCAGGTCAGGTTGGACTAAACTCAAGTGACTTCTACACTGGTTCTTGGATGGAATCTTTGAATAAAGGAGTCACTGAGTCCTAGGAACAGCTGAGAAGTCTCTGGAAATGAGGAAATAGGTCATGTTGAAAGGAAGGTAGAAAAATGAGTTGAAAGTAGAAACACAGAAGTGATTATGTGATTGATGCCAAGTAGAGTGATTTTGCCGGAGGGCATCCTGGAGGGAGGAAAGAAGAAAGTAGAACAATGTCATGGTGAAATGGCTAAAGATCCAAAGAAACATGAAGCAGACAAAAGTGGCAGATTAGGCGGACAGATCAAGGAGCAAAGCATGTGAGAATTTGTGTGGATCCTTCAAGCTCACTTAAAAGTGAGCTGTTTGGGGCAGCTAAGTGACAAAGTGAATAAAGCACTAGCCCTGGAGTCAGGAGGACCTGAGTTCAAATCCAGCCTTAGACACTTGACACTTACTAGCTGTGTGACTCTAACCAAGTCAGACAGTTAACCCCAATTGCCTCTCTTCCTCCCACCCCCAAGTAGACTCTTCACAAGTCTGCATTGTTTCTATGGGATAATGTCTCTCTAATTCTCCAGGAAAGCCTGGAGAATTTCCCAGGTCAAGCAAAATGCCACCAGGTAACATTTGGCCCTCGTATGCAGAGGAGTGCGTGAAATGCTCACTGAAGAGCCAGGGGTAGAGGTGTCCAGGCAAGGCCACCTTTCTTCTTGTCTTATTTGTTCTTTCTGTCCTTGACTGCTGGGCTTAGGAAGATTTCATATGTTTCTCCTCCTCAAGATGGAGAAGGTCTTCAGTGCTATATATATGTCTTTTTCTCAAAGTTCTGCCAATATATCCTAGTCAGCCACATAAAGCTTCTCAGAATCTCTCTTTATATTCTGGGATTCTTGTACCTCACAAGGCCATGGTGTACCAGTCCTTGTACCCCCTTTCTTAATTAATCATACTTTGTCTTTTAGAAAATAAACTATATTTCAATTATCTTTTTAATTAAAATTCTAAAATAAAACATTTCAATGATCAAGAATTTGCTTTTTCCTTCCCACCTCCCTTCACCCATCCCCCCTCAAATAAGAAGAAAACCAAAGCTCTTGTAATAAATAGACACAAGTCAAGCAAAAAATTTCCCAATTTGGAGATGTCTGAAGATGTATCTCATTCTTTAGTCCATCTTCTGATGTAGGTAGCAGCATTCTGCATTGATGGTCCTCTGGAATCAGGTTTGGTCGTTGTGTCTATCACAGTTTGTAAGGGTTTCAAAATTGCTTCTTTTTATAACGTTCTTGTACAAAGTGTTCTCCTGGTTCTTTTCATTTCAGTCTGCTTCAATTCATACAAGGCTTTCCTGGTTTCTCTGAAACCATGTCCTTCAACATTCAAACCAAAATGTGTTTAGCCAGTCTGACACGGGTGCACGCTGCTTTAGTTTCCAGTTCTTTGCCATTAAAAACATGTGAGTTAAAATATACATGTATAAAAATAAACATGTATATAAAATATACATGTATATGTGTGTATATATATATATATATATAATATGTATGTGTTTGTGTGTGTGTGTGTGTGTGTGTGTGTGTGTGTGTGTGTAGTTGTGAGAGTATCAATGTGTATGGTGGGTGGGAAATTCTTTTTCCTTTCCTACTTTCTGTCCTTCCTTTTTGCTCCTTCCTTCTGGAATCCTTTTCTTTCTCCTTCTCTTTCGCTTTCCTCCTCTTCTTTCCTTATGGGTGAAGGAGGAGCAGGTTACATAATCCCTCCAGGCTTCTTCACTTTCTGTTCTCCTCTCTGCCAGCACTATTCCTTGAGCACAGGATAGGCCTGGGACTGTTGGGTTAAGTGACAAGGAGGGGGAGGGAGGCCCAATGGCTAGAAAGATGTTCCTTGAGTGACTTTCAGCCTAGAGACATGGTGGCTGGCAGGCCTAGGCTTTTCTTCTCTGTTGAGCTCAGCCTAAATGTGTGCTGGCTGGGTTGGGGGTAGGCTTGAAACTGTTCCCCTGGCTAAACACCCTCAGGCGCTGGGAGCTGCATGTTTAAGAGTGGATGGTGGCAACCTGTCCTCTAGACACAATCGCAGCTCAGCCCCATGTCCCTGAAGGAAAGGGATGTTCATACTTAGATCTGGCTTGAGATCTGCTTGCATAGCTCAGGGGCAGTGGTCTTAATGACTACAGGGACAGCAGACAGGAGGGAGGGAGGGAATTTGGGGCTAGGGAAATGAAACAATTGATTAAAAAGGATCGGAGAGAATAAAGAAATTGTCCTTTTCTGACTCGGGGTTGTCTTGAATGAGGCTCCCTTAGAAGGAAAGGAAGACTTCCTCAGGGAGGCCCTCTTCTAAATCAGAACAGTCAGCTGGATTCTGACCCAATGGGAGAGGCAATTGTATTGGCCTTGGGAGGGCAAGTCATAGTGGAAAGGGTCCTAGCTTGGAAGGGCATTAAAGCCCTTGGAATTTCCCTGACTGGAAGTGGGGAAAGAGAGAAAGCAAGCTTGGAACTGCATATCTTCCATGTGGGGGACTTCTATCCTCTTTTCTTCCCCCCACCCTTGGTACAGATGGATAGAAGAGAGGACATCACCAACAGTTGACACCAAGGTGGTCACTCAAGTCACTACCTGATGATGACATGACCATCTCTCCTTTTCCACTCAAACCCCAGAAATTCAATATTGGATGTCTTGGCCTTGTGGACACACATCAGATCATAAACCATCCACAGCCAAATCCAGCATGGTCTAGAAACTTCATCCTTCAAATCCAAAATGATTTTGAACTTCTAGGATTCTAGGGTGTGCCCCATCCCATCCCCAGGCATGGGAAAGCTCAAAGAAAATGACAGCAAAGAAAGGGTCAAAGGGCAGAGAAGACCTAGACATTTACAAGCAATAGGAATAGGGGAGGAGGACTATTCTTCAAACTGTTATCCTTACTTTGATAGTTTGAAAAACAAAGTTTGGGGCTGAGTTGTGTATGATGAGGTGATTCTAAAAAACAAAACTGGTTAGGAAAAAAAGATAAAAGGGAAACTATCTCATGAAAAGAGGTCATGAAAGGAAGAAGTAATACAGGGGAAGCAGGTGTGGGTGGAGGGCTGCTCATATTCGAAACTAACACTCACTAGAGTTGAAAAGGAAACCATGTATACATCTCAAGAGGATGAGAAAACTTCTGAACCCGAAGAGAGTGAATAAAACTGAGAGATAGGGTGAGGGAGGGCCTTTAGAAGGGTATCTAGATTAAAATTGGGGCGGGGGTGAATAGATAAGGTAAGGACTTTCAGAGGTTTGGCTAAAATTAGGAATTTATCCCAGGTAAGGGAAGAAGATAAGGCAATCCCATAAGGTAACCTGAGGAGGAAAACAGTGAGTAAATACAGGATGGATTTTAATTCACAAGTAGTAATTATAAATTTGAATGTAAATGTTAATTTACATATTAGGTTTTCCTAAGAAAATTCATTTGGACAATGAAAGAGTCAGGTACATGAAAGGAAACAATGAACAAAAATATAAGGGAAGGAGATCGAGCAGCACCAGATCTTAAAATGTGTGATATGGCAGTAATTACCCAAGCAAGAGAGAGAGAGGATCATGGGAGGGAAAAGAGATCATTGTATGAAATGGAAGAGACTTGCACTTGACATGCACAATGTAGCCCAAATGAGAAGAGAAACAAGTAATATTTTGTCTTTCTGGTTCTGATCACCCTTCTCTGCCACCCCGGATAATAAGCCTAAGGTGGACTTCTCTCTAGCTCTGATTCCCCTGTGTGCTATTTTATTTCTTCTCTGCCTTCTCAATATCTGCAGGGAGGTGAGGAATGGGGGTCAGGTGAGGATTTGTTGTTGTGTTTGTCCTTCGTGTTCCAACAAGACCATGACATCAGAGATGATGACATGACTGGCACTTGGCATTTTTTTGAGGGATTGAGGCCTCTGCGAGGTCACCAGCCTCACTTTCTCCTTCTTGGAGCAAGGCTTTAGATCCAAAAAGAAAAGGAGAAAGGAAAAGACTCTTTTTCTTTTCCACATTGGGGGTGGAGAGTCACAGGGATTGGGCAAAGTCCCCTGAGGAGCTGTGGGAGGACGGGCATGTGTCTGCTGGCTCTCTTTTTTTCTTTAGGTTTTTGAATTTACTTGAAACTTTAATATAAAACTAAGAGAAGAAAAGAAGGGACAAGTATAGATCGGAACATAAGGGTTACTCAAGCCAATACATTTCCATCTCAATATATGAAATAATACACATAATATTCAAAGCTCTCAGGCGTTTCTTTTCTAACCCAGAGGTTTTCTTTATTTCGCTGCTGTGAGCTTTTTACTTTCTAGCTCTCTCTATGCCCTGCTCCCCCTGCTTTGGGACCATTCCTGGTATTGACCGTGCACACATACATCCACAGGCAACATCAATATTTGGAGATATCTATAAACCTACACAGATACATTCAAACGCATCTATGTTAGACGACTTTCTTTGTTGCTACGTGACTTCTGTTCCTCTGAAGGTGGACACCATTTTTCTTCCTCTGTCCAAGTGTTTCCACGACTGTCTAAATGAACCAGCACATCATTTGCAGCAGTATTCCAACCCAATGGCAGTCCATTTGAAAGACTGTCCTGGAAAGTTTTTTTTATTCCCCCAAGGGTCTCGCTTGTTTTCAGGGAAAGGTGGCCCTCAACCCTGGCTAGACCACTTCTTTTCTCATCCTTGTCCAGCATTCTCACCCCGCTTCTTTTTCTCTCTGTCTCCAGACCCATAAATTGAAGATGGGATGTCTTGCGGCCTTGTGGATACACCTGAGATCATAGACCATCTGGTCAAGTCCAGCATGGTCTAGAAACGTCATCCTGCTAATCCAGATTGACGTGGAACTTCACAGACTTCAGGGTGTGCTGTATGCCATCCCCAGACATGGGAAAACTAAAAGAAAGTGACAGAAAAGAAAGGATCAAAGGGTAGAGAAGACATGAATACCCATAAGCAAAAGGGGAGAGGGGAGGAGGGCTATTCTTCAAACTGTTATCCTGACTAAGGTAGTCTATGAGAAAGGTTGGGGCTGCATTGTGTATGGGGAGGTGATTCTAAGCAACAAAATTGGTTAGGAAAAAGCTAAAAGGGGAAACTATCTCATGAAAGGAGGGCATGAAAGGAAGAACTACTAAAAGAGGAAGCAGGTGGGGGTAAAGGTCTGCTCATATTGGAACCCAGCTCTCACTTGAGTTGAAGTGGAAACCATGTGTAAGTCTCAAAGTGCTGAGAAAACTTTGGAACCTGTAGAGAGGGGAGAACACTGGGAGACAGGGTGAGGCAGTGAGTTTTAGAAGGGCATCTAGACTAAGATTGGGGGTTGTGTGAATAGATAAGGTAGGGAGACCCTGGCTAGGGTCTCACCCTTGCCCTGCATTCTGCTCTAGCCCCCACCCCCAGGGCAGCCCTGGGTCCTGCCTCGCCTCAGCCTCCATTCCCTGCAGCTGGAAGGGTTCTAGGACTAGAGGCTGCTGGTTGCTCTCTCCCTGAAAAGAAGATGGGCTGATCTCTTTAGGAGGAAAAAAGAAAAAGAAGGCGTGGTGACAGGGTGGGAGGGAAGGGCCCTGAGACTGCGTGCCGTGGCAGGGGTGGGGGTGGCCCTTCTGGGACTGATTTTTCTTCTCTGAACCTGGCGACTACATCTGGAGTCCCGAAGACTGGAGGTGGTCCAGCCTCCCAACAGCTGACAACCCAAACCCGGCCCCCGCCTCCAATTTGTCTCAGCCACGTAGAGTTCCATGCTCCACTCTATGGACTCTTCAAGTCTTCGTCCTGCCCTCCCCTCCTCCCCCTCGCCCCCCGCAGATCTCTGACCCAGGCGAGGTGTCGGGATTCCGAGAGGCCGGGGCCTGTGGAGAGGCAAGCCCTGCCAGCGCTCAGCCGGCCTCACACCCCGAGGACCAGCGCCCCTGTAACCATGCCCACAGCACCTAAACCAGCCTTGGCAGCCTCAGCTCCAAAGCCAGCCCAGCTAAGTGAGGTCAGACCATCTTAGCGCACCCCAACTGCTTCCTGGCCTTGGGACTGTGGCTGCCCTGCTGTCCTCTAACGCTCCCCATCATGGCTTTGGGGTGCCAGCACCCAGATTGGAACAGTTACATCGGATAGTGCTGCAGAACAAGGAAGACTCCGATGGGGAGGGCAGGTTTGTAGGTGCCTTGGAATAGGTAAGAGCCACCAGGCAAACACAACCCCCTCACACCCCTGCTATCCTTTCCTAACAATCCTCCCCTTGCCCGAGCTGGGAGGGACACCTGAGGCTTCTTCCTCGCCTTCTGTGGTCCCTTTCTGTCCTCCAGCAAACGATGGGCTGTTCCAGATAGTTGGAGAACTGAAAGCTGGAAAGGCTGGGGGTTGGTGGGGAGCTCGAAGCATCCCATGGTCCTCCTGGGGAGAGATTCCAGAGTGTGGGTGCTCAATATTTCCCCCCTCTGCTTTAGAAACACAGCTACCCCCTCAAACCGCTTTCCACCCTAATTGGGTTAGGGATCTTGCAGCCCTTCCTTCCTTCCTTCCCTCCCTTCCCTTCCTCCTTCAGACAAAATGCTCTTGTCATTGGAAATGAAAAACACCAGCATCCAAACACATACAAAAGTTTAAAAGGCACAACACCATTACCCAGGTTTTTGTTTGTTTGTTTTATCCAACATGATTGTCCAGGGTATCAACATTTCTGTAGCTGGCAAATTTGAGGCTTGTAATAAGCGGATCAGTTTTCCAATTCCTAATATAAAGTAGCCCAAGATCTAATTATGATAAATGAAATAGGCAAGAAAAGGAGGAGTTAGTTACCATACTGACTTTATACTACTGAAGTAATATGTTAAATAATTTTGGACATGGGGCTGTGGAAGATGTGGAGCTGTGATGCATGAGTGGGAGAAATTCTGGTCTTAATTCCAGTGCCTTCCCTCTGTTAATTATTTCCTATGTATCCTGTATATAGCTCACTTTGTATATGTTTGTTTGCATGCTGTTTCTGCCATTAGATTGAGAGCTTCTTGGGAGCAAGACTGGCTTGTTCCTCTTCCTGCATCCCCAGGGCCCACTTCAGTTCCTGGAACATAGTAGGCACCCAAGAAATCTTTATTAATTGATTGAAAATAACCTCCATTGCATATGTACAATTATCTGTATCAATACATCTGTATTATTATCCAAGAGAACTGAGTCACAGACAGGTCTAGTGACTTAGCCATGATCATACAGCCCAAAGCGTAACTTGGACCCAGATATTCCTGACTCCAGGATCAGTGTTGTAACCACTGCATTAATTTTTGTGTCTTCAAAATGTGTATGCCCTCCTGGGAGGCTCTGTTGAGGTGGCTCTCATTGCGTCCCAGAATGCCATTAGCTTTATCATTGAGTTGGATTGAAGAGGGAACTTGTCCTTGCTTACATCTGGATGATTTTTTTCAGTCCATTTTGAGTAAGCACTGGTCTTCCTCTCTCCAAACCTCACACTGGCTTCCAACATTACGTATGGAAAGGGCTCTGTGTGTTGCCATGTGCCTGTATATCTACATAGACCCACACATGTGCAATATGTGGAGAGAGAGGGAGAGAGAACCTTATAGTTTATATAGGTGAGTTCTGAATCTGGAGGTGGATGGCCTTTTGCATTCCCAAGTGTTTGCCAATCAATCTGAATTTTCTCATTCTGAACAGTTTTGTCATTTCCAGGTAATCTTCCAGTACTATTGCTGTCCCTATATACAGTGTGGGAGAGGTGGTTCATTAAGGACCCCTTCTCCAACTCTAATCAGTAGATTAGAGCCCCTCCCCCCACCCCAGGACACCACTTAGGATGCTCCTGTCTGCCTCCTTTATCTGAACCCTGACTTTTGGGTTGCTTCCCTATTGGATCCCAGGCATTGGTTCCCCTGCTCTCCAGGGATCACAGGAAGTACCCAGGCTCCTAGTTAGACCCCAGGACTCAGCTGCCCCTCCAGGGTCCCTGACTTCCCAGACCCACCCTCTACCCCCTCCTCTTCCCAAGTGCCCAGTCTCTGGCTTCCCTCCTTCCTATATCAGCCAGTCTGTTGTGTGCATTAGGGAATGGGGTGCAGGTGGAGGCAGAGCTCTGACTAGGGTCACCCGAGGCCCCGATTGGTCTCATCCCATCTGGGATCCCAGGAGGGGAGAGGGAAGAAACGAGGGAAGGAAGTAGTCTCCCAGTTTAGAGCCTGCAGGTTGGAGTCTCTCCCCTGAGGGCAGGGCCTCACCTGTAAATCCCTGTAGACCAGGGATTTACTCCTGCCTGGAAAGGGGAAGGGAAGGACATTTACTCCCTCGGTCCTTCTCCCTCCCCAGCTCAGTCTGCAGAGGATGGAGGCCTGGCCCAAGCCTGGAGTCAGAGGGAATGGCCCCTGGGAGCCACAGACCCCCCTCTCAGTTGAGTACTGCCCCTCCACACCCTTGACCAGCCTCAGCTGTCCAGGCCATAGGATCTGGGGTTGAAAATATTCTTTGTGTTTTCACTCTTTCTGGTTTAGACATCAATAGCATGTTTGTTTCATAAAAGGAATTTGGGGGATCCCTTCTTTGCTATCATTCCAAGTAATACATTTAATATTGGAATTAGTTAATCTTTAGTTGTTTCATAGAATTCACTCGTACATCCGTCTGGCCCTGGTGCTCTTTACTTAGGAAGCTCAACATATGACGTGTTCAATTTCTTTTACTAAAAATCAGTCCATTTAGATCTTCTAATTTCTATTCTGTCAATCCAGGCAATTTGGATTTTTGTAAATATTCCATTTTACTTAAATTGTTAAATGTATTGATTTATATTTGAACAAAATAACTCCTTGTCTGTCAAGCCTAGAGGCCTGTGTGGGCTACCCGAGTCTTTCTTACCTCACCTCCGAGGTCTTTGGCTGGCCACGCCGGATAAACATATGAGAGAAAGGACGTTCCAGAGTCGAACAAGGGTTGAGCTTTATTTCAGGGTCTAGTTACAAGTTCAGGGGGGTCTTCCTTAGGAGGAAGAGGGGGAGATTTCCTAAGGAGGCTAAGATCTTAAGGGATTGGAAGTAGAAGTACAAGCGGGGAGAGAGGGGGAGGGGAGAGAGAAGAGAAGAGAAGTGGAGCCTACTGTCCTCTTGGCTCCTCATGTGCTAAGAGAGCTTTCAGGCTTCCTCAATCCTACTTAACCTTCAGCCGCACAGTTTGCATCTGAATACCGTGCTGTTAGATAACAATAGTGTGCCCAGATCCGGGACCATCTCGAGGGCGGGGAGATCTCTCTCCCATCACGTTTCTCACGGGAAGAGGCGGAATTACTCGAGATAGCTCGGTTCACCTCTATTCCCTGCCGTTTCCTGGGAGGGTCTCGTGAGAGCTCTAAGATTTAGAAGCTCCCACCTTTTACCCGCCCGAGACTGTCCACACGGAATTGAGCTTCCAATCCCAACATCTCCCCTTCTTTGTTTTGCGCAGAGCGCACCTGGCTCTAGAGCAAACAGTGGCTGGAGGCTGAGTGGATTAAGGAAGGCCTTTAGCATATGAGTACCCTACAACAAGACTTCATTCACACAGAAATCTGCAGCTAGCACAACTGACAAAGGGAGGCATCAAATAAAACAAAGATGAAACTAAATGGCTGAGTTACAACAGGGGAAGTGCAATCAACTAATCCCAAAGCATATTTTAAGAGGAGCAGCTGGTGTAGACGCCTTACACGTCACAACCTCCCTTAATCTTGCAAATGGATCTATACAGGTGGAAAATTGGTCACCTCCTCCCCCCGCAAGTGTCTGGGTTTGTGATATCAAAGTCCTCCTTCAGCCGGTGGAAAGAGATGCCTAGATGGTAAGCTGTCAGCAGCAGTGTCTGCGGTTGCGATGAGTGCTGACTCCTCTCTGGGCAGCAAGGTTCAAGCTGTCAGCAGCAGGCTCAGGTGGTGTATAATCCTTCTCCGGGGTCTCCGGGCTCTCCACCTCCTGCGTCTCCACCGTCTCCGACATCGGTTCCCACCTACGGATCCTTCTAATGGGAATCCATGCATGACCTTTTCCTATGGAGACACAAACATACCCTCGACCCTCTATTAGTATCTTAAAATGTCTCATAGCTGGAGTAGTATGTGAGCCTTTTGAGACAGCTGTATCAAGCTCTGATTGTATTAGGCCTCTTAATCTTGGCTCTGATTGTATTAGGCGATCTCTATCTCCCCTTCTTTGTTTAGCGAGGATCGCCTTTAAGGTAAAATTGATAAGAATGCATAGTGGCTGTTTATTTTGGTATAGCTGCTGCCAGGTACTTACAAATGCTTGATTAACATCTGTAAGGAACCTGAATTTCCCGGATTTTTTCTTTATAACAAACACAGAAGCATTCCAGGGTGCTGATTGCTCCTTAACCAATATTTGTAATGCCTGGAGTTTTTCTGGAGTCAGGGGCCATTGCTCCACCCAAATTGGGGTGTCTGACTTCCAATTCAAGGGTGGGGACTCCAGAGCAACAGCAATGGCCCTTACTAAAAATTTGATAACCTCATCCCGAGGCAGCTCATAATGTCTCTGCCCCAGATGTTAAAACTAAGTCCTGGAATCACCAACGGCCATACTGTCCCTTGGCGATCCTCTGCCTCCCACTTTACTGGGTGCATTGTCTCTAAGGTATTTTGGCACCCTCCTATTCCCCACACTGGTCTTTGGCTTTCTTTGAGCTTCCAGTGCCGGGGTACTGAGCGACTGCTAAGGCAGGTCCTATCCGCTCCAGTATGGAGCGTGCTATAAGGAGGCGCAGAGGGAAGACACGGTACATTCTCCCCTGCCTCACCTTTCCCATCCGCTAGATGGAGCTCCGAACCTATTTTTTCTCTACACTCCTTAACTTTCTGCTCGCCAAGGTCCTCCCCTCCCCTCTCTCCGCTTCCACTCTCATTCCAATCCCGCCCTGGTATCTCCGGCCCTTCCAATTTATTCAGGAAATCTAAATCCTCCAGCTCCCCAGGGTATTGTTGATCATAAGCAGTCATTTGCTCTCCGACCGCTCCCCATTTTTCTCTTGATATTCCTGCCTGCTTGAGCCAAGGAGAAACTTTCCAAATCCTTTTACAAAATTCTTGGAGGTCATCTAACTCTATTGTGACCCCCGCCTTCCTGCATTCCCTGTGAAGTTTCTCAGCCCAGACCTCCTGTTCCTCTGGCTTTATTACTGGCAATCGATCTCTGCCCTTTTCCCAGGGGTGTGGGAAGCTTCTCTCACTCTTTCTCTCCTTCCGAATCTAGGATTTGGGACTCGCTTCTTTCACAGCCCCTTCCGGGTGTTCCCAAAGCACCCAGGATTATCTGCGCTCCCAGTCCCTGTTGGGGCTCCAACTGCCAGGCCTAGAGGCCTGTATGGGCTACCCGAGTCTTTCTTACCTCACCTCCGAGGTCTTCGGCTGGCCACGCCGGATAAACGTATGAGAGAAAGGACGTTCCAGAGTCGAACAAGGGTTGAGCTTTATTTCAGGGTCTAGTTACAAGTTCAGGGGGGTCTTCCTTAGGAGGAAGAGGGGGAGATTTCCTAAGGAGGCTAAGATCTTAAGGGATTGGAAGTAGAAGTACAAGCGGGGAGAGAGGGGGAGGGGAGAGAGAAGAGAAGAGAAGTGGAGCCTACTGTCCTCTTGGCTCCTCACGTGCTAAGAGAGCTTTCAGGCTTCCTCAATCCTACTTAACCTTCAGCCGCACAGTTTGCATCTGAATACCGTGCTGTTAGATAACAATAGTGTGCCCAGATCCGGGACCATCTCGAGGGCGGGGAGATCTCTCTCCCATCACGTTTCTCACGGGAAGAGGCGGAATTACTCGAGATAGCTCGGTTCACCTCTATTCCCTGCTGTTTCCTGGGAGGGTCTCGTGAGAGCTCTAAGATTTAGAAGCTCCCACCTTTTACCCGCCCGAGACTGTCCACACGGAATTGAGCTTCCAATCCCAACACTTGTCATTGCTTTAATTTCATCTTTGTTAGTGGTATATTCACCCTATTCATTTTTGACATTGGAAATTTTGCTTTCTTCTCTCTTTTTTTAAATCCAATATACAAATCGTTCATTTTATTTTTCTTAACAAAGCCAACTAGCAGCAGTGTTTATTAATTCAATGGTTTGTGCATGCAATTTTATTACTCTCACCTTTAATTTTTAAGACTTCCCATTTAGTTTTAGTTTGTTCTTTACTAGTTTTTTTAATTGCATCCCCAATTCATTAGTCTGTTCTTTCTCTATTATGTTTTCAATATTTATTTTGCACTGTTGTTTTCAGATTAAGTGCTGAGCATCTGAAAGTTTTCAGTTCTTCTGAGGTGGTGCAATGCAGGGAGATGTGTGCTTCCTCTCTTCTGGTCTTTACCTGATAAGGACCATGCTCCCTTGCAGCTGTAAGTACTGTTGCTCCTCTTGGCCCCAGAAGGACCTAGACCAGATGGTTCTCTTCCTTACAACTTCGAATTCTAGTGTTGCTTCCTGCTCTGTTACTGCCATGGCTCCTGCTCCTTGATGACAAGCACTCTTCTCTGCCCTTGAACTACAATCCAGAAATGCATATGAAAAAATATATTTGCAAATGCTGGTCCTATGCCCAGTATCAGCTCATCATTCTCTTATAATTTCTTTTTACTCAGTTTTTCAATCCCTTTATTGTTTCTGAGCTGACAGCACCCAAAACTTCTACTCCTGCTGTTTTATCCTTCTCTGGGGACTGCCACTCATGTTACAGCAGGGTGCGCTGCAAACCAGGACCTACCCTACTTCTTCTCACCCCCTAAGTAGTCTTGGACTATAAAAAATATCTCACCCCCTTTGTAGCTAAGTTGTTTCAGAATTTGATTTGATACATTATTTTAAAGATTTTTGGAGGTGAATGTCAGTAAATTTCACTTAGGTGAAGGGTACTGTCATCTTGCCTCTCACCCCGCCCCCAGTTGTCACTTTTTGAAGATAATGCGTTGATCATTCTTAGAAAACCATAAAAAAATTTACCAAAAATTAAATCACTTGAAACAACTAACAGCTCCAGCAAAGTTTACAGGATATAAAATAAATTTACATAAATCAGCACCACGTTTACACATTACCAACAAAACCAATTAGGGAGAAATAGAAAGTAAAATTCTATGTAAAATAACTACACGATGGATAAAATATGAAGTAGTCTACTTATCAAAATATATCTGAGCATTATATAACTACAACAAAAACCACTTGTTCACTGTCGTGGCTGAGAACCCTGACTCATATTTTACAGAAAAAATTAAGGCCATTTACCACTAATACATTCTTTTCCTCCCTTCCTCATCTCCTGTCACTTAGGTGCCTCTTGTAGCTAACTCCTCCTACACTCCTATCTCACATGATGCAGCAATCTTACTCCTTGCCTGGGATAACCCACAGACTTATTCAAGTGATCCCATTCCATCCCATCTCCTCCAACAAATTATCCCCTCTGTCATCCCCACACTTTCACTTACTTTCAGTCTCTGTTGGCTCATTTCCTATTTCCCATAAACATGCCTGTGCCTCCTCTAAGTTGAAAACCCCTTTTTTTATTCTTCCATCCCTGTGAACTATCATCTTGTATCACCTTGGCTCCTTTGCAGCTGAACTCCTAGAAAAGGCCATCTACAGTAGTCACCTCTACTTTTGCTCCTGTCATTCTCTTCTAACTCCTTACAATGTGTCTGCTGGCCTTATCCTTCCACCAAAACTGTTCCAAGCCACTCATGATGTCTTAGTTGCCAAATCCAATGGGCTCTTCTTAACTCTCCTGCTCCTTGACCTCTTTACAGCCTCTGACACTGTTGTTCACTCTCTTCTCTTTGATAATTTCTTCTCTCCTGGATTTCCTCCTACCTCTCTGACCTTTCCTCTTTGCTAGATCCTCCTCCACATCATGCTCTCTAACTGTAGCTCTCCCTCAGGGTTCTGTCCTGGGCCTTCTTCTCTACTCTCTCTATACTACATTTCTTGGCTATTTCATCAGTTCCCATGCATTTGAGGACCATCTCTATGACGGTGATTCTCAACTCTACCTGTCCTAGTTCAAGATCTCTGATGACCTCCAATCTCTCGTCTCCTGTTGACTCTCAAACTGGATGGCCAGTAGGTATCTTAAATAGAACATATTATGTTTTCCCCTACACCTCCCCCCTTCTCCAGTGCTATAGCGGGCATCACCATCCTCCCATTCCCTCAGTGTCACAACCTAGGGGTCATGCCTCATTATCTCTCTTCTTCCCCTGCCTCATATCCAATATGGTGCCAAGGCCTATTGATTTCACCTCTTCAGCATCCCTCTAATACTCCTCCTTCTTTCCTGAGACACTGCCACCACTTTGGAGTAGACCCTCATCACTTCACACTTTGATTACTGCAGTAGCTGTTGGTGGTGGATCTGACTCAAGTCTCTTCCCACTCTCATCCATCTTCCATCCAGCCACTAAAGTGATTTTCCTAAATCACAGGTCTGACTGTATCCCCCACCTACTCAATGAATGCTAGTGGCTCTCTAATGCCTCCATGAGCAAATACAAAATAGTATGGTTGGCGGTTGTAGCCACTCAGGACCTTGTCCCCTCTCACCTTTCCAGTTAGTCTCCAAGACAGATTTATGCCTTAGTCCCCAAGACAGACTCTTTGACCCCATGCACTGACCTCCTGGCAGCTCCATAATCTGAATGCTCCATCTTTCTACTCCAGGTCCTTTTTCTGGCTCTCCCCTAAGTCTGTATCACTCTCCTCCACTGTGACTACTGACCTCCCTGGCTTCCTTGAATTCCTTTATTTCCCTTCTAACTCAAATTTGACCTTCTGTAGAAAGCTTCTTTCTTACTTATCCCTATGTAGTTTAATTTGCATTGATTTGTCTGCCTATTGTCTCCTTCAATCGATGGGAACCTACCTGAGGCCCTGACTGTCTTTTGCCTCCTTTGGTATCCCCAGTGTTTAGCACAGTGTCTGACACATAGTAGGTGCTTACTAGATGTTTATTCAGTGTATGTTGGTTCAAAAACTGAAACAGAACGGAATAAATGGAGAAATATTATTTATAAGAAAATTAAACTCATACAAAATGAATGAAAATATAACAAAAATTCATTTACTTAACCAATGAAAATACCAAATGCTTATTTATAGATTGAGTACAATAAAACAAAACTCATCTGGAATTGCAAATGGTCAAGAATATCAAGATAAAAATGAAAAAAAAAAGTGTGAAAGACATCTAGCAGGACCAGATTTCAAACTATACTGCAAATCAGTAATCACCATGGCTATCTGATAACAGCTAAAGAAGTAGAGATATTGATCAGAGAACCAATAGTCAGGACCCCAGACACAAGCTTCTGTAATAAAGATACACTATTTGATGAAAAAAAACAAAACAAAACCAAAAATGCTAGCCAACTTGAAAGAATTGGGTATAAAGTATTACCACGCACCATACAAAAAGATAAGTAAAAAAAAGATATAGAATTTACATATAAAAGGTCACATCATAATTAAAGCAGAGGGTAGAAATTACCAGTTGTATCTTGGAAATTAGGAAGAATTTATAACCAAACAAGGGACAGAAAGTATAACACAAGATGAAATGGGTTATTCTCTTCACAAATTTTGAGTAGAAAACAACATAGGTTTTATGAAACATAATACATAGAAGGTATTTGAAAAGCTGGGTATTGCGGGAAGGTCCCCATTAGGATACTGAGATTATTCACTAGAATAATGGGAGTGGGAAATAAGAGGCAGATTTGGGAGAGGAATGAAGAATGGCTGGCCCAGAACCCTCCTCAAAGTGGAAGTTCTGGGAGGAACTAACCAATGGAAGGGACTGGGAAACAGAAGGAACTTCAAGGATAAGAAGGGTGAGGAGAACTTTTGAAGTCATAAGGCAGCTGAGGCATGGTGATGGAGTATAGAGAGTCAAGAGAAGAAATAGTGGTCATCATGGAGTCCTCCTCAAAATGGAAATTTCAATGAGAGAAGGGGGACAAAGGGGCAGAGAGAATTTTCAGCATGAGAAGACCACAGGAACTAAGAGGACTTAGAAGGTGAGAAGGCAGCAGGGATATGGTGGTCAAGTCTAGGGAGGGATATCAGAATCAAGAAAAGATTGGACAGAGGGCTACCCCGAGTCTTCCCCAAAATAGAGAATTAGGGAAGGGAATCACCAATTTCAGAAGGGGACCACAGGAATGGAGACAGGAAAGTCTACCAAGGAAAGGTAACAAGCCATTTTGATGTAAATGAAGATTATGTGAAGGGGGATAAAAATGAAACAAGATAGGGAAGGGAATTGGAGGAATGATTGTAGACATATTCAGAGACCAAAGAGAGATGAGTGGCTTTTGTTTTACAACCATTAGAAGGTAGTGAAGGTTTTTGAACAAGGAAGTGTCATGAAGTAGAGAGGGAAAAGACTCGAGGTGGGGAGTTCCTTTGGAAAGCTATTGAAATGCTCCCTCTGTCTCAATCAAGAAACAGAAAACATGTACATTTATGGACATGGCCGATTGTGAGTACTTGTCTTGTTCGATTATGCATAGCGGGTACAAGGGGTTTGTTTATATTTTTTCAAAGAGAGGAGGAGGATGAAGCGGGAAAACAAAACAAAAATTTTAGTTACAAAAGTTGTTTGAGTATCCTACGAGAAGGGCAATGAGGCTTTAAACTAAAGACAGTAGTTTGGGGAAAAGGGAGAAGGAAACAGATGATGATTTTCATTCTCTTTCTGTCCCCTCTTTCCTTTTACACGTGCAGAAATCCATATGATATTTATGGGCGTATCCATCCATGCACCAAACACTTAAGATCTCATGAAGGCCAACGATCGGTAAGAACTTCTGACAGCGAGTGCGTTTCCACAGGAAATCAGATACACTAAAATATGCATAAAGCAAAACCTAATATTGTAAGTGACTGGAAACTCTTTGTACCCTGACTTTATAGATAATCCTGTCGGAAGAAGATCTCCCTCATGTAATCCAGCTACTTGCAGTTCATTTTGTGTGTTTCTACAGTGACACTTTTCTTGGTTAATTAGAATCCCTGAGGGCAGGGTTGGTTCCCTTGTGTTCTACCCTCAGTTCTTAGTTCAATTTCTGGTACATAAGTAGCTTTATTAATATTTATTAGCTAATTTATTAATACTGATTATTTGATTGATTCTCAGTGCTGGTTTAACAAAGTGTCTTCAAAGCCCCTCCAGGAAGTTGTGTTTGATAATCCTGACACCACAGGTCTCCCTCCTGTCCCTGAATGGTCACTGGGAGCCCTTGTCTGTGGTAAGACTGTAACTGTATAGATAATTAGTCCAATATGTCATGAACCATTTCCCAAATGAGTAGAGTTTAAAAGAACAACATCCTAGCCCCAACACCAACCTTCCTGCCCTGTAGGGCAAAGCTATGTGAGAACATCTCTGCAAAGACCTGAAGAAGGCATTCCCAACAGGATCAAGTAACATCAAGGGGGTGAGGAGAATACTTGAAAATGCTCACAGTATGTGTTTTTCTACAGTTCCCTCTGACTCTAGTGTCATTTCTTCTCCTCAGGACAACAAAAACTTGAATATTAATGAGAAATTATGAGCATCATCTTCTCTCAGAGAGGAATTGGGGTACTAGAGAATTCCTTTCTTACTTCTCTCTTTATCTTCATATATCTCAATGGACAATCTGAGACCCATGGACTAATCTCACTGAGATCATCTTGGCCAACTGCTTGGTACTTCTCCCTAAAGGAGTCCTTCAGATAATGCCAAATTTGGTTCTGAAGAATTTCCTTGATGATCTTGGCTATAAAATCATCTTATCCCTTCAGAGAGTATCCTGGGGTCTTTCCCTCACCATGACTTGCCTCCTGATGGTCTTTCAGGCCATCACCATAACTCCTAGCAGTTTCAGTTGAGCAGAGCTTAAAGCCAGAGCCCCAAAATACATAATTCCCTCCAGTGTCTTCTCTTGGACTTTCCATCTACTTTTAAACATCTTCATTGCTTTGGGAATGAAAGGACCAAGGCACACAGTGAATAGCATTGATATTCAACATTTTGAATATTTTTGTTAAATCATATTCTCTTTTCCTGATGCTGTGTGTTTGGGGCTCAGGGCCTTTGGAAGTGACCACATGGTATTTCTTTGGTATAGAAATCACAAGGAAGCCCAACAAATTCACATTTCCTCCATTTCTTCCAGAACCTCCCTGAGATCAGGGCCATCCAAACCATCCTGCTGCTGGTGAGTGCCTTTGTCTCCATTTACTCACTCAACTCCATCTTCACAGCATATATGCATTTTAGGAAAACTTCATTCTTGTGGACACAGACCTCTGCCTTCCTGACTTTGAGTTTCTCAGTTTTTAACCCCTATTTGCTAATCAGCAAGGACTCACAAGTTCCCAGGCACTGCTGTGCTGTTTGCAAGAGGAAAAGATCACATTCAGCCCTAGCACCAGATTAACATCCTGTACTTAGGGTGACCCTATAAAAACTCCCAGCAGAGGAGAGGAATGAAACCTGAATCTGTCCCTTGATATGAAACTTGGCTCCCATACACTAGAAGCAAGTAAAGCTTGAGGTGATTGATCATGGGTACAGGGAGTGAACAAACTCAGGCTGATGATTCTTGGGGTTATTATTCCTAATGGAATTCCTAGAATCCCAGAATATCATATGTGGAGGTACCTCCTGCTCGGCCTATACTCCACAGAAATCAACATAGGTGAAAGGGCTTACACCTACAATAATATCTGTAGTTGCTTATTTCATGTAGCCTAAATTGGAATCTCAGGTAGTGCCGTTACTATTGGGGAATGGCCAAACAAATTGTAGGATAATATTGTAGTGGAATATTCTTATGGAAAAGGAATTGACAAAAGGTACAATTTCAGAGAATATTGAGAAGATCTCAATGAAATGAGGAAACAGAATCAATCCATTTCCATAATGATAAAGCTATTATAGAGAAAATTGTTTTGAAAGACTTTACATCTCTAGTCAAGTCAGTGAGCAATCACACATCTAGAAGACTGAAAATGAAACATGACACACTCGTCTCATCAAAAGGTGAGGAATTTAAAATGAAGGAAGAGAAAGATATTTTAAGACATGTCCAGTAGGGGTATTTGTTTTGCTAGATGATGTATTTAAGTATTTAAGGCATTGGTTTCAGAGTTTGAATAAATTTTCTCATTGGTGGTGAGGTTCACGGTAGGGATAGATAGAAGAAAAATGACCAAAATATCATGGTTTGGAGAGGGCGAGGTCTACATAGTGGAGGGATTTCATGATAATAAAGCAAAATATACAAATAAAATTTTTCAAAGAACTGGATGTTCCTAAGAAAACTTATACAACTTTATGCATAAGAATGCCATGTACAACAACCCTAACAATCTGTCACTCATACAGACTGAAAACCTTTTGAGACAGGAGTCTTACTGGCTCATGAAGTAAATAATTCCTTTTTGGAATAGATTCAATTGATAGACCCTGTTTGCTTATACAACCACAAGGTGACAGCATGAGTGCATTTACTTAATTCAATCAGATAATTCTTTTTGGGATTCCCAAGTCCTTCCTACCCCAGGTGCCCCCTGACTCTAGTTGTGTACTCCAACCCACTAGAGCAGGAAGTGCCAAGGTTTCCAAAAGAAAGGGGGTAACTCCAGGGTCTGGGCTGTTTGTAGTCAAGTGCAGCCATCCCCCCTCTACAACCAGTTTCCTCTGCACGGAGAGACCCCATGGCATGCGTTGCCCACAGTGGAGAACAGTTAGAACGCTAACCCTAACCCTCCAATTCTAACCCTAAATGCACCCCAGTAGTCAGGAGCTGTCAATTGCCTTGAACCCTGGTTTCCACTGGCCAGAGAAGCCAGTATATGGGTTGCCTACAACCTTGTACAGTCCCTCCTTTCGAACCTTGATTTCTTCTCATTGGGATTGAGATCTGGGTTTGCTGGGCATTCCAATCGTTGAAGCCAGGTGTCTGACTCACTTGGGGGTAGCAACCTTTTGCATTGCTGGAGACAATGTTTATTACTGGTCACATGTCTGATCTAGCCATTTCAAGAGTGACATAGGCTTGCAGACATCAAACTCTGACTAAGGAAGTTTGTAGGGGATCCTCTACTGAACTAGAGCATAGGCAGGCTCAGTTGTTGGTGCTCCTGGCTGCCCTAGTGTCTTCCCGATTCCCCTCTGGTGCTGAGGCATGCCTTGGGTCCTGGTGTTGGTGGTTGCAGGGCTCCGCCACCCTGAGGCTCTGGATCTTCTCTCACTTTGGTGAAATGGGGCTGTTCGGGACTGTTCCCATACTACACTGGTCAGTCACAGCAAGAGGGACCCTCCTTAGTGATTTTCCCAGCCTCACATGCTAAAAGACTGTTTGCTCCCCCTGCTGATCCCACTGTTCCAGGATTTTTTTGGGGAAATATTTTATGGTTCTTTCAAGGTCAACCAGGGGAGAGGGAGAGAGCATTTACCAATCACTCTGCCATTTTGGCTTCTGGAAGTTCAAGTAGGTGACTTACAGACATTTAATCTGTGGGTTGATAGTCTCAGGAGCAGCTGCTATAGACACTTGGGGCTCCTTGCTCTGTTCTGCTGGACTCACGTCCTGGGCTGATATGCCCGAGATTACGCAGTGCAGCTGCTGTCTCAGACCACCCAGTGCTTCCTGCTCAGCCTTACCACAGCAGGGATGTGCTGGTATAGCCTGTGCACTGTGCGTTATGTGCTCCTCCAGCCCCATGGGATGGATCCTTCCTGTTGACCTGCCAGTCTGTCCTGGGCTGTGAATCTACCATGTTCTCCCCCTCCAGAATCTGCTCAGATTCTCTTTTTAGAGGTATCTGAAGGAGTTTGTGTAAGAGCTTAGGTGAGTAGTTGCTCTCACTCCTCCATCTTGGCTCTGCCCTAAGGCATTGCTTCTAACATTTCCCCACAGGTCCTAGTCACATCCTCTGGAGTCAGACAGAAACATTCCTTCTCCCTCTTCCCCTGTGACATTTTCCAGATGGTTGAAAAGAATCATGGTGTTCCATCTCAGTCTTCTCAATCTTTTTCATTCTGGCCAGCCTCCATTGAACCAATCCCCATTCCAGCTCTCTTTGTGAGGTCTTTTTGACTCAGGATTCTTTGATCCCACATGTCAACGATCTCTCTATTTCAGATCACCAACAACTCAGATGAGAATTCTTTCTCTCTTCACTCAAAGAGTTCATTAAAGAAGGGAGAGGTCTGTTCCAAGGACCAAGTCAGAGAGTTTTTGAACCAAATGGTATAAAGGAGTGAGATGTTGAGGGTCATATATGTAAAATGGCTTTCACATTCCTAAAGGTATTTTAACTAAAGGAAATTTCAACAGATAGGTTTCAATTTTCAAAGTCAGAGAGACCTATTCTTCAGATCACCCTCAGGAAATAGAGTACTGGGGGCAGATGATAACACCTCAGCTGAGAAGTGACTCTGGCCCAGGGACAGAAAGAGCCTCACAGAGCTGCCTGAATGGGATGGAGGCTCTCCAAAAGAAAGGAGAGGCTTATCAACTACAGCAATTCCAGTGGAGCTTGAGGATGGCTGCAAGAGCTGGGAAAAATCCTGAAACTGTAAGATCTTTGGTGTATGATGTAGAGGCACATTTAGAGTGGCCTTCAAAATAGCCAGAGTTGAGGAATGTCTAGGATGGATAATAACTCTTGGCTTTAGTGGAGAGCAGTCCTAGGCAAAGAGCTTTACAAAGACCTAGAAAGCAGTGGCTACAAAGCCTCCAGTGGAGCCAATGCCAAAGAGAATGGGGGAAGTTATCTGTAGAGAACAGCAACAGTTTTCCAGCATCCGAAGTATGAGTTACCCCAGCATGCTTGTGTTTTTCATGGACATCTCTTCACACAGATCCTTTGCCACAAAAATGCCCCCCATGCCCAGGTGCCCCTTACATCCTTCCTCTCTATGTCCCCTCCTCCCAATGAGTGGATGTGTAGATACTCACCAACTTAGTTCATGGTGAGTGTTAGGAGTAGAATGAAAAGTATAAAGCAGAGACTAGCAGTGTATTTCATTTTCAGAACTTCTTTGCCATGTCTACCCCATGTGCCACAAACTCACAAAATTGAGACTTTTAAATAAATCCTTCCCTGAGACTACCATATTAATTATGAAGAGTACAAGTTACTCAGATAATTCCAAGCCAAATATCTGAATTGCAGCATTATCAAATAGAATATGCTATCTCTTGCAGATTTAGAAATATCCTGTCACTCACCTACCTTGGCTCAAAATGAAACCTTTTTCAATAGGCAGATGAAAAGTGTTAGAGAGAACAACTGAAAACTGCAAAGACCACATGGGATCTACTCTGCTAATGTGGCCATTTGGTTAAGAAATGCTGGGAATCAGTACGAAATTGAAAGGCATGTTTCTATCCACAAAAGGAAAACTGCTCCTACTTCCCTTCTCCATCCTACACAAATTGGGCTGGTATTTGTTTTATGTTTCCTTTTTTTCTTTTATAGTGATCAATTTGCTAGGTAGTTAAAGAACAAAGACCCCTCATTTTCCTGAAATTAATCTTCAAATATGAGTTTTCCAAATGTGGACATCGCTGGGTAGTTACAACATTCCTCTGGAAGGATCTCTGCTGCTCATACTCAGTAAAAGAAATGACACCTTCAGTTGTTTCTATTTCACATTATTGAAGAAATATAGATTTACAACCAATTGGTTTACAGAAAGATTTGCATGGAAAGTGAAAAGTACAACGTGTGGGATAACAGTCTATGTCCTTCTCCAAACTTTCTTACTTTTGGAAGTTTTATGAAAACCCTTTACTGAACATATTTTTAAAATATTTTCCTTAAGAATCACCACAATTTTCATCTGTATCCATCAAAGTCATATCTTATAACAATCCTTCAAACGAGATATTAGGGCCTCGTCATTAAAATATTTGCCTCATCAGTTAGAGGAGCTTACTCAGCATACTGTCATGTTTAACTCATTAAGAAAAGAAGACAAACTGTTCTGGAAATCCTAAGTCTTCATTTCAATCCAAATTTTCCTGAATTTTGTGTATGTATGGAGATGATCACAGAAACTTTCTCCACTTTTATTTTTCAGGTTAGGTAAGCTCTCCAGTACTCGCTAGCACTAAATCTCTGGCACTATGAGCCTACTAATTAACTTCACTTGTTAATTAATCGCTGCAGGTAAATTTTTTAAAAATACTTTTAGATTTGACCAAAAGTAGCTACTATTGGACCTTCTTGTTGGAAAGCAGAAGTCATGGAATAGAAAAGACAGTTACAATTTTACATCATTATTTAAGTAGCCCCAACATTCCCCCCAAACCTTTAACCTTTATGCTGGTTCTTTAAAGAATTTTAACATCATACAGCTTCCCTGAACGTTTAGAAACATCTTATCATCTGTCCACCCTGACAAAGCACCGTTGAATTAGGATCATCTGCCTGTGAAACTCCAAGATTGACAGATGAATCTCTATAAAGTTGACTGGTCTGCTTGGAGCCCAAAGGGTCAAGCTGCTCCATGTATCTGACCCTGCCCTGCTCAAAGTGGGCTTGGGGCTGGTTCCCCTGCCCATTTTCCTATGATCACAAGACTGCTAAAGTATTTAAGGAAGGAATTTCAAAACCTCATTTTTCTGAAATGAACCCTCAAATTGTTGAGTCCATTGAGCATTGGCTTTCTTACTACAGTAAAACCGAGAAAGGGACTGATCTCTGCTGCTTCTGCTCAGCAATAAATTGCTAATGATTGGTTTCAGCGATTGTTTCCTATCTCACTTCATTCCAAAAAAGGAAGCTTAGAACTGGTTCAGCTTATGGCTATTCTTTGAAAGAAACTGAATGGGAATCACTTTCTCCAAACATTCTCACCCCTTTCATTTCTCAGTCCCTGACTAGGGGAAGGAAAGGAAGTTGGGACTTTCATGATTTTAACCAACTACTCCTTTAGAATCCCAGATTGTTCCAAACTCATAAAAATGTTGATTTTTTTAACGATCTTTAGAATGAGATGGCAAGGCTCAGTAATTCAGATCATGGCTTTATTAATTGGAGGTTCTATCATTCCCTCCACCCCCATTAAGACAAATCAGAAAAAAAAAACTCTTCCTGCTCTATCTAAATCTCTGAAAGTTTCTTGTTGTGATCCTACATACTACCATCTGTAGATTCAACATGAAAAAAATGCATTTGGGTCATATCAAATGACTTATTGGGTCCCTGTTCTTTCTGTAATAAAAGTCATATAATAGAAAAAAATAGTCACAAATTTATATCAATAAGTAAGAATCCCAACAGTTTTCCTATAGCCTTGTCTTTTTGTCTCAGGTCTTTAGAGAATTTCAGCAACATACAATGGATTATACTATTTTATGAAAATTTGGAAACATCTAATATTTTCTCTGCTTTGATGAACTGCAAATATGGGCTGATTAAACAGGCTGATGAGGTGATAGGGACAGCAGTCTTGTCCCAAAGATCCTGTGCATGCCATGTGTTAGTCTGCTGATCCAGTTATAAAGCTCTGAGATGGCAGATCTCTGCAGAGATGAAGGACTTCCTCGAGGGAGGAAGGGAAAGCTGGACCTTTTTCTTGCCCAAGTGAATTTGGGTGTGGGCTTTCTGTCCATTTTATTGATGTCCCAAAATGACTAAGGTCCTAAGGAAAGAGTTTCAAAGACTTTCTGCTGAAGTTCGCCACATCAAATTAATTTGTGCTTTGTGATTTTGTTTGGAGTCATTTTGTATAACACTTTTCTGAGCTAACTTGGAGCAACAGCCTGGGCTTCTCCTGTGGTGGATAGCATCACTCACCGTATTTGGTCACACTTTCCCTAGAGCATGGGATGGCTTTCACCCTGTCATTACTTAAGGATTAGTGTGGTGATGTCTGCTGAACCAATTCTCTGACTTCTTCCTAATTTTCACAGCGATTATCTTTGAAAGTCACTCAGGCAAGGAACTGACTTGACAAACAAAGTCTTAGCCAGGAGCTAACTGCCTTTAATGTCACCTTGTGCCCAGACTTTCTCTTATTCTAGATTGCATCATTTCCCAGGCTCATAAAAATTGTGTCCCTTTTCTTGATCTGGCCACTTCCAGAGAGTCACTGGATAAGAAAGCCTTCTATATGCTTGTCCAGGTAAGGCAGGGGTATGGATCGCTTCCACAAAATTGATGATTGATGATGATTGATGGGTGCCTTCAGACCTTCAGTTCTTTGACTGCAAGTTTTCAAGTCCTGTCTTCTTCCCCAAAGGGAAAGCAGGTCTTTCTCCCTCCATTGTTCACAAAGTAGGCCTGGTTTGGTTCCCTCTGCCCACCTTCTTCCGTGCCCAAAACCACCAAGGGAGTTTCAGACTCCCATGCTCCTGCAACCCACCTCACCTGTCAAAAAAAAAAGTTCTTTATTAGGGGATTTGGATTTTTTCCTTTTGATAGTTCCTTTACAACTCCATCTATTTTCTTTCTGGAGGTTGGGTTAAAGAATTTCTCTAATTGGTCTTCTGATAGTTTGGGCATTTTATTTTGCTGAAGATATTCCTCTGTGTCTTTGAGTTCTTATTTTTGTTAGCATATAACTCACTGTGCATCATTTGTTCCGTTCATTTTTTTTTATTTTTCTCGTTTTGCCGTGACTTCACTTTCTTACTCCTTTGCAATTCTCTTCTAACCCTAAATGCTCTCTTCTTTTTAATGAGATTAGCCAAGGGTTTATCATTGATCTTGCCAAAAAACCAGTTTTTTGTTTTATTTGTCATTTCTATGCTTCCTTTAGGAATTTGGATTCCAATGCATTTGTAGCACATAAGTTTTTGACTGATATTAGCTAGTTGTCTATGGTTTCAGCATAATGCAGTTTCCTTATTTATCCCTTTTTCTTTTCGGAATGCCTGTTTCTGCTTTATCTGATAGCACAATGATAACTACTGCTTTTTTGAATTCACTTGATGTAGAAATTTTTTTTTTTACTATCCCTTCACTTAAATTCTGTGTATATCTTTGGTTTTTAAATGTGTTTCTTACAAGCAACAGATTGTAGGGTTTTGTTTTCTTAAACATTCTGTCACTCTTTTATTATATTATTTAAATCCCTTCACATTTAAAGTTATGAGATAGCTTTTTATTTTACTCTCTGATTCATGACTTAATCCTCTGCTCTCTCTTGTCTCTGTATTCTTTATACAATTAAAGTTTCCAAAGCCTCCCTTCTGGGCTCTACCCTCCCCGCACTTTCTGCCCTTACCTTGTACAGCTTACCTTTTCCATTGTGCCTCTCTCTTAGAACGATGTCAATGATTGCAAATGTCAGAGAGGACACCCCCCCATAACTCCCTCCCCCACTACAGGTCCATACACTCTCTTGTTGACCCTTTTCCCCTCTGCATTGGGCTGGACATTTCCTATCTCCAAGCTTTCCTACTCCTCAGTGAAGTCCCAAGGCCTCTTTCCTCCCTTTGTTAGCGGTTCCCCTCCTCCCTATCCACTCCCTGTGGCTCTTCTCTCTTTGAGACCACAGAAGTCACCTCCCCCTCCTTGCTAGCTCTTGGTTTGACCCAGGGGCCCCACTCCCTTCTTTCTATACCTCTGCTTCCTCAACACCTTGTACATATAACATCCCCTGTTGTATTATGGCCCCACAAAAGAAGCATTCAGCAGTAGGCAGGTAGTCCCATGTTCTTTCCACAAGTTTCCCAGTCCACCTCTTCAGTGTTACCTCTACCAGATTTCTGCCATCTCTACTGTCTCTTTTCTGGCCCCTTGGTTGCTGTTCTTGTCCTTGCCTGCTGCATTTATTCACTCCTCCAGCATTTCTGTTGTATAGGGTGTTGAAGAAGCAAGTAGTTGCCTCAGCTCTGGTTTTCTTTCTAAACATGTATCTCTTCTTTCTTATTGAACATGGGTCTTTAGTCCTGTGTGGCTAAGTTCAGACTTGCAGGATGCTTTACCCTGGGATGCAGGAATGTCCTTTCCTTGGCATGTTAAGGTCTTTCTCCTGCTGGCTGCAGAACCTGTGCTTTCTGAATTTGTTCAGTTGAACTGCTCTGTGTGTGGAGTTTGCAGACAGGGTTTGTACTGGAAGTGATCTGGGAATTCTTTGGATTGAAGTTTCATGTTCTAGGTTCACAGGTTCTTGGAAGATCTCTCCATCACCACATTTCCCTAGTTATGACAT
This sequence comes from Notamacropus eugenii, assembly GCF_028372415.1. Lineage (NCBI taxonomy): Eukaryota > Metazoa > Chordata > Mammalia > Diprotodontia > Macropodidae > Notamacropus > Notamacropus eugenii. Next base: position 161,385 of record NC_092878.1, on the reverse strand, counting down.
TGTTTTTTGTTCTATCATATTCTGGTGGAGACCTGCCATCCTGTCTTTGAGATCTGTATCTTGTACCTTTATGTCCTTGGATTTGGCTTCTCTTCTGCTGCTTTGTCCTTCCTGACTGTGGATTTGCTTTCTCCATCATTGGTTATCTCTTTTGTTTCTTTGGAGACTTGCCATGAGAAATTTAGGTGTTTCCATTCTGCTCATCATTATTTTTGCTTTGGAAGACATCAATTCTGCTCTCACAATTCTCCTTTCTCTTTTAAAAACATCTCAGGAGCTGTGTACTCCTCAAATTCCACAGAATTCTCTGTCTTAAGGGTTGGATCATTTCCCTTCAATCTGCAGTATTTGTCCATTGAGGTCTGAACTCATTTACTAGATCTGGAGGTCACATTTCCTTCTGTTACTGGTTTTTTACTGATTGATCTATTTGACCTGTTGACCTGTTCAGGGTCTTTGAGATTCTTTCTTCCTAGTACTTTCAATCTTTTTTCGACCCCTCCCGCCCCATTTTTCTTAGCTCTTGCTTCTGACTTTCTCCCCTTTGATTGTAATTTCCTTGGGAGCTGGATCTCAAAGTGCCCACCTTGGGCAATTCATAGTTCACTAGCCTATGTCTTGGCCTCAATTGACTTTTGAGTGATCAGAACTGGTCCCAGTTGGGTTCTGGGTTCTTTCTTCAGGTTTAATGGAGTGCTGTACAGCACCCCTCCCCTACTACCCATGCACAGTATCCTGCCCTCGTGATCTGTTCTGCTCCCTCAGTACCTTGGCTCTCTAGTCCAACACTGGCAGTCCAGAGGCTGCAGATCAGAGCACTGCAGCACTGGCACTTCTGGGATACAGCCCCTGGGAGTATTTTTGCTCCTGAAGAGCTGTGACCAAGCTGCCAGCACTACCTGAATATTTTCATGGCACTGGAAAGAGGGAAGGGGAAGAATCAGGGGTGGGTTCTGATGCAACCCTGTGTTGTGTCCTTGGGTTTTCTAGTGTAGGAGGTGGGAGAGTGAGTGAGCTCAAGGTTTTTTCCCCCTTCTTTTGGTGTCCTAGACCATGGATACAAGTGGAATTGCTTTATCTGTGGTACAAAAATTTCTGTTTTGGAAAAGTGAGAGGTTCTGGGGATCAGAGAAAATGTCTAGGCTGCCATCTTGTTGCTCATGTGACCTGGCAAGCTCTAAATATAGAATGTTAGATCTAGGCTGGAAGGGTCCTCATATCATCTTGAGGATTCTCTTCAATGCCTACTGTCTTTATGTGAAGCACAGACACTGTCTTTATGTGAAGCACAGACACTGATTTTCCAAGGGGGCTGTTTTAGCAGGAGCACTTTGATGATACGAGATCATTTCATTGCTTCAAGGTTAATGTGGTAAAGCCCAATGTCCTATTTCTTCTTCCCTATTCTCCCCTCCCCACCTTTTTTTTTAAAACCAAAAATAACATCAAAGCCAATTTGTTAATTTAAAATTGTTTTCTTGTCAGCTTCTCAGCAAACAATAAAGGAAGTGTGTGTGTGCTTGTGTATGTGTTTTTAAAGAAGTGTAATCTGCCCTTTGTATTGATTCTGTTAATTATTTCAAAATGTTGGGTTTTTTTTTAAAGGTGATTAAGTGGCATAATGTAGCACTAGACCTGGATTCAGGAAGACCTGAGTTCAAATCTGGCTTCAGATATTTTCTAGCTGTGTGACCCTGGGCAAGTCACTTAACCTGTTTACTTCCATTTCCTGAATGGTAAAATAGTGAAAATAATAGCATAAAAATTATTATGGGGATAATAACAACCTTGCAGGGGTCTAATGAGGATCACTTGAGATAACATTTGTAAAGTCCCCAAGCACAGAGAACTCATGGCACACAGTAGATACTCTATAAATGATTATTCCTTTCCCTTTTCAGCATGAGCATTTTTCCCTTTGGACATCATCTGAATGGCAATAGATAAGGGTAGACTTATGTACTTTCTTCTCTTAGTAATCACTCTTTACAATAAATCGTTCAATCATTTTTCTTTTCTAGCATCAGTCACTGGGTGTGCTCTCCTGGAACATTTTCATGATGTCCATCTAGGTTCTTGGAAAATGACCTTAGGAAATTTCCTTTTCTCCACCAGGGCTGATGGACCATCCGTCTGATTTTTTTGTGTTTTTCCTTCTGAAAGACTTTGGAGGCTCCAACTGGAAGACACAAAGGAGAAAAACACTCTCTTTAATAGCATAAATGCCTCCTCCCAGACATGGGTATTTTACTGAGGGAGCCCTCAGAGTGGCAGTAAGTTGTAAAAATTGGGACCAGACAGCGTCCCCTGTTGGGCGTGTTCTCACAGGTGAGTGAGAGGACAAGCATCTTAAGAGCCTGCTCATCTCTTTAAACAAGAACAACCCTTCTTAGCTGTGATACCATAGCACCTTAAGGTATACACGTTACACGTTTCCATGACCTCATTTGATCCTCACAACAACCCTGCCAAGCAGGTGTCATTACATGGTGGTGAAGTGACTTGCCCAGGATTACCCCACTAGGAAGCATCTGAGGTAGGATTTGAACTCAGGACTTTCTGACTCCAGGGCCAGCTCTTTCTCCACTTCCCCAGCTGCCTGAGATGGTGTGAGGAAGAAGAAGATGTAGATGATCAACAGCCAGAGCGTCTGTGCCCAGCAAAAGGCTCAGATCTCACCCCAAAATGCCTCAGTCTAGTGGCCCTGTGTTTACATGGCTGTGGGGAGGTCTCTTTATTCCTAATATTTCAGATGAGGAGGATCCGAGGAGCAGAGGTGACTCTCAGAGATGATGCCAGCCTCAGGGCCACCAGAGGACTGCCCCCAAGGTCAGGGGGCTGGGGCAGGGCCTGTCTATTTGGGTTATTCCCAGAAAAATGGACAAATGATGACCAAGGAGACTACACAACACCAATTATTTATGTGTAGCTAGGAAGGTGATATAGGAAGCCACAGCTTATTACCAGAAAATTTGGACTTACATGTTTGCAGTGTGATTGTCTTTATATGCAGGTGCTTTTTTTGTACAGGCTTAAATGCAGAACATGAGAACACCATTGGTGTATGTGAACATTAAGTGCTATACAATGTGTGTTGTGTTATCATCTAGGCTTTGGATTGTGTAAGAATTGTGTGTTGAAAGGGATGGAATTCAGGGCTGCTAGGAGGCATCACAGTGTATACAACACTAGGCCTGGAGTCTGGAAGACCTGAGTTCAAATCCAACCTCAGACATTACTTACTAGCAAGTGTGTTCACCTCTATTTGCCTTGGTTTCCTCCTCTGTAAAATGGACATCATAATAGCATGTCCCTTGCAGGGTGGCTGTAAGGACCAAATGAGACTAGAATTGTAAAGTACTTAGCCCAGTGCATGGCATGCAGTAGGTGCTTAATACATGTTAGCCATTATTTGGTTGTTTACTGCAGACTGGGATGAGGTTCTCTTTGACAGTTGGAGGGCCTACACTTGTACATCAGTGAATATCACAGTCACTTGTGGGTCCCTAACCCCTGGGGCCGAACAGGAGAATACATTAGAAGACATGGCTGGGGAAGATGGGATCCTGCTGGGATAAACCCATAACCCATGGATGGGTAGACCAGTGAGGGTTTGCCTCCCTCTGCCTCACAAGTGCCAGAGGATTAAGGGGAAGGCTAAAAAATCTCTTTTGAGATGAAACATTAAAAATAGGTGTGGTGGGTTGGGTTGGAGGGAGGGGATGGTGCTCAGCCAGCAATGGAGCTCCAGGCTGCAAAGACAACTGCAAGTCATGTCATCATCTTGATATCATGGTCCTCTTCAAAAAGAAAGACAAACACAACAACGACAACCACAAGGTTCCCTGGAGATGCCTTACCTGCGCTCCACAAAAGGAGGTCCACATCCATTATAGATTTACTCATTGCTTCTCCCCATGTTTCTGATTAGCTTTTATCTTTAAATACTTAGCTGCTAAGCCAGCCAGTCCCTGTACACTGAGTTCACATAATTTCACTGTCTATGATACCTTTATGCCTAATGCAGTCTGCCTGCTGATCTCTTCTTGTGGTCGGGTCTCTTTTTGCTCTTTGCTTGTCCAACATGACTTATAGCCCCCACTTCTTCAGTCCCCTGAGGCTCCAGAAATTCCCACTCAGCTATTAAAGGGCCTGTGAGTGCTCTGAGCTGGGATGCTCCAGGGACCTGGACACCACCTGACATCTCTTGGATTCTGAAATGTGCCATGCTCTTGACAGCTGGAATAAGCCCGCAAAGGAAGAAGTCAGTTGGGTATTGTTCCAGCCTACTTCCAGTACTGGCCTTCATGTGGGTTCGTGTGCCCTGACACACCCTTGCTCACAGAGCACAGGGTTCAGACCTTTTACTAGAGCTGCCACTGCTCTCTGTGTGCCTGGGATGCACGGAGGAGTTTATGGCTCTTTCTTTTGGGTGTTCTTAAGCCCTGTCCTCTTGAGTTCCCTGTTACATCACTTCCGAAATGAATTTGGGGGTATTGGGCTCCTCTGCCACCTTTAGTGGAACACAAAGGCTCTCAGTGGGTGCCAGTGACTCTACTGCCAATGGAAGAGCCCTGGGGCGATGGATTTCCTCTAGGTGATTCCATCGAAGAGTGGAAATTGGTTTGTTGTCATCAGTTTGTTGACTTTGGATGGATAGATGCACAGGACACAGCAGAGGGTCTCAGTTGCTTTTTCCAGTAAAAAGTTGAGATTCACTTAGGAAAAGAATTCTGAGATACCTGAGTTCAGCTTAGAACCTCCAGTCTTCTCAGACAAGCAAGCCCAAGGGGAATGGAGTTTTCCCAGCCTTCTCAGACAAGCAAGCCCAAGGGGAATGGAGTTTTCCTGATGTCCCATTAGCCATGAAGCTCAGCATGGAAGCCTGGCAGAAGAGAGAGAGGGAACTTCATGCCTTCTGACTGCAGAGACTGAAGATGGTTTCACAACTGAGGTGGCACGCTGGGAAGACTGAAGACCCTCCCCCTCTGCTGGGCTCACAGAATCAACTTCCTTCAGTGGGGGCTGTGATGCAGGTTTCCCTTGACTAAGCAGGTCTAGAGCTGGGGGTCAAAAGGTCCTGCTTAGAGCCGGTTTACAGAGTAGACCAGAAGAGAAGGAGTTTCTCCTTGATGGGGGACCTGGTAAATAACGCGGGTTGCTGAGATCTGGGAAGAGAGCTGCCACCTCGGTTATACCCTTAGTGGATGAATTGTCCAGGACATCAGATAACTCTGCAAAGACCTGGATTGAGGAACAGCTATATTGGAGTATAAAACCTGATGAAGGCAGTGAAGGCCAGAATGGACAACTGGATGTAGAGAATCATGCTTGACTGGCAGCAGTTCCTGCAGAGGAGAAGGGGGACATCACTTACAGATGGCCACAATTTTACAGGATCGAAACCCAAGTCAATCTCCCTGTTCAGTCTGTTCTTCTGGAATGGGACACATTTGTTCCTAAAAATCACTGGCTGCACAAAAACACACAGTAAAAGTCACAAAGGTGATGGGAAATGAGGGCAGGATCACAACACTAAATCTGTATCAATGACAGTAAAAAAAAAAAAAAAGGTTGAAACCAAAGGAAGGTGGTAGTGCAGTCTTAGGCATTTAAATGGCTATGAAATGCTCAAACATTGTAGTAAATAGTGGCTGAGGGCTGCTACTCAGCCTATTCCCAAGGACACACAAGCCCCAGATGGCTTGGAGTTGTTCTGGTGGGCGGGTGGTCTCAGTGGACCACAGCTCTAGGCCATTGTGAAAGGTGGCTAAGGGGGAGAGGCAGATCAGCCTTCCTCAGCTGTCAGCTTCAAATGGCCCCAAAATGGTGGTGTTTTGCCCTTACAAAGTCCCAAAGTTGGCTTATGGATGTGGGCATCAGAATGAAGACTGCAGCTTGGGAGTTGTTGGGAAGTGGTTCTGTCTTCTCAGTTTCTCTGAAATGAAAGTGTTCACATAAGCAAACACAAAATTCAAGTGTGTTCAGTCATTCTTTTTCAGTCACACTGGAACAAATTTACATCCTCAGAATGAGTGTTAGAGCAGAACTGACTATGCCCCTTTCTCCACTCTGGTGTCCCAGTCACTTGGCTCCACATGAAAAGGTTTCCTGCCCAGAATCTTCATGAATGTTCACTCGTTCATTGCCTACAGTGTGTGTGTGTGTACGAAAGTGTGTTGAGGCTCATTGCCAGGTGTGTGTGTGTGTGTGTGTGTGTGTGTGTGATGGGATGACTTCATTTGTCTCACTCTTTCATTAAAATGCCTTCACTTTGATCTAAACATGATCAGCTGTGAACTGGCCAAAGCAAAACCCATGGGTACAGGTTGAGGACATAGGGTTTAAAGAGGATTGTGACCTGCCCTGTGTTTGTGGTCTGAGGAGGTCAGGGAGGTAGGGTTGTGTGTGTGTGTGTGTGTGTGTGTGTGTATGTGTGCATGCACGCCTGCACATGCTAGGACCTACAGATACTTTTGGTTTAACCTCTCCGTATATGTAAACACACACACACACACACACACACACACACACACACAGCACTGTCCTTTGTACACCAGGTGGCATTCCATCATTTCTTGGTTCCTGATCTTCCCAATATAAGGCTGGAGGTGAGAGATGGACATACAAAAAGAAAAGGTATCCCTGCACCTAAGAATCCCCTTTCACCCCACATGGCTTTGGCTGCCTGCTGACAGACGGTCCCATCATGTCGCATGTCTGTTGTGAGATACAACTCCTGACTGGTGAGAAGATGCCAGGTGAGTTTCATGTGGGAAAGCACCGAGGCTGCCCTGCTTGCTACCTCCATGTGGGGAGAAGTTGACATATCCATATTTCCCTTCATTCCTGGGGCATGCACCCTTCAACATGGCTGAATGGACTTCCTGGGGGGATCAGAGTGTTGTTTTCTAACTAATCTGTGGCATCCCCAGGGACTCTATTTTTTCTCGTTATCTCTGATTTCCTTTCATGTCATTATTAATGGGGGTGGGATTCAACTGTCAGACTAAAGTTAAGTGGGGCTGGGGCAGAATTGCTCCTCTTCTCCTCACTGTAGAAGGGGGCTTTCATCCTGAATCATAAAAATATTCTGAGTCTTAGGTATCAAATATTTGATGGATAATACATGGGTATAATTCCAATCTGATACCCTTCTTACTAACCAACCAAGCTGGATCTCAAGTCTCTTCTGAGATGAGGTCTTCAGATCTACCCATAGATCCATTTATCAAGTTAGCTACTCAGTCTTTGATGTACTGTCTTTACTGCAAGTGGGAATTTGTCCAACAGAATAATTTTTTTTAAAATTTCCTGGTTTACCAAGAATTTCATATATATGCACGTGGGTGCATGTACCTACACACACACACACATTTGGTATTTTAGTGATGATCCACTGGATCCTGCATCAGGATTTTCCATTTTCTTTTTCTAAAACCTAGTGTTCAGGAATGCTTTTAATTTTAACCAGCTGGAGCTACTCTCTCTGACTCTCTCTGTATCTCTCCTCTCCTCTTCTCCTTGGTTTTCTCATCTGCAAAATGAGGTAGAGAAGGAAATGACAAACTGCTCCAGAGCCTTTGCCAAGAAAATCTCAAGTGGGGTCACAAAGAGTCGGACCTACTTCGATGCCTGAACAGCAGCAGGGGCAACAATATGTTGGCACATTGGCACACTTTGGTTCATAACCATTTTGCAACAGGAAGACAAGGTTTTAGTACCCAGTTTGAGGGTTCCATAAAAAGAACTATGACAAGTTTAACTGAACATATGGGTCCTTTTCCTCTTGCATTTATTAAACGCCTACTAGGTGCCAGGCACATGCAAAGGACTTTACAAGTGTTGTCTCATTTGATTCTCACAAGAACCCTGTGAGGTAGATGCTGTTAAGGTCCCCATTTTACAGATGAGGAAACTGAGGCAGAAAGTGAGGAAATAACATGCCCAGGGTCACATAGCTAAGAAATGTCTGAGGTGAGATTTGAACTCAGAGTATAAACCCAGTTGTTGAACAGCTGGCTCAGTGATTTGGAGCATTTCATGAGGTTTTGAGTCAATTCTTTTCTTGAGAATTGGTGGTATATTCTTTGAGTTTGTATGTCTTGGATACCAAACCCTTATCAGAGAAATTTGATACAAAGATCCCCCCCCCCAATCTGACCACTTCCTTTCTTATTCTAGATGCATTAATGTTGTCTGTAGATAAGCTTTTTAGTTTCATGTAGTCAAAAATTTGTATTTTATCTTTTAAAAGTCCCTCTATCTCTGGTTAAAAAACACATTCCCTACTCAAAGCTGTGATAGGTATATGATGTACTCACCTAATGGGGGTGTAGGGTGTGTTCAGGGAGGACCAGTACTTTTGGTGTGATGGCTGCTGAGCCCTTCTTGGGGCTCTTTCCACCTTTGGTGTCCACCTGTTCTGCCTAACTCACCTGTGGCTCCAAGAAGCTGCAGCATGCACAGCAGCCACAACCCAGGAAACTCTTTCAGCACACAGGCCAAACCAGGTTGAGGATAAAAAAGGGGTCTCAAATCCATTGGTGAATTAGGGAGATGTCTACCCCAAGCATGTGAAGACTTCCTTTGATGGAATGGGTGGATGAGAACAATGTATTCCAATGGCCATGAAGGTAGTTGAGGCATGCGATGTGGAGGGCTTAGAGCTTGGTTAGACACTGAAGACGTCAAGGTCATTCACTGCATTCAGAGCCATCACCAACCATCTTGACTCTGTCCTGCCACTTTGCTGTGATGACTCTGGAGGAGACAGTGAGGCTGATAACTTTATGCAACTCTGCCTCACTTAAATTCAATTTCTGCATGAATCAAAAGGCATTTTATCACAGGGATGTCATTTTGGTCCTCTTCGAAGACGAAGGACAACAACCAACCAACTCACCTAATCTGTTTGCTTCTGATTCCTCATCTGTGATGATAATGACACCACCTGTCTCTCAGGGTTGTTGTAGGAATCCGTTGAGAACATAATTGTAAAGTCCTCAGCCCAGTGCCTAGAACATAGTAAACACTATGTAAGTGTTATTATTTATTTATTATTATTAATTTTTTGAAGTAGGTCCTGTAGTATTAAGATTGCTTATCTGTTTAGAATGTGTCATAGAATACTGTGTAATGTGTTTTCCCAGCAGGTTTTTTATTGAAACAAAGAGCATTTTTCTAGATAATTTATGTTTTCCCTTTATCACACACTGGCCTATTGAGTTCCATTGTTTCTGATTCCTGTCTAGCCTCCCACCAATTTTTCTATTTTTCAACCAATACTAGATGGTTTGGAGGATTGCTGCGTTATGATAGAGTTTGAGGTCTGGAACTTCTCTTCTCTTTGAAGAAGAGGTTTTTATTACCATTGTGTTCAGCTCCTTTTGTGTGGCAAAGCACTTGGTGCTGATTCTATTCCAGCTGAGATTTACAAAAGCTGACTGAAATTTTCTGGGTTATATGGCAAGAGGTGGTTATCTCCTAGGAATCAAAGGACATTTACATTGTCCATCTCTATAAAGGTAAAGGAAAGAGACTGTCCTGTGACAATCACAGGGAGGTCTCTCTCTTATTCATTGGTGGTGATATTCTTGCCAGAGTCCTCCTTAATAGGCTGATCCTTGACCTGGAAGATGGGCATCTACCAGAGATCCATTGTGGCTTCAGAAAGGGCCTCTATGTGGTGTTTGCTACCCAACAAGTGAAAGAGAAATGCCAGGAGGAGAACAGAGGTCTGTACACAACACTTGTCCATCTGTCAGTCACAAGTGCTTATGGAAAATTAAATCAAAATTTGGTTGCCTGGGAAAGTTCAATAGTACTGTATGTCAATTGTGTAACATCATGTTTTCCCAGGTTCTAGATAACTGACAATGTTCTCGTGCTTTACCAGTAACCAATCGAGTGAAACAAGGCTATGTGCTTGCTCCCATGCTTTTTAGCATGATGTTTTCAGCCATGTTGTCAAAGGCTATCCATGAGGGCAAGCATGGCATCAAGGTCAGCTACCAATAGTACTGATGGTAAACTATCTAACGTGAAAAGACAACAAGCCAAAATTAAAGTGGAGGGAGAGTTGGTTCAAGACATTTTTGTACATAGATGACTATGCACTAAATTCAGCCTCTGAAACTGAGATGTAACAATGTAGGAATCAATTTTCTGGTGCTTGTGTTCATTTTGGCCTAACAATTAACACCTAGAAAACACAGGTGCTCCATCAGTCAGCACCAAGTTATGGCAAGTGTAGGAGTTTGGAATACTGTTGATAAGTTCACTTACCTTGGTAGTATACTTTCCGGGGATGTACACAATGACAATGAGGTGAATGCATGCATTGTCAGAGCTAGTTCAATGTTTAAGAGTCTCCAAAGGAAAGTATGGGAGAGAAGAGAGAGAAGAGACTATCAAACGGAAGGTCTACAGAGCCACTGTGCTGACCTCATTGTTGTGTGCTGGCCTACCAGTGCCGTGCCAGGAAACTGAATCGCTTACATCTGAATTGTCTTAGGAAGATTCTGAAGATCACCTGGCAGGATTAGTACCAGGCACTGAGGTCATTTCTCACATTAAGTGTCAAGCATTCAAACTCTACTGCAGAGATTCCAACTATGAAGGGCTGGCCACATTATTTAAATGCCAAATATGTGCTTGCCCAAAAGACTTTTTTATGGAGAACTCACACAGAGCAAGGGATCACATGGGGGTCAGAAGAAGTGATACAAGGACACTCTCAAAGTCTCTCTGAAGAACTCTGGAATTGATTGTATGACATAGGAAACATTGGCACGGGACCACATGGCACCCCCACATCAGAGAAGGGGCTGTGCTTTACCAACAAAGCAGAACTGAAATAGCTCAAAAGAAAAGGGAGATGTGCAAATTTAGAGAATCTACCCCAAATGCTTACATGGCCTATTTGTGCCCAGCCTGTGGTCGAGCCTTCCAAGCTTGTACTGGTCTAATCAGCCACACCTGGACACACTGTGACTTGACTCTAATATAGAGATGTCATTTTGGTCCTCTTCTAGAATGAAGGACAACAGTCATAATATACACTGTATGTGTTCTTGAGGTTCTACTCATTTTTCTACCCATCATTTCATACAAGAAGAAGGGGCCCAAACTAGATATGAAAAGCTAAAGCGACTGAAAGCAGTGGACCAGCATTGGCTAAACTCACTGCCACAAATGGACAGGTGAAGGCTTCCCCTTTTAGACAAGCACTGCAGAGAAAAATGGAAAGTCATTTGGGATCAGTCGCGGTAAGACTCCCAGCTTCCACCTCCTACTACATTGCACTCAAAATGGAGACTGTACCTGGCCATAAAAATCACTGATTAAAAGACCTAGGAAGAAAGATGGAGGGGAAGGAAAGAGAACATACACGTTGGCACCTCTATACCTTCTAAAAGCAGATGTAGAACATGGCCCAGCCTGAATCCTGGGTGGGAAATCCAAGAAACCACATAGAGAGGCATTGTTCCAGACAGAGAGGGTTCTGTGGACCCTAGGTCTTAACCTTAACCATATCCTAAATGCATGCTGTGGAAGGAGTCCAGCTAGGACAGGTGTAGCTGAGCATGTCACCTCAAGGAAAGACTGTTCATCAGTCCAAGAAGGAGTCCCAGATCGAGCAAAAAGGAGTAGGAACAGGTGTGTATGGAAAGCCCTATTTCTTATTGCTCAACTTGGGGTTAGACATCTAAGCAGACTGAGGGGATCTCCCCCTAGAAGAGGCAAATCCTGGGTGAGGGGCAAGTGCCAGGACCCAGGCTGGGTCTTAAGCAGGGAACACATTCAAGGCAAACAGCAGCTTGTGATTCCAATCCCAGGAGCAGAGTGGGATCTCAGATCTCGTCCAGTCCAGTCTGAAGCCTACAGAAAAATAGCAATGGAAGGAGTCTTAGATGAAAGGGGACTCTAAAATTCTGTCACTTTCTAGGAGCATAGCTTTCCAGCTGGCTTATAGTGACTGAATCTGTCAGTAATCTCCACATGGGCCCAGCCCACAGATGTATTGCTCAGACTTAAACATGGTTCAGGAATTTGCAGATCTGTGATGGCAGAGTGGTGGATAGGGAATCAGACCATCCTGGGAACACTGAACACTTACAGGTCCCTGGAGTGAGCTTTCCTTGAGATCTTGGAATAACATACAGCTCAAAACCTCAAGAAAGCAGCAACAAGGTTATTCTGGACATGCCCTTCAGAATGTGGAGAGAGCCTGGCCCTGATATCAAGTCCATGGCCAGGAAGGAGACTGAGAGAATAAGCAGACAATAAAGGATCCCACCACCCATTTTACCTTAGGGACAGGGATGCTGAAGACACAAACCCAGAAGAAGAAAATGACTTTAAAACATCAACACACAAAGCTTCAAAGAAAAGCACAGAGCAGGCATAATTCAACTAGGACTTCTGGAAGAGAGCAAATAGTTAAAAGAGTAAAAAGAAGTTAGCTATAATATTTTTCACTGAGGAAAGAACTGGAATTTAAACAGCAGCTAGAGAAGAAAGAAGCAGAAGTGGAACAAAGGGCTTGTCACAACTGAATTTTAATAAAAGGGACAACCGAGGTAAATCTCTGAGCAAGATAATATTTATTAGCAGGGAATGCTACCTATTAATAAATGAGTCAACAACTTGCCTCCATTTATGCCAGAGGTCTGGAGCAAAAGAATACTTCCCCTTCTGTGGGTTTTTGGGAGAACAGAAGAAAGAGCAGAACAGGGTAGGTGACACTGTCGATTAAGGCCTAATTTCAGTGGTGGGGCCAGGGAACAACGTGATTGATTGAAAGTTTGGTAATGGGGGAGACCCACAACCCTCCTTCTCCTCCTGTGAGACTAAAAGGTGCTCACGGCCTGAGTCCAGGTGCAGGATAGCGGTGCAGACATTGGGACAGCAAACTAGACATTTGTGAAGGACAGCTTGGTGTTGTAAAGATGTCAGACTCAAATCCCCTTGCTTTCTCATCCTTTTCTCAAGGTTAGCAAAATTCCTTGAGCAGGAGAGGAGGAGTTTTCAGCTTAACATATTACAGACCAGCTGAACTCTGAACCAAGTTTAGAGACAAAGAATCATAACTCAGGCAATTATAGGACAAAAATAGTTTCAGAACCAAATCAATAAATTGTATATAGGATCAATAAGAAATGATACAGGATTCATCTCAATCTTCTCAAGCTTGCGACAAGAGCAGCAGAACCCTGTCCAAAGAACAAATGTAAGGAAAACTAGAATGGACCAAACATTATCCAATGACTCCAGGACACAATGAGGAAGATCCAAATGAAATCAAAAGACTGAAAAACAGAAGAAAATGTAAAGAAAACTTATTGTCCTGAAAACTGTATTAAGAAGAGAGAATTTAAGAGTCATGAAAAGCATGGCCCTAAATCTTAATTCAAGGAAACATTAAAAAAAATACCACTGGATGTCTTTAGAACTAGAGGTCACCATGGAAATAAAAAGAACCCCAAAAGAACCCATCTCTGAAAAGAACCCCAAGTAAAACTCCCAGGATCCTCCTAGCCCAAATCCAGAGCTTAAGGTCAAAGAAAAAAATACTGCAAGCATCCAGAAAGAAAGACTTACCAAGATGCAGACAGCGGAGAACATTCCAGAAGGTGAGAAACAAGGATCTCACATAAACCAGATGAAGCAGAAGTCTGTGCAACAGAGGAGGGTCTGGTGGGGGAAGAATCTGAACAGAACAGCAATCTCATTTGAACGGATCAAAGGAGGGACTGCAGAGGGCAAGGGATGAGAGAGGCTCCCCACTTTCTGATGGAGATGAAAGATTCAGATTGCAGAATTTTATACATATATACATTCATTTTTTGGGGGGGGAGGAGCCATATGAACAATGCTGAAATGCTGCCCTTGAGTATACAAGTTTATAACAGAGATTTTGTTTTCCTTTATCTCTCAATTCAAGAAGGCTGAGCAGGGTAAGTAGAGTTTTTGTTGAGTGAAAAAATCAGAAGAAAATCCATTCATTTAGCTTCTACAACTGTGTCAAGGAGCATTCTTAATCCAAAATATTATTTTTAAAAAATAGATAATCTTAACCACATAAAATCTAAAAGCTTTCACTAAAATAAATGAAGATCAAGAATGAAAAATTGTTAGTAGCACATATGTCAAATGGATACATCAGATCTGACCAAAACAAGTCCTTTATACCCCGACAGAGACACCAGTATGAACCAAGAACCATTGCCCACAGATGAGTGCTGAGAGGATACGAACATTTCTGAAGTCCTGGCAACTATAAACGATCTGAAAACAGGTCTCGAAGCCATAATAAGAGAAAGTCATGGGAAAATAATCTTGCCAAATTTTGTGCATGACAATAACAGAGTGCTGAAATACGAGGAAACAATTCTTTGGATCCCAAACAGAAAAAGGAGTCAATAGAGTTGCTGATGGTAGGAAAGGAGATGTGTGGACTTCCTCAAAACTAGGATGAGGTTCCGGACTAGACTCAATATTATGGCTACTACGTTTGGTAAAGAGAAGAAACCAGAGCTGGGTGTTCAAGGCTATGTAAGTGTGCACTATTGGTCTTCCAATTGGTTTTCCAATCTGGAAAATAAATGAGATTATCTCTAAGATCCTCTCCAGGGGAAGCTTGATCCTCTCCATGAAATCTTTAGTTTCATGGTTTCCCAGGTGAGGGGATGAGACAAGAAAGAGGGAAAATCCTACCAAATGTGCCCAGGTTCATTGTTTCAGAAAAAAAAAGGTTGCTAGGCATTCACACCTTCATATTTCAGGCACTTCAGACCAGCCTTAGGCTGAAATGGCACTCCTCTCCACTTTAATAATTAAGCCCTTTCCTTTTTGTTACTGAGTTGTGTCTGACTCCCTGTGACCCCTTTTGGGGTTTTCTAATCAAAGAAATTGGAGTGGCTTGCCCTTTCCTTCTCCAGATCATTTTGCAGATGGGGAAACTGAAGCAAATAGGGTTAAGGGACTTGCCCAGGGTCATACAGCTAGTAAGTGTCTGAAGCCTGGATTGGAAGTCAGTTCTTCCTGACTACAGGCCCTTGGCTCTATCCACTGGGCCATATCCCTGCCCCTCTTTTACTCGGATTCCCAATTCCATTTACTGGACTCTGATTTCCTCTGCATTCTTGGGTCCTGGCTTGTTTATCTACAGGGCCTGGGGAGGTTACAAGACTTGCCCAAGTTACAGCTGGGATGGCCGTCGTTAAATGTGAGGGGCAGCCCCTGGTCTCATCAGCCTGCAGATTTCTTCAGTCCTCAGACCCTCTCAGTCTGGGCTGGGGACATTTTCTCCCCAACTTCTAAGGAAGGGAAAGGGTCGCACTGAGGAGGGCTGGAGGGGAGGGTGGACTCTAGCCCTTCTTTTTCTCTGGTTCAAGCCGCGAGCACAAGAGCCGGGCGCTTCTGGAGTGATGACGGGAGGGAGGGAGCCTGGGTTGCTCCACAGAATCAGAGGCCGTTTGGGAATAAGAGACCGCCTCGGGGTCAGATTCAGTTTTGGTGTCCCAACCTGCGCGGGCTCCTTCTGCCCAGTCAGCACTGACTTTTGTTGTCTCCCACCCTCTTTTGGCGGCAGATCCTCCGGGAAGCCAGGAAGTGAGGGATCCATCCCTTTGTAAACCCCACGCCCACAGGTCTAGGTGAGGTTGGGCTCCGCTTCCTGCCACCATGGAGCGCTCCCTGTGCTCTCTCCTTCTGTTGGGGTCACTGACCCTGCCGGACACCTGGGCAGGTAAGGAGAGACTGGACACAGCGTGGGACTGGGATGGGGGTCCCTACACGAAGCTCCTCGGACCCCAGCCCAGGGAGCGTTTCCTCAGACCCTCCTCCTTCATGTTAGTGCGGTCCGGGCGGGTCTGAGAGGGAGAAGCCGGAATCAGCCTGGACCCCCGAGCCCGCCGCCCCTTAGTGAGGCTTTGGGATGGGGGTGTCTTCGTGTCGGCCCCTTAGTTTGGGGGGTGAGTGGATCCGTAGGGGGTGGGAGGTCATGGGGAGGGAGAATGGGGGCCACAGTCCTGGGGGCAGAAAGAAAGAGCAGAGCTGTCCGGGGTCCCCCAAGGGCGAGGACAGACCCAGGGACAGTTTGGTTAAGGAGCTTCCCGGAGGATCGGGGAGGGGCAGGTGAGGACACAAGGTGGGGGGCCGAGGGGAGCAGTGTGAGAGACCCCGGACCCGGACTAGAGGTGGGGGTAGGGAGAAAGAGGCAGCATCCGGCAGCAGGTGCGCTGGGACTTCCCTGGGCTGTTGTCCAGACCGCGTGGTGCTGATCTCAGAGCGCTGAGGCCTGGAGGGCGGGGCGCGCTGTGCCAGCCTGGGCGGCGGGGTAAAAGGCGGGGATACCGAGGGTGGGGGGGAGAGGCATCTCAGGAGGGCGGGCTTAGGACACGAGGTCAAGGGTCGCTCCCGCGCGTGGCGTGCTCCAGGGTCACCCTGGGCCGGGGGGTCGGGTCTAGGCACCCCCGCCGTGACCCGCCCCGTCCCCACGTCCCAGGCCCTCACTCCATGAGATATTTCCACACCGCCGTGACCGGGCCCGGGCTCGGGGAGCCGCGGTTCCTCTCCGTGGGCTACGTGGACGATCAGCAGTTCGTGCGCTTTGACTCCGACAGCCCGGGTCAGAGGATGGAGCCGCGGGCGGCGTGGATGGAGCGGGTGGGGCAGGAGGAGCCGGGGTACTGGGAAGAGGAGACGCGGACCTCCAGGGGGAACGCACAGATTTACCGAGGGGGCCTGGAGACCCTGCGCGGCTACTTCAACCAGAGCGTGGGCGGTGCGTGACGGGGGCGGGGAGCGGGGCCCGCCCCTGGTCCCCCTGGGGATGGGGGGCAGGAGCCCCCTCAGGGTGTCAGGGGGGCGGGCCAGGGTCAGCCAGGTCCGGCCACACTAACCCGAGGCCGGGCCGGGCAGGTGTCCACACCATCCAGCTCATGTCCGGCTGCGAGGTATCCCCCGAGCTCCGCTTCCAGCGCGGGTTTCTCCAATTCGCCTACGACGGGCGGGACTACATCGCCCTGGACACTGAGACCCTCACCTGGACGGCGGCCGTGCCCCCCGCCGTGAGCACCAAGCGCAAGTGGGAGGCGGACTGGAGCATCGCGGAGAGAAGGAAAGCCTACGTGGAGGAGGAGTGCGTGCTGTGGCTGAGGAAGTACCTGGAGATGGGGAAGGAAGTGCTGATGAGGACAGGTAAGATGGGGCCCGCCCCAGTGTGCGCGGCAATCAAGGCCCCTGGGCGGCCCTTCTCCACCTTCCCTTAGCCCCCGGCCCCCGACCCCTTGTACCCCAGGACGTATTGCAGGGTGTTCCCCTCCCCCCACCTGTCCTTGTGCCCCTGGAGAGGAGGGGGCAATGGGAGTCTGGGAATGCCAATGACCTTTGCCTTCAGACCCACCCAAGTGTGCTTGGCATTCAAGGCCCCAACCCATTCTTCTCAGCCACTCCTCAGCCCCAGCCCTGGGCCCCCCCACCCTCAGGAACCCCTTGTACCCCATGGTTCAGATTGTGGGGTGTTTCTCCTGTTCATGTACCCTTGGAGGGGAAGGGGGAAGGGGAGCCTGGTAATGCCTCTGACCTTTGCCTCCAGACCCATGGTCTACCAGAGTGACCCGCCACACTGCCCCCCACAGGGAGGTGACCCTTCGGTGCCAGGCCCATGACTTTTACCCCAAGGAGATCTCCCTGACTTGGCTGAGGGATGGGGAGGAACAGTTCCAGGACACGGAGTTCATTGAGACCAGGCCTGCAGGAGATGGCACCTTCCAGAAGTGGGCAGCTGTGCCAGGAAGGGAGATACACCTGCCGAGTTCAGCACGAGGGGCTGTCTGAGCCCCTCACCCTGCAGTGGGGTAAGGACAGTGAGGAGAGGCTGGGAAATGGCCACCCTCCACCCCACAGGACCAGAGGGAGGGGGAGTTACTGGGGGAGATGGAGGAAGGGTTAGTGACTCAGGCCAGACAGGAATCAGGGCCTCTCACTTGCCTTTTCCATTTCAGAGCCAGAGTCCTCATTCACCTGGTACATTGTGGGGGGCATTGCTGCTGCCCTCCTCATTGCAGTCATTGCTGGAGTTGGGATCTGGAAAAAGAGGAATTCAGGTAGACTGGACTGGGAGGGGTCATTAGGGATCAGGCCCCATGGAGATCCGGGCTTCCCCTGACCCGGCAGTTTGTCTCTCTGTCCTCAAGTCCTCTCCTTTTCATCTAAGGGACTTTTCATCCTTTTCATCAGATAAGCCCTAAGAGTGTAGATGAACAAATTCCCAACTAGAAGCCATTTCTCTGGAGGATGCCTGGCAGGGGTGTCACAGGCTGGCTGAGGGGGGAATCTGCTTCAGACTCAGCTCAGACATGAACATGGGGATGTGTGCCTGAGGGCCTGGGTGTCTCCCCAGCTGGGGGCTGTAGACCAGTCCTGGGAACCCCTGGAGGCAAGCCTGCAAGGGGTGATGGGCCCATTTGGAGGCCTTTTTCTGTCTTCCTCTTAAATCTAGAGGCTGGAGTGGTGTGGGGCATGGGGGTGCAGTCCTGATTGTTTGTTGTGTCTGCAAGACAAATCTTTGAACCTCTGAGACCCTGGTGTGGTCTTCTCTCCTGGATTCCTCACTGGAAATTTGTTTTCTTTTCCAGGTGGAAAAGGAGGTCATTATGTGCCTGCTGCAGGTAAGTGAAGGGCAGACATGGAGGGTAGAAAGAAGGGGCCAGCCCATGGTGCTCTGGGACCTGAGCAATGAGAAGGCAGAGGAGAGGCCTAGCCCAGTAGCCTTCCCTTGGTGTCCCCTTCCCTTCCCATACCCTGGTTCTGGGATGCATGTCTCTGACTGGGTTGTTTCCCTCCTTTGTCTCCAGGCAATGACAGTGCACAGGGGTCCGATGTCTCTCTCACAAGTAAAGGTGAGATTCTGGGGGCCTGGAAGGAGGGAGGGGCCGAGCAAAGAGGAGAACGGTCTGTGGGAGGTTGGACTGAGGATTGCCTGGGTGGTGAGGCTGGCCCTTCAGAATGATGAGGGCCTGGAGGCCAGAGGGCACTTGGAGGATCCCCCTGAATCTCTTTCCTTCTTTAGCTTGAGAGAATTGCCTGGCATGGACCTGAGACAGAAAACCAGTCTGCAGTCCCCCTACTGTTCCTGTTGACCCCTGGCCTCTCTCCCCTGTACTGACCCCTGTGATTCTCCCTGGACTCTACTGTCCCAAGCCCAGGGCGGCCTCATCAGGGCCCTCACCCTGCTCTCTAAGGCCTCCCTCCCTCCTCCCTCCTGTCTCTCTGTTTGCTTTGGGAATGAGCCTTCTTCACATGTGATGCTGCCCTGACCTCTGGGGTCTCTGTCTGACCGCTACAACAGCCTGATGAATCACTGCTCTGGAGTCTGCAGCTTTACTCCACAATCTCAGCTCAGCTTCACATTTGGGTGGGGGATTGTGGGGAATAGGATGACCACATGGAGATGTTCTGGCCACATGAAGGGGGGAATAAATGAGAGTTTGGAGATGCCTGAGATGACTTTTATTTGCTCTGCTGAGTCTGAGTGCAGGTGGGGACTGGACCCAGAGGGGAAGGAGGCTGGGGGGAGGGACAGAAGAGTGAGAGGGCAGACATTTGTCTTTGATTTGTACTGCTTGGGGGTATGTGTGGATGTAGTCTATTGGGATTTTTTTCAGGGCTTCAGACAGAACCCAGGCTGCGCACTCCTCCTGGCTCTGGAGCCATGCCTAGATGGTGCTGGATCACTAACCCATGGTCTGCCCTGCCCATAGGCTGCCCCTCAGCACTGACCTTCACAGAGGTCCAGATTTCTCTGTTTTGTCATTTTCATCAGAGATATAAAAGCAGTATTTTCGTCCTGGGGACAGGAAGTCTTGTGAGAAGAGAGGACACATCTTCCATGGGGGCTCACTTTCCTCATTTGCAGAAGCAAATGGGTCTAAATTTCAAGGTGACTCAGTGGAGCCTCTGACTTACAGGCAAGAAGACCTGAGTTCAAATCCCATCTCAGACACTTAACCCTGAGCAAGTCACTTAACCTCCCACCTCAGGAATAGGGATGTGGAGGGGTCATGATAGCCCCTCTTACCAGATCAACTGAGATCATAAATACAAAGGGCTTAGCAAGGCTTGTGATAGAAATGATCGCGATCATTATTATTGCTTTCAAGCGCTAATTCCTGATTCTGCCGATTCCAGACATTCAATCATAATACTCTGAATGACTTTCATCCTTCTGAGCCCTAAGAATTCTTCCCAGTGTGGTCAGTCATTTATCGCCTAAGCAGGGACCCTCCTGCCACCTGGTGGATATTCCTGGTATTACAGGATTTAGAATTAGAGCATCCTCCCTTTAGAAATGATGAGAGTGAACAGGGGAAGTGTGTGCCATCCTCTGACAAACCAGCCCCTGAAGCCTCCAGACCTACTGGTCAGCTTGGGGACTTCCCAGGCTCATCAATGTGAGTCTGAAGGGGCCTCGAGGCCCTTGGGTCCAGCTGCTTAAGACAGCGCCTAGTCCATAGGAGACTCATTCAGTGCTGTTGGTCTGCCTGGCTCCAATCCCCAAATCCATTCCTCTGATCTCTAGGACTTTTCTATGAAAGTAAAACCTGCCGGATAATGTTTAGGTGCAGCTTCTGAAGCCCAGGCTAGGTCAGCCATGGGTGTTCAGAGAAGCTAGTCTGGGACACCCAGGGAAGGTTCCAGTGAGAAGGGGACTTCAGCTTCAAAGTAGAAGGTATATTTATCTGTATCAGATAAGCTGTGTACACGGACCCCTGTGCAATCCATGAGAGTTTTCAGAGGGTCTGTGAACTTGGATTGGAAGAAATACATCTTTATTTTGACTAACTTCTAATTGAAATGTCATCATTCCTTTGAATACTCTAACCCTAACCCTAAATTTTCAAAAAACATACTAGTGTTCTGAGAATTTTATTAAAAGCTTCACCAGATGACACAAAAATTTAAGATGGCCTGATCTAGGTTATATCAGAATGATGAGGGAAATACAACTGTGTGTAGGTACCTTTCAGCACTTTTTGTGGCTAAGAGTGCGTGTATACATACACCCATACCTATGAATACATATCTGTGAATGACAGACAGTAACCACTAACCAATTAATTCATAGATAAGATTTATGAAACTGCCTGTAACCTTTGACCCAGCAATACTGCTACTAGACCTATTTGCAAAGATGACTAGGGAAAAGAATCTGTATGTTCTAAATATTTATAGTTGCTCTCTCTGTGGAGGCAACAAACTGGAAATCATGGGGATGCCTGTCAGTTGGGGCATGGCTGAACAAGTTGTGTTACATGATTATTTATTTTTTGACATTTTATTTTATTTTATTTTTTATTAATATATTTAACTTTTAACATTCATTTTTACAAAATTTTGGGTTCCAAATTTTCTCCCCATTTGTCCCCTCCCCCCACCCCAAAACACTGAGCATTCTAATTGCCCCTATCACCAAATAATTTCTAAAAAGCAATAATTGTACAGATGGAAAGGGAGAGGCAAAAGTTAATTGAAGAAAACAATTTGATAAAAATTAGAATTGGGCAAGTAGAAGCTAATGACCCTATAAGACGTCAAGAATCAGTCAAACAAAATGTAAAGAATGAAAAGATGGAAGAAATTGTACAATATCTAATTGGAAAAACAACTGAGCTGGAAAATAGATCTAGGAGAGAAAATTTAAGAATTATTGGCCTACCAGAAAGCCTGGACAATATCTTCCAAGAAATCATCAAGGAAAAGGGTCCAGAAGTTCTAGATCCAGAGGGCAAAATAGTCATTGAAAGAGTCCACCATTCACCTCCCAGAAGGTTTCCCAAACTAAAAACACCAAGAAATTATTGTTGCCAAATTCCAGAACTATCAAGAAAAGGAGAAAATACTACAGGTAGCCAGAAAGAAATCATTCAAATTTCGAGAAGCTACAGTCAGGATCACAGAGGACCTTGTAACTTCTACATTAAAAGATCAAAGGAATTGGAATATGGTATTCCATAAGGCAAAGGAACTGATACTACAAGAAAGGATCAATTACCCAGCAAAGTTCAGCATGTCATTTAAAACAAGGAGATGGACATTCAATGAAGTAAGGGATTTCCGGACCTTCCTGACAAACAGGCCAGAACTCAATAGAAAATTTGATCTCCAAACTCAGATCTAAAGACAGGCATAAAAAGGTAAACATGGCAAAAGAAAAACTTGTTACTCAATATGGGCAAACTGCTTACCTCCCTGTAAGGGAAGATGATACTTGTTAATCTTAAGAATTGCATATGTATCATGAAATATAAAGGGGATACATATAGATAGAGGAAGTGGGTATAAAGTAAATGATGTGGCAATAAACATGTGTAAGCATGTGAAGGAATTGTAACAGAAGATGTGAAAAGGAGGAAGCAGAAAATGGTAAATTACATCACAAGGAAGGAGTACAAAATCGTATTACAGTAGAGAGAAAGAGGGGAGGGAGCTGAGCATTGTTTGAGAGGTACTGTCATCTGATTTGGTTCAAGGAGGGAACAACGAATTTATTTAAGCATATAAATCTAACTAGCTAGATAGACAGTAGGAGGAAAAGGGAGAAAGAAAGGAAAGGGGAGGCTAAAAGGGAGGGAAGAAGTAGTAAAGGTAAAGGGGACAAAAAGGGAGGGGGGCTGAAAGAAGGAAGGGAAGACTGTATGAGGTGATGGTCAAAACTTAAAACTCTATTGTGGAGGGGAAAGAAGGGAGAACTAAAAGCACAAACTGTGGGAAAGAGGATGGAGGGAAAGACACAGATAGTATTCATTACTATGAATGTGAATGAGATGAATTCTCCCATAAAACGGAGATGGATAGCAAAATGGATTAAAAGCCATAATCCAACAATATGTTGTTTACAAAAAACACATGTTTTTTGGGGATACATACAGGGTAAAGGTAAAAGATTAGAACAGAATATATTGTGCTCTAGATGATGTAAGAAAAGCAGGGGTGGTAATCCTAATCACAGACAAAGTAAAAACAGAAATAGATCTAATCAAAAGAGATAAGGAGGGAAACTATATCCTGGTAAAAGGCACCATAAAGAATGAAGAAATATCATTGCTAAACATATACGCTACAAGTGGTATAGCATCTAAATTCTTAGAGAAGAAGTTAAGGGAGTTATAGGAAGAAACAGACAACAAAACTATACTAGTAGGGGACCTCAACCTCCCCCTCTCTGAACTTGATAAATCTAATCTTAAAATAAACAAGAAAGAAGTTAAGGAGGTGAACAAAACTCTGGATAAGGTAGATATGATAGATCTCTGGAGAAAACTGAATGGGAATAGAAAGGACTATACCTTTTGTCAGAGATACATGGCACATATACAAAAATTGACCATGTACTAGGGCATAAAACCCTCACAATCCAGTACAGAAAGGCAGAGATAATCAATGCATCCTTCTCAGATCATAATGCATGAAAAATTATATGTAATAAAAGGGTATGGAAAGATGACCAAAAATTAATTGGAAACTAAATAATCTAATCCTAAAGAAGGAGTGGATTAAACAACAAATCATAGAAACAATCAACAACTTCATACAAGAGAATGGCAATAAAGAGACAACCTCCCAAATCTTATGGGATACTGCAAAAGCAGTTCTTAGCGGAAGGTTTCCCTTGACTAAGGAGACTGGGGGTGAGAAGACCCTGCTTAGAGATGATTTGCAGAGTAGGTCAGAAGGGAAGGAGCTTTTCCTTGGTGGGGGACCTGGTGAATTACGTGGGAGGCCAAAATCTAGGGAGAGAACTGCCACCTCAGTTACATCCTTAGTGGATGGATTGTCCAGGACATCAGGTATCCCTGCAAAAGCCTAGGTTGAGGAACAGCTATGCTGGAGAAGAACACCTGGTGAAGGCAGTGGAGGCCAGAGCAGACAACTGGCTGTAGAGAGTCATGCTTGACTGGCAGCAGTTACTGCAGAGGAGAAGAGGGAGATCTGTCAGAGCAACTTTACAGCACAGAAACCTAAGTCTGTTCTTCTAGAATGGGACATATGTGTTCCTAAAAATCACTGGCTACACAAAACCACACAGTAAAAGTCACAAAGGTGATGGGAAAATGGGGGCATGATCACAATACTCAATCTGTAACAGTGAGACAGATAGGAACCAAAGGAAGGTGGCAGTGTAGTCATGCATTTAAATGACTAGGAAACTCTCAAATACTCCTGGTATGGAGTTGTTCTGGGTGAACTGGTGGTCTCAGTGGACTACAGCTCCAGGCCATGGTGAAAGGTGGGTAAGGGGAACAGGCAGATCAACCTTCCTCAGCTATCAGCTCCAAATGACCCAAAGATTCTATGATAAATGTGGTGCTTTGCCCTAACAAAGTCCTGAAGTTTGCTTGCAGCTTGGGAGTTACTGGAACGTGGTTCCATCTTCTCTGTTTCTCCAAAATGAAAGTGCCCACATAACCAAAGACAACATTTGAGTGTGTTCAGTCATTCTTTTTCAGTCGCACTAGAACAAATTCACATCCAGCAGAACTGACTATGCCCCTTTCTCCCCTCTGGTGTCTCAGTCACTTGGTTTCACATGATCAGGTTTCCTGTCCAGAATCTTAATGAATGTTCACTCTTCCACTGCCTACAGTGTGTGTGTGTGTGTGTGTGTGTGTGTGTGTGTGTGTGTAAGTGTGTTGAGGCTCATGGGGGTGGGTGATGGGATGACTTCGTTTGTCTCACTATTTCATTTTAAATGTCTTCTCTTTGATCTAAGCCTGTTCAGCTGTGGACTGGCCAAAGTAAAACACATGGGTAAAGGCTGAAGACATAGGGTTCTGACCTGTCCTGTGCTTGTGGTCTGAAGTGGTCTACTGAAGGTCAGGAAGTGTGCATGTGCATGCATGTGTGCACCATGACCTACAGATACCTTTGGTTTAACTTCTCTATATATGTATACACATACGCATGCACGCACACACACACACAGTATTGTCCTTTACAAACCAGGTGGCATTCCATCATTTCTTGGAGGGTCTGGTGGGGAAAGAATCTGACAACAGAACGGCAATCCCATTTGAACGGATCAAAGGAGGGACTCCAGAGGGCAAGGGATGAGGAATGCTGCCCATTTCCTGCTGGAAATGAAAGATTCAGAGTGCAGAATTTTATACATATACATATAACATATATTTTATACACATATACATACATTTTTGTTTTTTGGAGGGGAGGGGCCACATGAACAATGCTGGAATGCTGCCCTTGAGTATACAAGTTTATAACAGAGGTTTTGTTTTCCTTTATCTCTCAATTGAAGAAGGCTGAGCAGGGTAACTGGAGTTTTTGTTTTATTTTTTACTTTTTATATTATTTATTTTTTTAATGTTCTGCAATCACTACCATAAAACTTAGATTTTTTACCCTCCTACACCTACCCCCCTCACCCCCCTCCCTCCCCAAGATGGCATACAATTCTATATAGGATCTACAAATACTTCCTTTTGAATACGTTTTCACTATAGTCATGCTATGTAGATGAACTAAAATAAATGGAAGAAATCGTATAACAAATCAAAACATAATACACACCCTCACACAAACACAGACATGATCTGCTACATTCTGTGAATGAATTCCATATTTCAGTGTGGAAGGCATTTTGCCTTAGAACACCATTGGGAATTTTTTTTTTTTTAAGTTCTTGTGTTATTACGAAGTTCCAAGTCTACCAGAAAAAACTCTCTCACACTGTGGTCGTTGCTGTGCACAAAGTTCTCCTGGTTCTCCTCCTTTTGCTCAGCATCAGATCATATAAGTCCTTCCAGGCCTCCCTGAAGTCTTCTTGTTCATCATTTCTTATGGCACAATAGTACTCCATTACATTCATATACCATAATTTATTCAGCCATTCCCCAATGGATGGGCATCCCCTTGATTTCCACTTTTTGGCAACTACAAAGTGTGCTGCTATAAATATTTTTGTACATGTAGGACCCTTTCCCATTTTTATGATCTCTTGGGGATACAGTCCTAGTAGCGATATTGCTGGGTCAAAGGGTATGCACATTTTTGTAGCCCTTTGGGCATAGTTCCAAACTGCTCTCCAGAATGGTTGGATGAGCCCACAGCTCCACCAACAATGAATTAGTGTTCCAACTCTCCCACATCCTCTCCAACATTTATCATTTTCCTGTTCTGTCATGTTTGCCAATCTTATAGGTGTGATGTGGTACCTCACAGTTGATTTGATTTGCATCTCTCTAATCAGTAGTGATTTAGAGCATTTTTTCATATGATTATAGATATCTTTAATTTCTTCCTCTGAAAATTGCCTGTTCATATCCTTTGACCATTTATCAATTGGGGAATGACTTGTAAAGTTGTACATTTGAGTCAGTTCTCTATATATTCTAGAAATGAGGCCTTTATCCTTGAGATTAGCTGTAAAAATTCTTTTCCAGTTTACTACATGCTAGTGGTACTTTGAGGTCAGGGCCCGAGCCCCCCAGGTCCCCCAGACCAACAGGTCTCTGACCAGCAGAGCCTGTTGTCGGTGAGTGAGCTGTGAGTATAAATGAGGTGGGAGGCAGGAATGATAAGCAAGCACCTCCATTTATTCAGGGTTTATAAGGGCTGTAACCACCAATAACATGCAGGCTGAGCTCATCCCATTACTTAAACCTTCTCATGACCATTACTTCACCATGTCATGACTATCCCACGTCCTTACGCCCGAAGTAAGTAATGAGGTTTATCTTGTTCCTGAAGCTGGTTCCTGGGTTCCCAGGCCCACTTGTAACTTTATTGCACAGAACATCAGTATCTGCAGGAACATCAGGTTCCAGGGTCATGCAGAGCTTCTGCCAGGGTTTGAGTAAGCACAAGTCCCACGGGAACAGGCTTTGCTTCTGCTATAGCCTTGCTCACGGGACCTGCACCACCCTGGGCCCCTAACAACTACATCCCTCTGAATTTTGGTTGCTTTGGGTTTGGTTGTGCAAAAACTTTTCAGTTTAATGTAATCAAAATTATCCATCTTACATTTTGTAATGCTTTCTATCTCTTCTTTAGTAAAAACTTCTTCACTTCTCCATAAATCTGATAAATACACTATTCCTTGCTCCTCCAGTTTGTCCATGGTATCAGTCTTTATACCTAGATCGTGTACCCATTTGGACTTTATTCTTGTGCATGGTGTCAGGCATGGGTCTATTCCTAGTTTCCGCCACACTGTTATCCAGTTTTCCCAGTGATTTTTGTTGAACAGTGAGTTCTTATCCCAGAAGCTGGGGTCTTTGGGTTTATCAAACAGGAGGTTGCTATATTCCTTGCCTACTATGTCTTGAGTGCCAAGTTGTAAGTGGAGTTTTTGATGAGTGAAGAAATACTTATTTGAAAAAATCACAAGAAAATCCCTTCATTTAACTTCTACAACTGTGTCAAGGAGCATTCTTAATTCAAGATATTATTTTAAAAAGTAGATAATCCTAACCACATAAAATATAAAAGGTTTCACTAAAATAAATGAAGATCAAATATGAAAAATTGTTGAGTAGTATATGTGTCAAATAATAAATCAAATCTGAGCAAAATAAGTCCTTTATTATGACATAATAATAATTATAATGAATAAGTCCTTTCTCCAAACAGAGAGAGACCTGACACCAATGTGAACCAAGACTCATTGCCAACAGATGAGTGCTGAAAGGATGTGAAAGGTACTAAAGTCTTGAAAAGACCTGAAAACAGGTCTCCAAGCCACAACAAGAGAAAGCCATGGGAAAATAATTTTTCCATCTCTTGTCAAGGGGTAAATTTTGTGCATGACAATAACAGAGTGTTGAATTGAGATGAAACAATTCCTTGGATCCTAAACCGAAAAAGAAGGCAATGAAGTTGCTGATAAATGGCACAACAACTTTCTGGAAACTAGGATGAGGCTCAGAACTAGAGTCAATATTATAGCGACTACATTTGGTAAAGAGGAGAAACCAGAGCTGGCTGTTCAAGGCTATGTAAGTGTGCACTGTTGGTCTTTAATTTCCTAATCTGTAAAATACATAATATTATCTTTCAGATCCTCTCCAGGAAAACTTGATCCTCTCCGTGAAATCTTTAGTTTCATGGTTTCCCAGTTGGGGGGATGAGACAAGAAAGAGGGAAAATTCTACTAAATGTGCCCAGGTTCATTGTTGCTGAAAAAAAAAATGTTACTAGGCATTCACACTTTCATATTTAATAATTAAGACCTTTCCTTTTTGTTACTGAGTTGTGCCTGATTCATTGTGACCCCTTTTGGGTTTTTCTAATCAAAGAAACTGGAGTGGCTTGCCCTTTCCTTCTCCAGATCATTTTTCAGATGGGGAAATGGAGGCAAACAGGGTTAAGTGACTTTCCCAGGGTCACACAGCTAGTAAATGTCTGCGGCCTGCATTGAAAGTCAGTTCTTCCTGACTACAGGCCCTTGGCTTTATCCACTGGATCACATCCCTGCCTCTCTTCTACTCGGATTCCCAGTTCCAATTCCTGGACTCTGATTTCCTCTGCATTCTTGGGTCCTGGCTTGTTTGTCTATAGGGCCTGGGGAGGTTACAAGACTTGCCCAAGTTACAGCTGGGATGGCCGTCGTTAAATCTGAGGGGCAGCCCCTGGTCTCATCAGCCTGCAGATTTCTTCAGTCCTCAGACCCCCTCAGTCTGGGCTGGGGACATTTTCTCCCCAACTTCTAAGGAAGGGAAAGGGTCGCACTGAGGAGGGCCGGAGGGAAGGGTGAACTCTAGCTCTAACCCTTCTTTTTCTTTGATTCAAGCTGGGAGCACAAGAGCGGCACGCTCCTGGAGTGATGATGGGAGGGAGGGAGCCTCGGCTGCTCCATAGAATTAGAGGCTGTTCTGGGAATGACAGAGAGAGAGCCAAGGTCTATCAAGCAGGGGATATCCTCCAGGTCCGTCGGGCTCCTTCTGCCCAGTCACCAGTGACGTTTGTTGTCTCCCACCCACTATTGGCTGGCAGAGCCTCTGGGAAGCCATATCAGAAGTGAGGGATTCTATGGCGCTCCCAGGGCAAACAGGTCTCCTTGATGTTGGGCTCCTGTTCCTGCGGACCAAGGTGCCCTCTCTGTGCGCTCTCCTTTGGGTGAGGACTCTGACCCTACCGGAGACCTGGGCAGGTAAGGAGAGACTGGACGCAGCACCCAGGGGTAGCCGTGGAGCTGGGATGGGGTTCCCTACATGAAGCTCCTCGGACCCCAGCCCAGGGAGCGTTTCCTCGGACCGGCTCCTTCTTGTCCGTGCGGTCCGGCCGGGGCTGAGAGGGAGAAACCAGAATAAGCCCTCGGCCCCCTAGCGGGGCTTTGGGGGGTATCTGCGTGTCGGTCCCTTAGTTTGGGGGGGTGAGTAGATCAGTAGGGAGTGGAAGGTCATGGGGAAGGAGAATGGGGGTCACAGTTCTGGGGGTGTTAAGAAGAAGCAGAGTTGCCCGGGGTCCCCCGTTCCCCCCGGGTCCTCCTCCCCCAAGAGCTAGGAGAGAACCTGGGGCAGCTTTGTTAAAGAACTTCACGGAGGATGGGGGGGTGGGGCAGGTGAGGACACAAGGTGGGGGGCCGAGGGTGAGCCGTGTGAGACACCCCGGACCCGGACGGGAGGTGGGGGCAGCGTCCAGAGTAGGGGCGCTCGGACCCGCCTGGGCTGTTGTCCGGGAAGGAGTGGTGCTGATCTCGGAGCGCTGAGGTCTGGAGAATTACAAAGGGGGGGCGCGGTGTGGCAGCCTGGGGGAGGGGGGAAGGGGTGGGAATACTGGGGATGGGGCGGGGGTGGCATCTCAGGATAGCGGGCTTGGGACACGGGTTCAAGGGTCGCTCCCGGGCGTGGCGGGGTGCAGGGTCACCCTTGGCCCGGCCTTGGCCGAGGAGTCGGGTCTAGGCGCTCCCTGCCCTGACTCCGGCCCGTCCCCACGTCCCAGGCCCTCACTCCATGAGATATTTCTACACCGCCGTGTCCTCCCTCGGCCTGGGGGAGCCGCGGTTCCTCTCCGTGGGCTACGTGGACGATCAGCAGATCGTGCGCTTCGCCAGCTGCGGCGCGGGTCCGAGGATGGAGCCGCAGTCGACGTGGATGAAGCAGAAGCAGGAGGACCCAGAGTACTGGGAGTGGAACACGCGGAACTTGAGGGCGGAGGCACAGGTTTTCCGAGTGGGCCTGGAGAACCGTGGGCGGTGAGTGACGGGGGAGGGGCAACGGGGTCCCACCCGAGGCCCCCTGAGGATGGGGAGGAGCCCCCTCGGGGGTGCGGGGCCCGAGATCGGTCAGAGTGAGTCCACACTGACCCTGGGCCGGGGGCGGGGCTCATGTACGTCTGAGAGCTGTCCTCCGACCTCACCTTCCAGTGAGGGTTTTTCCAAGACGCCTACGACGGGCGGGACTACATCGCCCTGGACACGAAGACCCTCACCTGGACGGCGGCCGTGTCCCCCGCCGTGAACACCAAGCGAAAGCGGGAGGCGCAGAGGAGCATCGTGGAGGAATATAAAGCCTACGTGGAGGAGAGATGCATGAAGTGGTTGAAGAAGTACCTGGAGCTGGGGAAGGACACACTGATGAGGGCAGATACCGCCGGCCCCGCCCCAGTGTGCACTACACTCAAGGTCTCCTGGGTGGCCCTTCTCCACCTCCCCTCAGCCCCGGGACCCCGACCCCCTGAAACCCCTTGCACCTCATGGCGTATAGTAGGATGTTCTCCTCCCCCCACCAGTACTCGTGACCCTGGAGGGGCGGGGAGAAAGGGAACCTGTTAATGCCTCTGACCTTTGCCTCCAGACCCACCCTCTGCCAGAGTGACCCGCCACACTGCCCGCCTTGGGGAGGTGACCCTGAGGTGCCGGGCCCAGGACTTTTACCCTAAGGAGATCTCCCTGACTTGGCTGAGGGATGGAGAGGAACAGCCCCAGGACACGGAGTTCATTGAGACCAGGCCTGCAGGAGATGCCACCTTCCAGAAGTGGGCAGCTGTGCAGATGACCTCGGGCCAGGAAGAGAGATACACCAGCAGAGTTCAGCACGAGGGGCTGTCTGAGCCCCTCACCCTGAAGTGGGGTAAGGACAGTGAGGAGGGGCTGGGAAAAGACCATCCCTCACCCCACAGGACCAGAGAGAGGGGGAGTTAAGAGGTAGGTGTCAGGGAGGGGTTAGTGACTCTCAGGCCAGACAGGGATCAGGGCCTCTCACTTCCCTTTTCCATTTCAGAGCCACAGTCCTCATCCACCTGGCTCATTGTGGGGGGGATTGCTGCTGGCCTCCACCTCCTCATTGCAGTCATTGCTGGAGTTGGGATGTGGAGAAAGAAGAATTCAGGTAGACTGGACTGGGAGGGATCGTTAGGGAGCAGGCAAGATGGAGATCTAGGCTTCCCCTGACTCAGCAGCTTGTCTCTCTGTCCTCAAGTTCTCTTCTTTTCATCTAAGGAACAGTCAGACAGGTCCTAAGAGTGTGGATGAGCAAATCCCCAACTAGAAGCCATTTCTCTGGAGGATACCTGGCTGAGTGGGGAATCTGCTTCAGACTCAGCTCAGACATGAACATGGGGATCTCTGCCCAAGGGCCTGGGTGTCTCCCCCGTTGGGGGCTGTAGACCAGCCCTGGGAATCCCTGGGGGCAGGCCTGGCAGGGAGGACGGGCCCATTTGGGGGCCTTTTCTCTCTTTCTCTTGGATCTAGAGGCTGGAGTGGTGTGGGGCATAGGGGTGCAGTCCGGATTATTTGTTGTGTCTCCAAGACAAATCTTTGAACTTCTGAGAGCCTAGTGTGTTATCCTCTCCTCAATTCCTCACTGGAAATTTGTTTTCTTTTCCAGGTAGAAAAGGAGGTGATTATGTTCAGGCTGCAGGTAAGCAAAGGGTAGATGTGGAGGGTAGAAGGAAGGAGCCAGCCCGTGGTGCTCTGGGACCTGAGCAATGAGAAGGCAGAGGAGAAGCCTAGCCCAGTAGCCTTCCCTTGGTGTCCTCTTCCCTTCCCATGCCCTGGTTCTGGGATGTATGTCTCTGACTGGGTTGTTTCCCTCCTTTGTCTCCAGGCAATGACAGTGCACAGGGGTCAGATGTTTCTCTCACAGCCAGAGGTGAGACTCTGGGGACCAGGAAGGAAGGAGGGGCCAAGCAAAGAGGAGGGCGTGTGGGAGGTTGGGCTGAGGATGGGTTGGGTGGTGAGGCAGGCCCTTCAGAATGATGAGGGGCTGGAGGCCAGAGGGCACTTGGAGGATCCCCCTGAATCTTTCTTTCCTTCTTTAGCTTGAGAGAATTGCCTAGCATGGACCTGAGACAGAAAACCAGTCTGCAGTCCCTGGGTTGTTCTTGTTGACCCCTGGCTTCTCTCCCCAGCACTGACTCCTGGGATCCTCCCTGGAATCTACTGGCCCAAGTCCAGGGCAGCCTCATCAGGGCCCTCACCCTGTTCTCTAAGGCCTCCCTCCCCTCCTCTCTCCTGTCTCTCTGTCTGCTTTGGGAATGAGCCTCCTTCCGATCTGATGCTGCCCTGACCTCTGGGGTCTCTGTCTGACTGCTAAAACAGCCTGATGAATCACTGCTCTGCAGTCTTCAGCTTTTCTCCACAATCTCAGCTGAGCTTCCCATTGGGTGGGGGATTACAGGGGACAGGATGACTATGTGGAGATGTTCTGGCCACATGAAGGGAAAAAGAAATGAAAGTCTGGAGATGGGGGGGGGCAGTGTATTGTACATGGTGAGGGGCAGATGTTTGTCTTTGATTTGTACTTCTCTGGGGCATGTGTGGACATGGTCTATTGAGACTTGTTCTAAGGCTTCAGACAGAGTCCAGGCTGCACACTTCTCCTGGGCCTGGAGCCATGCCCAGACAGGCTACTGACCCATAGGCCACCCACCCACAGGCCTTCCCTCATCACCAACCTTCAAGGAGGTTCAGTCCTCTCTGTTTTGTCATTTTCATCAGGGATATAAAAGCAGTATTTTCTTCCTGGGGACAGGAAGTCTTCCATGGGGACTCACTTTCCTCATTTGCAGCAGAAAATGGGTCTAAATTTCAAGGTGACTCAGTCAGTGTAGCCTCTGACTTAGAGGCAGGAAGGCCTGAGTTCAAATCTCATCTCAGACACTTAATAGTTTTGTGACCCTAGCAGGTCACTTAACCTCTCACCTCAGGAACTGGGGTGTGGGGGAGTCAAAGTAGCCCCTCCTCCCAGATCAGCTGAGATAATATATAGAAAGCGCTCAGCAAGGTTTATGATAGAAATGAATGCTGTTATTATTGCTTTCAAGCGCTAATTCCTGATTCTACTGATTCCAAACAGTCATTCAATCATCATAATACTCTGAAACGATAACTTTCATCCTTCAGAGCCCTAAGAATTCCTTCCACTGTGAAGTCAGTCATTTATCTCCTAAGCAAGGATCCTCCTTCCACCCAGTAGATATTCATGGTATTACAGGATTTAGAATTAGAGTATCCTCCCTTCAGAAATGATGAGAGTGAAGAGGAGAAATGTGTGCCATCCTCTGACAAAGCAGCCCCTGTAGCCTCCAGACTTCATGGTGAGCTTGGGGACTTCCCAGGCTCATAAATGTGAGTCCGAAGGGGGCCTCGAGGCCCTCGAGTCCATCTGCTTAGGACAACACCTAGTCCCTAGGAGACTCAATCAAGGCTGTTGGCCTGCCTGGCTCCAATCCCCAAGTCCATTCCTCTGATCTCTAGGACTTTTCTATGAAAGGAAAATCTGCTTGGTAATGTTGAGATGCAGCTTCTGAAGTCCAGGCTAGCTCAGCCATGGGTGTTCAGAGAAGCTAGTCTGGGACACCCAGGGAAGGTTCCAGTGAGAAGGGGACTTCAGCTTCAAAGTAGAAGGTATATTTATCTGTATCAGATAAACTGTGTATACTGACCCCTGTACAATCTGATGAGAGTTTTCAGGGGGATTGTGAACTTGGATGGGAAAAAATACATCTTTATTTTGACTAACTTTTAATTGAAATTCCTTGGACTATTAAATTTTCAAAAACCATACTAGTGTTCTGAGAAGACATTTATTAAAAGCTTCACCAAGTGACACAAAAAATTTAAGATGCCGTGATCTAGGTTATATCAGGATGATGAGGGAAATACAACTGTTTAGGTACCTTTTTTCACTTTTTGTGCCTGTGAGTGCATGTATACATACACCCAAATCTATGAATACATAAGTATATATGCATGAGAGACTAACTACTAACCAATCAATTCATAAGAGTTATGAAACTGCCTGTACCCTTTGACCCAGCAATGCCAGTACTAGACCTATTTGCAAAGATGATTGGGAAAAAGGAAAAGAATCTATGTTCTATAATATTTATAGCCATTCTCTCTGTGGTGGCAACAAACTGGAAATCATGGGGATGCCCATTGACTTTGGAATGGCTGAACAAGTTGTGTTACATGATGATTATAAAATACTACTGTGCTATAAGAAATGATGAAAACATGGAAAGAGCTGCAGGAAATAATGAGGAGCAAAATGGGCAGAACCAAGAGAACGTCACATACACTCAGCAATTCTGTTTTAAAAGCAGCTTTGAGTGACTAAGTCATTTTGATTACTGTAAGTACCCAGATGAACTACAGAGGATCTGTGAAGGAAGGAGCTGTATGCATCTTGTGTGTGTGTGTGTGTGCGCGTGTGTGTGTGTGTGCTCATCCTTCTTTGCTGAAGAAGACCATACCATTAGAGAAATGATGACATGACTTGCACTTGACTTTGTTTTGAGTGAGAGAGGGCTGTGCAGGTCACCAGCCTCACTTCTCCTCCAGAGCCATCTGAATGCAGTGACCAGATGTCCATCAGGATGACTGGAGATGACCCAGGATGAGGTAATTGGAGTTAAGTGACTTGCCCAAGGTCATACAGCTAGTGAATGTCAAGTGTCTGAGGTGAGATTTGAACTCAGGTCCCCCTGACTCCTGCACTGGTGCTCTATCCACTGCAACACCAAGCTGCCCCTGTATGCATCCAAAGAAAGAATGGATTAATAGAAGCATCTATAGAATGATTTTACACACACACACACACACACACACACACACACACACACACTTGTGTCTAATGGTATCCATTTCTAGGGCTGGAGAAGGGGAAGAGAAAAGGTGGAAAATTACATATAACTTTACTATATATTTACTAGGAATAGCACGTTGTACATAATAGATCTGCAGATTCATGGGCAATCTCTTTTTCTTCTATGTTATGGAAAATATTATTTTGTTTCACAAATTCAAAGTAAAATACATAAAATTACAGAAAAATCAGAACTACAACTGGTTCCTGTTGGCTGCAGGCTGGGCATCGGTGACTATGCCAGATGTGAGGCCATAGCTTTGGTGGTGTTGGGTTGTTCACCTTGTCAGGAGCCCAGGTCACCAGGACCACTCTGAATGAGGACAAAGGAAGGAGATGAGAGGACAAAGAGGTCATGGGAAAAGACCTGGGCCAAGAGGCCTGGTCTTGGTCTTTGCATACTTTCCAGTGATTCCCTGCACTCTCCTGGGGTCCTTGTTTTCAAAGATATTCAGGATCTGCTCCCCTCCTCTTGTTAGGGACATGAGCAACAGCTAGCTCAGGTTTAGGTTCAATATTGGGATGAAATGAGGTCCTCACAAATCATTGAGTATTAAAAAAAGGAGGTTAACTTGGCTCTAAGATAGCAAGGATGTGCACCAAGGACATGGTGACATTTTTCTGGATAGGGCTCCTCTCACATCCAGGTGAAAACTTGGCTGGTCAATGAGACAAGGCAGGGTGACTGCAAGGAAGTTACTATGTTAAAGAAGCTACAACTCCCTGTGGATGAGACTTTAGGTGCCCTTAGGTGACCAGGAAGCTACTTGAAGGAAGACAAGGGTCAATCAAATCCCAGAGACAGCTTTGTTGCATTTTAGGGAAAACTAGACCTTTTTCTGGGAAAACCAGAAATCCCTTGTCCCATTGCACAGTATCCCCCAAGACATAGGGATCTTCTAAGAGACCTTCCACCTTTTCCTAATTTTCAGGATTTGAATGGACAATTATCCTGCTCCAGGAAATATAACATGTAAAGAAAAAAATACCTTGCCTCACAAAAGAGTAACGAAAGGAAAAAGAAAACAAAAAAACAAGGAGGATGAAAAAAGGCAGAAATTCTGGACTTTCTCTTTCTCCTTTGGATGAACTGAGCCTCAGATCTTAATCATCTAGTCCTGGTGTCAAATACAGCTGGAACCACATTAAAATGTAATTGAGAAATATTTCACAAAATAAAGATGTAATAAAACATAAATAATGTTAATATGTGGTTTTCTAGGCCAATGTGCAGCCCCGGGATCCTTCCATACAGAGCCTGGCAGGTAGCAAGTGCTTGTTAATTAATTGAATGACTGATTTCAGTATAACTGGTCAGGGAGCTGACTATGAATATGATCAACAGGAAATCTTTCCTGGCTTCCCTAGAAGAGACTAGATGACACAAGGCTCACACTTCTGGATGGGCAGGGTGGATGGGAATTAGAAGCCAGTGATCACAGTCTGGGACTAGAGGCAAAGAGGAGGGAAGTGAGAAGAGAACTTTAAAAAGAATAAAGATTTTTAGGTAAGACCCTTATGATCAGGAAGAAAACACTCTGGAGAGACAAAGGCAGACAAAGATATTGTGTCTACTCCCCTAGATTTTCTCTGTTCTGAGTTGTCCCCATAAATATTGCAGCTGACTGTGGTGAAGGCTTCACTGCTGAGCTCCAGGATCAGCTCATGGTATGTGGTCCCAGTGACTTACTGGGCACTTTGCCCAAATGAGGACTCATTGTCCAGGATCTGGGAGCAGCCTGCCCTCCCAGCTTTGATTCCTACCAGTGCCCTCAAGCCCTCTCAACCTCAGCCAGACTGTCCTATTCACCATCCCTCCACCAGGAAGCAGAGGACCTGAGGTCGAATGTCCTTCTACTGATGTTAGGATTTGGGCAGGCCCTATCACTTCTCTGGGCTTCATCTTCTGAATTTGTAAGGAAGGGTTTTTATCTCTAAAGTTCCTGGAACAGGTTCAGTGTCCTGTAGGATTCTCAGGGCATCATGGGTAGAGGAATGAGAAGACTTGTCTTCTAAAAGGGCCAACCTCTGCCTCATACTAAGTGAGGATAAGGGGCAGAGATCCATTTTGAGGAAAACAATTGCCCCTAAAAGCCAGAAAGTGTCTCATTTCCCCTTTCGACAAATCCCCAAACCTGCATGCTTCCCTCCATCCAAATGTTTAGCAAATGAGGAATATTTCCCAGTCCCATGAAAAACAAATCTGTCTCCATCCTATGAGTCC
Organism: Notamacropus eugenii; assembly: GCF_028372415.1. Classification (NCBI taxonomy): domain Eukaryota; kingdom Metazoa; phylum Chordata; class Mammalia; order Diprotodontia; family Macropodidae; genus Notamacropus; species Notamacropus eugenii. The sequence continues at coordinate 124,044 of NC_092878.1, read as the reverse complement.
ATATGCTATACTTTCCCACCTCTATATTTTTGTCCATACCATTCCCTCTGCCCAGAATGCCCTTCCATCACTAACTCAGTAAAAATCCTGTTCATTCTAGGAGTAGACCCTACTTAACAAATGTCACTGCTTCCAAGATGGCTTGTCACAGCATCTCATTTGGAAATGGTTATTCCATCCATGGCCTCCAATAGCACTTTGCGCACACTTCTGTTTCCTGTATTACAGCTACTTGTATGTTAGAGTGATTGACTGTAACCAGATTGGAGGTAGGGCATAGGCTGTGCTTGCTTATGCCCCCACCCAGGGTGGGGCTCTTGAGCTACACTGACCATGAGGAGAGCTCCTGGGCATTGGGAGGAGCTCCATCATCTGGGGCCTCATTGAGCCCCAGAGCTGCTCCTCCCTAGCCCATAAATGCTGGCTGTGACTGCAGACTGCTGGCAGTGACCCTGCGTCTTCCTGCTCATCTTCCCCAGGTACTAGATCCAAGGACAAAGTCCCCCAGCTCCCACGCACCACTAACCCAGAGCCATCTGTCCCCTCATGGGTATCCCATAACGCAGTCAGTGGGATGACTGATGATTCTCAGACAGATCCTCTCCCTACCCCACCACTCCACTGTAAGATCTGCCTTACCCAGGACCCATTTCCTGGGTATCTCAGTTTCCCCACCACATACCAGATTCCTCCCCAGACATAGGTTCTCTTTACTCTTACCCTGACCTGCCCTCCCAGTTCCCAAGAAGAGCAGAAGTTAAATAACTTGGGAGTCTCTTGCCCTAGATAGTTCATCCACCTCTAAGAAGGCAGCATTGAATTCCATCAAAAGCAAAGTACAAGCAAAGCTTAGAAAGATGCAGGATTCCTGGCTCAGTAAGAAGGCAGATGAAATTCAGTTTTACACTGATAGTAACAACCCAAAGTGCTTTTATGATTCCCTGAAAGCTATTTATGGACCAAAAGCCTATGGTGTATCACAACTACTCAGTGCTGATGAAGCCACTTTGATTAGTGATAAGGACATGATCCTAGAGAGATGGGCTGAACACTTCCATAGTATTCTCAGCAGACCGTCATCAATCAATGCTGAGGCCATTGACTGTTTACTTCAGGTTGAAGTCAATCCCTCCTTAGCTGAACTTGCAACTGAAGAAGAGGCTTTGAGAGCCATTAGGCTCCTTTCATGGGGCAAAGCACCTAGTGCTGATTCTATTCCAGCTGAGATTTACAAGGTAGGGGCACCATTGCTCATACAAAAGCTGACTGAAATTTTCCAGGTTATATGACAAGAGGAGGTTATTCCCCAGGAGTTCAAGGATGCCTCCATTGTCCATCACTATAAAGGTAAAGGGAATAGATTGTTCTGAGAAAACCACAAGGGGAACCCTCAGTCATTGCTGGCAAGATTATTGCCAGAGTCCTCCTTAATAGGCTGATCCTTTACCTGAGAGCCAGTGTGGCTTCAGAAATGACTGAGGAAGAGTTGATATGGTGTTTGCTGCCCAACAACTCCAGGAGAAGTGCCAGGAGCAGAACAGCGGTCTATGAGCAAAGCAGAATTGAAACAGTGCAAAGGAAACATAGGACATGCAAATTTGGAGTATCCATCCCAAATATTCACAGGGACTATCTGTACCCAACCTGTGGTAGAGCATTCCAAGCTCTTATTGGTCTGATCAATCACAGTTGGACACATTGAAATTTGACTTTATCATGGTGATGTCATTTTGGTCCTCTTTGAGAATGAAGGACAACAACCAAACAATAGCCAGGTGTCCTAGCCCACAACTGTTTAGGGAACTTGGAGCTCTTTCTAGCTCCCAGTATTTAAAAAATACCCTGATATTTGATTTTCTCCTTTAATAAAATTGAAACACAGAAATCTACCCTTCCCCTAGATTCATATAACCAGCCTCCCAGTTCCCTTTTACTCAGTTAGCCATACTCATGGATCTGAGCAGTCCTGTCTGTCCCTCTAGGATTCACTCCTCAGGATTCCACCAAACTACTTCATTCAAATGGATCTGGCTAGACTGGTGCTCCTCACCCTGGGGACACTGATGTTTCTAGACTGGCAAAGATTCAAGTGTTGCCAAAATAGAACCTCTGAACCACTGAAGGAAACAGCTTGTGACAATGTCTCCCCTTCCTAGAAGCCCCCTCCACACAATCATTATGGGAGGAAAGATCCCTTGGAGGGTGAGCTCCCCATCCCACCTCAGCTGCTGCACAGCAGAGAATCCTTTTGCTCCACCTTCCTAGGGTCAGGCCTCAGGACTAGGAAGGAGAGAGGGGTATTTGTAGTCTGGCCTGCACACAGGTTGCATGGTCACTCAAAGTACAAGCTGTTTCCTTCAGTGTCCCTATGAGCCTGGGCAATGATTTCAGGCAGGCAGTCAGTAATCATTTCTTAGGCACCTACTACGTGCCAAGCTATGTTAAATGCTGGAACTAGAAATACAAGTAAAAACAAAGACAGTTCCTCTCCTTCAATGGATTATAATGTAATGGGAGAAGAGTACACACAAGGAAGCTGAATGGGGAGGGGGTATGGAAGGAAGGGGCAGAGGAGGAGGTACCCAGGGAGGGGGAGGGATAGCAGGGTCCACAGTAGGGCAGTGGGTGATAAATGGGGAGGAGATGGGACTGAACCCCTGTTCTTAAACACAGACCCTGGAGCCTGTGACCCTGCTCCCCAGTCAGAGGGTCCAATCAGAAGGACAGAGAGTACTGAGAATGTGAGCACTGAGGCTGATTTAGTCTTGCAGGAGAATGAGATTTCCCCTGGTAAGTTTCCTGGGGAAGGAATTCCTGATGGAGAAGCCCAGAGATGCCCAATGGCCATGTAGTTGGTGAGGAAATGGGGAGAAGACTATGTTGAGGCCTCTCTTGAAATAGAGGCCATGGAGACCATGACCTGCCCTTCCATCATAGGTCTTCTCCTCTGGCCTTTTCAGAGGCCCAGGCCAGAGAGCGAAAAGGTCCAAATCCTCTGGCTCAGGACTTTGTAACTAGGGGTCTGTGAACTTGTTTTTGAAAACCATTTTGATTAATTCCATATTTAATAAACAAAAATTGACTCTAGTTTCAGATATTTCAGACATAATGTCCACCTTCCTGCTGATGTTAACAGGTTCTCTAGGCAAACTCCCTCTGCCAGATTCCAGATGTGAATTGAGTTGGTCAGTGAGTAAAAGGCCCACTCTAAGCCAGACAGTTCATAAGCTGTGAAGGCATTTTCCTCAGCTTTCTCTGATAAAATGATTGGAATAAGGTGGTAACCGCATGGCATTGCACATTGTACATCTCCACCATCATCTCTGTGTGTGGTCCTAAGAGTCCATATTGGATGTTAAGGGTCTCTCTACCTTTGAGGAGGTCACAAACTAAGTGGGGAGACAATCTGTAAATACTCACACAGAGCCTGCATGCCCATTGGTGCCAAGGTTTAGAGCATTTGACTTAAGCATCCTTGTAGCCCCTTCTCTTGGTTGGCAGGACCCTGAGGGACGATGAGATGCTTGAATTTAGTTTCCCCAGATTCTGATGCACAGAATGGAGCCTGCAGTGTTAGCCTGGTTATCCTCACACCCTCAGGCCTGCAGCTGCTCACCACCATCCTATGGCGCCAATGTAACCTTCTACATTTGGTTACTCTTAGGACAAAGCCCTATTGACTGCAAACTGGTTATGCCTCTGGTTGAACATCTTCCAGAAAAAATGCCATCCCCAGGCATCAAGAATGAGGAAAATGGCTTACGCCCAGAGATCAGTGAGGAGAGAAGAGTTCTAGGGGACCCCAGTTAGTGAGCCCAGAGTCCCTCAGTCTAAAGACTGTGTAGTGGGTTAGCCCATGCATTAGAAATGCAGTCTCCATTCACCCGGCCTGCTCAGCAAATTCTCTGCAGTGCTCTGGAGAAATACCAGTTCTGATATGAGGCACCTTGTGCCTCAGTCTCCTCCTGCACAGGGGAGCATTAGGTTACCTCTGTACTTTGACATCTCCAGGTTCTGAGGAAGACAGGCATTGGAGGTAAAAAACTCGGGACTATGATACAGGACTTTCCCAGAGGTCAAACAGAATCCATTTGTGAACCTGTGGGTACTTTTTACAAAAGGCAGAAGACATTCTGTGTTTCAGCTTGGATTGAAGCTTGCCCCAAGTGCCTTTTAGGCCTTCTCCCTTCTCTTGGGGGGCAGGGGAAGGTGCTGCTGCCAGGAGAAGATGCCCAGAAGCCACCTGACCACATGGGTAGGGCTGGAGGGGAAAGTCTCCAGGGACAGCATGTGACGTACAGGCAGCAAGGCAGGACTCACCAAGGGGCTGCCCAGCAGTTTCAAAAAGTGATTTGAAACATTAAACTCTAAGGTCCTTGAGAGCAGGAACAGTTTTAGTTATTCTTCATATCCCCATGTCTTAGGACAGTTCCTGGCACATAGTAGGCAGTTGTTGATTGACTGATAGCTAGGGAGCTGAAGATGATGTCAGTGAGATGATTGCTCATTTCCCCAGGAGAATTTGAAACTCATCCTGAAGAACTAGACCAGGGGTGGGGAACCTTCAGCCTGGAGGCCACATGTTGCCCTTTAGGTCCTCAAGTGTGGCCCTTTGACTGTATTCAGATTCAGAACAAATAACCTTCATAAAAGAATTTGTTCTATGAAATGTGAAATTTAGACTCAGTTAAAAGACTGCACTGTGGACCTAGAGGGCCACATGTGGCCTCCAGGGTGCAGGTTCCTCACCCCTGCATAAGACTTTACCAGAAGAACTGCCCCCTCTTCCCAAAAACCTCCTTCTGTATCTATAAAAAGCAGGTGCAGGAGAGAGGGCAGATGGAGAAGAAAACATGCTGATTTTCACCAGAGGGGCTGCTGTCCACATGGAAGTCTGGTGAGATGCCGGTTGTCTTTTCCTTTTCATTGTAGTAAAAAATGCATTGAATCTCTTAATGAGGAATTCTTTGGGGTCACACTAAGGAGGGAAGAGGGACCTGGGAACCATGGAAGAAGAGGACAATGAGCTACAAACTGACAAAGTATTAAGAAAATATGAAAATTCTAAGGGTAGATACAAGGGAGGGGTGACCTTAGTGCTGGAACTGATCTGTACTTATAGTTACAGGAGTCATTAGCTCAAGCTTCTATTGCTGCTTCATGGCTATACCAGTGTTGTGGTGGTTGTGGTGTGGTTGTTGTCCTTCATGTTCAAAGAGGACCAAAATGACATCACCATGATAAAGTGAAATTTCAGTGCATCCGCCTGCGGCTGATCAGACTAACACAAGCTTGGAATGCTCTACCACAGGTTGGGCACAGATAGTCCATTTGAATATTTGGGGTGGATATCCCAAATATGAGCATCCTATGTTTACTTCGTGCTGTCTCAATTTTGCTTTACTCAAAGAACATAGCACCCTTTCTGATGTGGGCACTCCATGCTGAGTGATCCTGTGCCAGCGTCTCCCATGCTGCACAGTCAAATCCAAAGTTCTTGAGAGAGACCTTGAGAGTGTCCTTGTATCGCTTCTTCTGATCACTATGTGAGTTCTCCATAAAATACTCTTTTTGGTAAGCGTGCATTCTGCATTCGAACAACATGGTTAACCCTAAATCCAATGGGCTGGGCGTGTTGTTTGAATGCAAAATGTATGCCTCTCAAGAAGACTATTTTATGGCTATACCAGATATAGCCATCTGAGGAACTATTCTAGGTACCTCTTCAATGCTCCCCCCTCCCCCAGCCACATACCACCTGCCGAACTCACTGCCCCTGTGTATGTAGAACAGCTTAGAGGGTTATAAAATGAGGGGGTGGGCAGGACCTTAGAGATCCTCCAGCCCAATTCCCTCACTTCACAGATGAAGAACTAAAGCAAAGAACTTTTCAATGACTTGTCCAAAGTCATACAGGTAATATCCGTCAGAGCTTGATTTTAACTTTGATCCTTGAATTGTAAATCCAGCTAGTCAACCAGTAATTATCAAGCACCTACTATGTGCCAGGTCCTGTGAGAAGTAGTAGTGATACAAGGAAAGGTTAAAACAGTCCCTACTCTCAGTCCAATGGAAAGGACAGCATGGAATCCACTATGTGCAGAGAAGTCATAGACAGGGCAAATGGAAAGTCATATCAGGAGGACACAAGTGGTGGGTGGGTAGGGGTCCAGGCAGGGTCTCCTGCAGGAGATGGGCTCTGAGTTGGGTCTGAAGTAAGGCAGAAGGGAGGAGACAGAAGTCTAGACATGGGGGGATGGCCAGTGAACATACACAGAACTGAGAGATTGAGTCCTGTGGGCATAAGAGCCAAAAGGCCAGTGTCCTTCCAACACAAAGGAAGTGGAGGGGAGCAAAGTGTGGGAAGACTGGCCAGTGTGGAAGCAGCTGGGTTACAAAGAGCGTTAAGGACCAAACAGGATTTTGTATTTGATCCTGGAAGTGACAGGAGACTCTGAAGTATATTGAATGGTGGGCTGGATGTGTGGTAGGGTCAGACCATTATTTTAGGAAGGTCCCTTTGGGCTGAGTGGAGGCAGGGACACCCACCAGGTGACACCAGGGTGAGTGGAGTGAAGGGGACATGTAGCAGAACTGTTGTGAAGGTAAAAATGAGGAACTTTGGTGCTGTCTTTTCATGAGACCCCTCTTCCTTACTCCCCACCTAACTTGTGGGGGGGGGCAATATGACTTCATTTCCATGCACCAAAAATTGTTGTCCCATCAAATGTTTTGACTGGTTAGGGAATGGGCAAGGGCCTTCTACACTTGGGACAGAAGCAGGCAGATTGTGGCATTTCGCACTTCCTACACTAGTGCCTGCATTCCAGGCATAAGAGAGATTTCTTGAGACATGATTTAATCCCATCTTTTTACTCTTATAGGTGAGGAGTCCAAGGCCCAGGTAAAACAGGTCCCTAACTGTGAGTTACTGGCCAAAAAGGGACTTTTTCTCCCTGGATCCTCATATACCAATCGATCTGCCATGGCACACCCTCTGGTTTTCTTGATGTCTTGCTCATGTCCACCAATCTGCTATTTCTCCTTCTCATTACATGTCTGGCCATGTCCTTCCTAGTCTGTCTAATAATGGATTTAATGTCACTTCTGGCCTAGCTGATGGTTGCCCACTGCAGGCTTTTGATGACTAATTGTACTTTTTTTCTGTTGTTTTAAATTGTAATTTTGGTGTTTTACTCCCACTGGATTTTGGTGTTGTATGATTCAAAGGTATGCATGTCATCAGTAGAAACAGACATTAATGAGATGGACAGTTTGTAATTGCTGAAAGCACCACACAATCTCTCCAGTGAAATGCAGTTTGCTCTCATCCTCCTATTCATTTCTGGATCCAGCTCATTGTCGATTTGGTGTTCCTGTTCAAGAGACTAACAGACAGCCTGAGTGAACCTCCTGTACATTGAGGTGCATGTCATCAAGAGTCTGGGCAATTTTGGAGCCTTCTGCACTTTGCTTTTTCATTGTACAGATAGAGTTTTTCTATTTATTTTTATTAGTTAATTTATTTATTTTTATTTTCAACATTCATCTCCATAAGTTTTTAATTTTCTCCCCCTACCTCCCCAAGACAACATGCATCTGATATAAACTCTACACATACATTACTGTTAAGCGCACTTCTGCATTAGTCGTGTTGCATAGAATTATAAAGTATGGTAGAAACCAAGAGAAAGAAACAAAACAAGCAAGAAAATAATCTGTTTCTCTCTGCATTCTGACTCCATAGTTCTTTCTCTTGATGTGGATGGCGTTTTCCATTATGAGTACTTTGGAATTGTTTTAGGTCCTTGCATTGCTGAGAAGGGCTAAGTCTACCAAGGTCAATCCTTGCACACTGTGGCTGTTACTATGTACAATGTTGTCCTGGTTCTGTCAAGCAATCTCTTTGATATTGTCATGAATTTCCCTTCAGAGGCTCTGTAGTGTTGATCTGTTCATGTGATGTCGTATGGGAATGGGAGGAATTAGAGAACCCTGCCCCTACTCTTCTGTTTGTATTCAAGCCATAATCTGCTCCATGCTCCTGGCAGATTGGTGCAGTGGAGCCTAAATAACATTTTAAACCCAATATTCTTTGTTCTGATCCTGGCTTTCTTATTTACCATGACTTTACTTACTGAGAGTCAGTTTATTTCCCCGTAAAGGAGTGGTATAAATGACAACTAAAACTTCATCTATGTCTGCTTCATATGACTATGAGTGAACATATGTTTCTGTTTTAGATTTCATTTCATGGCAGTGCTCTGCACTTCCTGGAAAATGTCTCCATTGTGTCTATCGAAGAAATTTCCCTCTTTTTAACTTATAGTGGAAGATAACTTGTTCAATGAGAGCCTTCAAGGGTACATTTAGCTCTACTGAGTCAAAATGCTTTAAAACAATTATTTGGAGTAGATATTATGGACCTTACATATTCTATTTTTCAGTCAATTACCTGACCCCAGAGATATGCTTTGGTTCTATGTTGCAACTTTCTGTCCATTCTCCCTTTCTAATAACACTCTGTCCTCTAGATGTGCAGAGACCACTCTTATAATGGTTTTGCAAATATGGCCTTGTGGAGAGTTAACCTGAAGGATTGACTGCAGCAGGGTAAGGTCATCCAGAGTATGAGAAAGGGGGATTGGCAGGGCCTTCCCCTCCCTGGCACCTTCATGTTTTCTCACTGCTTATTTCTGGAGGACAGCTTCAGCATTATCTAGGAAAGGATGTGTGCATTCTGTGTCTTGGGAACACACAACTCAGAAGAATATTTTGTCTTGGGACTAACTTTCCCTGGGAACTATTGAATTCACACAGGATATATTGATATGTTTGACTATATGAAGTCTTGATGAGCTACAATAAGCTAGTCATGTACAGACTGTACAGGCTCACCTAGTCCCTGTTGCTGTTTCAATCACGTCTGTGCCTCTGATCAGCCAGTTGCTGCCAATTGGCACCTGTTAAAGAAGTTTCAGTTAAAACAATTTGGCTATCGTTTTAAAAGTTGTAAGGCTGTTAACTTAAGTTATTTGGAGTTACTGTTTTAACGCTAAACCTAAAATTGCTAATTGATTACTGTGTGTGGAAAGGAACTGAAGGAAAACTTTATTTAGATTGGTTCTGCCCATTCAGAACAGTCCTCCTGTATGTTTGGGGGTTGGCAGGCATGAGATCCGTGCCAATTCCTTTTATTTTGTAAAATTGTTAAGGCCCCTGAGAGCCATCCATGTGGGCAGGGTCATCAGAAAATGACTTGCTCAGAAGTTGTAATAAATAGAAAGGATTTTCAACAATTGGCTTTTATATCAGGACAAGTTTTAAATTTGAGAAGTAAAGATCTTAAATGGAATCCCTTATATATGTGAGTCCCAGTAAATGTTTCTTGCTTATTGCAACGCCATGACAATAGAAATAACTGTATCTGGCTCTAAGCTGTGATTAGTGAAATTTGTTGTTTAAAGGAAAAGGCATTTGGGACCATAGCTATTTTTGTTTGAGTTTGAATTTGGGTATAGTTGTCTGCATTAAATCAGTATCTGAGAGAAATGCCACAAGTTATTCAGAGGGAATGTGATCCTGTACTGTTAACAGGTGAAGTTTGTATCTGGAAAAGAAACACCAAGGGGATAATTCTAGCCTCAATCTAGGATGGGATCCCCCTGGTCAGATTCCCCATTGTGTTCCTTTAAAAAGGAATGTTTCTCACCTGACTAATCCTGATGAATAGATGAAACAGATACTGCATAAATGGAGAATTTCACTCTTATCTGAATTCAAACAGAGTCAACGATGTTATATCCTGTCATATTTGGTATGTCACATGTCCCTGCTTTTTTCCTTCTGTAGGAAATTTCAATGATCAATAGCAAGTAGTCAGTAAAACATGTGAGCCATTCTGTGTAATCTTACTGGGAAATTTAATATTATTTTTATCTGAAATTAGAACATGTTCAGAAATTTATGTAAACTACTTAAGATTCACCTTAAGATGTCCCCATTGTTTAAAAGGATTTTAAAAGCAGTAGTGTTTTTCTGTGAACAGTCTCCTACTATTACCAATGTGAGATTCCATTGCACCTTTTTGACTAAAGCATTTTGTGATATCTAGGAATTCTGCAATAATTAAGAATTTAGTTTGTTACAATACTTTGAGAATTCATGTTACTTAAGGACATTTTTGTAACAACTCAGCTTTAATGAATTTCAATTTTAAAAGGTTTATTTTTGCTTCAAAGTGAAAAGAGAGCTATCATTTTAAAAGGTTTTAACTACTGTTTTTTATAAAAGTTTAGTAACTCTCTGAACATCAGGATGAAATTTAACCTGTTTTAAAAGAAAAGGAAACACTTTTAGAAGAAATGTTTTAAAAACAATATCTCTTGTAAGGCCTACTGAATTTTCATTTTCAAGATGATATATTTCTAAGTTAATATGTAATGATCTATAAAGCAGAAAAAGATCTTGCTGTTTTAATCTGAATTTGTAATCATTCCATGGCCTAAGCAAGAGTTAAAATTAGTGTTTGAACTTATTAACAACTTAATTTCTAAAGTTTTTCTTCCAGAGTGAATATAATCAGAGAAGGATAAACAAGCCTGTGAAACAATGATGTACATCTATTCAGTTGTGAGGTTGAAGTTAGAAACCTCTTTTGTTTAAGACAATACAGCTATAGTAGTGAAGAGTATTTGTGAGCTGTCTTGTCTATGGTAGAAATACAAAGGAAAATGAAGCAGTCTGAATGATGGGTTCAAAAGATTTGCATATATAAAAGCTTGATGAAAAATATGGAAAGCAGACAAGGAGGTTGGGGACAAGTGGGAGTCATCCAAATCCCTCCTATTCCTAGATGGTTACTAGGTATGTCAAGAGAGTGTGAGAAAATTTGACAGTATTCTCACACCCACCTCACTTCTAGTCATTTTCTTCCTACTCCTTTTTGGCCCTTGTTTGTTTAATTTCTGTGCCAGATTTGTGTCTTCTAGGTTCAGTACCCTCCACTTGCAGATGACAGCTCAGGCTGGGTACCATCCTCTTTGTCCAAGACCATGACCCATCACTCTCTGGACCTGGCATCAACCAACTTTCCAACACTGGCTACAGACCCAACCCCTCCAATGGCAGGACTCTGTGAGGCAGAGACAGCTCTTTATCCAATCTCAGCACGAAGCAGTTTCAGAAGCCGAGACCTTCATCCCTTACCCCCAAAGATTTTGTGTTCCATCTGTTTTAATGGGGGAATGATGGGGTGCTTGGGTGCATGCACTTGGGTCCCAAATCTAAAATCACATTTCTCTTTAAAAATCACATTTCTCCCTAGCCTCAAAATACTATCTCAGGCAGTTTCTCCCTCAAGGACACAGCCTGCCCTAGCAACAACCTTTATCTCCCTTCCTCTTATAGTAGCCAGCTGCACCTATACAACTCATTAGTTTGAATGAGCTATGTACTGAACTGGTTATGTGCTGGGTCATAATGACATTTATTACGCACTGACCAATTATATGTATCCTAGACTTGGGCATACCTATGCTCCCTTACACTGATCTTGTCTAACAAGTCATTGACAAAAGTAGCCTGAGTTTTCCTGGTCACCTCTGACCCAGCATGGAGATTAGCAAAAGTCATCTACACTCTCAAGTTTTTGAATGTCACATTAGACATTAATTCTCTTCTTACTATAACAGAGCAAATAGAAAATAGCCATCCACCCGGGATTGACCCAGAGGGAGGTGCAAAAATAATTATTGATACATTACATGGATTTTCTCCTTTTAATATTGTTTCAATGTTTTTACATTATTTGCTACATGTTGTTACATTAGCCTGCTTATTTCTTTGTCTTTCTCGTTTCTTCAGACTTCTGGTGGGGATGATTAAACCCTTTTGGTTGAGCTGCATGAAATCTGATCAAGAAATAAAAAGGGAGGAGATGTGGAGAGCCAGAGTTAACCTGAAGGATTGAAGCAGCAGGGCAAGGTCATCCAGAGGGTGAGAAAGGGGGATTGTCAGAGCCTCCCACTCCCTGGCACCTTCATGTTTTCTTACTGCTTATTTCTTGAGGACAGCTGCAGCATTATCTAGGAAAAGATGTGCGCATTCTGTGTACATTCTGTGTCTTGGGAACATGGAACTTGGAAGAATGTTTTGTCTTGGGACAAACTTTCCCTGGGAACTATTGAATTCACACAAGATGTATTGATATGTATGAAGTCTTGCTGAGCAGCAATAAACCAGTCATGTACAGATTGTACAGGCTCACCCAGCCCCCCTGCTGTTGTCTCTCTTCAATCACGTCTGCACCTCTGATCAGCCAGGTGCAGGCATGGCCTAACAGGCTGATGGGTAGCTGATAATTACTTCTCCCTTTTTCATTGATTGCCTTTATGTATTTGCCATGGTGGTGGTAAAATACTCAGAATTTTTTGATTCTTTGGGAATTTTCCTCTATTTGAAGGAGTTTAATAACTGAGGCTACAAGGAAAATGGCACCATAAGAAGTCACAAGTGAGTTCATCCAATGTCACAAAATGGTCGTCAAAACAGCAATAAAAATGACAAAAGAAGAGAAAATGTCAGAAATTCTTAAGAGAGAAAATGTGTACCACAAGAAGAGCTCATCAAAATGGGCAACCATTATTCTTTTGAATTAAAGGAGCTGGGATGCAAATCTTGCTGGTTCCAGTCTGGAGTAGTAGCTATTATGAAGGCCAAAACTGGCAAAAGTTCAGGTGGGAGGAAGAGGAGGAAGAGGAAGGGCTGAGGCTTTCAGAACAAGGAGAAAAATGAACTGCAAAACAATGACACCAACCTAGAAATCTCGGTATTTCCCAAAACACAATAAAAATCACTGAAGGAATTTATGAGAGAAATAGAATTCAGTAAAAAAAAGAATAACCAAAGGCTGGGGCAGGTCAGGTTGGACTAAACTCAGGTGACTTCTACACTGGTTCTTGGATGGAATCTTTGAATAAGGGAGTCACTGAGTCCTAGGAACAGTTGAGAAATCTCTGGAAATGAGGACATACGTCATGTAGAAACTAAGGTAGAAAAATGAGTTCAAAATAGAAACACAGGTGTGATTGTTTGTGATTGATGCCAAGTAGAGTGATTTTGCTGGAGGACATCCTGGCAGGAGGAATGAAGAAAGCAGAACAGTATCATGATGAAATGGCTAAAGATCCAAAGAAACATGAAGCAGACAAAAATGACAGATTAGGGGTACAGACCAAGGAGCAAAACATCTTAGAAGTTGTGTGAATCCTTCAAGCTCACTTAAAAGTGAGCTGTTTGGGGCAGCTAAGTGATGAAGTGAATAAAGCACTAGCCCTGGAGTCAGGAGGACCTGAGTTCAAATCCAGGCTTAGACACTGGACACTTACTAGCTGTGTGACTCTAACCAAGTCAAACAGTTAACCCCAATTGCTTCTCTTCCTCCCACTCCCAAGTAGACTGTTCACAAGTCTGCACTGTTTCTATGGGGTGATGTTGCCCCAGTTCTCCAGGAAAGCCTGGAGAGTTTCCCAGGTCAAGCAAAATGCCATCAGGTAGCATTTGGCCCTCCTATGCAGAGGAGTGAGTGAAATGCTCACTGGAGAGCCAGGGGTAGAGGTGCCCAGGCAAGGCAACCTTCCTTGCTATCTTATTTGTTCTTTCTGTCCTTGACTGCTGGGCTTAGGAAGATTTCATATGTTTCTCCTCCTCAAGATGGAGAAGGTCTTCAGTGCTATACGTATCTCTTTTTCTCAGAAAGTTCTGCCAATATATCCTAGTCAGCCACATAAAGCTTCTCAGAATCTCTCTTAATATTCTGGGATTCTTGCACCTCACAAGGCCATGGTGTACCAGTCCTTGTACCCCCTTTCTTAATTAATGATACTTTGTCTTTTAGAAAATAAACTATATTTCAATTATCTTTTTAATTAAAATTCTAAAATAAAACATTTCAGTGATTAAGAATTTGCCTTTTCCTTCCCACCTCCCTTCACTCATCCCCCCTCAAATAAGAAGAAAACCAAAGCCCTTGTAATAAATGGACACAAGTCAAGCAAAAAATTTCCATTTTGGAGATGTCTGAAGATGTGTCTCATTCTTTAGTCCATCTTCTGATGTGTGTAGCAGCATTCTGCATTGATGGTCCTGTGGAATCAGGTTTGGTCATTGTGTCTATCACAGTTTGTAAGGGTTTCAAAATTGCTTACTTTTATAACGTTCTTGTACAAAGTGTTCTCCTGGTTCTGTTCATTTCAGTCTGCATTGATGCATACAAGGGTTTCCTGGTTTCTCTGAAACCATCTCTTCAATATTCAAACCAAAATGTGCTTAGCCAGTCTGTAAAGGGTTCACACTGCTTTAGTTTCCAGTTCTTTGCCATTAAAAAGGTGTTAGAGTTAAAATATACATGTATAAACCACATATATGTGCATATATATATATATACATATATATATATACATATATATGTATGCGTGTGTGTGTGTGTGTGTGTGTTAAACCTTTTCCTCTTTCTTTGCACTCTTTGGGCTCTAAACCTTGAAATGGTCCTGCTGGGTAAAAGGGTATCACGGATAATAGAATCATTTAGCAGGCACAGTCGCAAAGTGCTTTCCAAAACGATTGGTTCAATTCACAGCCTCAGCCAAAGGGCACCAATGGACTTTCTCCCAGACCCTCAGCATTGGTCATTTTCTTTTCCGGACAGCCTAGGATTCTTAACACTTTAACCTGGTTCTTCACCTCTCTAAACCCTGTAGATGGCGCCAGAGAGCAGCTTCTCCTGTCAATCCTCAACTGTTGGAAGTTGGCAGAGAGACTTCTCTAGTCTAAGATGCCTCCTTTAGGTTTGTTTTTTAACTCTATCCCTGCCGTCCTTTTCCTCAGAGCCAAATCAATAAAAATCCCAGGATTTCTTCCTTAGGTAGTTGTTTTCCAGCCGTTTCATTGTATTTCAGAGGCTGTGGTGCACTCTCTCTCTCTTTCTCTCTCTCCCTCCCTTTCTCCCTCTCTCTCTCCTTCTGTCTTTGTCTCTGTGTCACTGTTCACACCTTTTCTCTCTGTCCCTCCTATCTCTCTCCTCATCCTCCTCGTCCTCCTCCTCGTCGTTGTCCTCCTCCCTCCCTCCGCCCACACAAACCATGCTGCAAATTGAGCACAGACACAGACATCCACAGGCACCCATCGGTATACATAGATATCTAGAAACCTGCACAGATATATTCAAACACATCTATAGAAGACTACTCTCCTTATCATTACTTGTCTTCTGTTTCTCTGAGAGTGGACAGCAGCTTACTTCACCTGTCCATGTCTTTCCATATCTCTCTAAATGAACCTCATTGTCATTTGCTTCACCACAGTAGTATTCCAACCCAATGACATCTCCATCTGGGAGATTGTCCAGAAAAGCTTTTTTCCCTTCTCTTGTTTTCAGGGAAAGATGGCCCTTCCCCATGACCAGAACACTTCTTTTGTGACCCTTCCCCAACTCTTTGCTCAAGTCCCTCCCCCCCACATCCGTGGCATCTGGGCAGGAGACTGATAAGGTGTGGCAGGTAAGACTGCTCTCTTTCTGCTTCTGAAGCCAGCTCCTCAGGCTGTTCTGGCTTGGACTCTGCCCACTTGGTTGCCTCCGAGATCCTATCTCCACCAGCCCAGAGGTTCTCCCCTTTCAAGCCAACTTTTTGTCACCGCTGGGTACACTTAGAAGACACTAAAAGAAATTCCAGAAACCCAATAGTCCTCAGGTAACGGAAAGGCCACAGCAGCGTACTTGAGGGATGGACTTGAAAGTATGGAAGCCTAGCATTTCACCACACCAAGAGAAGTCTATCTCCAAAGGCGCAGAGGAAACTCCACTCTCCCCCAGCAGATTGCATGAACACCTCAAGGAAAATGGTATTTTCAGGAGCAAATCCAAAGGCAAGGGGGGAGGGAGGGGATGATGCTGTTCCTCAGATTTGTTGTGGTTCTGACTCATTTTCTGCTTCTGGGTCCTCTCTTTTACCTCCAGGTCCTTCTGGTTGCCTCCCTCTCCGAGCCTCCTCTTTAACTGACTTAAGATCCCTGCAACTGGAAGGGTTCAAGGACTCTCAGCTGCTCGCTGCTCTCGCCCTGAAAGGAAGGTGAGCTGATCTACTAAGAAGGAAAAAGAAAAAAGAAGGCGTCTTGAGAGAGTGTGAAGGAAGGGCCCTGAGACTGCTTGCAGGGGCTGGTGTGGGGGTGGCGCCGACTCTGATTTTTCTTCCATCGGTTTGGCCACCCAGTTTGGAGTCCTGAAGGGATCCGTTGTTTTGGAGTTGACTGAACCTCCCAACAGCTGCCAACCAAATTCGCGGCTCGCCCCGTCCCCCCCACCCCGCCTCCGCTTTTCCAGAGTCGCATAGAGAGTTCGGCTCTCCACTTCTATGAACTCCTCAAGCTTCCCAGCCCCGCCCCCTCCTCCAACAAGACCTCTAACCCTACTGAGGTGTCAGGGGATTCCGAGAGGCAGAGGCCCGAGGAGGGGCAAGCCCTGCCAGCTCTGAGCTGGTGCCGCATCCGAAAGAACAGGACCCCCAGAGCCCACTCCCCTCATCCCTTAGGAGCCACGCCCACAGCACCTACACCAGCCTTGGCAGCCTCAGCTCTGAAGCCCAGCCAGCTGAAGTCAGACCATCTGAGCACACCCTAAGTGCTTCCTGGCGGTGGTACTGAGGCGGTAGGGGAAGAGGGCCTCTGCTGCCCTGATGTCCCCTAACACTCCACCTTCTGTCTTTGGCGCTCCGGCACCCAGACTGGAACCGTTTCATCGGGAGTTGCTACAGAACAAGGAAGACCCCGATGGGACGCTCAGGATTGCAGGTGCCTTGAAATAGGTAAGAGCGGTCGGGTAAACACAACCCACACATACCCTGCCAACGCTTCCTAACAATCTGCCCCTTGCCCAGGCTGGGAGAGAGCCGAGGCCTCTTCCTCACCTCCTCTACCCCTTTTTTGTCCCCCAGCTGAGCCGCGAGAGCTGGGGACCTGAGCGGAGTGGGGGCTGTGTGTGTCTATTCCGCCGAAGCAAATCCTGAGCTCTGTCTTGGATAGTGGTGGGACTGAAACCTGGAAAGACTAGGGGTGGGTGGGGGTGGTGGAAGCGTCCCATGGTCCTGCTGGGGAGAGACTCGGGAAGGGTGTGCGGGTGTGCAGTTTTTTTTCTCCCCTCTTTAGAAAAATCCTCAACAAGCTCTGCTCCCCCCCTCCAACCACTTTCAGCTATCATTTGGTTAGACATCTTCCAGCTCTGCTCCCCTTTCTTGCAGAGGCAGATTGTCCCTCGAAAGAAGAAAAGCCCTGCAGATTCTAGGAATTTTTAGAAACTTTTGATGATTTTTTCTTTCCATTTTGAATTCACTCCGGTTTTCCTCCCTCCCAACCTCGCATTCGATATCAACATTTTATATAGACATAAACCTGTGTGTTCTTGTGTGCCTGTATATCTACATCGACCCACATATGTGCATATATAGGGAGAGAGAGAGCCATAGCCACATAGTATGTACTTTCCTATGTGAGTTCTGAATCTAGAGGTGGATTGCCTTTCTCCTTCCTAAGTCTTTGCCAGTCCATCTGAATAGCTTCTGTTCCCAGGGAGCCGTCCAATACTATTGCTTTCCCTATATATAGCATCAAAGAGATGATTCATTGAGGACCCCTCCTCCATCTTTTATCAGTATGAGGCAGTTCCTGATGATTTTAGAAGGGCTATTGATTGTTCGTAATTCTTTGGATCCAATCATTTAGTAATCCCTATCTAGTCCATCACCTGATAATAAGTATCAGAAGAAGTGATGTTTTCGTCCATCCCTGGTCTAGGTCCCATGGGAATCTAGGTTCTCATAGAAGAAGCCCAGTCTAGATAGTAATGCGGTCACCCAAGTCAATACCTGGTGAAGTCATAATGGTCTGTCTCCTCCCCCTTTTATTTCTCTCACTCTCCAGCCCCAGAAATTGAAGACTGGATGTTTAGCCTTGTGGATACACCTGAGATCATAGACCATCCAGAGCCTGTGTGTGTGTGCACATGTATGTGTGTGTAGTTGTGAGGGTATCAATATGTCTGGTGCATGGAAAATTCTTTTTTCCCTTCCCTTCTTTCTGTCCTTCCTTCTTGCTCATTCCTTCTGGAATCCTTTTCTTTCTCCTTTCCTTTCTCTTTCCTCCTCTTCCTTCATTACTGGAGAAGGAAGACCAGGTTACATAGTCCCCCCAGGAGAATTCTTGAGTTTCTGTTCTCCTCTCTGCCATTACTATTCCTTGAACCCAGGCTAGTCTTGGGTATGTTGGGCTAAGTGACAGGGGGAGAGGAAAGACCTAGTAGCTTGGAATGAACGGCTAGAAAGAGGGTTCCTTGAGTGACTTTCAGCCTTGGCAGGCCTAGGCTTTTCTTCTCTTTTGAGCACTGCCTAAATGTGCACTAGATGTGTTGGGGGTAGGCTTGATCTGTTCCCCTGCCTAAACCTCCTCAGGTGCTGGGAGCTTCATGTTTCAGAGTGGATGGTGGCAGCCTGTCCTTTAGACACAATCCCAGCTCAGCCTCATGTCCTTGAAGCAAAGGAGTGTTCCTACTTAGATCTGGCTTGAGGTCCCCTTGCATAGCTCAGGGGCTGTGATCTTAGTGACTACAGGAACAGTGGGCAGGAGGGAGGGAGGGAATTTGGGGCTAGGGAAATGAAACAACTGATTAAAAAAGAGAAGAGAGAGAATAAAGAAATTGTCCTTTTGTAGCTGAGGCTTTACTGGAAAGGGGCTCCCTTAGAAGGAAAGGATGGCTTCCTCAGAAAGGCCCTATTCTAAATCAGAACAATCAGCAGAATTCTGACTTCTGGGGGAAGCAATTGTATTGGCCTTGGGAGGGCAGGCCATAGTGGAAAGGGGCCTAGGAAGGGCATTAAGCCCTTGGGGATTTCCCTGAGGCTGAATGTGGGGAAGGAGAGAAAGCAAGCTGTGGAACTGCAGATCTTCCATGTGAGGGGCCTCCATCATCTTTTCCTCCCCCCTCCCCCTTAGTACAGATGGACAGAAGAGAGGAAATCACCAACAGTCTAGACACCAAGTTGGTCACCCAAGTCACTACTTGGTGATGACATGACCATGTCTTCTTTCCCACCCCTTTTCTTTTCCACTCAAGACCCAGAAATTCAATATTGAATGTCTTGGCCTTGTGGACACACATCAGATCATAAACCATCCACAGCCAAATCAAGCATGGTCTAGAAACCTCATCCTTGAAATCCAGATTGATCTTGAACTTCAGGGATTCTAGGGTGTGCCCCATCCCATCCCCAAGCATGGAAAAGCTCAAAGAAAGTGACAGCAAAGAAAGAGTCAAAGGGCAGAGAAGATCTGGATACTTACAAGCAATGGGAGTAGGGGAGGAGGACTGTTCTTCAAACTATTATCCTTACTTTGATAGTTTGAAAAAAAAGTTTGGAGTTGAGTTGTGTATGATGAGGTGATTCTAAGAAACAAAACTGGTTAGGAAAAAAAGATAAAAGGGAAACTATCTCATGAAAAGAGGGCATGAAAGGAAGAAGTAATACAGGGGAAGCAGGTGTGGGTGGAGGACTGCTCATATTGGAACCTAACATTCACCAGAGTTGAAAAGGAAACTATGTATACATCTCAAGAGGTTGAGAAAACTTCTCAATTGTAGAGAGGGGATAAAACTGGGAGATAGGGTGAGGGAGGGACTTTAGAAGGGTATCTAGATTAAAACTGGGGAAGATGAACAGATAAGGTAGCGACTTTCAGAGATTTGGCTAAAATTAGGAATTTGTCCCAGGTAAGGGGAGAAGATGAGGCAACCCCATAAAGTAAGCTGAGGGAGAAAATAGTGAGTAAATATAGGATGGATTTTAATTCACCAGTAGTTCTAAATTTGAATGTAAATGTTAATTTACATATTAGGTTTTCCTAAGAAAATTCATTTGGAGAACGAAAGAGTCAGGGACATGAAGGAAAACAATGAACAAGAATTTAAGGGAAGGAGACTGAGCAGTACCAGATGTTAAAATGTATGATATGGAAGTAATTACTCAAACAAGAGAAAGAGAGGATCATGGGAGAGAAAAGAGATCATTCTGTTTCTATGAAATGAAAGAGATTTGCACTTGACATGTGCAATGTAATCCAAATGAGAAGAGAAACAAGTATTATTTTGTCTTTCTGGTTCTGATCACCCTCCTCTGCCCTCCCTTCCCCACCCCTGGTAATAAGCCTAAGGTGAACTTCTCTTTGGCTCCAATTCCCCTGTGTGCTATCTTATTTCTTCTCTGCCTTCTGAATAGGAGGGGGGGACTTGTTTTTGTGTTTGTCCTTCATATTCCAAGAAGACGATGACATCAAAGATGATGACAGGACTGGCACTTGGCATTGTTTTGAGGGAAGGACGGCTGTGCGAAGTCACCAGCTTCACTTTCTCCTCGGGGCGAGGCTTTAGATCCAAAAAGAAAAGTAGAACAAGTCTCTTTTTCTTTTCCACATTGGGGGTGGAGAGTCACAGGGATTGGGCAAAGTCCCCTGAGGAGCTGTGGGAAGACTGGCATGTGTCTGCTGGCTCTTTTTTTCTTTAAGTTTTTGAATTTATTTGAAACTTTAATATAAAAATAAGGGAAGAAAACAAGAGACAAGTATAGAGCAGAACATAAAGGGTAATCAAGTGAGTACATTTCCATATATAAAATAAGACACATAATATTCAAAGCTCTCAGTCTTTTCTTTCCTAACCTGGAGGTTTCCTTTATTCCGCTGCTGTGAGCTTTTCACTTTCTAGCTCTCTCTACGCCCCGCCCCCCACTGCAGCAAGACCATGCCTGGTACTGACCACACATACATCCACAGGCAACATCGGTGTTTGGAGATAACTGTAACCCTACACAGATACATTCAAACTTGTCTATATTAGACGACTTTCTTTGTTGCTACGTGGCTTCTGTTCCTCTGAAGGTGGACAGCATTTTCCTTCCTCTGTCCAAGTGTTTCCACGACTGTCTAAATGAAGCAGCCCATCATTTGCAGCAGTATTCCAACCCAATGACAGTCCATTTGAGAGACTGTCCAGGAAAGTTTTTTTCCCAAGGGTCTCGCTTGTTTTCAGGGAAAGGTGACCCTCGAATCTGGCTAAACCACTTCTTTTCTCATCCTTGTCCAGCGTTCTGCTCCAGCCCCCAACCCCAACCCCGTGGAATCTGGGTGGTAGGCAGTTGTAGTATGGGTCTTCAGGGCAGCCCTTGGTCTGGGGCCACCCCTCCATCTCGCATTTATTTGACCTCAGTTCCCTGCAGCTGGGCTGAAGGACTCTCAGCTAGCAGCTGCTCTTCCCCTGAAAGGAAGGTGAGCTGATCTCCTAAGAAGGAAAAAGAAAAATAAGGTACGGTGAGAGGGTGTGAGGGAAGGGCCGTGAGATTGAGTGCAGGGGGTGGGGTGGGGGTGGCACTCCTGGGACTCTGACTTTTCTTCTCCCAACCTGGCCACCATGTCTGGAGTCCCGAAGGGATTCCCTGTTTGGGAGGTGGTTGAGTCACCCAAGAGCTGACAACCAAATTCTGCCCCTCTCCTCAGCTTTTTCTGAGCCAAGTAGAGTTCCATGCTCCATTCTATCGACTCCTCAAGTCTTCAGGCCCCCTCCTGACCTCTGCCTACGAGACCTCTGACCTGGGTCAGGTGTCAGGGTATTCCAGGAGGTAGAGCACTGTGGAAGGACAAGCCCTGCCAGCGCTCAGCCGTCCTCGCGCCCCAGGAACCCACGCCCCACATCCCTTAGAAGCCACGCCCACAGAACTTATACTAGCCTTGGCAGTCTCAGCTCCTTAGCTCCAAAGCTAGCCTAGCTAAGTGAGGTCAGACCATCTTAGTGCACCCTAACTGCGTCCTGGCCATGGGACTGTGGTGGGAGAGGAAGAGGGCCTCAGCTGTCCTGCCGTCCTGTAACACCCCACCCCTGGCTTTGGGGAGCCGGCACCCAGATCGGAACCGTTACATAGGGAGCGGCTACAGAAAAAGGAAGACCCCGATGGGGCGGGCAGGTTTGCAGGTGCCTTGGAATAGGTAAGAACTACCGGGAAAACACAACCCACACACGCCCCTGCCAGTCCTTCCTAACAATCCGCACTCTTGTCTGGGCTGGGAGGGAACCCTTCCTCAACTTCTCTGGCAGATCTCTGTCCTCCAGAAGATACTTACTTCTGTCTGGGAGAGTGAGAGAGCTGAAAGGTGGAAAGGCTAGAGGTTGCTGGGGGCGATGGGAGCATCCCGTGGTCCTGGTGGGGAGAGACTCGCGGGTGTGGGTGCGCAGTTTTTCCTCCCCTCCCCTTTAGAAAAATCCTCCTCCACAAACTCAGCTTCCCGTCAAACGGTTTTCCTTACTAATTCGGGTTCGACATTTTGCAGCTCTGCTCCCCTTTCTGTTCTTTAAAAGTCAATTGCTTATGTAGTTTACTGATTCTTTTTAGCTTACAGAAGGTTCTCATGACATTGGGAATGAAAAACACCAGCATCCAAAAACATACAAAAAAATTAAAAAACAGAACACTATTATGCACTTTTTTTTTTTTAAAAAAAAACATCTTAATTGTCCAGGGTATCAATATTTCTGTAGCTAGCAAATTTGAGGCTTGTAGTAAGCAGTACTAATTAGAACCAGAGATATGTAAGAATCATATACTTTAATATTAAGTAGTCCAACATATAATTAAGATAAATGAACATAGGCAAGAGGAAGAGGAGTCAGTTACCACAGTGGCTTTACACTAGTCATCGAATGTGATAAATAATTTGGGGGATGGAGTTGTGGAAGGTATGGAGCTGTGATTTCATCATCACAAGAACTTCTGTCCTTAATTGCAATGCTTTCCCACTGTTAATTATTTCTTATCTATCCTGTATATTGCTTGCTTTGTATATATTTGTTTGCATGTTGTCTCTCGCATTGGATTTCGAGCTCCTTGAGAGGAAGATCCTCCTCTGCCTCTTCTTGCATACCCTGACCACAGGGCACCCAACACCCAACCTGGAACACAGTAGGCACCCAAGAAATCTTTGTGAATTGATTGAAAATTGCCTCCATTGCATTAGGTCAATTATATGTATCAGTGCATCTGTATTAATGCAAGACAATTGCTTGAGTCACAGAGGGATGTAGTGACTCAGCCATGGTCACACAGGCAGAAGTATAACTTGGATCAGATTTTCCTGACTCCAGGATCAGCCTTTTAACCTCTGCACAGTATCATTGCTTGTCTAATTTTTATGTCCTCCAAATATGAATACCCTGGGATGAGGTCCTGCATGGCCTGCTCTAATTGTGGCCTTGAGCACCCTAAACTTTATCATTCTGTGGGATTCAAGAGGAGAAACTGTTCTTGCTTTCCCCGTTTGATTATGCCTAATTTTCTTATTCATTGTTTCCCCTGGAGTTGTGCCAATATTTTCCGTGTTAGTGCTGTTATTTATTGTTTAACATTTTCTGCTTCGTCTTTCATGTAGAGACAAATCCTCCCTCTCAACAAGAAAAGCCCTACAGATTCTTGGAATTTTTAGGACATTTGGATGATTTTTCATTCCATTATGAGGTCGCACCAGTCTTCCTCCATCACTATCTCAAATTCAAGGCCAACATTTTATATAGACAGAATCCTATGTGTTGGTTTGTGCCTGTGTATCTACATATACCTACACAGATACATATATATGTGTATGTGTGTGTGTGTGTGTGTGTGTGTGTGTGAGAGAGAGAGAGAGAGAGAGAGACAGAGAGAGAGAGAGAGAGAGAGAGAGAGAGAGAGAGAATGAAAATGATAATGTGCCACATAGTATGTACATCCATATGTGAGTTCTGAATGCAGAGGTGGATAGTCTTTTTCATTGCTAAGTCTACCAATAGACCTGAATTTTCTTCTTATTCTAAATAGCTTTGTCATTCTCAGGTAATCTTACAAGACTATTGCTGTCTCTCTTTAAACAGGAGACAGACCTCTTCTCCAAATCTAATCAGTATGAGTCAGTACCTGATGATTTTAAATGGATATTGTTTGTTAGTAATTCTTTGAATCCAATCGTTAATACTCCATAACTAGTCCTTCACCTGATAATCAATATAAGAGGAAGCAATGTGTTAATCCTTCCCTTGTCTAGTTCCCATTGGAATCTAGGTTCTAATAGGAGGAACTCATGCATCTTGTGATCACCTAGTCTTGGCAATTTTCCTTTGCTTCACTCAACCCTGCTGATATCTCATTTTTACTTCTTTGAGTTGATGGGCCATAGGTCAACCAATGGAATTATGTATTTTGTGCAGTGCCCTGAGAATGTGTAAGTTTTCAATCTCTAGATTGTCAAAACAGGTGTCAAACCCTTCACCAATAGGGCCCTGGTAGAGCAGAGGGCATCTTAGTTCCTGAGGAAGATGTGAGGTCCATTTCCTTAGTGAGGACCAGGGACCCTTTAAACAATTGCCTTTGGCTTAGAGCTGTGCCTCCTTGTCTTGGATTGTGGGTTGGAAAGTTTTCATCCCCATCAGCATTCTCTTGGCCCTGTTCCTTTCACTCTATCTGCCCTAGGGATTTCATTTCAATAGTCGAACACCAAAGTTTCCTGTTTTCAGGGGAGAGATCATCTGGAGGTACACAGGAGGGCTAGGCATCATTTGTCTTTCTCATCCAGCCACTTACCCTGACCCTTTATGAACTGCATAGTTGAGTAAACTGAGGCCTTGACTCCTTGTCTCCAGGAAATCAATGCCCATACCACTTGTAAAGGATGCTTTCTAGGAAATGTCTACACTTGGAACTGTGGATCCACGATGGTTGTTCGCCCTCCTCCTTAAAGCAGGCTAGACCCTAGCATGGTAACTGAATTTTGGAGGACTGGCATGCCAAAGGAAAGTGTTTGTGGATGCCTGGATGGAAGCAGGTGGGCAGGGTGAAGGGGCTTCAGGTCCTGTTTCATGTCTGCTTTTTCTCTCCCTCTTGCCATCTCCAGTCCTCCTCTGTTCTGTGTTCATTCTATCATGACTGTCATCCCAGGCTATCTCCGGGTTCATCCTTTGATCCCCTTTGATGGAGTTGGTCAGGGAATCCAGACATTTCCATTTCATTAAGTTTTTCCTTTTATTGTTCTTCTCTTTCTCCCTTGGATCCTCCTCCCCCCCCCAAGATTTTTCAGTTGCTACTTTCCTTTTCCCTCATTCCATTATGAAGGGACTTAAGGCTGAAGGAACTTTTTCTTCTTTCTCCTTCAAAGACAAATGCACACACACACACACACACACACACATCCATCCACATAGACACACAGAAGGACATGCAAAAGATGAGGCCTGGGTAACATTTTTGTCCACTGAGACCACAACCAGAGGATAGCAGGCTTTTTAAGATTCATCTCTACCTCCTCAGTCATTCTTTGAGCCAGAGACCCCAGATTCCTTTGTGGCACTGAAGTCTTGCCTTGATTTTCCTCCTCTCCCTTCCCTCCTTTCTCCTCATTTTCCTTATTTCATCCTAATGGCCAGCCTGCCTCCCTCACTGACTGTCCAGCTGCCCTTAGCAGCCATAAAGAGTAGGAAAAGTTTTCCTATTGGCAATGAGAATTGGCCTTCTGGCCCTCAATCAGTCATTCACCAATCTCCTCTCCTTTCTGTCCCTAGGTCTCCTGCAGCACTCCTCACCATGATCCAGTCAGTCCTGCCAAGGAGTTCAATGGGTGTGTGGCTGCTTGGTTCCATATACTGGGCACATGCCATCATAGATGCATTTTTGAAAGCTGGGGAACAGCCTGACCACCCAAGGCCTCTCCCTGGTTTTCAGGGCTCTTTCCTCTCCTTCTCTCCATCCAGAGGTTAGCAGCAGCAGCAGCAGCAACAGCAGCAAGGAAGCTCTCTCTTGTCTGTGCTTACCCTCTGCCTTCCAGCTGTGTGTGTCTGTGTGCAGTTGTGAGAGTATCCATATGTCTGGTGGGTGGGAAAGCCTTTTTCTTCCTTCCCTTCTTTCTTTCCTTCCTTCTTGCTCATTCTTTCTGGAATCCCTTTCTCCTTTCCTTTCTCTTTCCTTCTCTCCTTTCCTTCCTTCCAGATGAAGGAGCACCAGGTTAGGAAGGGGACCATTAAGTCATAATTCCCCCAGGGGACTTCTAGAATTTCTGTTCTCCTGGGGGTGCCCATATTATTCCTTGAGCCCAGGATAGGCCTGGGAATGTTGGGCTAAGTGACAGGGAGGGAAAGAGAGGCCCAGCTGCTTGGAATCAATGGCTAGAAAGAGGGTTCCTTGAGTGACTTTGGGCCTACAGACATGGTGGCTGGCAGGCCTAGGCTTTTCTTCTCTTTTGAGCTCTGTCTGAGGCCTCCCACAAAAGGGAGCAACAGGCTGGCTGGATTGGAGGTTGTTGCCCTGCCTAAACATTCTCAGGTGATAGGAGCTGTTTCAGAGTGAATGGCAGCAGCTTGCCATCTGGACACTATCCTACCTCAGCCCCATGTCCCTGAAGGAAAGGGATGTTCATACTTAGATCTGGTTTGAGGTCCACTTGCAGAACCCAGGGAAGTGGTCTTAGTGGCTGCAGGTACAGGGGGCAGGATGGAAAGATGGAATTTTTGTGCTGGGGAAGTGAAACAATCGATCCAAAAAGGATCAGAGAGAATAAAGGAATTGTCCTTTTTATGGCTGGGGCTTGTCTGGAATGCCCTCCTTTAGAAGGAATGGATGGCTTCCTCAGGGAGTTCTTCTAGATCAGAACAATCAGCAGGATTCTGACCCCTTGGGGCAGGCAATTGTATTGGCCTTGGGAGGGCAGGCCATAGTGGAAAGGGGGCCTAGCTTGGAGGGGCATTAAAGCCTTTAGGGGTTTCCCAGAAGCTGGAAGTGGGGAAGGGGAGAAAACAAGCAGTAGAACTGCAGATCTTCCAAGTGGGGGACCTCCATCCTCTTTTCCTCCCCGCTTCCCCCTCAGTACACGTGTGTAGAAGAGAGGAAATCACCAGCAGTTGACACCAAGTTGATCACCCAAGTCACTACCTGGTGATGACATGATCATCTCTCTTCTTTCCCACCCCCCTCTTTTCCACTCTCCCTCCAGCCCCACAAATTGAAGATGGGATATCTCACCCTTGTGGACGCACAGCAGATCATAGACCATCCACAGCCAAGCCGAATATGACCTGGAAACCTCATTCTTCAAATATCGATTGATGCTGAATTTCAGGGATTCCAGGGTGTGCCCCATCCCATCCCCAGGCATGGGAAAACTAAAAGAAAGTGACAGAAAAGAAAGGCTCAAAGGGCGGAGAAGACATGAATTCATACAAGGAAAAGGAATAGGAGGGTTATTCTTCAAACTGTTATCCTTAGGTAGTTTGAAAAAACAAAAAGTTGGGGCTGAGTTGTGTATGATTAGGTAATTCTAAGAAACAAAATTGGTTAGGAAAAAGATAAAAGGGGGAACTATCTCATGAAAAGAGGGCATGAAAGGAAGAAGTAATACAGAGGAAGCAGATGTGGTTGGAGGGTTGCTCATATTGGAACCCAACTCTCACCTGGGTGGAAAAGGAAACCATGTGTACCTCTAAGGAAGTTGAGAAAACTTCTGAACTTGTAGAGAGGGGAGAAAACTGAGTGGATAGGGTGAGGGAGGGTACTTTAGAAGGGTATATAGATTAAGGTGGGGGTGTGCTGAAGAGATAAAGTAGGAACTTCTAGAGATTCTGCTAAAATTAGGAATAAGAAGGTAAAGGGAGAAGATAAGGTAAGGTGATAAATAAAATAGTGAGTAAAAATAAGATGAAGGGTAATTCACAAATAGTAATTATAACTTTGAATGTAAATGAGAAAGGCACAATAAAATTCCCTTGGAAACAGAGTCAAGCACATGAAGGAAAGAATGAACACAAATGGAAGGAAAGGAGATTGAACAGTACCAAATCTTAAACAATAGAATAAGGAAGTAATTAGTAATGGCTAAGAAACAGAAAGGTAGAGCAATGGAATAGAGAAGACATAAAATTGACAGTAGCAAGTCAGCATCATAAGCTTATATTTGACAAGTGTAAAGAGATAAAAGTTAGGGAGAAGAATTCATTATCTGGTTAAAAAAATTGTTGGGAAACCTGGAGATCGGTATGGCAGCAACAAGGCAGAGACCACTATCTTAGGCCATGTACCAAGAGAAGGTCCAAATGGAACCATGGCCTAGATGTACAGGGAGAATTTAGAAGAAAATTAGGAAAACACAGAAGGTATTACCTCTCAGCTTTATGGGTAGGTGAACAATTTCAAAAGAAAGAGGAAAGTAGAGATCAAAATTCCATGTAAAGGGGATAATTTTCATTGCATGATAAGATTTTTTTGTGGCCAAGAGAAGGAGAAAAGCAGAAAATGGAGACAAATTTTATAGGTGGTTAATCAGATGAAAGTCTCTTATCTAAAATATATACAGAACTTTGTGAAATCACTAAGAACATGAGACATTCCCCTATCGATAAATGGCCAAAGGATATGAAAGGGCAGTTTAAGGAGGAAGACGTTTGTTTGAGGCAACGTTTCTAAGGTGAAAATCTATTTGATCTCCCAGGGAGAATGGGTTCTCTGCATTCTGGAAAGGGGAGAGAGAGGATGACAAAAAAAAGCATTTAACCATCGAAAGTTCCTCCATCACATGTACTATTTCTGTCACATTTTATTTTAGTTCTTGCATAGAAGAGAGCTTTTCCCAGTCATTAGTTTAAAATTCCAGCATCATTCTCTCCCTCCCTCAGACCAAACCTCCCTTTCTTCTCCCTGAAGACCATAAATAGTTTGATGCAAGTTCTATATGTGTAACTGAGACTCCTCCCCCTAAAAAAAGTCAAAAGTAAAAATATGAGAATTAAGAACAACCACCAAGAAACCCCCATGGCGGGGTCGAGGGGAGAGAAGATTGAAAAAAAAATAGTACGCTTCATTCTACATTGGCTCTTCTAAGGTCTTTCTCTGAACATGCCCTGGGGGTTTATATCAATTACTCTGGATTTCTTGATGTTTTCTTTCCTGGTTTGTGTTCAGTTCCAAATTCTCTGCTTTCAGGCTCTTTCCTCCTCTAACTCATGTCCCTTTTCCTTCAAGAATTTGGATGCTGTGCTGTTATGCTGGTCTTTTGACTACAGCTGAAGCAGAAGAAAATCTGCTCCGGCACCATAGTGGTCCCTCCTGCTTTCGCGTGTCTCTCTCTGAACCAACACAGTCATGCATTCTGCAGTCCGTTTTCCTGTGGACATGGATACATCACCCCACCAATTTCTTTAGACAGTTCTATCTGGGCTTCTTCCACTTACGGGCATTACTGCTCACTGCTCCCACCCTCCCTCTTCCCTGAGCTCTATCTCTCTCAGTCTATCTCTCCCTTTCTGCTCTGTCTCTGTCTTTGTCTATCTCTCTCTCTGTGTGTGTGTGTGTGTGTGTGTGTGTGTGTGTGTGTGTGTGTGTTTCCCTCTGTCTTTTCGTCTGTCTCCCCTTCCCCTACCGTACTCCTCTCTTCCAAAGTCTAATTTGCTTATGATCGTCCCTGGTTTTTTAGACACCTTCACTCCTCTCACTTTCCCTGTTCCAGCATCTGAATGGGAAGACTGCGAGACACCGTTCAAGCACTAGGGGAGAGCCAAGGACTGGCCCAGGAAGCCCCCCCTTGCACTCCCACCCTCGCCAGAGGGTAACCTTCTGGCTGCTCCACCAGGCGTCGTTGCTGGGTCGCTCTTTGAGAGTCTCTTCCAGAGACTTAATCCGACATTTCTCCTGTACTAACAGAAGTCAAGGTCTTCATGTTCCCAGCTACAGACCGTGCAGACTCCAAGAGCCTACAATTTACCCTAATCCAAAGTCCACCGATTTGCCCCTGGACGTTGACTGCTCTGTCTCTCGTAGTGTCCATATCCCTGTCCTGCCCAGAACGTCTCCGGTGCCCATAGGCTCCTCTAACCCATTCCATTGTTTCATTTTTGATGATTGCATTCTGGGGGATGTGCAGGGAAGGTGCAGAAGATTCACAAAGAATCTTTTTGCTTTGCATACAAGGCATTCTCTGGGCTCAGACCCCCGATCTCCGGACTCATGTAGCCAGGAAGGCATAGTAGCCAAACAGAGTCTTGGTGGAGTCTGTTCCTTCATTCTCCTTGTGTACCATGGCATCAGGGAGATGAGGACATGACTTACAATTGAATTGGATTTGAAGGAGGGAGGGTGTGAGCAAGGTCATCAGACTCACTGTTTCTCAGAACCACCTAGGTCCAGAGGCCTTGAGATGGCCCAGGATTCAGTGGGAGACCTGGGCCTTTTGGAAGTTAAGGTCTTTCCAAGGTCTTCCTTGGAATCAACCAATGCCCACAAACTGAAGAGCCCTCATTAAGAGGTGAGTCCAGGGATGGCCCCTTTAATAAAAAAAAATCACCTGGGAGGTAAATACACTCAAGGTACCTGGCCCAAAGAGAAACTACAATTAACATTCACTCTGAGCCTAGAGGATGATTTAAGTATCCTCTAAGGCCAAGAAAGGAATTTAGCAAAAGGCACCTGTCAGATTGAGGAACAAGGAAAGTGTTGACCACCAAACAAGAGAAAGTGAGGATCACGGGAGTGAAAAAGAGATCCTTCTGATCCCATGAAATTGAAGAAGTTTTGCACTTGCCATATGTAATGGAGTCTACGTAAGAACAGAGGGCAAGTAATCTTTTGCCTTTCTAGTTATGATCACTCTCCTTCTCTCCCTCCCTCACCCCTGAAAAAAACCTAAAGTGCACTTCTGTTTATCTTCTCCTCTCCTGTGTACTGAGTATCTTGTTTCTTTGCTGCCTTCTGAACAGAGGGAGGAGATATAGTAGTGGAGGTAGGGTGAGGATTTAGAGCCAAAATGTAAAGCAGAAAGAACATTTTTTCACATCTGGGGTGGGACTCACAGGGATTGCACAAAGTATCCTGAGGAGTTGGGTTGTGTCTCTTGGCTCCTTCTTTTTCTTTTTAAACGTTTGGATTTATTTGAAACCTAAAGGGTTCTAACCTTAACCCTAACCTTAAATCAATAAATTTCCCTTTCAGGAAAACCTACTTGTTCAATAGTACACATTATATTTAATGCTGGCAGACTTTTCTTTCCCAATTTGTCTGTTTTCCTTTTCACATTGCTGTGTGCTTTCTGCTTTATTTCTCCCCATACATGAACTAGGATGATGCCTCATTGAGTGTGGACACAGACATCCACAGATAGATAGAGGACACGGTGAATTGAATATGAAGGGATGACATCTAAAAAATAAAATTAAGGGGTGAGAGGAATATATTGGGAGGAGAAAGGGAAAGATAGAAAGATGGTAAATTATCTCATAAAAGAGGCAAGAAAAAGGTTTCACACTGGAGGGGAAGAGGGTGGAGATGAGAGGGAATGAGTAAACCTTACTCTCATTGTATTTGGCTTAAGAAGGTAATAACATACATATTCAATTGAGTATTTTACTCTACAGAAAACTGGGGGGGAAGAGCATAAGAGGGGGGATGATTAGAGAGGGCAGACTGGCAGAAGGGGTAATCAGAATACATGCCATCTCAGGTGATGGGGGGAGGGGAAAGATGGGAAGAAAATTTGGAACTCATAATCTTGTGGGAATGAATGTTAAAAACTAAAAATAAATTTAAATCTTAAATATAAAAGTTTGATATGGGCTGCTAATATTTCTGCAGCTCTTTCTTGGGTCTTCTAGACTATCAATAAAACAATCATCTTAATTTGTAGCAATTTGCCAATTACTAAGAGAGATATAAATGTTCACACGCAAAATTTTATAATCATCTCTTTAGAGCTGGGAGGGCAGGGGGCATTTCAGATCCTGAGGAAAGTCAGATGTCCACTTGCTTAGTGAGGACCATGGTCCCTTTAAGCAATTGCCATTGGGTCAGAGCTCTGCCTCCTTCTCTTAGATCCTAAGTTGGACACTTTTCAACCCCATCAGCATTCTCTTGGCCATGTTCCTTTCACTCTGCCTGCCCTGGAGATTTCATTTCAGTAGTCAAGGACTGAAGTTTCCTGTTTTTAGTGGACAGATAATCAGGAGGGACAGAGGAGGTTAAGCTTCCTTATCTCTCTTTTTCATCCAGCCATTACCCCTGAACCTTTCTGAACTACAGAGGTGAGTAAACTAAAGGTCTAGCTCCTTGTCTCCAGGAGACTAATGTACATACCAGTTGTAAAGGATGGCTTCTAGGAAATGGATAGACTTGGAACTGGGCATCTAAGATGCTTGTTTGCCCTCTTCCTTAGAGCAGGTTAGACCCTGGAGTGAAAACTGAGTTTTGGAGATTTGACAAGCCAAAGGAAAGTGTTTGTGGATGCGTGGATGGAAGGAGGCAGCAGGCAGAGCAGCCAGGATGAAAGGACTTCAGGTCCTGTTTCATGCCTGGCTTTTCTCTTCCTCTTGCCATTCCCAACCCTCCTGTGTTCTGTGTTCATTCATTCCATCATGACTGTCCTCTCAGGCTGCCTCAAGCATCCATCCTCTCATCCTCATGCAATCCTAACTATAACTGACCAGTTAACCCAGACCATTTAGTTTCATTGAATTCTTCTTCCTTTTATGTTTCTTCTGTTTCTCCATTGGACTCCTCCCCCTCTCCCCAAACCCCTGGGAAGACTTTTCAATTGCATATTTCCTTTTCCCTCATGCAATCATGAAGGGGACTTAAGACTGAAGGAAACTCTTCACCTCCAGGTTCTTGACCTGCTCCTCTGGATCTCAGTCTTATTTTTTAATGATATTTAGAAGATTCTGTGCCCTTGGGAGATCATAAATCCTAGTAAGATCTGAGATATGTCTCTTGAGTGGAGAAAGGGACAAAATTGGGTGTGGTTTATTGCTCTGCAAGCATCCCAAACCAAACATCCTTTCATGCTTGGGCTTCCTCCTTGCCACAGAAGAGTTGGGGAACAGCAGGATAATATTATGTCCAATATTAATCTTGGTGAGTCCCATTACTTGAATTTCAGGATCAAATCACAGGTCCATGTCTTTTTCCTCTAAGCTCCTTCCTAGGAAACTCAAGTTGTGGAGCTCCAGCCTCCATTATCATACCCATGTTTTCCTTCTAAATATACGTAGGAAAGGACAAAACCTTCTGTTTTCCAACTATATCTGTGCCTCTCCACCTTATCTGGTTAGTACTAGAAAAGGAGAAGTACGACTGTTTCTCCAAAGACATGGACTTTAAAGCCCAGGGAAATACAGTCTGGATACAAAGCCCTTTGTATGTAGTGTCTCCAGGCCAGACTCAGCCCTGACATGGGCTTTACAATGCCCAGGCAATGCCAAGGCATCCCTTCTGTTAATCCAGGAAATAGGAAGGGGCTCTTGAGCCACTTCAGAAACTGACCTTGAGGCAACACATAAGCCTTTAAGAGCTTCTGAAAGGATAAAAGTGTTTAAAGAGAATGATGAAAAACCTCCCTCCCTTCCTGTTGGGTGAGTGAGTCTTTGAACAAGTAGGGAAAAAAATCTAATGAGACTCTATTCCTGTAGACAAAGGTGAATGATCCCAAGGATCCCGAACAACTTGAAGGCTTTGTGACCTGTGAAAGAGATGCACAATGACTTGATTTCCTACTGAAATTCCATGGGCACTCTGTCCCTGATCCTGTTAGGACATCCATTGAGCTAAGGGCCAGTCAGCACATCCAGGTATAGACATTGGGTTCATTGTAGGAATTCAGAATGCACTTGTTAGCTCATTGTTTTTTAGCTTTTGACTATTAGCACCAAAGTTCCATATGTGTCTCCAAAGCATTGGGTCCTCTAATAGTGTCCAAGCATAGGTGAGGGATTGGAAATGGGACTACTTCAGGGAATGCATCAATAAACTAGCAGTGAGGAATAGAGTTTTCTTGTGCTCCTCCTTATAGAAAGGTCATCAGAGTAATTGAAGCTCCTAAGACAGAGAGGAGTAGTTCAGTTTCCTGATGAGTTTCTATCTAAGGAATGTTTCCCCATCCCCCAATGGATGTGCAGGGGGGAATTGCACAGGGGCAGGCCCACATTTCTCTTCACTGAACTGCCTCCATATAAGTTATTGCAGCCCCCTCCCTCCTGTTAACTCCATGGATAGATGAGTTGTACCTGAGGATTCCTGAGGTTCTCTAGCCAGGGGAACACCTGCAGGAGGAAGGAGGAAGACAGTTATATTCTGGGGACAGGAGACTAGAAGTCATGAATGCAGAAGTGTGCACCAGCCAGCTTGGAGACTTCATATAAGACAGAGAAGCTGCCAAGATACAATCAAGGGAATAAGAGGAGACAGAAATGTTCCCCAGTAGTAGGATAGTTTTGGTGGCCCTGGTCTCAGGGGAGACATGGGCAGAGATGCAGGTAATGTGAATTTGTTCAATGGGTTTGTGTTGCCTATACAGCAGAAACACCATGTAGCCACTGGCACAGATCATGATTCCCAGAAATACAGCATTGGGAAATGAGAGAATGAGAGCATTATACAGGGAAGTATGAAATCCAGAAAAAACCAAATGAGAACAATATTCATAATGCTGTGCCTCAGTGATGTTCCTGATGTACTTTGGATCAATAATTCCTATAGGAATAAAGACATTTAGAAGCATCTGGAAAGTCCATAGGAGACTGGTGGGAAGGATGTACTTCACGGCTCTGGCTTTAAGATCGGTGGAACTTGAGTTGTTGGGGCTGATGGTGCTGTCCTGAAAGTCACTCAAAAGGCAGATCAAGGGGACAGAAAGGCATTGAACAACTCTGGGAAGGTAGAAGGTAATTTTGCAGCCAGTGATATCCAGGAAATTCTTCATTCCCAAAGCTAACATTGTCTGAGAGAAGTGCCAGTTGGCCAATTGAAGCTATGTGAGAATCTTGGCTATGGATCTAGGCCTATGTCTACTGAGAAACATGATAATGAAGAGATTGATAAGAAAGGAATTCCCTGTAACTATAATTCCTGTTTGGAAAAAGAAGAAAATACTCAGAATCATGTCTTTTATCTTTGGGGGAAAAAATGTCCCTGAGAATTAGATAGAACTACAGGAAAACACAAATTGATGGTATTTGTGAATACCATCCTTTCAAAATCCAAGAGGAAGAGCCTACTGATAATATTTTCTTCAGTCCTTTGTACAGAAATTCTTACACTTATCCTTGCCCCATAAGGTCTATCAACAATGGATTGACTTTAGGTATGGGGAGTTGTAGTTAATCAAATATTCAAATAATTTTCCTGATGATTATAATTTTATAATGATCATATGATACATGATTATAATAGTCATAGAGAGTATTCTCTATGATTGGTTAGGAACAGTGAGAAGACATGTGTGGTCAAACTTATTGAACCCAACGCCTAAGACCTGATTTGAAGCCAATTTCTTAAGTAGCATTTTTGCTTTGGGAATCATCAATCAGTATTAACCATCCAGTTACCAAGCATTTATTAGTTACTTGCTAAGAGTCAAGGATTAAAATAAGTGTTTTATGTAGAAAAACATAAATAAAACTTTTCCTCACTTAGGATGCCAATAAAGGAAGAAACATGTACATAAAGAAGGATACACTGAAGAAATTGGTGCCACTGTGCAGGCAGCTAGGTAAGCTCACAGAGATCCAGTTATTCTAGTCTTCCCTATAAGATCCGAATGCAATGGGTTTCTAGATTGTGACAATGCCAGAGTTGCTTTATGTTTCTATATTTGTTCATATTTCTTTTTCCCTGTGGCAATGTGCCTGAAAAAAAGACTTCTCAATTCTAAAGACTGTTTCCATTTCTTCAGTATTCCTCCTGAAGCAGTTATCAGAAAATATTACAAATAAAACATACTCAATAGCTGAGGAAAGAAGGAAAGTAAAAGGGAAAGGAGAAAGGGAAAGATATACACAATTGAAAGAAGAATTCCAGAGAGTAGCAAGGAGATATAAGAAGCAGTGTAGGTTTCTCCTAGGACATCTTGTGCTTGTCCTTTGTTCTTACAGAGGACCATGACATCAGGGAATGACATATCTTGCGGTTGAAATGCCAGATGAATCATATAGATAATCTGGAAGTTTAGAGGAAGTTCAATTTAGATGGAATATTTGAGGAAGTGTAGGCACTGGACTATGAATAGAAGGGAGACAACTTATACCAGAGAAGAGAGATCATCTCAGGAAGTTGTATGATAATAAATAAATGACTAACCAAGTCACCAGCTCACTCAATGGCTGACTGAGTGAATGAATGAATGAATGAATGAATGAAGCATTTAGGAAGTCAAGGACCATTCTAAGCCCTGGGGATACAAATGCAAAAAGGAGCAGTCCCTCTTCTCAAAGGAGCTTGCAATCTGAAAGTCATGATGATATATGGGGGTCAACAGGTGATGGCTAGAGAAGGGAGTTTTGGCCTGGGAAGTCATAGGAATGAGGAGTGGAGCCATGTGGCAATTCAAATGACTGAGGAACTTTCCAGGAAAGGTGATGAGAGCAAATTGATATCTTGTTGCCTGACATACTTATTCAACTTAAATTGAGCTCAAAGATTGTCTAGGAGGGGTTTATTGACCCTCCCCTTTCTTCAGATTTCTTTCTTGTTCACACCATTTCCACTTTCTCTTTGCACCACATTCATTCTCATCCTTCTCAGGGGTGCATGTGGCATCTTTGGTCAGGTGTGTCTCTTGTTGCAGGTATGCAGCTATCTGCAAGGGAAATCAATCCAAAGAAGGTTGGATATAAATTCAGACAATTTTGAAGAGAAATATTGCAAGAGAAGATAGGTGTAAATGATATAAAAACAGCAAATACTAACTATATTTTCTTGATTCCATAAAAGACTACAATCTTTTGGGTAGGGTTCATGACCTGCTCATCTTGATCTCCGTCTGAATTACTCTTCTTATTCCTTAATGAGATTTAGAAGGCTCTCTGCCCTTGGGGGGTCACAAATCCTAGTAAGAGCTGGGATACATCTCTTAATTGGAGAAAGGAACAAAATCAGGTGTGGTTCATTGCTCTGCAAACATCCCACACCAAACATCCTTTCGTGGTTGGCCTTCTGGCTTCCTCCTTACCACAGAAGAGTTGGGGAACAGCAGGAGAATACCACGTCCAATACTAATCTTTGTGAGTCCCATTACTTGAATTTCAGGATTAAATCACAGGCCCATGTCTTTCTCCCCTAAGGTTCTTCCTAGGAAAAGGAGTCCAAGATCAAATGACTAAGTCACTTGATCTTTCCATATTTAAATGAAAAACTTTGAAACCTCTCTACCCTAGACCACACTTAGGCAACTTGATTATATAACACTATCTATAGTGTTAATGATGGGAAGAAACATTGAAATGGCTTCCATCCAGTAGAAATACCTCCCATGTCCCTTGTAAACCTCTATGCCTGATATAGTACCATCCTGTTTGGACTTAGGCTGGGGGAACTTTAGCAGAAACTAAATGTTTCTCCCTTTATTTATCTCTAAACTTGTGTATTTTGGATCCTCTGTCTAGCTAAGACAACAAAGTAACCATTCCTTTAAAAAAGGAGACCTTTTAGGATATGAAGTTTCATATCTCTTGTTCCAGGGAACTTGAGAGGATCTGAAATTATCTAGAGAGACCTTTGGTGGTTTCCATGACAATCCCCTACTTCCCTAATTTTCTGGGTTTCAAGAAGTTGATAAGGGCTCCCCCAAACTCAAAATCTAGCTTTTGTTGGGATGCCCCCATCCAACAATGTCAACTGAACCTCCTTAGTCTCCCTTAATTCCTGACCCAGACTTACCTTTCTGGGGAGTTTGGTTCCACTTCTTGGATTGAGAGACTTCCAGCTGTTCTGATGAACTGTGGGGATAGTAGTTGTATTGAGGGAGACCAAGCAAGAGCATTATATATGATACCCTCTCCAGTGGGTGGGACAAAATGTCTAAGGATTGGGTTCACACTGTTCAACATAGGATTCACACTTAATGTTCTAGGTCTTACAACAAGCAAACATGTGAATGAAGAGTCTCTTTTTCCAACTAGACAAAAAGTAGGTATTTGAGTGGGTAAAAAAATACAAGAACAAGAGAGGTAGCCAAGTCATGTGGCCAAGACCAGGAGAGTACATAGCTAGTATGTGGTTTCATGACCTGTCCTAGGAGTTCACACCTTGGTGAAGAATTTATATTTGTCCTACAAATTTACCTTTTTATTTTTAGGTAAAAAAATTTGCCAGGTGTAAGAGCTATATGAAATGACTGTATGAATTGATGCCATGTGAATTAGCCCCACTATACATAATACATATATACACACACACACACACACATATATACACATGTACTTGTGCACATGCACACACATGCATTTATATGTATATATGTATATATATATATACATATACATGTTATATAGTCATAAGCATGTACAGGGTCCCACATCTGGGGGGAGGATTGATCCATGAATGTCTGGACATTCTGTTACATTTCATATTGTCCCTTCCCCAAAAACCATTTTTTGTCCCATTAAAAAATCTTGCTTTCATCCTCCAAAGCCAAGTTTTCCATGCAATATGACCTGATTCACTGAATCTCTTCATTGCAATTCCTGCAGTGCAACAATCATAGACTTGGCTGTCTTATGAAGACACTTGAACATAGAATCAAACATTGTCATTTTGGACAATTAAAAAAGTAACTAGGTACAGACCAGAAATAGTTAAAGTTGCCCTCCATTAGATTCCACTATCCTGGAATAAAGTACATCCAAACAATCAAAGGGTCTTGGGAGAAGAACAGGGCAATGTGGTTCACAGGCAATATCATTCTCTTTATTTCATTCCCAAGAAAGAATGTGCTAACAATACATGAGTCAGCATCTGAGTCACCACTTCTCTCTAAACTTAGCATTTGTTTTAGTCCTACCCAGAGAAGCTAAGCTCCATAGCACAATGGGGCTTATCCTAGGGACAGTTTTTTCCAACTTCTATTCAAAAGGGATTGTAGATGTTGACCTAAAAAGACCAAGAGAAATATATAACCATTTCCTCTCTTCAGATTAGGATGTTAGGGTTAAATTAAGGTTAGGAATATAGTTCCTATTGTGCCTATGGAGAGCTTTCTTCATCATTATCATTATCATCATCATCATCATCATCATCATCATCATCATCATCATCATCATCAGTTATAATAACAGTACCTAGCTTTTATATAGCGTTTTAAAGTTTGCAAAACCCTTTAGGCAAAGTGTAAAGTGTAAGAAGATTGGGAAGGTTGAAAGGGCTCAAGTCCTCCAGAGCTTTAAATGACAAAAGATTTCGTATTTCATTTTGGAGGTAATAGTTTCCTATTATTGGAGCTTATGAAATATATTGTTCTTGTTGTTTTGTCATTTCAGTTATGTTCAACTCTTGGTGACCCCATTTTGGGTTCTCTTGGTAATGATACTTGACTGGTTTGGCATGTCCTTTTCCAGCTCATCTTACAGATGAAGAAACTGAGGCAAACAGGGTTATGTGACTTGCTCATGGTTACCCATCTAATATGAATTTGAGGCTGGACTAGAATTCAGGAAGATGAGACCTGGAGCTCTATCCACTGTGCCACCTAGCTCCATCTCATGGAATACATAGGCTTCAAATGTAAATGTCATGGTTGAATGGTTGGTTGTTGCCCTTCATCTTTGAAGAGGACCAAAATGACATCACCATTGTAAGGTGAAATTTCAGTGTGTCCGACTGTGGCTGATCAGACCAATACGAGCTTGGAATGCTCTACCACAGGTTGGGCACAGATAGTCCCTGTGAATATTTGGGATGGGTATCCCAAATTTGTACATCCTGTGCTTACTTTGTGCTGTCTCAATTCTGCTTTGCTCAAAGAGCACAGCACCCTTTCTGATGTGGGCATGTCATGTTGAGCAGTCTTCTGCCAGTGTCTCCCACATTGCACAATCAAACCCAAAGTTCTTGAGAGAGACCTTGAGAGTGTCCTTATATCGTTTCTTCTGACCACCATGTGATCGCTTGGTCCATGTGAGTTCTCCATAAAATAGTCTTTTTGGCAAGCATACATTTTGCATTCTAACAACGTGGCCATTCCATTGGAGTTGTGCTCTCTGAAGCAGTTTGAATACCTGGAAGTTCAGCTCGAGCAAGGACTTCAGTATCTGGTAACTTATCCTGCTGGGTGATCCTCAGAATCTTCCTAAGACACTTCAAATGGAATTGATTCAGTTTCCTGGCATGGCACTGGCAGACTGTCCATGTTTCACAAACATATAACAATGAGGTCAGCACAGCAACTCTGTAGACCTTCAGTTTTGTAGTCAGTCTAACAACTCTTCAT
Source organism: Notamacropus eugenii (assembly GCF_028372415.1). Lineage (NCBI taxonomy): Eukaryota > Metazoa > Chordata > Mammalia > Diprotodontia > Macropodidae > Notamacropus > Notamacropus eugenii. The sequence goes on along the minus strand of NC_092878.1, from coordinate 83,706 downwards.
TCCCACACTTTTCTTCAGAGCCTCCCAAACACTGAGCTAGCTCTGGCAATGCATGCATCGACATCATTGTCAATGTGTACATCCCTGGAAAGTACACTACCAAGGTAAGTGAACTTATCCACAGCATTCAAAACTTCTTCATTTGTTGTAATAGATGGTTCCACATATGAATGGTGTGTTGGTGGCTGATGGAGCACCTGTGTTTTCTTGGTATTAATTATTAGGCCAAAATTAGCACAGGTAGCAGAGAATTGATCCATACTTTGTTGCATCTCAGCTTCAGAAGCAGCACAATCATCTGCAAACAGAAAATCATGTACTGATACTCCCTCCACTTTGGTCTTGGTTTGTAACCTTTTCAAATTGAAGAATTTACCATCAGTACAATAGTTGACCTTGATGCCATGTTCATCCTCATTGAAAGCATTTGTCACCACAGCTGAAAACATCATACCAAAAAGCATAGGAGCAAGCACACAGCCCTGTTTCACTCCAGTGGTGACTGGGAAGGCATGAGAGCTTTGTCCATTATTCAGAACCCGGGCAAACATGCCATCCTGAAGTTGACGTACAATATTGATGAACTTCTCCAGACAACCAAATTTTCACATAATTTTCCATAAGCCCTCACTACCAACAGTGTCAAAGGCCTTCGTCAGACCTACAAATATTGTTTACAGACTTATGTTCTGCTCCTGGCATTTCTACTGGAGTTGTTGGGCAGCAAACACCATATCGACTCTTCCTCAGTCCTTTCTGAAGCCACACTTGCTCTCAGGTATATGCGATCTTCCAGGTGAAGGATCAGCCAATTAAGGAGGACTCTAGCAAGAACTCTGCCAGCAATGACTAAGAGAGAGATTCCTCTGTGATTTTCTCAGGGAAATCTATTCCCTTTACCCTTATAGAGATGGACAATGGAGGCATCCTTGAACTCCTGGGGGTTAACCTCTTCTTGCCATATAACATGGAAAACTTCAGTCAGTTTTTATATGAGCAATGATCCCCCTGCCTCGTAAATCTCAGTTGGAATAGAATCAGCACCAGGTGCTTTGCCACATGAAAGGAACCTAATGGCCCTCAAAACCTCTTCTTCAGTTAGAAGTTCAGCTAAAGAGGGATTGACTTGTCAATGGCCTCAGCATCCATTGATGATTGTCTGTTGAGAACAGTATGAGAGAGTTCAGCCCATGTGTCTAGGATCCTGTCTTTATCACTAATCAATATGGATCCATCAGCACGGAGTAGTTGTGATGCACCATAGGTTTTTGGTCCATATATAGCTTTCAGGGAATCTTAAGAATGCTTTGGATTGTTACTATCAGCATAAAACTGAATTTCATCTACTTTCTTACTGAGCCAGGAATCCTGCATCTCTCTAAGCTTTGCTTGTACTTTGCTTTTGATGGAATTGAATGCTGCCTTCTTAGAAGTGGATGAACCATCCTGCTGGTAAATCCCGTGGAGTTTTCATTTTTCATTTATCAGCTTCTGACTTTCCCCATCATTTTCATCAAACAAGTCTTGGGGTTTACAAGTTTTCTGACCCAGATGATCAAATGCAGTGCTGTACACCAAATCTCTGAAAGTTGTCCACACCTTTTCTGCTCTACTGTTGTCAACTGTGTGTTGGCTCAACTTTCCCTCCAAGCCAGCAACAAACTGTTTATGCTCAGAGAAGAGCTCTAATTTGTTTACATTGATTCTTCTGGTAGTCATTTTGCCTTGGGGGTGGTGCTTTCAATGAATGCGAATATTTAACTAGGAAAGGATAAGTCTATGATCAGTCCAGCAGTCTGCACCACACATTGCCTTTGTCACTCTCACATCTTGTCTGTCTCTTCTCCTTACAATCACATAGTCTACTAGATGCCAATGTTTGCTGCGAGGGTGCATCCATGAAGTTTTATTGCATTTAGGTGAATGGAAGACAGTGTTGGTGATGAGGTCATGCAATATGCAAGTCTTCAGGACTAAATGACCATTGCTGTTGCTGTTTCCAACTCCATTCCTCCCTAGGACTCCCTGGCAAGTCTGATAGTTTGAGCCTACTCTGGCATTAAAGTCACCCAGAATTATAAGCTTGTCCTCTTTTGACACATTGATGATAAGGGTCTTCATAAAATTTTTCTTTGACTTCATCAGGGTTTGTCATGGTGGGAGTATAGGCACTAATGATGATGGCATGGCATTTTCCTGTGAGTGGGAATGACATTGTCATGAGCCTGTTATTCACTCCTTTTGGCAGACATACTAGCTTGCTGATTAGGTTAGTTTTGATTGCAAAACCCACGCAAACTTCACGGCACTCCCTTTCACTGTGTCTACTCCAGAAAATGGTATATCCAGCTCCAACTTCAGTAAGCTGGCCTTCATTTGGCAACCTTCTTTCACTCAGGGCTGCTATTTGGATGTGATACTTGTTGAGTTCTCTTGCAACAAGAGCAGTTCTTTCAGATCTACTGAAGTTTGTGTTGTCTATTAGTGTGTGCGTGCTCCACATGCCGATGTTGAGTGGAATCATCTTTGCAGGTGTTTTCTTACATTTTGTACATTTTTTTGTGTTTTGACTGCATAGTGGGATTCCCTGCCTACTGCGTAAGCAGACAATGTTTAGTGCACCTTTTCTAGACCCCTTTCTCACACCAGAAGGTGAGAAGTGTGATCCTTAAAAGGCTGCTCAGACACCTGGGAGCTGCTGAGTCCCACTGCTGCTTCCAGTGAGAAATGACCCTATGGCCTGGGCCACCTGTGTGCAGGATTGTGACTATAGTTCCCAGTGTATCCACACCTGCTGCTTCATCACTTGCCTGTTGCCACAGGACTTTGAGGCATAATAGTGAAATGGTATGAGTGATGTCTTTTGATTCATGTGTAAATTAGATTTAAGTGAGGCAGAGTTGCATGAAGTTGTCAGCCTCACTCTCTCCTCCAGAGTCATCATAGTCCAGTGGCAGGACAGAGTCAAGATGACTGGCAGTGGCTCAGGATGCAGTAGATGATGTTGGCGACTTCAGTGTCTAACCAAGCTCTAAGTATTCCATATTACCTGCTTTAGCTGCCTTCATAGCTGTTGAAACAAATTTTTCTCATCTGCTCATTCCACCAGATGAAGTCTTCACATGCTTGGGGTAGATACCCCCCTAACTCACCAATGGATTTAGAACCTTGGTAACCCTCAACCTGGTTTGGCCCATCTGCTGAAACAGTTTCCCAGGGTGTGGCCGCTGTGCATGCTGCAGCTTCTTGGAGCCAAAGGTGAGAGTTAGGCAGAACAGGTGGACACCAAAGGTGGAAAGAGCCCTGAAAAGGGCTCGGCAGCCATCACACCAAAGGTACTGGTACACCCTGAACGCATCCTACACCCCATGGAATATATAGGCTCCAAATGTAAATGTCATATCATAACCACAACCACCACAACAAAAATAGACAGGAATGCTAAAGAAACCATAGTTAGCAACTATGGTTTCAAGGAGAGTTTTTTTTTTTAATGTAGGGAGTGAAAAAAGGTCACAAAAGACAAAATATATAACTTGAAACAAAAATTTAAAATATCTTGCATGGGGAAAATCAGTGCAATCATAATAAAAAGAAAAAGTATCATTAGGAACATATTTTCACATAAGTATCCATATAAATAGATATCCAAGGCAGACAGACAATATGCTGAATTAGCAAATATTTAATTATCTACTAAGTACCATGCACTGGGGATACAAATACAAAAGTTATAAACAGTCCCTGTTCTCAAGAATCTTTGATTATAATGGACACATTGGAAGGTCATTCGAAGTCTAGCCCTAGGAATAAACCCTAGTCCTAATGTAGTGGAATAATGGTTCGAGTGGGTTCAAGCCCTACCACTAGCACATAGTGGCTCCATGACTATGGACAAGTCTTTAGGCTTTTGATGTCTGAGGCAACACTCCACATTGCAGAACAGGAGCCAGTTGTACTAGCAGAGGGCACTTCCTCACTAGGAGTGCCTTACAACAATGAACTGACAGGTTGAGGCTGAAGAAGATAAAGAACTCTTTCCTGAAAGTTAAGAGGAGCAAATGTTATATTTTCAAAAGAAGAAATGCACATAATGAACACAGATCTTTGGTAGCTGAAATTTTGGGGCTCCAGCCTCCATTATCACACCAGTGTTTTCTTTCTAAACATATACAGGAAATGGGAGCCTCATGTTTTCCAGCTGTATCTGTGCCTCTCCTGCTGTTCTGGGTAGTGCTAGAAAAGCAGAAGTCTGACTGTTTCTCCAAAGGCATGGACTTTAAATCCCAGGGAAATTGAGACTCTGCCCTGACCTGGGCTTCCCAATGCCCAGGCAGAAAATCTCAAAATGCTTCTCAATCTCTTCAATAGAGCAGCTCCTTTACGGCACCACCCCCTGCACTCCTCCCTCCCCTCCCCATCCCCCTCAAGCTGTGCTTTCTCCTGATCACAGAGGCATCACGTAGCTTTGAAACTGACTCCTAAAACCTCACCCAGAACATGCACATTTGCTGCCCACTCACTTGGAGAGTTTCTGTTCCTGTTCCTCTATTCTGGGGATGCCAAGGCATCCCTTCTATCAATCCAGGAAATAGGAAGTGCTTCTTGAGGAACTTTAGAAGCGGATCTTGTGGCACCACTTAAGACATTAGGAGTTTCTGAAAAGATTAAAATGTCTAATGAGAATGATGAAAAGGAAAAGTTTCCTTTCTTCCCTGTAGAGTGAGTAAGTTTTTGAACATCTGGGGAAAACGTCTAATGAGGCTCTAATCCTGTAGACAACGGAGAATTCAAGGACGCTCAATGGTGGGGCTGGGAGAGGTTGGAGTCAGATTTCAGAGAGGTGTCTCTCATCAAAAGCTTCTCCAAAGACCTGAGAAGATGCATGGCAGCTTCATCATTCGTGTCTCCTTTAGATGAATTCCCCAAAGATCTCTATCAAAAATGACATCTTCATTTCCTCCACTCCAATCTTATCTTGAACTAGCTGGCCCAGTTGGCTGTGTATTCTCCTCAGAGCAGCCTCAGGGATACTCAGATCAATCCCTGAACATGCAGTCCTGCTCAGGAAGGCCAAATTACATAGTGGAAACAGTAGGCAAGATACTTGGGGACCATGAGGTCAGTCTGAAGTCCTAGGTATAGTGGCAGGTGAAGAAAGAAGAAAACCATTGCCTACATGAAGGGGAGACCCAGAACAAAATGGAATTGAGGAGCTCCTCACAAGGTTTGCTTGCTGCATAATTCTGAGAAGGACTTCTCTTTTTAGATGTCATGGGCATAGGAATGTCTATGGTATTAGTTTGGAGAATTTAAATTTTCCTTAGATTAAAATTCATCTCTTTCCAATTTTCATAAGAAATATGAAAAACAGGAGGGAGGATTAAAGGTCGGACTCACCTGAGCTCTCTGCTAAAACCCTTGGAACAATTTTCAGTAAGGCCTCAAAACAAATTCTGGAGTGGCAGAAGGCACAAAAGGATGAAGTGAAACAGTCTTCTAGACTAAAACAACTTGGAAGGTTGTCAGGGAAGGTCTATGGAATACAGTCCAGCACAAGCCACACCCAAGCAGCCCAACAGTGGGCCTTTGGGGTAACGGAATCAATCATGGTACTGGTAGTTTCCAGACCTCTCAGCCTACAGATGATAAGGGGATCAGACACCTGGTCAGAAGGAGATTACAGGGGTCCCTTTGTTAATATTGGGCGCAGGACTCTGTTGCATTGCTCGTATTTTTTTTTTAAATTAATTTATTTAATTTTTCAATTTTCATTTCCACAAAATTTTGGGTTCCAAATTTTCTCCCCGTTTCTCCCCTCTCCCCACCCAAAAACGCTGAGCATTCTAATTGCCCCTATCACCAATCTTCCCTCTCTTCTAACATCCCTCCCTTCCTTATCCCCATTTTCTCTTTTGTCCTGTAGGGCAAGATAACTTTCTCTACCCCATTACCTGTATTTCTCTTTCCTAGTTGCAAGAACAATACTCAACAGTTGTTCCTAAAACTTTGAGTTCCAACTTCTCCCCATCCCTCCCTTCCCACCCATTCCCTTTGGGAAGGCAAGCAATTCATCATAGGCCATATCTATGTAGTTTTGCAAATGACTTCCATAATAGTCATGTTGTGTAAGACTAACTGTATTTCCCTCCATCCTATCCTACCCCCCCATTGCTTCAATTCTCTCTTTTGATCCTGTCCCTCCCCAAGAGTGTTGACCTCAAATTGCTCCCTCCTCCCATTGCCCTCCCTTCCATCATCCCCCCCACCCTGCTTATCCCCTTGTCCCCCACTCTCCTGTATTGTAAGATAGGTTTTCATACTAAAATGAGTGTGCATTTTATTCCTTCCTTTAGTCGAATGTGATGAGAGCAAGATTCATGTTTTTTTCTCTCACCTCCCCTCTTTTTCTATCCACTGAAAAGTCTTTTACTTGCCTCTTTTATGAGAGATAATTTGCCCCATTCCATTTCTCCCTTTCTCCTCCCAATATATTTCTCTCTCACCACTTAATTTCATTTTTTAAGATATGATCCCATCCTATTCAATTCACCCTGTGCTCTCTCTCTCTCTGTGTGTGTGTGTGTGTGTGTGTGTGTATGTATGTATGTGTAATCCCACCAACTACCCAGATACTGAAAAAGGTTTCGAGAGTTACAAATATTGTCTTTCCATGTAGGAATGTAAGCAGTTCAACTTTAGTAAGTCCCTTATGATTTCTCTTTGCTGTTTACCTTTTCATGCTTCTCTTGATTCTTGTGTTTGAAGGTCAAATTTTCTTTTCAGCTCTGGTCTTTTCATCAAGAATGCTTGAAAGTCCTCTATTTCATTGAAAGACCATTCTTTTCCCCTGAAGTATTATACTCAGTTTTGCTGGGTAGGTGATTCTTGGTTTTAGTCCTAGTTCCTTTGACTTCTGGAATATCCTATTCCATTCCCTTCGATCCCTTAATGTAGAGGGTGCTAGATCTTGTGTTATCCTGATTGTATTTCCACAATACTTGAATTGTTTCTTTCTAGATGCTTGCAATATTTTCTCTTTCACCTGGGAATTCTGGAATTTGGCCACAATGCTCCTAGGAGTTTCTCTTTTTGGATCTCTTTCATGCGGTGTTCTGCGGATTCCTTGAATATTTATTTTGCCCTCTGGTTCTAGAATCTCAGGGCAGTTTTCCTTGATAATTTCATGGAAGATGATGTCTAGGCTCTTCTTTTGATCATGGTTTTCAGGTAGTCCCAGAATTTTTACATTGTCTCTCCTGATTCTATTTTCCAGGTCAATTGTTTTTCCAATAAGATATTTCACATTATCTTCCATTTTTCGAATCTTCTCGCTATGTTCTGTGATATCTGTCTTTCTCATAAAGTCCCTAGCGTCCATCTGTACCATTCCAGTTTTGAAAGATCTATTTTCTTCAGTGAGCTTTTGAATCTCCTTTTCCATTTGGCTAATTCTGCTTTTGAAAGCATTCTTCTCCTCATTGGCCTTTTGAACCTCTTTTGCCAATTGAGTTAGGCTAGTTTTCAAGGTGTTAATTTCTTCAACATTTTTTTGGTTCTCCTTTAGCAGGGAGCTGATCTGCTTTTCATGCTTCTCTTTCATCCCTCTCATTTCTCTTCCCAGTTTTTCCTCCACCTCTCTAACTTGATTTTCAAAATTCTTTTTGAGCTCTTCCATGGCCTGAGCCCATTGGGTGGGCTGGGACACAGAATCCTTGATTTCTGTGTCTTTGCCTGATGGTAAGCATTGTTCTTCCTCATCAGAAAGGAAGGGAGGAAGTGTCTTTTCTCCGAGAAAGTACCCTTCAATAGTTTTATTTCTTTTCCCTTTTCTGGGCATTCTCCCCAGCCAGTGACTTGACCTCTGAATATTCTCCCCACACCCACCTCGCCTCCTGGTCCTCCCAGCCAGCGTTTGGGAACCTGATTGCTGTTTTATAATAAAATTTGAGATCTCATAGTGCTAGGCCAACTTCCCTAGCATTTATTTTCATTAGTCTCCTTGATATTTTGGACCTTTTGTTCTTCCAGATGAATTTTGATAATTTTTTTTTCCAGCTCTAGAAAATAATTATCTGATAGTTTAATTGGTATGGCACTGAATAAGTAAATTACTTTAGGTAGAATTGTCACTTTTATTATATTGGCTCAGCATACCCAACATCAGCTGATGTTTTTCCACTTCTTTAGATCTGACTTTACTTGTGTGAAAAATGTTTTGTAATTGTGTTCATATAGTCCCTGGATTTGTTTTGGCAGGTAGACTCTCAAATATTTTATAGCGTCTACCCTAGCTTAAATGGGATTTCTCTTTCTTTCTTTTGCTGTTGGTCTTTGTTAGTAATACATAGAAATTCAGCAGATTTGTGTGGGTTTATTTTGTAACCTGCAACTTTGCTAAAGTTGTTTTTATTATTTCAAGAAGATTTTGTACTTGAATCTCTGGGGTTCTCTAAGTATATCATCATATCATCTACAAAGAGTGATAACTTAGTTTCTTCTTTGCCTATTCTAGTTTCTTCAATTTCTTTTTCTTCTCTTATTGCTACAGCCAACATTTCTAGTATCATATTGAATAATAGTGGTGATAATGGACATCCTTGTTTCACCCCTGATCTTACTAGAAATGCATCTAGGTTATCTCCATTGCATATAATACTTGCTGAAGTTTTAGGTAGATACTGTTTATTATTTTATGGAAAGTTCCCTTTATTCTTAGGCTCTCCAGTGTTTTCAATAGGAATGGGTGTTGCATTTTGTCAGAAACTTTTTCTGAACCTATTGAGATAATCATGTGGTTTCTGTTAGTTTTGTTGTTGATATGATCAATAATGCTAAAAGTTTTCCTAATATTGAACCAGCCCTGCATCCCTGGTATAAATCCTACCTGAATATGAGGTATTATTCTGGAGATAAGCTGCTGTATTCTTTTTGCAAAAATCTTATTTAAAATTTTTGCATCTATATTCATTAGAGAAATTGATCTATATTTTTCTTTCTGTGATTTGACTCTTCCTGGTTTAGGTATCAAAACCATATTTGTATCATAAAAAGAATTTGGGAGGACTTCTTCTTTCCCAGTTTTTCCAAATATGCTATATAGTATTTGAATTAACCATTCTTTAAATGTTTGATAGAATTCACTTGCAAATCCATCTGGCCCTGGACATTTTTTCCTGGGGAGTTCATTGATGACTTGTTCCATTTCTTTTTCTGAGATAAGGCTATTTAAGTGTTCAATTTCCTCTTCTGTTAATCTGGGCAATTGATATTTTTTAAAATACTTATCCATCTCATTTAGATTGTCGAATTTATGGGCATACAGTTGGATGAAGTAATTTCTAATTATCGTTTTAATTTCCTCCTCATGAAAGTGAGTTCACCCTTTTTATTTTTGATATTGGTTACCTGGTTTTCTTCTTTCTTTTTTTTAATCAAACTGGCCAAAGGTTTATCAATTTTATTGTTTTTTTTTCATAAAACCAGCACTTAGTTTTATTTATTAGTTCAAGTTTTCCTAATTTCAATTTTGTTAATCTCTCCTTTGGTTTTCAGTATTTCTAATTTGATATTTATTTGAAGATTTCCAATTTGTTCTTTTTCTAACTTTTTCAGTTACATGCCCAATTCATTGATCTCCTCTTTCTCTATTTTATTCACGTAAGCATTCAAAGATATAAAACTTCTGCTAAGAGCTACTTTTGCAGTTTCCCTTAAGATTCGGTAGGTTGTCTCATTATTATTATTCTCTTGAATGAAATTGTTGATTGTTTCTTTTATTTGTTGTTTAACCCACTCATTTTTTAGTATTAGATTATTTAGCTTCCAATTAATATTTGGTCTATCTTTCCATGACCTTTTATTACATATAATTTTTATTGCATTATGATCTGAGAAGGATGCATTCACTATCTCTGCCATTATGCACTGGATTGTGACTTTTTTATGCCCAAGTACATGGTCAGCTTTTGTATATGTACCATGTACCATTAAGAAAAAGTGGTACATGGCACAAATTTTCTCCAGATATCTATCATATCTACCTTATCCAGAGTTTTATTCACCTCCTTATCTTCTTTCTTGTTTATTTTGAGGTTAGATTTATCAAGTTCAGAAAGGGGAAGGTTGAGGTCCCCCATTAGTATAGTTTTACTGTCTATTTCTTCCTGTACCTCCCTTAACTTCTTCTCTAAAAATCTGGATGCTATACCACTTGGAGGGTATACGTTTATTAATGTAATTGCTTCATTATCTATGTGAAGGAATATTTCATATCCCTTGAGTAAAGTAACTTCACTCTGTCCTTTTGGTGACCTCTCAAGGACATAACATGCGCGAGTTGGCCATGTATTAATTTTTTGGGAACTAGCCACTCCCGGAACACATAGATAATACTTGGAAGATTTGGCTAATCCTCCCAGTATATGATTAATTAACATATCTTGTGGCCCCCGTATGATATTTCCTTGATGGACAAACATCTGTATTCCCATGGCCATGCAGCCGAACAGCTTGGAACAGTGTGTGGAGCCACTGGCAAAAAGCCTTCTTTGTCTAGGTCCCTATAAACTCTCCTTGCTTAGTGTAAGTCCTCGGAATCTCCCCCATTGAGAGGATTCTCTGTCTGGGACTACTTGCTCCCAGTTCAGACCCTGAAAGCTGTATCCCGGGATTCCCCAGCTGAGAAAATTCAGGTGTTGGTGCTTCCCTGAATTGGTGATGTTTTTCTATTTCCTCATATCTATATTAATATTGCTATAATTATATTAGTATTAGGCTATATTAATTATTTCTGCTATAGCTCTAAACTGTTCATGCATTTGCCTTTTCTGTAAATCAATAAAATATCCAGCTTCTTCTTCTCAAATGTGTCTTATTGTAGGTGCGAATCTGAACCATAAATTTCCTTAATCACACACTATGGTGCATTTTAGTTGGATATAGTTTCCTTCCTTATCTTTTATGATTAGATCTATTTCTGCTTTTGCTTTGTCTGAGATTAGGCTTGCTACCTTCTGCTTTTTTTACATCAGCTGAAGCACAATAGTTTCTGCTCCCACCTTTTACCTTTACTCTCTGTATGCCCCCATTTCAAATGTGTTTCTTGTAAACAACATATTGTTGGATTATGGTTTTTAATACATTTTGTTGTCTGTCTCTGTTTGGAAGAGTTTATCCCATTCACATTCACAGTTATGATTACTATCTGTGTCTTTCCCTCCATCTTCTTTCTCCTCATTTGTACTTTTAGTTCTTTCTTCTGCATTCTCTTCCACAAGAGAGTTTTAAATTTTGACCACCACCTCCTGCAGTCTTTCCTTCCTTCTTTCAATCCCCCTCCCTTTTACTCTCTTTTACCCTTTCTACTTCTTCCCTCCCTTTTAGACCCCCTCCCTTTTCTCTCCCCGTTCCCCTCCTATTCTCTATGGAGCTAGTTAGCTTTATGTATTTAATTAAGTTTGTTGTGTTCCCTTCTTGAACCAAATCAAATGAGAGTACCGCTCAAACAATGCTCATCCCCCTACCCTCTTTCTTTCTACTGTAATATAATTTTGTGCCTCTTCCTGTGATGTAATTTATCATTTTCTGCCTTCTCCTTTTCACATCTCCTGTTACCATCCCTTTGCACCCTTAAATCACATTGTTATTATCACATTATTTACTTTATCCCTGCTTCCTCTATCTACATATATCCCTTTTATATTTCATAATAAATATACAATTCTCAAGATTAACAAGTAACCTGCTCCCTTATAGGTATGTAAACAGTTTGCCCATATTGAGTAACAAGTTTGTTTTTTTCCCCCTTTTTACTTTTTTTATGTCTCTTTTGAGCTCTGTGTTTGAAGATCGAGTTTTCTATTGAGTTCTGCCCTTCTCATCAGGCAGGTCTGGAAATTCCTTATTTCATGGAATGCCCATCTCCTTTCCTGAAATATTATTCTCACCTTTGCTGGGTAATTGATCCTTGTTTGAAGTCCCAGCTCTTTTGCCTTATAGAATACCATCTTTCCATTCCCTTGATGTTTTAATGTAGAAGCTGCAGGGTCCTGTGTGATCCTGACTGTAGTTTTGCGATATTTGAATGATTTCTTTCTGTCTGCCTGTAGTATTTTCTTCTTCTCTTGTTAGTTCTAGAATTTGACAACAATATTCCTTGGTGTTTTGAGTTTGGGATCCCTTTTGGGAGGTGAATGGTGGATTCTTTCGATGATTATTCTGCCCTCTGGATCTTGGACTTCTGGGCAGTTTTCCTTGATGATTTCTTGGAAGATATTGTCCAAATTCTTTTTTTCATCATGGGTTTCTGGTAGGCCTATAATTCTTAGATTTTTGTCTCCTGGATTTATTTCCTAGGCCAATTGTTTTTCCAATGAGATATTTTACATTTTCTTCTGTCTTTTCATTTTCTAGATTTTGCTTGACTGATTCTTTATGTCTCATAGAGTCATTAGCTTCTACTTTCCTAATTCTGATTTTTATTGAATTGTTTTCTTCAGTTAACTTTTGCATCTCCATTTCCATCTGTCCAATTATTCCTTTTAATTAGTTATTTTGTCCAGTTAGTTTTTGTACTTCCCTTTCCATTTGTCCAATTTCCCCAGTTAGGCTTTGTGCTTTCTTTTCCATTTGTCCAATTTTCTTTTCTAAGGAGCTGTTCTCTTCTGTGAATTCTTTTTTCATACTTATAAAATTATTGGCCAGTTTTTCTTCTACTTCTCATTTGTTTTTTAAAATCCTTATTCAGCTCTCCCAAGAGCTTTCTTTGTGCTTGCGACCAGTTCATAGTCCCTTCTGAAGTTTCAGATGGGAATACAGTTTCAATGCTGACCTCTTTGATATTCATGTTTCAGTCCTTGTCCCCGTAGACATATTCTATGATCTTTTCTTTTCTGCTTTGTTTCTTACTTATCATGATGATAATCATCCTTTTCCTTTCTTTTTAAGTAGATTTCTGCTTCTTGGGCACAAGCAGCTCTATCCCACAGTCCTTGTGCTTTGAGAGGAGAGAGAGGAAGATTCATGCCTTCTGACTATGGAGACTGAAGACAATTTCACAGCTGAGGTGGCACGTTGGGGAGACTGAAGACTCTCCCCTTCTGCTGGGCTCACAGAATCAGCTTCCTTAAGTGGGAGCTGAGATGCAGGTTTCCTTTGACTAAGGAGGTCTAGAGCTGGGGGTCAAAAGGCCCTGCTTAGAGCTGATTTACAGAGTAGACCAGAAGGGAAGGAGTTTCTTCTTGATGGGGGAACCTGTTGAATTACATGGGTGGCTGAGATCTGGGGAGAGAGCTGCCACCTCACTTACACCCTTAGTGAATGAATTGTCCAGGACATCAGATAACCCTGCAAAAACCTGAGCTGAGGAACAGCTACCCTGGAGAACAACAGCTGATGAAGGTAGTGGAGGCCAGAATGGACAACTGGATGTAGAGAATCATGCTTGACTGGCAGCAGTTCCTTCAGAGAAGGCGGCCATCACTCAGAGATGGCCACAACTTTACAGAATCCAAACCCAAGTCAACCTCCCTGTTCATTCTATTCTTCTGGAATGGGACACATGTGTTCCTAAAAATCACTGGCTATACAAAACCACACAGTAAAAGTCACAAAGGTGATGGGAAAATGAGGGCAGGACCACAACACTCAATCTGCATCAGTGACACACTAAAAGAAAAGAATGGAGCCAAAAGAAGGTGGTGGTGCAGTCTTAGGCATTTAAATGGCTAAGAAATGCTCAAACATTGTAGTAAATAGTGGCAGAGGGCTGCTACTCAGCCTGTTCCCCAGGTCGCACCAACCACAGCTGGCATGGAGTTGTTCTGGGTGGGAGGACGGTCTCAGTGGACCACAGCTCCATGTCATAGTAAAAGGTGGGTAAGGGGGAGAGGCAGATCAGACTTCCTCATCCCTCAGCTTCAAATGACCCAAAGATTCTATGATAGATGTGGTGCTTTGCCCTTACAAAGTCCCAAAGTTGGTTTGTGGATGTGGGCATCAGGATGAAGACTGCAGCTTGGGAGTTGTTGGGGAGTGGTTCTGTCTTCTTAGTTTTTCCAAAATGAAAGTGTTCACATAAGCAAACACAGAATTCAAGTGTGTTCAGTCATTCTGAACAAATGGAACAAATTCACATCCTCAGAATGAGTGTTAGAGCAGAACTGACTATGCCCCTTTCTCCCCTTTGGTGTCTCAGTCACTTGGCTCCACATGAGCAGGTTTCCTGCCCAGAAGCCTCATGAATGTTCACTCTTCCACTGCCTACAGTGTGTGTAAGAAAGTATGTTGAGGCTCATGGTGGGGTGGGGGGTGATGGGATGACTTCATTTGTCTCACTATTTCATCAAAATGCCTTCACTTTGATCTAAACATGATCAGCTGTGAACTGGCCAAAGCAAAACCCATGGGTAAAGGCTGAGGACATAGGGTTTGAAGAGGATTCTCACCTGCTCTGTGTCTGTGGTCTGAGATGGTCTACTGAAGGCCAGGGAGGTGTATATGTGTGTGTGCGTGCACGTGTGTGCACGCACGCACACACGTGCACATACCATGACCTACAGATACTTTGGGTTTAACTTCTCCATATATGTAAACACACACACACACACAGAGCACTGTTCTTTATAAACCAGGTGGCATTCCATCATTTCTTGGTGTTTACTGTTCCTGATCTTCCCAATATAGGACTGGAGGTAAGGGATGGACATCCAAAAGGAAAGGTATCCAAGCATTTAAGAAGCCCCTTTCACCCCACGTGGCTTTGGTTGCCTGCTGACAGACAGTCCTATATTGTCACATGTCTGTTGTAAGACACGACTCCTGACTGGTGGAAAGAATGGTGTAAGAAGATGCCAGGTAGGTTTCATGTAGGAAAGTGCAGGTGCCACCCCATTCCCCACTCCCATGTGGGGAGAAGCTGGCAAATTCCTATTTCCATTCATTCCTGGGGCCTGCACCCTTTGACATGGCTGAATGAAGTCCCTGGGGGATCAGAGTGTTGTTGCCTAAACTAATCTGTGGAGTTCCCAGGGACTGTATTGTTCCTAGTTATTCCTGATATCCTTTCATGCAATATTAATGGGGGTGAGATTTAACTGTTAGACTAAGTTAATTAAAGCTGAGGAGAATTGCTCCTCTTTTTCTCACTGTGGAAGGGGGCTTTTATCCTGAATCATAAAAATATTCTGAACCCTAGGTGCCAAATACTTTATGGGTAATAAATGGTTATAATTCCAGCCTGATACCCTTGGCAAGGGAGTAAGCCACTACTGTCTCTTCTTAGTAGGTGGACTTCAAGTCTCTTCTGAGATGAGGTGTTCAGATCTACTCACAGATCCACTTATCAATCCATCTACCTGGTCTTCGATGTACTGTCTTTACTGAAAGTGGGAATTTGTCCAACAGAATAATTTTTAAAGATTTCCTGGTTTATCAAGCATTTCATATATATGCATGTGCCTACACCCCACCCCCCACATACACACACACACACATATACATTTGGTATTTTAGTGATGATCCACTGGATCCTGCCTCAGGATTTTCCATTTTTCCCCCCTAAAATCTGGTGATCAGGAGTGATTTTAATTTTAACCAACTGGAGCTACTCTGTCTGTCTCTCTCTGTATCTCTCCTCTCCTCTTTGAGGTAGAGAAGGAAATGACAAACCACTCCAGAGTCTTTGCCAAGAAAGCCCCAAGTGAGGTCACAAAGAGTCAGACCTGACTGCAACAACTGAACAGCAGCAGGGGCAACAATATGCTGGCACATTGGCACACTTTGGCTCATAACCATTTTGCAACAGGAAGACAAGGTTTTGGTTCACAATTTCAGGCTACCAAAAAAAACAAAAAACAAAAAAACAAAAATATGACAAGTTTAACTGAACATATGGTTCCCTTTCCTCTTCCATTTATTAAACACCTACTTGGCGCCAGGCACATGCCAAGGATTTTACAAGTGTTGCCTCATTTAATTCTCACAACAACCCTGTGAGGTAGATGCTGTTATGATCTCCATTTTACAGATGAGGAAACTGAGGCAGAAAGTGAGGAAGTAATGTGTCCAGGGTCACACAGCTAGGAAGTGTCTGAGGACAGATTTGAACTCAGAGTATAAACCCAGTCGAATAGCTGGATCAAAGTGATTAGGAGCATTTCATGAGGTTTTGAGTCAATTTTTTGCTTGAGAATTGGTTGTTTATATCCTTTGAGTTTGTATATTTTGGATACTAAACCCTTATCAGAGAAATTTGATACAAAGATTTTTTCCCTCTATTTGACCACTTCCCTTCTTATTCTAGATGCATTAATGTTGTCTCTAAAAAAGCTTTTAAGTTTCATGTAGTCAACAATTTGTATTTTATCTTTTAAAAGTGTTTCTATCTCCAGTTAAAAAACACATTCCCTAACCAAAGATAGAGATATGATGTACTCATCTAATGGGGGTGTAGGGTGTGTTCAGGGAGGACCAATACTTTTGGTGTGATGGCTGCCAAACCCTTTTTGGGGCTCTTTCCACCTTTAGTGTCTACCTGTTCCACCTAACTCTCACCTGGGGCTCCAAGAAGCTGCAGCATGTGCAGCAGCCACAACCCAGGAAACCATTTTGGCAGATGGGACAAACCAGGTTGAGAGTAACCAAGGGGTGTCAAACCCATTGGTGAGTTAGGAGGGTGTCTACCCTAAGCATGTGAAGACTTCCTGTGGTGGAATGGGTAGATGAGAACAACTTGTTCCATCAGCCATGAAGGCAGTTGAAGCAGGTAATATGGAGTGCTTAGAGCTTGGTTAGACACCAAAGACATCAAGGTCATTCACTGCATTCTGAGCCATCCCCAACTGTCTTGACTCTGTCCTGCCACTGGACTATGATGACTCTGGAGGAGACAGTGAGGCTGACAACTTCGTGCCACTTTGCCTCACTTAAATTTAATTACGCCTGAATCAAAGGGCATTTTATCATGGGGATGTTATTTTGGTCCCCTTCGAAGATGAAGGACAACAACCAAAGAACTCACCTCATCTGTTTGTCTCTGATTCCTCATCTGTGATGATAATGACACCACCTATCTCTCAGGGTTGTTATATGGATCAGTTGAGTACATAACTGTAAAGTCCTCCGCCCAGTGCCTGGAACATAGTAAACACTACATAAGAGTTAGTTATTATTATTTGTTTATTATTATTGATTTTTTTATAGTAGGCCCGTAGTATTAAGATTGCTTATCTACTTAGAATTTATCATGGAATATAATGTAAGGTGTTTTCCCAGAAGGTGTTTTAATCAAACAAAGAGCATTTTCCTAGATAATTTCTGTTTTCCCTTTATCACTCTCTGGGCTATTGAGTTCCATTGTTTCTGATTCCTGTCTAGTATCCCACCAATTTTTCTGTTTTTTAACCAATACTAGATGGTTTGGATGATTGCTGCTTTCTAATAGAGTTTGAGGTCTGGAACTTCTCTTCCCCCTGAAGAAGAGGTTTTACCATTACATTTGGCTCCTTTTGTGCGCAAAGTACTTGGTACTCATTCTATTCTAGCTGAGATTTGCAAAAGTTGACTGAAATTTTCTGGGTTATATGGCAAGAAGTAGTTATCCCCAAGGAGTTAAAGGACACTTTCATTGTCCATCTCCATAAAGGTAAAGGAAAGAGACTGTCCTGTGACAATCACAGGGAGCTCTCTCTCTTATTCATTGCTGGTGAGATTCTTGCCAGAGTCCTCCTTAATATATTGATCCTTCACCTGGAAGATGGGTGTCTACCAGAGATCCAGTGTGGCTTCAGAAAGGACCTCTATGTGGTGTTTGCTGCCTGACAACTCCAGGAGAAATGCCAGGAGCAGAACAGATATCTGTACACAACATTTGTCCATTTGTCACTCACAAGTGCTTATGAAAAATTATGTCAAAATGTGGTTGCCTGGGAAAGTTCAATAGTACTGTGTGTCAGTTGTGTAACATCATGCTTGCCCAGGTTCTAGATAATTGATAATGTTCTCATGCTTTACCAGTCCCCAATCAAGTGAGACAAGGCTATGTGCTTGCTCCCAAGCTTTTTAGCATGATGTTTTCAGCCATGTTGTCAAAGGCCATCAATGAGGGAAAGCATGGCATCAAGGTCAGCTACCAATGGTAAACTATCTAACATGAAAAGGCGACAAGCCGAAATTAAAGTGGAGGGAGAGTTGGTTCAAGACATTTTTGTACACGGATGACTGTGCAATAAATTCAGCCTCTGAAACTGAGATGTAACAAAGCAGGAATCAATCTTCTGTTGCTTGTGTTAACTTTGGCCTAACAATTAACACCTAGAAAACACAGGTGCTCCATCAGTCAGCACCACAGTTATGGCAAGTGGAGAAGTTTGGAATACTGTTGATAAGTTCACTTACCTTGGTAGTGTATTTTCTGGGGATGTAAACAGTGACAATGAGGTCGATGCATGCATTGTCAGAGCTAGCTCGGTGTTTAAGAGGCTCCAAAGGAAATTATAGGAGAGAAGAGAGAGAAAAGACTATATAGGAGAGAAGAGAGAGAAAAGACTATCAAACTGAAGGTCTACAGAGACACTATGCTGACCTCATTGTTGTGTGCTGGCCTACTAGTGCCATGCCAGGAAACTGAATCGCTTACATCTGAATTGTCTTAGGAAGACTGTGAAGATCACCTAGCAGGATTAGTACCAGGCACTGAGGTCATTTCTCAAACTAAATGCCAAGCGTTCGAAGTCCACTGTAGAGAGTGCAACTATGAAGGGCTGGCCGCATTATTTAAATGTCAAATATACGCTTGCCTAAAAGACTCTTTTATGGAGAACTCACACAGGGCAAGGGATCACATGGGGGTCAGAAGAAGTGATACAAGGACAGAGAAGGGGCTGTGCTTTACCAACAAAGCAGAATTGAAATAGTTCAAAAGAAAAGCTAGATGAACAAATTTAGAGAATGCACCCCAAATGCTCACATGGACTATTTGTATGCAGCCTGGGGTCCAACCTTCCAGGCTTGTACTGGTCTGATCAGCCACACTTGGACACACTGTGACTCTACCCTAATACAGTGATGTCATTTTGGTCCTCTTCTAGAATGAAGGACAACAGTCATAATATACACTGTATATGTTCTTGAGGTTCTACTCATTTTTCTATGCATCATTTCATACAAGAAGAAGGGGCACAAACTAGATAAGAAAAGCCAAAGTGACTGAAGGTAGTCTACCAGCATTGGCTAAACTCACTGTCACAAATGGGCAGGTGAAGGATTCCCCTTTAGACAAGCACTGCAGAGAAAACCGGAAAGTCATTTGGGATCAGTTGGGTTAAGACTCCCAGCTTCCACCTCCTACTACATTGCACTGAACATGGAGACTGTACCTGGCCATAATAATCACTGATTAAAAGACCTAGAAGAAAGATGGAGGAGAAGGAAAGAGAACGTCCAGCTTGGCACCTCCACGCCTTCTAAAAGCAGATGTAGAACATGGCCCAGCCTGAATCCTGGGTGGGAAATCCAAGAAACCACACAGAGAGGCATTGTTCCAGGCAGAGAGGGTTTTATGGACCCTAGGTCTTAACCCTAACCATATCCTAAATGTGTGCTATGAAAGGCGTCCAGCCAGCAAAGGTGTGGCTGAGCATATCAGCTCAGGGAAAGAACGTTCATCAGGCCAAGAAGGGGTCCCAGATCCAGCATAAAGAGATAGGAACAGGTGTACCTGGAAAACCCTATCTCTTATTGCCCAACTTGGGGTTAGACATCTAGGGCAGACTGAGGGGATCTACTCCTGGAAGAGGCAGATCCCGGATGAGGGGCAGGTGCCAGGACCTAGGATGGATCTTAAGCAGGAAACACATTCAAGGCAAGCCAGTGGCTTGTGGTTCCAATCCCAGGAGCAGAGTGAGGTCTCAGATCTCTTCCAGCCCAGTCTGAAGCCTACAGAAAAATAACCATGGAAAGAGTCACAGATGAAAGGGGTCTCTAAAGTTCGGTCACTTTTTAGCAGCATAGCTTTCCAGCTGGCTTATAGTGATTGAATTCATCAGTAATCTCCACATGGACCCAGCCCACAGATGTATTGCTCAGACTCAAACACAGTTCAGGAATTTGCAGATCTACGATGGCGGAGTGGTGGATAGGGAATCAGACCATCCTGGGAGCACTGAAAACTTACAGGTCCCTGGAGTGAGCTTTCCCTGAGTTCCTGGAATAACATACAACTCCAAACCTCAAGAAAGCTGCAACAAGGTTATTCTGGTCATGGCCTTCAGAATGTGGAGAGAGCCTGGCCCTGATATCAAGTCCATGGTCAGGAAGGAGACTGAAAGAATTAGCAGACAAGAAAGGATCCCACCACCAATTTTACCTTGGGGACAGGGATGCTCAAGACACAAACCCAGAAAAAGACAATGACTTCAAAATATCAATACACAAAGCCTCAAAGAAAAACACAGAGTGGGCAGAATTCAACTAGGATTTCTGGAAGACAGCAAATAGGGAAAAGAATAAAAAGAAGCTAGTGATAATATTTTTCACTGAGGAAAGAACTGGAATTTAAATGACTGCTGTGGAAGAAAGAATCAGAATTGGAATAAAGGGCTTGTCCCAACTGAATTTTAACAGAAGGGTAAGCTGAGGCAGATATCTGAGCAAGTTAACATCTATTAGCAGGGAATGCTCCCTATCAATAAATGAGCCAGAGGCCCGGAGCAAAAAGACACTTCCCCTTCGGTGGGTTTTGGGGAGCACAGAAGAAAGAGCAGAACAGGGTAGGTGACACCTTGGGATTAAGGCCTAGTTACAGTGCTGAGGTCAAGGAACAACCTGATTGGTTGAAAGTTTGATAATGGAGGTGAGTAACAACCCTCCTTCTCCTCCTGTGAGACTAAAAGGTGCTTATGGCCTTTCAGGTGCAGGATAGTAGCCCAGACATTGGGACAGCAAACCAGACATCTTGGAAGGACTTGGTGGTATAAAGATGTCAGACCCAAACCCCCTTGCTTTCACACCTATGTCCCAAGGTTAGCAAAATTCCTTGAGCAGGAGAGCTGGACTTTTCAGCTTAATGTATTACAGACAAGCTGAATTTTGAACCGAATTTAGAGACAAAGAACTGTAACTCAGGCAATTATAGGATGAATGTAGTTTGAGAACCAAATCAATAAACTGTAAATATGATCAATAAGAAATGATACAGGATTCATCTCAACCTTTGCAGGCTTGCCCAAAGAGCTGCAGAACCTTGTCCAAGCAACAAATATATGGAAAACTAGAATGGACCAAACATTATCCAATGACTGCATGACACAACGAGCAAGATCCAAATGAAATCAAAAGACTGAAAAACAGAAGAAACTGTAAAGAAAACTTATAGTCCTGAAAACTATACTAAGGAGAGAGAATTTAAGAGTCATTGAAACCATGGCCTTAAATCTTAATTCAAGGAAACATTAAAAAAATACTACTGGATGTCTTTAGAACTAGAGGTCAAAATGGAAATAAAAAGAACCCAAAAGAACCCATCTCTGGAAAGAACCCCAAATAAAAACTCCCAGGATCCTCCTAGCCCAAATCCAAAGATTAAGGTCAAAGAAAACAAGGAGCAGACAGTTGAGAACATTCCAGAAGAAAAAGGCTTCTGAGGAGGGGTAAGGTAAGAGACAAGGATCTCCCATAATCCAGATGAAGCAGAAATCTGTGCAACAGAGGAGGGTCTGGTGGGGGAAGAATCTGACAACAGAACAGCAATCTCATTGGAACAGATCAAAGGAGGGACTGCAGAGGGCAAGGGATGAGAGAGGCTCCCCACTTCCCCACTTAGGTTTTGTTTTCTTTTATCTCTCCATTTAGGAAGGCTGAGCACGGTAAGTGGAGTTTTTCCTGAGTGAAAAAATCAGAAGAAAATCCATTCATTCAACATCTACAACTGTGTCAAAGAGAATTCTTAATCCAAGATATTATTTTTAAAAAACAGATAATCCTAACCACATAAAATCTAAAAGGTTTCACTAAAATAAATGAAGATCGAACATGAAACATTGTTACTAGCACATACGCCAAATGGATACATCAAATCTGGCCAAAATAAGTCCTTTATATCCAGACAGAGACCTGACACCAACATGAACCAAGAGCTGCTCCTGATAGATAAGCACTGAAAGGATATCAATATTTCTAAAGTCCTGGAAACTATAAACGACCTGAAAACAGGTCTCCAAGCCACACTAAGAGAAAGTCATGGGAAAATAATCTTGCGATCTCCTGTGAAGGGGTAAATTTTGTGCATGACAATAACAGTGCTGAAATAAGAGGACACAATTCTTTGGGCCCCAAACCGAAAAAGGAGGCAGGAGAGTTGCTGATAGACGGTAAGCAAGGAGATGTCTGGACTTTCTCAGAAGTAGGATGAGGCTCCAGACTAGGGTCAATATTATGGCTACTATGTTTGGTAAGGAGAAAAAACCAGAGCTGGGTGTTCAAGGCTACGTAAGTGTGCACTGTTGGTCTTCAGTTTCCCAATCTGGAAAATAAAGGAGATTATCTCTAAGATCCTCTTGAGGGGAGACTTGATCCTCTCCGTGCAATCTTTAGTTTCATAGTTTCCCAGTTGGGGGGATGAGACAAGAAAAAGGGAAAATCCCACCAAATGTGCCCATGTTCATTGTTTCTGAAAAAAAAAGTTACCAGGCATTCACGTTCTTATTTCAGGCAGTTCCAACCAGCCTTAGGCTGAAATGGCACTCTTCTCCACTTTAATAATTGAGCTCTTTCCTTTTTGTTATTGAGCTGTGTCTGACTCTTTGTGACTCCTTTTGGGGTTTTCTAATCAAAGAAATTGGAGTGGCTTGCCCTTTCCTTCTCCAAATTAATTTCCAGATGGGGAAACTGAGGCAAACAGGGTTAAGGGACTTGCCCATGGTCACACAGCTAGTAAACGTCTGAGGCCTAGATTGGAAGTCAGTTCTTCCTGACTGCAGGCCCTTGGCTCCATCCACTGGGCCACATCCCTGCCCCTCTGCTACTCGGATTCCCAGTTCCATTTCCTGGACTCTGATTTCCTCTGCATTCTTGGGTCCTGGCTTGTTTATCTACAGGGCCTGGGGAGGTTAGGACACTTGCCCAAGTCACAGCTGGGATGGCCATCCTTAAATCTGAGGGGCAGCCCCTGGTCTCAAGTCAGCCTGCAGATTTCCTCAGTCCTCAGACCCCCTCAATCTGGGGGGGGGAGGGCATTTTCTCCCCAACTTCTAAGGAGGGGAAAGGGTGGCACTGAGGAGGGCTGGAGGGCAGGGTGGACTCTAGCCCTAACCCTTCTTTTCCTCTGGTTCAAGCTGGGAGCATAAGAGCCCTGAGCTCCTGGGATGATGACGGGAGGGAGGGAGCCTGGGCTGCTGGACAGAATCCGAGGCTGTTCTGGGATGACAGACACCGAGCCAAGGTCTCCCAAGCCGGGGATTTCCTCCGGGTCAGTTTCAGTTTTTTTTTTTTTTTTTCCCAACCTGCCCGGGCTCCTTCTGCCCAGTCACCAGTGACGTTTATTGTCTCCCGCCCGCTATTGGCTGGCAGGGCCTCCGGGAAGCCAATCAGAAGTGAGGGATTCGTCCCTTTATAAACCCAGCGCCCACAGGCCTCGGTGAGGTTGGGCTCCTGTACCCGCGGGCCATGGAGCGCTCCCTGGGCGCTCTCCTTCTGCTGGGGACCCTGGCCCTGCCGGAGACCTGGGCGGGTAAGGAGGGACTGGAAACGGCACCCAGGGGTAGCCCTAGGGCCGGGATGGGGTTCCTTCCACGGAGCTCCTCGGACCCCAGCCCAGACAGCATTTCCCCGGACCCGGCTCCTTCGTGTCAGTGCGGTCCGGCGGGGTGAGAGGGAGAAGCCGGAATCAGCCTGGACCGGGAGCCCGCCGCCCCCGTGCGGGGCTTTGAGGGGGGTGTCTTCGTGTGGGTCCCTTAGTTGGAGGGGTGAGTGATTCGGTAGGGGTGGGAGGTCATGGGGAGGGAGAATGGGGGCCACAGTCCTGGAGGCGTTAAGAAGGGGTAGAGCTATCCGGGGACCCCCGAACCTCCCCGGGGCTCTCCCAAGGGCTTGGACAGAACCCGGGGCAGCTTTGTTAAAGAGCTTCCGGGAGGATGGGGGGAGGGGCAGGTGAGGACACGAGGTGGGGGGCCGGGGGTGAGCAGTGTGAGAGACCCCGGACTGGACCAGAGGTGGGGGCGGGGAGAGGGAGGCAGCGTCCAGGGGCAGGGGCGAGGTGTGCCAGCCTGGGGCGGAAGGGAGGGTAAGGGGCGGGGATGCCAGGGGTGGGGGTCGGGGTGGGGTGTCTCGGGATAGTGGGTTGGGTCAAGGGTTCCTCCCGGGCATGGTCGAGGGTCACCCCCGCCCTGACCCCGGCCGTCCCCCCGTCCCAGGCTCCCACTCCCTGAGGTATTTCGCCTCAGCCGTGACCCGGCCCGGTGGGGAGCCGCGGGTCCTCGTCGTGGGTTACGTGGACGATCAGCTGTTCTCGAGCTTCGACTCCAACTCCTCGAGTCAGAGGGTGGAGCCGCGGGCGGCGTGGATGGAGGGGGTGGAGAAGGAGGACCCGGGGTACTGGGAGCGGGAGACGCGGAACGTGAGGGTGACAGCACAGAGTTACCGAGAGAGCATGGAGAACGTTCCGGGCTACTTCAACCAGAGCGCCAGCGGTGCGTGACGGGGGAGGGGCAGGGGCGGGGCGGGGGGGCGGGGCCGCCCGGGGGACCCCCTGGGGGTGTGTGGGGCGGGGCCGCCCGGGGCCCCCCTGGGGGGTGTGTGTGGGGCGGGGCCGCCTGGGGCCCCCCTGGGGGTGTGGGGGGCGGGGCCGCCCGGGGCCCCCCTGGGGGTGTGTGTGGGGCGGGGCCGCCCGGGGCCCCCCCTGGGGGTGTGGGGGCGGGGGCGGGGCCGCCCGGGGCCCCCCTGGGGAGGGGACAGGAGCCGGGGGTGTCATCCAGGGTCCGGCCTCACTGACCCGGGCCGGGCCGGGCAGACGTCCACACCTTCCAGCGCATGCAGGGCTGCGAGGTCTCCCCGGAGCTCACCTTCCAGCGCGGGTTTCTCCAGTACGCCTACTACGGGCAGGACTACATCGCCCTGGACACCGAGACCTACACGTGGACGGCGGTCGTGCCCCAGGCTGTGAACACCAAGCGCAAGTGGGAGGCGGAGAGGCCTGCAGAGAAATGGAAGGGCCTCCTGGAGGAGGAGTGCGTGCTGTGGGTGAAGAAGTACCTGGAGATGGGGAAGGAGACGCTGATGAGGACGGGTACGGCCGGCCCCCAGTGCGCGGCACCCCAGGCCCCTGGGCGGCCTTTCTCCACCTCCCCTCAGCCCCGGGACCCCTTGTACCCCAGGGCGTATTGTAGGGTGTTCCCCTCCCCCCACCTGTCCTTGTGCCCCTGGAGGGGAGGGGGAAGGGGAGCCTGGAAATGCCCCTGCCTTTTGGCTGCAGACCCACCCAAGTGTGCGCGGCATTCAAGGCCATAACCCATCCTTCTCAGCTCTTCTCAGCCCCAGCCCTGTGTCCCCAAACCCCAAGAACACCTTGTACCCCATGGTTCAGATTGTGGGGTGTTCCACCTGTTCATGTGCCCTTGGAGGGGAGGGGGGAAGGGGAGCCTGGTAATGCCTCTGACCTTTGCCTCCAGACCCACCCTCTACCAGAGTGACCCGCCACACTGCCCCCCACGGGGAGGTGACCCTTCGGTGCCGGGCCCATGACTTTTACCCCAAGGAGATCTCCCTGACTTGGCTGAGGGATGGGGAGGAACAGCCCCAGGACACGGAGTTCATTGAGACTAGGCCTGCAGGAGATGGCACCTTCCAGAAGTGGGCAGCTGTGGAGGTGACCTCTGGCCAGGAAGGGAGATACACCTGCCGAGTTCAGCACGAGGGGCTGCCTGAGCCCCTCACCCTGCAGTGGGGTAAGGACAGTGAGGAGGGGCTGGGAAAAGGCCACCCCCACCCCACAGGACCAGAGGGAGGGGGAGTTACTGGGGGAGATGGGGGAAGGGTTAGTGACTCAGGCCAGACAGGGATCAGGGCCTCTCAATTCCCTTTTCCATTTCAGAGCCACAGTCTTCACTCACCTGGCTCATTGTGGGGGCCATCGCTGCTGGCCTCCTCCTCACTGCAGTCATTGTTGGAGTTGGGATATGGAAAAGGAAGCATTCAGGTAGGCAGGACTAGGAGGGGTCTTTAGGGATTAGGCACGTGGAGATCCGGGCTCCACCTGAACCAGCAGCTTTTCTCTCTGTCCCCAAGTCCTCTCTTTCCCATCTAAGGGACAGTTAGAGGAGCCCTAAGAATGTGGATAAACAAATCCCTAACTAGAAGCCTTTTCCCTGGAGGATGCCTGGCAGGGGTATCAAAGGCTGGCTGAGTGGGGAATCTGCTTCAGACTCAGCTCAGACATGAACATGGGGATCTCTGCCTGAGGACCTGGGTGTCTCCCCGCCTGGGGGCTGTAGACCAGCCCTGGGAACCCCCTAGGGGCAGGCCTGGTGAGGGGGACAGGCCCATTTGGGGGCCTTTTCTCTCTTCTTCTTGGATCTAGAGGCTGGAGTGCTATGGGGCATGGGGGTGCAGCCTTGGTTATTTGTTGTGTCTCCAAGACAAATCTTGGAATTTCTGAGACCCTAGTGTGGTCTCCTCTCCTGGATTCCTCATTGGAAATTTGTTTTGTTTTACAGGTAGAAAAGAAGGTGATTATGTTCCAGCTGCAGGTAAGTGAAGGTTAGACATGGAGGATAGAAAGAAGGGACCAGCCCACGGTGATCTGGGACCTGAGCACTGAGAAGCAGAGGGGAGGCCTAGCCCGGTAGCCTTCCCTTGGTGTCCGCTTTCCTTCTCATACTCTGGGATGCATGTCCCTGACTGGATTGTTTCCCTCCTTTGTCTCCAGGCAATGACAGTGCACAAGGGTCAGATATCTCTCTCACAGCCAAAGGTGAGACTCTGGGGGCCTGGAAGGAGGGAGGGGCTGGGGTAAAGGGGGCCAAGCAAAAAGGAGGAGGATCTGTGGGAGGTTGGGCTGAGGATGGGCTGGGTGGGAAGGCAGGCTCTTCAGAATGATGACAGGCTGGAGGCCAGAGGGTACTTGGAGGATCCCCATGAATCTGTCTTTCCTTCTTCAGCTTGAGAGAATTGCCTGGCATGGACCTGAGATGGAAAACCAGTCTGCAATCCCCCTACTGTTCCTGTTGACCCCTGGCCTCTCTCCCCTGCACTGACCCCTTCGATCCTCCCTGGACTTTCCTAGCCCAAGCCCAGGGCAGCCTCATCAGGGCCTTCATCCTGTTCTCTAAGGCCTCCCTCCCTTCCTCCCTCCTGTCTTTGTGTCTGCTTTGGGAATGAGCGTCTGATGTCTGACCGATAAAACAATCTGCAGTCTTCAGCTTTTCTCCACAGTCTCAGCTGAGCATCCCATTGGGTGGGGGATTACAGGGAACAGGATGACCATGTGGAGGGTTCTGGACACGTGAAGGGGAAAATAAATGAAAGTTTGGAGGTACCTGAGAAACCTTTTATTTGTTCTCCTGAGTCTGGAAGTGCAGGTGGGGGCTGGGCCCAGAGGGGAAGGAGCCTGGGGGGTGGGCAGCGTGTTGCGCATGGAGAGGAGGCAGACATTTGTATTTGATTTGTACTTCTCTGGGGCGTGTGTGGACAAGGTCTATTGGGACTTGTTTCGGGTCTTCACACAGAGCCCAGGCTGCACACTCCTCCTGGGCCTGGAGCCATCCCCAGACAGGATGCTGAGTCACTAACTCATAGGCCGCCTGCCCGTAGGCTGCCCTTCAGCACTGACCTTTGCAGAGGTCCAGTTCTATTTTTGTCATTTTCATCAGAAATATAAAAGCAGTATTTTCATCTTGCTCCTTGTAAACTACTGGGGTCAGGAAGTCTTGTGAGAGGAGAGGACATGTCTTCCATGGGGGCTCACTTTCCTCATTTGCATTAGAAAATGGGTCTAAATTTCAATGTTGCTCAGTCAGTTTAGCCCCTGACTTACAGGCAGGAAGGCCTGGGTTTAAATCCCATCTCAGACAATAGTTTTGTGACCTTGAGCAGGTCACTTAACCTTTCACCTCAGGAATCAGGGTGGGGGGGTCATATTAACTCCTCCTCCAGATCAAGTAAGATCATCTGTACAAAGTACTTAGCAAGGCTTGTTATAGAAATGAACACTGCTATTATTGCTTTCAAACGCTAATTCCTATGATTCTGCGGATTCCAAACAGTCATCATGACACTCATTGAAAGATAACTCATCCTTTAGAGCCCTAAGAATTCCTCGCAGTGTGAAGTCAGTCTTTATCTCCTAAGCAGGGACCCTCCTGCCACTCTGTGCCTATTCATGGTATTACAGGATTTAGAATGAGAGTATCCTCCCTTCAGAAATGATTAGCATGAAGGGAGTGGGAGGAGGGTGCATCCTCTGACAAACCAGCCCCTGAGGCCTCCAGACTTCCAGGTGAGCTTGGACACTTCCAAGGCTCATCAGTCTAGAGCCTAAAGGGGCCTCCGAGGCCCTCGGATCCAGCTGCCTAGGACAGCACCTAGTCCATAGGAGACTCAGTCAAGGCTGTTGGCCTGCCTGGCTCCAATCCCCAAATCCATTCCTCTGATCTCTAGGACTTTACTATGAAAGGAAAATCTACTTGATAATGTTTAGATGTAGCTTCTGAAGGCCAGGCTAGCTCAGCCATGGGTGTTCAGAGAAGCCAGTCTGGGACACCCAGGGAAGGTTCCCAGTGAGAAAGGGGCCTTCTACATTAGATAATCTGTGCACGCTGACCCCCGTGCAATCTGATGAGAGTTTTCAGGGGGTCTGTGAACTTGTATGGGAAGAAATACATCTTTATTTTGACTCACTTCCGATTGAAATGTCATCATTCCTTTGACTATTAAATTTTCAAAAACCACACTAAGTTCTGAGGAGACATTTATTAAAAGCTTCACCAGATGACACAAAAAATTTAAGATGCCTGGATCTAGCTTATGTCAGAATGATGAGGGAAATACAATTATGTTTAGGTATATTTTGGCACTTTTTGTACCTGTGAGTGTGTGTATACATGCACCCACACCTATGAATACATATATGTACATGAGAGATAGTAACTACTAACCAAATAATTCACAGGTAAGAGTTAAGAAATTGCCATGCCTTTTGACCCAGCAATACTGCTGCTAGGCCTATTTGTAAGGACGATAGGGGAAAAAGGAAAAGAACCTATATGTTCTATAATATTTATAGCCACTGTATGTGCGGCAGCAACAAATTGGAAATAGTAAGGATGACTATCAGTTGGGGAATGACTGAGCAAGTTGTGTTACATGACGACTATAAAATCCTACTGTGACATAAGACATGATGAAAACATGGAAGGACTGTCAGGAAATAATAAGTGAAATGGGCAGAACCAAGAGAACATCACATACATTCTCAGCAATTCTGTCTTAAGAGCAACTTTGAGTAACTAAGTCACGTTGACTACTGTAAGTACCCAGATGAACTACAAGGGATCTATGAAGCTGTATGCATCCAGAGAAAAAAAGGATAAATGGAAGCATTCAAAGAATGATTTTACACACACACACACACACACACACACACACACACACACACACACACACACACACACACACACGTACCCACACACCTATCTCTAGTGGTATCCATCTCTAGGGCAGGGGGAAGGGAAGAAAAAGAAAAGGGGAAAATTACATGGTAACTTTATTATATATTTACTAGGAATACCACGTTGTACATTATAGATTTGCAGTTTCATGGGCAATCTCTTTTTCTTCTATGTTATAAATATTATTTTATTTCACAAATTCAAACTAAAATACAGAAAATTACAGAAACATCAGAGCTACAACTGGTTCCTGTCGTCTTCAGGCTAAGTATCAGTGACTATGCCAGATGTGAGGCCGCATCTTTGATGATGTTGGGTTGTTCAGCTTGTCAGGAGCCCAGGTCCCCAGGACCACTCTGAGGGAGGACAAAGGGAGGAGATGAGAGGACAAAGAGATCATGGGAAAAGACCTGGGTCAAGAAGCCTGGCCTTTTCAGTGATTCGTTGCACTCTCCTGGGGTCCTTGTTTTCAAAGATATTCAGGATCTGGTCCCCTCCTTTTATTAGGGACATGCTTAGCCACAGCTAGCTCAGGTTTAAGTTCAATGTTGGGATGAAGTGAGGCTCTCAGAAATCATTGAACATTAAAGAAAGGAGGTTGACTTGGCACTGACAGCAATGATGTGCACCAAGGACATGGTGACACTTTTCTGAATAGAGCTCCTCTCATGTCCAGGTGGAAACTTCTCTAGTCAACCAGATAGGCCATGGTGACTCCAAAGAAGCCATCATGTGGAAGGAGCCACAGCTCCCTATGGATGGTACTTTAGGTGCCCTTAGGTCACCAGGTCCTGCTTCATGGGAGACAAAGGCCAATCAGATCCTAGTGACAGCTTTGTTGCCTTTTAGGGAAAACTAATCTTTTGTTTGGGGAAACCAGAAACCCCTGGTCCCATCCCACACCACTCCCCCCAAAACCCAGCGATCTTCTAGAAGTCCTTCCACCATTTCCTAATTGTCAGGATTTGATTGGACAATTATCCTGGCCCAGGAAATACAAGACGTGAAGAAAAAATACCTTGCCTCAATAAAGAGTAACCAAAAGAAAAAAAAATGAGGAGGATGGAAAAAAGCAGAAATTCTAGACTTTCCCTTTCTTCTTTGGATGAACTGAGCCTCAGATCTTAATCATCTAGTCCTGGTGTCAAATACAACTGGAACCACTTAAAAATGTAATTTGGAAATAGTTTACAAAATGAAGATGCAATAAAACATAAATAATGTTGATATGAGGTTTCCTAATGCGCTCCAGGAGAGGTGATCTTTAGGATGTGGAGATTGTGGTGGGGCAGGGTGACAGCGGTTCTGGTTTTCTAGTATTTGAAGGGGCTCTTATGGAAAAGAGGGGATTTCATATTCACAGTGGCTTGTCAGTGCTTAAAATGTGAGAAATTCAGAGCTGTAAGGATCCTTAGAGATGGAACCAACTGTCATTCCTTAATGGGTAAACTGAGGCTCAGAGAAACAGGAAGACAATGAAGGAGTCAGAGACCAAGGCAGAGACACATGGAATGATGGCGTCCCAGATGTTCCAGCTGGAAGGGGATGCAGAGATCCAGTCTAACTCACTTGTGTCATGATGAAGAACTTGTGTCCCAAGAGAGGGAAAGTCATTGCTCTGAGGTCACCCAGCAGGTCAGGAACAGAGCTGGGACTGGAGCCTCGGTCTTTTGATTCCTAAGTCAGACCTTTTCTATCACCCTGCATTGGGACATGAAGATATTGAGGAGGAAAAAAAAAATCAAACAATTTGGGGTTTGGGGGACAGAGCTGGAGGGTTAAAGAGACAGAGAGGCAGGGGTGGAGGGGACCTAAATCTCCCTTTCCTTCTCCAGCTAGTGGCAGGCACCAGTGTAAGCCTGCATTACTATCAGCTGGGAGGAAGGAGCTTTACTCTTTATCCTCTGAGCTTCCTAGGACTCCTTTCAGTCCCTCAGCTCTGCCCAGTCCGGGGCTGATTTTGCCCTTCAGGACCCCTTAGTGTGGCACCTCCAGGTGCTGCCACCATATCACCTCCTGTGTCAGAAAAGTGACCCTTTGCTCATCAGCTAGGCAGGTGAGGGGTCCCAGGAACTTGAATGCTATCCCTCTTAACCCTTCATGAAGCCACATTTCCTGTTCCACAGAGTTCTCAGGGTCCTCAGCACCCTATCCCTTGGTCTTTGACCTCTTTTGATATCTAGGCATCTTAGCCTTTAGCTCTTCTTGTCCCTTACAATCCCTCCTATATCCAGGTGTCCTAGCCCACACTGTTTTGGGAACTTGGAATGCTTTCTAGTCCCAATATTTAAAAAATATCGTGGTATTTGATTTTCTCCTTTAATGAAAGTGAAACACAGTCAAGAATCTACCCCTCTCCTTCTCCCAGCTGCCTATATCTTTAGATTCATGTAGCCAGCCTCCCAGTTTCCCATGTACTCAGTTAGCTATACTCATGGATCTGAGCAGTCTTTTCTGTCCCTCTAGGGTTCACTCCCCAGGATTCCACCATTTAAATGGGCTTGGCTGGATTGGTGCTCCTCACACTGGGGATGTTGGTATTTCTAGACTGGCATAGATTCAAATGTTGCCAAGACAGAACCTGGAGGCCCCTGCATGAGCAGGAGATGGACTTAAAATAAACACATTGAGTCATGGAGTGTGTGGTCTTTGTCATCAATGACATTGGCATTGGAGGACAGGGCTGGGAGTCATGGAGGGTTCCTTGGAGAGGGGTGAAGGAGTGGAGGAATTACTCTGACTCAGTTCTCAGCCTCTGCCAGAGGCTGTCTCTTCTAAAGTACCTGGATGCCATTTTTCTTAAGAAAAGAAGGCTGTCTGGGAAGCTTTAGTTTTGGATTGAAAGTGGGAGAGGACATTCTAGGTGGGGACGACTGTGCATGACCATGGACTTGGGGAAGCCATCTTGGAATGGAGAGGGCATTAACCCAGCTGGAGGTAGGGGTCTCAATGCTTAATCTTAAGAGGAATCAGCTGTGTGAAGTAAGAGACTCCAAAAGGTAATGGGATTTCAGGTTTAAAAGTCAGGTTAGAGACAGCTTGGTAGTTGTGGTGGCACAGTAGTAGAAACTGAGGACATGCCCTGGAGAAATGAAAGCATTCCAAACCAAACATCCTTTCATTCTTGAGCTTCTGACTCCCTCCTTATCACAGAAGAGTTGGGGAACAGCAGGAGAATATTATGTCCAATACTATTCTTTGTGAGTCCTATTACTTGAACTTCCGGATCAAATCCCAGCTCCATGTCTTTCTCCCCTGAGGTCCTTCCTAGGAAACGGTGTCAAAGATCAGATGGCTAAGTCATTTGATCTCTCCCTATTTCACTGGAAAACTCTGATTCTGAAAGCTGTCTCTATCCTCTACCCTGGTCCACACTTAGGGAATTTGAATATGTAACACTGTCTGTAGTGTTAATAATGGGAAGAAACATTGAAATGGCTTCCATCTAGTAGAAATGCCTCCCATGTCCCTTGTAAGCCCCTGTGCCTAATATAGTACCATCCTGTTTGAACTTGGCTGGGCAAACTTTAGCAGAAGCTCAAAGTTTCTCCCTTTCTTTATCTCTCAATTTGTGTATTTTGGATCCTCTGTCTAGTTAAGACAACAAAGCAACCATTCCTTTAGATAAAGTAGACCCTTTAGAACAGGAAATTTTATATCTCTTGTTCTAGAGAAGTTGAGAGCATCTGAAATTATCTAGAGAGAACTTTGGTGGTTTCTATGAGGATCTCCTACTTCCCTGATTTTCTGGGTTGCAAGAAGTTGATAAGGGCTCCCCCAAATGCAAAATCTACTTCTTACTGGGAAGCCCCTGTCCAAGAATGTCGACCTAATCTCCTTAATCTCCTTTAATTCCTGACCCAGACTGATCTCTTTGGGGAGTTTGGTCACACTTCTGGAATTGAGAGACTTTCAACTGTTCTGATGCACTGGGGGATAGTACTTGTGTTGAGGGAGACCAAGCCAGACCATTATATATAATACTCTCTCCAGGGGCTGGGACAAAATGTTTAAGGATTGGTTCAACATAGTATCACACTTAACTTTCTAGGTCTTACAACAAGTAAACGTGTGAATGCAGGGTCTTTTTCCCACATTGACAAAAAATAGGTATTTGTATGGGGAAACAACACAAGAACAAGAGAGGCAGCCAATTCATGTGGTCAGGCCCAGGAGAATACATAGTTAACATATAGTTTCATGAACTACGAGGTCACACTTGGCTGAGGAATTTATTTTTGTCTTACAAATTTACCTGTTTAGGTAAAAAATTTGTCAGGTATAAGAGATATGTGGAGTGACTGTATGAGTTGATGCCATGAAGCAATGAGAATCAGCCCAACTATCTGTCTGTCTACCTGTCTATCTATCTACCTATCAATCTGTCTGTCTATGCATATATATCTATGTAATACATATCTACATATAATGTGATACAGATAGTCATAAGCATGTTTACTGTCCTATATATAGGGGTAGGGGGTTTGATCCATGAATGCCTGGACGTTCTGTTGCACTTCACTTTGTCCTTTTGTGCAAAACTATTTTTTCCCCTTAAAAATATCTTGTTTTCTTCCTCCAAAGCCATGTTTTTGCTACAATATGATTTGATCCACTGAATCTCTTTGTAGTAATTCCTGTTGCTCAACAATCACAGACTTGATTGTCCTGTGAAAGGACCGGAGCATAGAATCAAACTTTGTCATTTTGAACAATTAGAAAAGTAACTAGGTACAAACCAGAAATAGTTAAAATGACCCGTGGATAGATTCAGCTGTCCTGAAATAACGTAGATCCAAGCAATCAGAGTCTTGGGAGAAGAACAGGACAATGTAGATCACAAGCAATATCATTCTCTTTTCTTACGGTAGAAATTTGATACATATTTATTGAATTTATAAGAGGAGGCAGGCATCAAGTAGTGGAAAGCGAAGGCTATGTCATTTGGTACTTGTGAGACTTTGGCTAGTCACTTAATCTCTCTGGACCTCCGTTTATGTTTGTCAGGGTCTTCTGCCAGATGTTGTTCTGCTGGACTGAGTTCCCTGCTGGGCACATAATTTTTATTGAGCATAATGAGAGTGATTAGTCTTTACTCACTGCTGCTAAGCCCAGCATGTGTTTGTGCAACTTCTCTCTGCTTCCAAGGTGTTACTGTAGGGCTGTGTGTTCCTCATGAGAAGTGTTGACCTGAAAACTTGGTTAGAGAAAAGGCAACAGGCTAAATGCATACATTTTATGATTTAATTAATTAATCAATTCCCCATAAAGAAAACGGTTACATAGCGCTATGGAGCCAGGATCAGAACTGGCTGCCTTAGTACAGAAATTGACTGCCTTAAGTACATTTTGCCATGAGAAAGGAGTTCTCACACTGTAAACACATTGTAATTAGGTTTTGTGATCCCAGGCTATGGGCATCTTCCTTCCTTAGCATGCCTTTGTGATTCAAGGTAAGGAAAAGTCCCATCACCCAGATTGCAGACATCCTGTCCTCAACAGGCCTTTGAAATTGTTTATTCACAACCCAAGGTGTAGGCATCCTCTAAACAAAGGAGACTATTAGGTCCAGACTCTTCTTAATTCAAACTTTGGCCCTTATTAAAGTCTAAAATTTATATTAAATATTAACATTCCCTCCTTTTGGTCAAAGGCAAGCCGAAGGCTTCGCCTGTAGACCAACAAAGATATGAAAAACTAAATCTTCATGTAGGTCTTGGGAAAGTTGTCTCTGTCTGATGTCATCTTCTTCAGGCCCTTTCAGACTTGGAAGGCATGGTCCACACAGGAGCAGGGGCAATGGAGGTGACAGACGGATCCAAGAGTCTATACAGAAAACCTGACACGGTCTCCCAGAAAACATATGATTTGATAGTTGACATGAAACAACACAACATAGTTAACATGGCTAAAGGCACTTAGCAATAGTTTAGTTTCCCAGCCATGCAGGAGTAGGCTCAAAAAACACATTGAAGTTTTTTTTTTCAGTTCACAAGATTGCATTTTTACATTAAGTCAGGTACAATTAAACTTAGATGGCTCACAATAGGCTTGTTTTGAAAAAAAGATTTACATGTCATCAAGATAAACAAGAAAGCTTAAACATGAACCATACAAATCAGTGCTAACTAAACAATTACCAATGTTAACTAACATGAAGTTCCTTGTATCCCAGTAACCAATTCTTAAACAAAACTTTTTGAATCCCAGATTTCTCGTGTAGTTATCTGATACCTAGATATCTTTTCTTTGACAATAGGTTTTATTCTCAGGATAGTTCAAAAAGAGAATTCTGCCGTTCTGGTTCAAATCTAAAGTTCCCAGATACTTCTGACAGTATAAATTAGTACAATTACTTAAAATTTGTTCTCCATTTTTGAAATATCAGAAAATTTCAGTTTATCTTATTTGCTGTTTCTGTTTTTACCTAAATCTTCTACCTGCAATAAGAATCTTTTAAAATGTGAGAGTTCAACCATAAAATGAACTCATCTGCCCTTAAAATTATTGGACAGGTACTTTAACAGAGAAGAAATAATTTACCACTGTCTTATACAATCTTGTGCAAAAATCCAGATTTGAGATCTTATTATCAAAAGCATGATAAATTTTAGAAGCCAATCATATACTCCTGTATATAATTCTGAGGAATCAGTCTGATCCTGTTACTTTTCCTCAAAATTTGCTCTTATTACTTTGTCTAATCATTTCCTCGATATTATTTCTGTATTATATTTATTTTTATTTGGCCAGGAATGTAGGTTAAAATTGTAAGCTATTCATTCCTGCATCCCATTTTAGTAACTCAGAGATGCTCCAATTTCCATTTATTATTTGATAGACTTAGTTCTACTTACAGAACTTCTTAATTACAAAGATTTGCTATAAAAGAAAAAGAGAGAGACAATGTTAACAGAAGGAAAGGATTTCCTTAGTTCTGGTTGATGACAGGAATAAGCTGTTATCTGACATGTGAGGTCACCAGGTGCTGAAAGCAGGGCTTCGGAGTAATCAGGTGGGGAATTTCCTTTTTCAGAAAGGAAGTAGCACTTTTGGGAAATAGGTTAGGAAGATCCTACCTAGGCTGTGTCCAAGGTCATCTTCAAAACCTTTCCATGCATCCACCATTAGCCTGCAGCACATGTCAATTGGCTTTATGATAACTTAGACAAGTATTCCTGTAATCAGAGCTTCAAACAATAGTAAATTTCAGTCCCAGTCTTATATAGCAAATCAATATTGGCTGGAATCCCTCAGAGAAAATACTTCCTCACTCTTTAAACTATCTGAAACTGACACAAAAGTGTCCAGAACAACTATCTAGGAGCAAGAGGGGTTTAGATAACCCATATTTATTCCCAAATCTTATCTACCTTTCATAGTTTCAATCAGAACTTAATTTATCTTTCCAAATCTCTCAACCCTATTACCCAGATTATTCCATTTGCCTTTGCATTTTAACCATAAGACAAGATAGTTCCTAAGTTATTACTTTTTACTAGCATAACTGTACTGGAATCCTATTCCAGCTTAAACAAAGCAAAGAAGTTAATGACTAAACTTATAAATTGATGGGATTGTCTTTGTTTCACAAGTTGTTATTCTTCCCTAATTATACTCACTCTGGAAGAATGAGATACTTCAGGAATTAAATCTTTTGCATATAATAAATTCACACGCAAATCTTAACTTTGACTTAGGCCATAGAATGACTACATATTCAGATCAAAACAGCTTAATTTAACAGTATATTATTTTGAAGCTTTAGTAGGCCTTCTAAGAATCACACGTGATTTTTCAAAACATTTCTTCTAAAAGTATTTCCTTTCTTTAAAAACAGTTTCTTGGAGTTACAATGAACAATAAAGATTTACCAGGACACACACACACATAAGGGATTCCATTTTTTAAAACTTTACTCATGTAAAAGCCAATTATTACAAATTCTCTCTATCTATTACCACTTCTGTGCAAGTAATATTCGTTGTTTAGAATCTGCATTAACCAACCAAATTCCTTTACTAGGACTGATGATCTTACCCACAGGAATGGGAGGACTGTTCTGAATGAACAGAAGGAATTTAAATAAAGTTTTCACTCCATTGTGGGACTGTTCTGAATGGGCAGAGGGAATCTAAAGAAAGTTTTCACTCCATTCCCTCCTTTCCATACATAGGAATCACTTAACAATGTTAGGTTTCAACATTCAAACAGTAACCCCAAATAACTTAGTTAACAATCCTATAACTGCACAGAAGATAGCCAAATTGTTAAGCTTTAACTTTTTTTTTTAACAGACAAAAGGTGAAAATACCTGGTTTTCTAAATGACAATTACAAAACATTAAAAGACAAGGTTAGCAGGACTGAAAGTAACATAACTGGTGTTACACAATTTTCCCAACATCTTTTAGTTTCAACAAAATTCAAATTAAAAAATTGCTTTGTCTAACACTATTTCTAGATTACAGTGGTCACTCACTTTTCACAATCTAAGAGAAATTCAGAAATACAATCCTAGAAATACAGTTTTAACACAACAATAACTGCAGATGGCATAATTTGCATTTCCAGAAATTATTGATCTTATTACTTTTAGCAATTAAAACCACTTCAAAGATAACAATTACATTAGAAAGATAATAATGTTGTATGTATAGCAGTCATTACGTTAAGCATTTTACAATCATTTTATCATTTTGATCCCATAACAACAAGCACAATTATTTTTACAAATCAGAAAATGGGTCAAACAGATAAAATATTTTTTGCAACTACAACAAAGAAGTGAAGCTTACCAAGAGCAGAGAAACTGACGTCCCAGTGGTGATTTTTGTAGGCAGAGTTTAGAGAATGCTCACTACAGGCCTGATTCTTCCACGTTTCCCCCAACCTCCCACAGCAGAATTTACTGAGCCCCTAAGGCGATCTGTAGGTGCTGGGAGAGGATGGGCAGAATGTCTAGGACCTAGGTGGCATTCCCAAGCTGTACCTAGAAAGGTGGGCTACCCACAGTCTTAGGAGTCATTTCAAATGATCAGTTCCCGAAATATTTCTGATTACTTATAAGTTATAAACTTATAAGTTTAGTCATTAACTTCTTTGCTTTGTTTAAGCTGGAATAGGATTCCAGTACAGTTATGCTAGTAAAAAGTTACACAACACAATCTCAACTGTCATTTCTGTCCCTCTGGTCTTTCTGCCACACAGTGATGCTTCCACACAATGGAGGGGGCATTTAAGTAGAAGCTGGGAGAACTTTGAGAGGATTCTGGCATTAAGTGGAAGGCTGATTGGACAGTCTCTGTTTCACTGCTAATTTCAGATTCTGATTCCCAATCTTCCTTATGTTTAGGATAATGGAAACAAGAACAATTGAGTCTGACTAACCCATTTTCTTTTCCATGTGTCTGCACATTAGGGAACTCAGTGTGTGACATTTAAAGACATAAGGCACTTGGGTACCTGCTTGTTTTATGAGACAAAGATTAAAAGTTTTCTCTTCAGTAGGAACAATCTGACGCTAGATAAACCCTTAACAGAAGGCTTCTCATAATCACTATATTTATGAAATTTCTCAAATCTGAATTTTTAAATGTTCAATAAGCTTCCCTCTCTTGCTGAAGGCCTTCAGTTCATAACTTTTCAGCCAAGTCTGCGTTTCTGATGTTGTTTGTCCTTTGTTCTTGAAGAGGACCATGACATCAAGGAATGTGATGCCAGGACTTGCAAGTGAATTTGGATTTAAGTGAGGGAGGGCTGTGCAATGCCACCAGCTTCACCTTCCCCTCTGGAGTCATCTGGCTCCTGGCAAGGTATAGATCAGGATTACTTCAGATGGCCCCTGAGTAATATGTACACTCAGGCTAAAGAACATCCCAAATCCATTACTTATAAAGCCTTTCTCCATTAGGAATTCTCAAGTGAAGAAAAAGTTGTGAACTCTGGAGGAAAACATTCTCATCTTCATTACATTGATAAAGTTTCCTCTCAGGAAAAATTTATCCTCTCAGGATAAATCCTATTATAAGAAAGAGGTTCTGGTTGAAAGGCTCCAATATGAACTTGTTGATTTTCATTTAATTCTATGGTTTGGAGGAAGCTTTCCCAGATTGATGACATTTATGAGTTTCCTTTCTATTCAGTTTAGGAAGATGGGTTTCCCACATTCATTAGGCTCATTAGGTTTCTCTGCAGAATAAAGTTTATGATATTTGGTAAAGTCTGGTTTAGATGTAGAGATTATCTCTCTACAGCAAATTTTATGACCTTTCCTTGGTTCTGAAGATAAAATGAAGCTCCCTGGTCCTGCATTGTATTTGGGAAGATCCTTTTCTAGATATACTCTGTATTAAAGAAAAAGCTTTGGTTCCAAACTGACACTTTGAACAGATTTATCACCTGCACAGTCCATCACTTTACTAGGAGTTTTCCTTTGGGTGGCATTTCCTTGCTGAGAATTTTTGTTCTCCAAGCTCTGCTGCCTTTCTCACCTGGCATCACAGTCCCAGCCTTCTCTCCAGCTGGAGACACACAGACCATTCCTTTGGGAATCTGTCCTGGAAGAACTGCTTCACAGAAATGTGCAGTTTGGGAGGTGACTCCTTGTTTTCAGACCAAGTCTCCCAATCTGAAAAAAAGAAAGAAGATGGAAATGTCCCCAGTACCCACTTGCTGTACTCTTGGTCCTGCTTCTGTGACTCTTCCAGAATTATTGTTCAATTTTAAAGAAGGGAATGAATCAGCTTTGTTGGTACAGTCACTTCCAGTCTAAACAAGATTTCCCATTGACACTCATTACCATCTTGTGAGGGAGGATGGATAGCAATTGTAGTTTATAAGAGAAAACTGAGGCTCAGAACAAGTTCTGTGATTTGCTCAAAGATAACCAAATAAGTAATACGTGAAACACAACACAATCTCAACTGTCATTTCTGTCCCTCTGGTCTTTCTGCCACACAGTGATGTTTCCACACAATGGAGGGGGCATTTAAGTAGAAGCTGGGAGAACTTTGAGAGGATTCTGGCATTAAGTGGAAGGCTGATTGGACAGTCTCTGTTTCACTGCTAATTTCACATTCTGATTCCCAACCTTCCTTATGTTTAGGATAATGGAAACAAGAACAATTGAGTCTGACTAACCCATTTTCTTTTCCATGTGTCTGCACATTAGGGAACTCAGTGTGTGACACTTAAAGACATAAGGCACTTGAGTACCTGCTTGTTTTATGAGACAAAGATTAAAATTTAACTTAGCTCTAAAAGGCAGGATGTAAGGATGGAGACTGGGGTAAGTCAATATGCATTTTTAAGCATTTATTACCTGCCAGGCATTGTGCTAAGCACTAGGGATGCAAAAAAAGGCAAAAGATAGCTCCTGCCCTCCCGAAGCTCACAACTGAATAATGGGGGCTCCAACAAGCAAAGCACAAACTGAATAAACAAGATTCTGGTTAAGAAAGGGACGACACTAGAATGAACATGAGTTGGGGAAATGTTTCCTGTAGGAGACACAATCTTAGGGTTAGTTGGAAAGAAGCCAGGAGATGAAGATGGAGAGGACTCCAAGGATGGGAGACAGCCAGAGAAAATACCCGAAGCTAATAGATGGAAGGTTTTGTTTGTGGAACATTAAGGAGATCATTGTCACTGGATCTGAGATTGTGTGTGTGGAGAAGTATAAAAGTGTAAGAAGACTGAAAAGGTGTGTCTAGGGAGTAAGGTGGGAAGACCTTTACCAATCAAAAAAGAGGATTTCGGATCTGACCCTATCATTCCAACCTAATCTGTGTGAGGTACCACCTCTGAGCATCTTCTCCTCCCAGACTGATTCTTTTTTGGAAGGCAAACTAGGCCATTTTCTGACTCAATTCTACCCTAGCCTTTAATCACCAAATGGGCACTGCCTCAGACAAAGACCTGGAAAAGACTTTAGCTTAAAAAGACCAAGTTCTCCCACTGCCTCTCATGCCATTGCTTGTAGTCTTAACTTATGTCTTGCCCCTGTACTCTGAGGACTCTGGAAGAGTGAGGCTGATGACTTTGCACAGCTCTGTGTTA
Source organism: Notamacropus eugenii (assembly GCF_028372415.1). Classification (NCBI taxonomy): domain Eukaryota; kingdom Metazoa; phylum Chordata; class Mammalia; order Diprotodontia; family Macropodidae; genus Notamacropus; species Notamacropus eugenii. The sequence continues at coordinate 41,990 of NC_092878.1, read as the reverse complement.
CTTGAATCCCGTCACCCTCTTGATGTTAATGGTGGGGGAGGTAAAGAAAGGTGCAATGTACTGGAGCAGGAGAGGATGGGATTGAGTGAGGAGGGGAATGGAATAAAGGAAGAGATCATGGCGGAGGATGTTAGAGAGATGTGAGATTCACAGATGGGGAGAAGAGGTGGCTTGTGGTGAATGGCCTTGACTGCTAAGAGCATGGAGGGAGGCCTGAGGAAGAGTTGCTGGGGTGGGTGGTGTGGAGAATCAATTAGGCACAAGTAGGACTGCGCTGATGCAGTGTGGGTCGATCAACATTGATGAAGCACCTACTCTGTTCCAGGCACTATGCTAAGCTCTGGGGATACAAAAAGAGGCCAAAGACAATCCCTGCCCCTGAGGAGCTTCCCATCTAATGGCGGAGGCAACTTACAAACAAGTCCAGATAAAGTCAGCTGTGGACAGGATAATGGGGAATGATCAAGAGGGAGGGCACTGAAAGGAAGAGGAGCCCAATAGAACAGAGTGGGCCCAATCATAATGGCTGCACACCTTCCTGAAATCCCATTAGTAACACTTGAAGAACAGCAAAGGATTCAGATGAAGGGAGTCATCCAGGACTGTGGCTGGACCAGAAGGAAAGGGATTTGAGAGAAGAAGAAAGTGCTGAACTAGGTCAACAAGGGATCAGGATCAAGAAGGAATGAGAGGGGAGTCAGACCATTGACAATAGCTCTGGAAAGTCCAGGGGGCAGAGGTCAACAGTGAGGATGGAGAACAGGTTCAGGAGCAGTAAGGCCCAGGAAAAACTGGAAGGAGACATGATTTGGAATGACCTTGAAAGTCCTTGAATAAGCATGCACCAGACTTGTGAGGGTGAAATGAAGGGTGTGACCAACCCTAGAGATAGTGGAGGAGCTGAGGGAGGAACTGAGGAAGACTGGACCAGCATATGCACTGTCATTCTTGGAAAGAGGGCAGGAGCAGGCAGAGGAGGAGACCATGAGGCAGGCATGAAAGTCACTGAGAAAGAGGGGAGAATGCTGGGGGTGGCAGTGGGGGGAAGTATATAGCACTAAGATCTGGTTTGGGTGATAAGTTTGGCTCAAAAGAAGAAGGTACTGATGATGGGAGAGAGGGAGAAAGTGGGAAGGAGGGGAGAGAGAGAGGAGAGAGAGAAAGAGAGAGGCAGAGAGATAGACAGACAGGCAGACAGACAGAAGACTAGATTGTGAAAGTGTTAATGGAGATACAGAATACTGATTCATTTACCAGTGAGTGAGTCAGCAGTTATGAAAGAAAGTACATTATAAAGTAATAATTATCAAAGGTGATTGGTGTTGGTGAAAAAAATATGAATTAGAGAAATATATTAGAGCCCACACAAGGTAACACAGTGCATAGAGTGCTAGGTCTGGAGCCAGGAAGACCTGAGTTCAAATCTAGCCTCAGAGGCTTACTAGCTATGTGACCCTGGGCATGTCACTTCACCCTGTTTGCCTCAGTTTCCTCATCTATAAAATAAACTGCTCCAGTATCTCTGCCAGGAAAACCCTAAAATGGGGTCATGGAGAGTTAGACACAACTTGAAATGACTGGACGATGACTATGACAACAACAAAGAGAAGTAGTTGTTAAGACCACAAACTCCTAGGGCAGCAGCTTTGAATCAGGAGGAACTTCTGGGAAAATGAGAAAGCATCCCAGCAGAAAATAGGCTTTGGCCAGTAGCTTACAACACACAGCACAACAATTTGTAAAGTAATAAAACAATCTAAACATAAAAGTTCTCATCCTTTACAAAAAATAAGAGGAAAAGAGAAAGTCCTATCTTTTACAACTAATTAGGTACAGAGAAGAGATTACAAAAGATAGATGATTTTGAGTATATGAAATCTGAATTTGAAAATGGTGGCCTGAATAAAAACATAGCCAGACTTAAGGAAACTTATGGACTTTGCACCAAGTAACTCTGAAAGAAGTCCAATATTCAAAATCTACAGGGAATTCATTTTAGACTGAGTCGTTCCCCATGAGGTGAATGGTCAACGGTTTTAAACAAACTCTGATTAAGTGAAAACAAATGTTCCAAACCTCTACTATCAGAGATACAATGAGAACAAAACTAGGGCTTATTCCCTTCCCCTCACCAAGCTGGCAAGATAGTAGAAGGTGGATGGAAAGAGCCGAGGGAGGGCAAGGACATGTAGGATCCCTCTAGAAAACATTTCACATTAGGAAAGTGAGACAAGCTACTGCTGAGACCTTGGATCAGGCAAACCCATTGGTGGGCACAAGAGACAGATGAATCAAAGGGCTGGCCCCAGAATTACCTGCAGAGGCAGAAAGTTGCCTTCTGAATGGGGAGAATGGCAGACCAAATCTGGACACCAAACACCAAATATGATGGAGTCAGACAAACGCAGAAAGGCCGGCAGAAACAACAGCGAAGGGCGGGCTGAGGGGGCAGTGCACGGAAGGAGGCCCATGCCCAGGTGACTTTTCTGTTATGAAGGGGAGACCCTAAAAAAAGAAATGAGAGGTCCCAGGTGCTGTCCATCTGTCCATCACAATTCCTCCAGGAGGGGGCGCTGTAACAGGCTGTTTATTGGGAAGGGACTGTGACTTCAAGACAAAACATCAACCAAAAAGATGTAAAGGACGTCTCTTCTGGAAATACCTTTACTTGGGGTTTTTAAAAGAAAAAGGTAACTTGTATAATTCTAGGAAAACACACAGGGAAGAGATAAAAGGTAGTGAGGCAGGCTGAGGATGGGCTATCACAGAAAGGAGGGACAGAAAGAGCACAGGGTCTAGGGTCAACAGCCTCTCCAGAGGGCTGCCTGAGTGACCCTGGCCAAGTCACTACACTGCGGGGGCAGGAACAGATGACCCCTGAGGGTCCTAAGAGCCGCACTGACTTCTGAATGGGCCTCCATTTTCTTTCTCCTGGAGGTCTGGGTCCCAGGACTGAATCACAGACACAAGCACTGCCCCACCTGGGGGTCAGTCTGTCACTCACCTGCACAGCTGCTTGCTGGGACTTCCCTCCTCTCTGGCCTCCAAGGTGCCTCCTCTCGCTCCAGCTGGTGGATCACCTCGGGCTTGGACGTGGCCAGTCCGGTTCAAAGGGAAGGGGAGTCTTGAGATAAAGAGGGAGAAGCAGAAGCTTCCAAATGAGCTCAGATCCCCAAGAACACCCCCTAAAAAAGAAGAAAAAGAGCCAAGGATAAAGGAGAGATTCAGGGAAAATCAAGAGAAAGTCCAGGAAGTCCCTGCACTTGGCCCAGGACCACAAAAGGAGACAGCTCCAACAGGCCCTCCTTGGGCCTTTTCAGCTCTTCCTGGCCTGGCCCCTGGCTTCTGCCTTCATGGTCCTGGCTACATCCTGCATGGCCTCATCAGGCTGTCCACCTTGCCTTGACCCTCTGACTAAGAACAGTTCTGACCTTCCACCTACTGTGCATGGACCCTGTATCTTGCAACATCTCTTCCTCCCTGGCACAGCAGGTCTCTCACCAAGACTTGCTGAACTGTTCCCTGGGAAGAGGAAGCCCCTGTGTTCACCAGTCATGCCCAGGGTCCCTCCATTTGGCCCCCATCAGTTCCAGCTATTATCTACTCTCAAAATGTCCTTTTCACAGTCAGCCCTTTGCAATTTGACTTCTCTCTCCTGACTGTGCACCCAATTTTAACCCTAAATGCGGCCCTTCTCTGCCCTCATCCAAGATGATATATTCCCTAATGTCTATGACCCTGCTCTCCTCAACATCTGGATTTTCCATGACAGACATCTTTCCTCTGGACTGATTTCCACCCCTGCACCACTACATAATGCCTGGCTCTTCCCCAATGGAAGTCCTGTCGGCCTCTCAAACCCCACATGTCCACAATGAAACATGCTGCTGTCCCCCTCAGACCTTCCCTTCTCCTCAGACTCTCCTCTTGACAGGCTGATTCCTGCCACACCTTTTGGATTCTACCTGATCTCCACTCTCTCTGTAGTCACCACCCTGGGCCAGATGTTTGCCTCTCACCTGGCCCCTGGCCACAACTTCTGCCTGATGCATTCCTAATGCACTGCTCTGACTGTCTGGCTCCAGCTGCCCCCTCTCCATATAGAATGGACTCCTGGCAGAATCCTCAGGTCCATTCTCATCCTACACAAGGGCCAACACAGTGTCCTCAAAGGCGCCGATGCCTTTCCTCAGCCCCCCAGGGATTACTGGGATTGACTTAACTGTGATCATGCTGGTTCCCCCCCCTCATCTTCTGTTCTCCCCCCCCCCCCACCCAACAGAACATAAGCTCCTGGGGGCAGGGACTACTCCTTCTGTCTCTGTGCTCCTAGTACCTAGCACAGGCCCTGTCCCACATCCAAGAGAAAGAGGACTCCCTGGTCTCTGCAGGCAAACAGTCACCTCAAAGCTTTGTACCAAGGAAAGACCCACAGATCCCTCTGGGGGCTGGGGCTGGGGAAGCAGAGCCAGAGTCCCAGGGAAAGCTGTCCTCACCCAGGCACAGCAGGTTCTGGTAGGTCTTCAGCATCACACTATGATACAGATCCTTCTGAGAAGGGTCCAGGTAAGCCCACTGCTCCCATATGAAGACCACTGCCACATCTTGAAAGGTCACTGGCTCCTAAAACACCACATGCCTTTGTTTGTGCTTGTTTCAAATGGATGTGGGAGCATGTGGGGTGCAGTTCTTGGGGTTCTGGCCTCACTGAGATCCATCCAAATATCAATGCTTTGGCTGGTAATAAAGTCTGGATCACGTAATTAAAGCATTACCCTTCTGAGGGAAACAGCATGGGGAGGGAGGAAGCAGGTTGGACTGGAGGTCACAAGACCCGGGTTCAAATCTACTTACTGTGACATGGGGCATACCACCAGGCCTGCTGGGAGTGTTTCTTCACCTAGAAAATGAGGGGGACTGAGGGGATGGGACCTCATCCACTGGGGAACAGCTGAAGAGGTTGTGGTATATGATTGTGATGGAATATTATTGTGCTATAAGAAAAGATGAGCAGGAGGCTCTCAGAAAAACTGGGAGGCTTCGCATGAACCGATGCAAAGTGAAGTAAGGACGGCACACAGTAACAGCAAGGATGTAATGACGATGAGCTGGGAACGACCTAGAATGCTCCAAGACAAGTGCAGAGGACTCGTGATGAAGAATGTCCTCGGGCTCCAGAGAATGAACTGATGGACTCTGAGGCAGAGTGGGGCAGAATTTAAACCTTTTTTCTTGCTGATTTTAAAAATTTACAACACGGCTAAGAGGGAAATGTTCTGTATGACTTCGCATGCGTGATGGTATCACACTGTTTGATGGTTTTAAAATTTTTTTGATTTTAAAAAATAAAAAGTGCTTCAACCAGTGTGTTGGTACACAGCAGGTGCTTAATAGTGACTAATTTTAAAAAAGAGAATGGAGTCAGTTAAACTAAATGATCTTTAGGGTCTATTCTGACCCCGGAGTCCTGTGATACCCACATTGTGCTTCCCATTTTGCCAACCCTGACTCTCCCTTACAGCTATTTAATATCTCCATCATACAGATGGGAAAACTGAGTTTAGCAAAGCCTCACTGACAAGGAGCAGCTCACATCCAGTTCTTTGCTCTCTCTCCATGACTCCATCTTCCTTCTTGGGTCAAAGGCCAAGATCTCCCCTTTATTCTGACACTCCCTACACTGGCTTTTACCAAATCACATCCCACAGTAAGGAACATAATGTTACCATCAGTTATCATGCTCCAAAAAGAGGAGGTGGTCCCCAAGGCTCTTGTTTGCAGATGGCACTGAGGTTTAAGCCATCCACACTGGTCAAACAATCCAGAGGTCTGGTCCATTGACATGGCTGTCCTGCAGTCAGATCCAAAGCTCTCAATTCAACGCTGGCTCATCTTTTTAAATAGCGATACTCTTGTGGTGAGGCAGAGAGGGCTGTGAGACACCCAGCCCTGAAGGTGAACATCCCCATGGGGAGACAGAAGGGCATGGGATGGGCATGAGAAGAGGAGGAGGATGTCATCAGAGAGAAATGTGCGCTACAAACAGCAGGGGGGCCTGGTCACATGGCCAGAAGTGACGGACTGTCTGGGCACTCCCATGATGGGCTCTGCATTCCAACACAACGGAAGGAAGGCTTCAAGCACACTGGGTGCATCTTGTGGTAGTCAGCGTAGAAGCAATGTGGAGGTAATTCCAAATACTTCTACTAAGTAACCAAAGTCATGCCTTCCCATCTTCCTAACTGCTTAATTAGAGTAAACAGGCTCATTAAAATGGGTTTTCTGCAGCAGCTCCCACAGGGCAAATCCCTTTTTACCCAAAAACGTGAACTTCAAAACACATAGTTTGGTCTGAGGCCAGAAAAACGCTCAGAAATTAAGCCACTGCCCCTGACCAGGAGCCATGTTTACATTCCTGTGATAACAGATATTTATCCTGAGGCTTTGTGTTCCCAAAGCACCTTCACAGCATAACAACGACAACAGCTCATACACATTGGCCAGCTTTAAGCTTTACCTGTGGTGTCTAGTTCGATCCTTGCCACAACGTGGAGATGTGGGAATGTGACTTGTTCAGGGTCACATGGCCAATAAGGCACAAAGGCAGGATTCACACTCAGGTCCACAGCCCTTCCACTGTCTCTGCCCTCTGATCTGCCTAACAACCAGGCAGGGCAGACAGCGTAGGGAGGTAGAAGGTGACCAACAAGTAGTAAGTGAAGGAGCCAAGACAGCTCCAGACACCTCAGTCCTCTCGAAACCCAAACGTACCCTCCAAGGACCATGGCTGGATGGCCCCGGAATGTCACACTCGGCAGGCCCAGCCTCCAACACCCCAAAGGGGACCCTAGGCTCCCTTTGTCAGGTTTGCCGGATCTCTCACCTACTCCAGCTGACACAACACAGGCAAACACAAGATACAAATATTCAGCCTTTATTGATTCCTGATCTCTCCTCTCGGCTTGGAATAGAGAGGACCTGCAGGCCATAAGAAGCCCAGAGCCTGTTCTACCAAGAAATCTGAACCTCAGAGCTCAGTGACAAGAGGGTTCAGTTGGAGGAACAGGCCTTGAGTTCAAGTCTGGCATTCCGGACTTCCACACTGTGTGACCTTGGCTAAGTCCTGACCTCTCTAGACCCATTTCCTCACCTGTAAAATGAGGGAGATGGACTAGATGACCTGGGAGGTCCCTTCCAGGCGCAGACCTAGGTCCTAGGAATGAAATATCTACAGCTTCCTAACAAGGGGTAGGCCCAGCTCCAGTGGAAGCCCACCAGGGCTGGGGAACTCACTACCTGATAAAACCCACAGCACTTCCGGATGGCTCTAATTCTTGGAAGTCAACTCTGACACCAAACCCAAACAGAACCTGTCAGACCCTCCTCCACGAGATGCCTTACAAATACTCAGTAACAGTTATCATGGCCTCCCCGACTCTCAGCCTGTCCAGGAAAAGCACACCCGTCTCCTTTGATGCTCCTCCCATGACAAGAGCCCCAGGTCCTGCCCCTTCCACCTTCCTCCACTGGACAGCTACCAGGTGCTCTGCCTTATGCTAGGCCTGGGATCTCACTGGTTTAGGGACTGATCTCCTCCCTGGGTTCCCTCCCCTCCCAGCCTTTTCTCACCCACCCCCACCCAGCGCATCCAATGGGACAGGAAGGAGGCTCCTCTAAGTCCTTGTCCTCATCAGGCTCTGAGGCTATCCATCCCCTTCCCTCATTCTGCCCACCGGAGGAGCCCACCATCTGTCCAGGTCCTATGGGTCTTTCCCAACACCCCTTAAATCTTGTAGGTCATCACTGCACTAGGAGTCTCTCTGCTGCTGCCCTGGGTAACCCACACCTCTGGAGCCTCAGAATGAGGTGTGTGACCACAGTGTGCCTGAAAAGATGCATCTGAAAGCAACAAGAAGTCGCTGGTAATGATGTCTCTACGATGGGAAATTTAACACAAACTTCCCAAAAGAAATTCAGTTTCACGTAATTCCTTCTTTCTGTTTATTTGTTGTATTTTGTCATGTTTGCATTTATCAGTGATGAAGCTATAATAAGTAAATTTATCTTTAAAAAAGTTGGATTGTTTTTACCTTAATTAGGAAAAAATTAATTACTTTACAAAATATTTAGAAAAAGAAGGATCTTTGCTTCATCTCATCACAGTTACATATAACCTCCCAAATCCCCTCTGGCTCATTTCCTCCCTCTCAATTCCGGTACCAACAGTCAAGGTCTGTCTCTGAGAGCTCTGGTGAGGCACATGCTCAGGGGCTGCCCCCCCAGCCCCACATCCCAGACTCTAGTATCTTCTCCCCTTTAGGTGTGGAGGCCATTTGGGGAGACTTCCTGAGGCTCAGCACATCATCAGGGGTCCCCAGGGCTTCTGCAGGAGCCCATCAGCCTCAGAGAATCCCTCATGCAAGAAGTTAGCTTTCCTGTGGTTCACCTGGCATTAATGGTCACAGAGGAACAGGATTTCCTCTGAGGATGCACAGATAGACAAATGCACATAACCCAACCCTGGGCAGGATGCCCTTCTTACAGGTGGAGAGCCCTTAATACAGGGCTTACCTCTCCCAAGGCAACTTCATCTTTGGAACTGACAAACAACTACTTATCAATATCCTTCTGAAAAGGGTGCTCCCTCAATCCGAATGAGCACCAAGGACTTCTCCCTCCCTGGCCCTGGGCATCTCAGCTAGACTGGTCAATTCTGTGGGACTGTGACTCTGGCACTCCCAGATTCAGGCTTAACCAGGTGGGTGCATCAGTGGGGAGGACGTATCATTGTCCTCACCCTCTGACTAAGACTGGCAGAAATCTGTCCCAAGCTGCTCAGGCACCTCCCAGGCAATGCAGAGAACTAGATCCTCTCTACTTTTCCTCTCCCTTCCAGGCAGACATATATGCTTAAGCTCCCAAGCACAAGACCCACTCTGCAGACATTGAGCTCCTCCTCCTTTTCTCTCCCCTGCAGGACCTCAAAACAAGAAGCATCCTTCTAACTTAGGGCAGGCAGTGGAATCCTTATCTCCAACACTGAGGTCTGAACAGAGGCTGCACACTGGCCCAATCATCCTAAAGCACTTCTCAGTTTCAGGGCTCCCCAAAGAACTCCAAAGTTCTCCAATCTGACACATGCAAATGAGCACCTGTAACAGAATTTGGAAGCCCAGTCTGTCCTGGACAAGCTAATCTTGTCTACAACTACCTTTATAAGTATTCTTTTAAAAAAATAGAGTTCCAAATTCTCTCCCTTCCTTCAACCTCTCCCCCACCCATGGAAAAGGTGAAAGAAATAATTCCTACTCTAGTTAGTATTGATGTTCCTGATGGAGCCCCTGTGAGACCTGACAGCTTTTGGATGGAGAGATCTGCAAGTGCAGGAGCTGGGTGGCCCTGTTGGTCAACCAGGGTAAGCTCCTGCTTTGGCACAGACCCATCCTAGCTTTCCTAGTTAGTGTCTTGCTCTCTACACTCCAGACCACCTGGACCTCAGCTGTAACTTTCCAGCTGGAGCAGGTTGATGGATGGAGATCTCCCCCCCAATAGAATAGTGAATCTAGAGTATGTCCCCCCCACCCCAAGCTCCCTATGCCCCAAATGCTGGGAGTAATGACAAGTTGTACCCAGACTACTCCAGGATGTGCTCAGCTCAACCACAGGTCAAGTGACTTGCCTGATCAGAACAGTCAAGTCTTTCACAATGGATCATCATTACAATGTACTGTGTACAAAGTTCTCCTGGGTCTGCTCACTTCACCCTGCATCAGATCACACAAGTCCTCCTGGATTTTTCTGAAAGCATCCTGCTTGTCATTTCTTTTACAGCACCACAGTACGCCATCACAATCATATACCATAACTTTTTCAGCCACTCCTCAAATGATGAGAATCCCCTCAATTTCCAATTCTTTGCAACCCCAAAAAGAACTGCTACAAATATTTCTGTACAAATAGGTTCTTTTCCCTCTCTCTCTCTCTCTTTTAATTTCTTTGAGATATAGCAGAGGGTTAGGGTTCCTGCCAAATTGGTTGGATTGGTTTACAACTCCACCAACAATGCATTAGTGCGCCAGTTTTCCCTTATCCTCTCCAGCATTTATCACTTCTCAAAGGTGTGAGGTGGTACCTCAGAGTTGCTTTAATTTGTATTTCTCTGATCGATATCATTTAAAGCATTTTTTCATATGGTTATTAATAGCTGTGACATCTTCTGAAAAGTGCCTGTATTTTTATCACTAGGGAATGGCTCTTAATTTTTATAAATTTGGTTCAGTTCCTTATATATTTGAGAAATGAGACCTTTATCAGCAAAATTTTCTGTATAAAAAGGAGTTTTCTCCAGTTTTTTGCTTTCATTCTAATTATGGATGCATTGGCTCTGTTTGTGCACACAGTATTCTTCATAGACAAATCTCAGGTTTGTTTTAATCTTTGCTCTGTTCAATCATGGAAGTCACCACAGTCTGAAAGGGGGTCTCCCCACCTCCATAAGGAACAGGAACCTCCCACTCACCTGCTGGGCCCTGGCCATCAGCACAGGTGCCATTCCTTCATTTCCAAAGGTCACTCCTCTTGAGGAAGAACAGAGAGCTGGGAAGGAAGAACAGGGAAGGAAAAACAAACCATGAGAGGTGCTAATCTTATCTTTGGGGGTGAAAACAACCTAGGGAGCCACAGAAGGATTACTTTGGCAGCTAAACAGAAAACAGATGGGACAGAGCAGAGACCTAGAGCAGGAGGATTAATTAGGAGTCTATTCCAAGAGTCTAGGTGAGGTGATCAGGACCAAACTAGAGGGCTGATGCCCATAGGGATGGGAATAAGGAAACAAAAGAGACTTTGGACCCCCAAAATTGGAAGGGCTGGACAACTGGATCAGAAAGACAAGGGGGTAACATCCCTGCAGTCATTCAACTGCATGGGGAGGGGATGGGAAGAGAGCAGGAGACAGAAGGGGAGGGAGGAGACAGACAGGGCTTCTGGGCAAGACGGTTTCCTGAATGAAGGCAGATGACCCGGCTTCCCTACACCTTCTCTGGCCAAACTCTTAAGTTCAGACCAGAATGAAGAGGATTCCGGAAATCCATAGAGAAACGAGAACAAATGACTTCTTCCACCTAAGAACTGCACAAGAGGTCAGCTTGAGGGCAACAGGAAAGGGGGACATCAGCAAGCTAGTGACATGCAGGACAAGCAGCCTGTAGTCTCCCAGTGGGACCAGAAGGCCGGAGACACATGTCACCTGAAGGAAAGCTCTGATTCTGGAGTCAGGAAGAGCAGAGGGTGCCCCCAAAGAAGGCCCACAATGGTGATAAATATGGGGGGAGGGAGTGTCTGGGAAGCCTTAGACTAAGACACCCTGGGTATTTGAGTTCCCTAGAATCCTGTCCTAAGATGTCATAGGGGAACCTTAAAATCCAGTAATGTGAATTTTAAAGCTCCAGAGGGGTTACATCCTGGGAGGAGGTAAGTACAGGAGCCCAAGTGATGCAGACTGAGACCAGACAGACCTAAAAGCTCATCCAAAGGCAAAGCAAGTGTTGGAGCCTGATCGGAAACAAAGTTGCAATTCAGGAAGGAAGACCAGAGTAAACCAAAGGGGAGCCAGACAGGATCAGAAACCGCTGCCCATCTGCAGATTCTCCAGAGGCTGGGAGAGCCCACCTTGCACAGATGGCCAGCCTCAAGGGCAGGGAATGGCTTTCCTTAAGGTCTACACGAACACCTGGGAGAAACGAGAGAAGAGAAGGCGGCGAGCCCAGCCCAAGCAAGGCTGAGAGACCAAAGAGACCGGGCCTGTGGGACAGCGAGACACTGGGACAACGTCCAAGGACAGACGCGGAAGGAAAAGGGGTCCGGACCTCGAGCCACGAGAGGCAGGGGGTGAAGCCCTCTCCTGAGGGTCTCGGCCCCCCAAAAGCGGACAGGCTGCTCCAGGGGCGCAAACCGAGGCTTGCAGCCAGAGACCTCCCTCTACGAAGGGGAGCCCCAGGAGGGTTGCGCGGTCCTTGGGGAGCCCACGGATGGGGGCAAGGGCACCAAGCCTTAAAGGGGTGGGTGGAGATTCCCAGCCCTTTGGGGGAGGGGGCGTCCCAGGGTGGGAAGGGACCTCCTCGACGCCCGCCAAGGGGGCAGACACGACGCCAACAGGAGAAAGCAGGGACAGGGGTGGGGGTGGGGGGGTTGGGGGTCTACATGGGCTCAGCTGATTGGCTACAAAGGTTCTAAATGGGGGGGGGGGTGCAGAACTTTACTGGCATCGCAGGCAACCTCCCCGCCTCTGCCCGGGGGGTTCGAAGAGAAGACCCTCGGCCGCTAATTACCCACATAATTAAAGGGGGTGGGGGTCGCAAGGTAAAGCAGGCCAGGCTCGGGGCAGGGTCGTGGGTTCCAGAGGCGACTCCTTCCCGGGGATGCTGGACCCAGGCCGGACCAGAAGCGGGGAGAGGGGAGGGGCGGAAAAAGTCCGCTAGGAGGAAGCTGAAGTCACGCGACAATAACCGAGGCATCTGGCGCGGTTTCCATGACAGCCCAGGGAGGGGCGGATGTGGCTGCCGGGTGCGCACTGCTTCCTGGGAAACGTAGTTTGTAGGCTTGACTGGGCTGTGCGCATGCGCCCGGCCCTTTTAGGTGCCTGGTCCTCCCCCTGCCTCCTCCCTTGGGAGCCCTTCTCCTCTCACTCTCCCTCCCTTAGCCGTGCAGGCCTGGGAGGGGGGGGCTCCATCAGGGAACGGAGGCGGGAGACAGTGTCCCCCTCAAAGAACCAGCCCCTAGGGCCGGCCATAGGCGGCGTGTGAAGGGCTTTGAACGCCCAGCACAGAGCACTGGGAGGAGGCCCTGGAGTAGGGGACGCGTGTGATGACGTCACTGCCTTGTGACCGCGGTGGGGGAGGGGGAGGGTTAGACCAGGAAACCGCCCCCCCTTCAGAACTAGAAGATGGGCTGGCGGGGAAGGAAAGGCCGAGGGCGGCCCAGAGCCGAAGGACAGCCTCCGCGCTCAGCCGCTCTCTGGTCATCTCCGCGCCCATCCCTGTGTGCCCGGCACGTGTTTGTGAGCCGGCCTTAGGCGAAGGAGAGCGTGAGCCTGGGCACCGCGTGGTCTGGGACCCGGTGTTGGGGCTGGGGGGTTGGGAAGGAAGAGACCCTGCCGGTGGTGTAGACACGCTTCCCCAGAGTGTGTGTGGGGGGGGGTTGCCGTTGTCCCAGTGCTGAGGAGAGGTCTTCGGTGGGAAGGGGGGGGGGGGGGGGTCCTTGCCTCCTTCCCCAGGACTCTGACCCCTCTTCCTGGAGGACGGGTTGGGGGAGAGGGGGCCAAGCCTGGCCTTGGTTGGCATCCTCCTCCCCAGGGGGCAGTCGGGAGATAGAGGCCTTTGGGTGAGAGTATGTGGAGACTGGCTGCAGCTGCCCCTCCTTAAAGGCCAGATTTGGAGGAGAGCGAGCATGGAGGCAGCTGCTGGGGGCACCATGTGGGTGGGCGGCAGGGGGCAGCCACAGGGCAGCAGTGGAGAGAAAGAAGGGTAGTGGGCTTGCAGGACAATGACGTTTTTGTAGACAGCAGGAAATGAGCCTGGAGAGACTGAAAATAAGTGGTGGGGGGCAGAGAGGGCAGTCTGCTGAGGCCATGGGCAAGAGCCAGGCCACCTCATCTCGGGCAAGGAAGAGGGGCAGAAGGCACCGAGAGATGCAAGGTGATGGAGAGGGGAGATGAAGGAGCTCATAGTCAGTGACCTTCATCTTTCTTTAAAAAACTTTTTTTTAACATTCATTAAAGTGAATTTTAGACATGCTGATTAGCAGTCATCCAGCATTCCCCGCTGCCCTCCACTATGATCAATTTGCCATCAATATGACTTCTTAGGTTTCACAAATTATGTTTCTTATAATTTCTGTGGAAACAAAATGTGATCATCCTTGACAATCTGTGCAGATAAAAGATTAAGAAAGGGTGGTCCTGACTGTCAGGAACCTGGTCAATGAATATTTATTCAGCTTTACTAGGTGCCAGGCACTATGTTAAACACTGAAGATAGGAATGCAGAGAAGGAAGGTGGACCCTGCTCTCTAATGGGGGAGGCTGAAAAGTGGGGGTGGGGTGGGAAGAAGGCACCCTGCATGGAGGAACTCAGGATGCAAGGGTCCAAAAGCAGTCAGCCTGCCCATGAGCAACTGATATTTTTCTAATTGTTTAGATCTGACTTTATTTGTGTGAGAAGTCCCTGGGTTTGTTTTGGCCGGTAGACTCCCTGATATTGTATAGTGTCTACAGTGCCTTTAAATGGGATTTCTCCTTCTGTCTCTTGCTGTTGGACTTGCAGATGATTTATGTGGGTTTATTTTGTATCCTACGGCTTTTCTAAAGTTGTTTATTATTTCAAGTAGTTTTTTACTTGATTCTCTAAGTATATCATCATATCATCTGCAAAGAGTGATAACTTAGTTTCTTCTCTGCCTATTCTAATTCCTTCAATTTCTTTTTCTCCTCTTATTGTTAAATCTGACAGTTCTAGCCCCATACTGAACAACATTGGTGATAATGGACATCCTTGTTTCACCCCAGATCTTATTGGAAATGCAGCTAGCTTATCCCCATTACATGTAATTTTGTAATACATGATGATTTTAGATAGATGTTACTTGTTATTTTTAGGAAGGGTCCATTTATTCCTGTGCTCTCCAGTGCTTTCAATAGGAATGGCTGTTGTATTTTGTCAAAAGCTTTTTTTGCATCTATTGAGATTATCATATGGTTTCTGTTAGTCTTGTTGATATGATCATGTATGCTGATAGTTTCCCCAATATTGTACCAGCTCTGCATTCCTGTTATGAGTCCTACCTGATCAAAATGTATTATTCACATGATAAGTTGCTGTAATCTTTTTGCTAATATGTCATTTAAAATATTTGCATCTGTATTCATTAGGGAAGTTGGTCTGTTATTTTCTTTCTCTGTTTTGGCTCTCCCTGGTTTAGATATCATTTCTCTTATAATAAACCAATTTTGTGATTGCCTATTGATACCTCAGACTGAGGAGGCCTGGTCCTGATTTGTTGTACATTTGACATGCACAGCTTAATAAATCAACATGCTTTGTTTCCTCAGTCATTTTAATCTGCCCTGCTCCACATTTGATCCTCACAACAATCCATGAAGGCAGGTGCCATTATTATTCCCATTTTGAAGTTGAGAAAATGGAGGCAGACAAAAGTTAACTAACTTGCCCTGGGTCACACAGCTAACAAGTGTTTCTGGTCACATTTGAACTTGTCTTTGCAACTCCAGGCTCAGTGTTGTATATACTGGGCTACTGTGATGGTAATGTAAATGGGAAAATCTTAATTTAGAGTTAGGGTTAGCCTAAGTTACACATGGTGGGAGGAGCTTGCTGAATGGGTGGACCAGGAAGGGTGGAGAAGAGCTGGGAGGAAATTGGTCAGACTAGTCGGAGCTGGGAAGGGCAAGGGCAGGTAGGCAAAGCTTAGACTCCTGAGTGTGTGTTTGTGGGAAGGTTCCAGCAGGGGGCAGAGAGGCTTGGGAATGACTTTGCCCCCTGTGGTGATAAACTCTATTGACTTCTTGGTCACTATGACTGATTTTGCTTTCTCATTTTGGGATTTGACTTTTTGGTATCTAAATAAGTTTTCTTCTGCCTTCTATATAGAAAGTCTGTTATACTTGGCAATTGAGAACTATGGCAGCATATTCATAGTCACCACCAGTGCTATGTGCCTTGGCGATACAGCCACCCAGCTTCATCATTGCCATTGACCTCTAAGTCATTCACTATAAATACTTGTTCCTATGTGCAAATCTATCGAGTAATGAGCTGTATGGTGTTACATTTGACAAGTAAGTTAAGCTGAAAGACAATGGTCTAAGCATGATCACTTTATTAGTTAGACTAGCAATAACCAATAAATTGGGTCAATGGCTTCTCTCAGTGACCAAGGGAGAACTCACCAGCCATGATAGAGTTTTGGGGAATACAGAGTTGGGTAAATGGGGAAACTGATATAATTGTTACAGTGTAGACAGCATTGGGGTAGGGACAATTGGGCTGACATGGGAGCCTAGTGACCATTAAGGAGCATTAATTATTCTGTGGGACCCAGTAGCGCCTTGCACGTCTTGGTAGCAGACCTGAGTGAGCAGACTCCCTGGCACCTAGAAGGGTTTGTTGGGGATGTAGGAATTTGGCAAGGAAGGACACTATCTTTTGGGGATTCTAACAAGTGAACTTATAACTAACTCAGAGGAAAAGCTGACTCAGGGATGGAAAAATGTGGACTAAGCAATTATACAAAATGAAGCATCAGTGCAGAACAGGGTTAATTTAGAATTGAATCAATTGTTGAAGGATGCAGAATGATCTAAATTTTCTCAGTGGCCAAAAATCTATAGTTCTTACTTATCTTTGTATCATGGATCTCTTTGGCAGTCTGGGGGAGCCTCAGGACCCTCACTAAAAATGATGTTTTTAAGTACATGAAATAAACAGCATCATCCTGGAAACCAATTGTATGGAAATGCAATCATACAAATATTTCTACAAAAAGTTCCTGGATGCCAGGAAAAGATCTCCTCACTTAGACTGTCTAAATGAACGTCAGATGGTCCTGATACTGTCAGCGTCCTTAGGAGTCTGAGAGCGGCATTCTTTCTTCTCTTCTAAGCCTTGGCATCTGTCCTGTCTCTTTCTGTTTTCCTTACGGTCGGACATTCATCACAGTCTACAAAGCACAACTGCTTGTTTTGTTGCACAGTTCTACAAGGAGGCTGACCCTAACACAAGTTTGTTCTTTTTCCTTTGTCACGTTCCTCTACTTTGTGTAATTCCAGATCAGAGAAACGTTTTCATGAAGAGCATGCATTCTATCATGGCATCATGTCATTGGTAATTAAACTAAGCTGTATTTCTTTGGAGAGATAGAATACTTCCCAAATCCACCAATGGAGGGGAGTTTTGACACCTAATAAATTGTTACATCTTATTATTGTAGGTCTCACATCCCACTTTAAAGTTCAGGGTCTATGATTAAGCAAACAAAATGTAAAACAAATTACAATCTAACATTGCATCTCTCAGGAACTTTTTCTTTATCATGGAGAAGTGTTTCTTTTTGATTCATGGGTTTTGCTATTTTAATCATGCAGGACAACAGGAGATACCATCATATTCCCTTAATAAGCTACCAGATTTTCAGTTTGTATTCTAGTGTTTGAAAGTCAAATTTTCTTTTCAGCTCTGGTCTTTTCATCAAGAATGCTTGAAAGTCCTCTATTTCATTGAAAGACCAATTTTTCCCCTGAAGTATTATACTCAGTTTTGCTGGGTAGGTGATTCTTGGTTTTAGTCCTAGTTCCTTTGACTTCTGGAATATCCTATTCCATGCCCTTCAATCCCTTAATGTAGAAGCTGCTAGATCTTGTGTTATCCTGATTGTATTTCCACAATACTTGAATTGTTTCTTTCTAGCTGCTTGCAATATTTTCTCCTTGACCTGGGAACTCTGGAATTTGGCCACAATGTTCCTAGGAGTTTTTCTTTTTGGATCTCTTTCAGGCGGTGTTCTGTGGATTCCCTGAATATTTATTTTGCCCTCTGGTTCTAGAATCTCAGGGCAGTTTTCCTTGATAATTTCATGAAAGATGATGTCTAGGCTCTTTTTTTGACCATGGCTTTCAGGTAGTCCCATAATTTTTAAATTGTCTCTCCTGGATCTATTTTCCAGGTCAGTTGTTTTTCCAGTGAGATATTTCACATTATCTTCCATTTTTCCATTCTTTTGGTTTTGTTCTGTGATTTCTTGGTTTCTCATAAAGTCATTAGCCTCCATCTGTTCCATTCTCATTTTGAAAGAACTATTTTCTTCAGTGAGCTTTTGAATCTCCTTTTCCATCTGGCTAATTCTGCTTTTGAAAGCATTCTTCTCCTCATTGGCTTCTTGAACCTCTTTTGCCAATTGAGTTAGCCTATTTTTCAAGGTGTTATTTTCTTCAACATTTTTTTGGGTCTCCTTTAGCAGGGGGCTGACCTGCTGTTCATGCTTTGACTTCATGTCTCTCATTTCTCTTCCCAGCTTTTCCTCCACCTCTCTAACTTGATTTTCAAAATTCTTTTTGAGCTCTTCCATGGCCTGAGCCCATTGGGTGGGCTGGGACACAGAAGCCTTGCCTTCTGTGTCTTTGCCTGATGGTAAGCATTGTTCTTCCTCATCAGAAAGGCAGGAAGGAAATGCCTGTTCACCAAGAAAGTAACCTTCTACAGTCTTATTTCTTTTCCCTTTTCTGGGCATTTTCCCAGCCAGTGACTTGACCTCTGAATATTCTCTTCACACCCACTTTGCCTCCTGATCCTCCCAGCCAGTGTTTGGGGTCTGAGATTCAAATGCTGCTTCCAGCCTCAGGGCTTTTGGCGGGTGCAGGGCTGCTATTCAGTGTGAGATTAAGTTCAGGTGGTCAGGTTGGGGCAGGGCCGCCTCTCAGGCTCAGTTCCCTCGGGGGGTTTATGCACAGACCTTCAACAATGGATCCAGGCTCCTGCCTGCTTGGGGAGCCCTGGTCTGCTGCTGCCTCTCAGCTTCTGCCTCCCGAGGGGGCCTGAGTTATGGGGGCACCCCACTCCCCTCTAGACCCGCCAAAGAGACCTTCTCACCGTTCCCCGTCACCTGTGGGTGGAGGGACCCGCGTGGCCACTGGAGATCCCGTCCCTGAAGTCCGCTCGGATCTTCTCCTCTCGGGGCTGGGGCCGTGTCAGGGCTGGGCTGGGCTCCACATCTGCAGCATGATGGACCTTTTGCGAGAGGTTTGCAGGTCCCTCTGGAACAGAAATCTCCTTCGCTCCGCTGTTCTGTGGCCTCACTGCTCCAGAATTCGCTGTGGGTTACTTTATACTGATGTTGTATGGGTTGTGGGTTCGGAGCTATGTGTATTTGCGTCTTTCTACTCCGCCATCTTGGCTCCGCCCCCCCAGTTTGTATTCTAGTAGCCCAGTTTGTGTTCTAATTTGTGTTCGATACATTTTTTTCTCACTACATTCCAGTGCGTTCAGTTCAAACTCTCAATAGTAGATATAATCCAATGACTAAGTATCTAGATTTTTGTCTTCACTTCCTCTGAAAACCAGATCTATCATGGTTTCCATGAATGGGGCTTGACGTAAGAGAGTTGGGGGAATTGAGGAGAAAAGGAAACCCAGCTCAGCAGATCACAAGAGACCTGGTATAGAGAGGAAGACAAGAGAGAGTTCTCAGGACCAAATCATCCAATGACTTAGAATCCAGATTGCAAGCAGCCTCTTCACACACCCTTGCACATGCACTCCTTGGAAATACATGGGGTTGTTTCCATACCATTGCCATAAAGCGAGTATCACAATAAAGCTAGTCACATGACATTTTTGTTTCCCAGTTCTTATGAAGGTTATGCTTATATTATACTACTGCCTATTGAGTGTGCAATAGTATTTTGTCTAAAAACCAATAGACACACCTCAAAATTACTTTACTGCTAAAAAATGCTAACTATCATCTGAGTCTTCAGGGAGTTGTAATCTTTTTGTGGATGGAGGGTCTTGCCATGATGTTGGTGGCTGCTGGCTGATCAGGGTGGTGATTATTGAAGTCTGGGGTGACTATAACAGTTTATTAGAAGAAGGCTTCACCAATAACTGGTCAGTGGAACAGACAGAACATGCATGCATCTGTCACTTAAGGTTGCCATCTTCTATGGGCATGGTTCATGGCACCCCAAAACAGTTACAAAAGCAACATCAAAGCTCACTGGTCAGAGATCACTTTAACAGATGTGATAATAATGAAAAGGTTTGAAATATGAGAATTACCAACATGCGACACAGAGACATGATTTGAGCACGTGCTATTGGAAAAATGGCACTGATAGATTTGCTCAATGCAGGGTTGCCAATAACTTTCCATTTGTACAAATTCAAAATCTTCAGAGCACAAGATAGCCAAGTGCAATAAGATGAGGTAACTCCTGCTTATGCTGTCAGTCAGGGGGCCAAACAATCTGAAATCAGACTGCAGATTGACTTAGAAAACTCCAAATCAACATTATCTTGGTTGTATCATTTTATTTACTTTGTTAAACATTTCCAAGTTACATCTTAGTTGAGCTGGGCTGGGCATTGGGTACCTCTGTTCTAATTGACCTATTGGTTGGTGGCCTCTCCATCAATATGGAAATTATTTTTCAAGTTATAATCTTGATGCAGTGTTTAAATTGATCTGATTTTAAAATCTCAAACTTTCCAAACACATTGTAGAGACTCAAAGATTTTGGAGTAAACATAATGGCATTTGTGATTCCCACTTTTTCACAGCTGACAGTTTATCTAGCACTCAGCTTACACAAGGAAGCCGCATTCTCAAAATTTCATGTGATTCCACAGCCTGAGGGACTTTTGCCTTCTAGAGTTGGATCCTACCTATGGAGGACTTTTTAACTGTACCAAGGTTCTTAATTCTCCTCTCCTCTTGTTTTGAAGGAACATCTGATTTCAAAATTATAGAGAGGTGTTTGTTTTTTGTTGTTCATTAATAGCATTTAAATCATTCTATGGCAAATCATATTCAGCTTTACATTCTTGTAAAAACCAAGCCTTTTCATAACTTCCATTTTCATGCACATTTGAAACATCATACTAGATACATGCTTAGGGGACAAAATGCAATGAAATGCTTCTGTGGCAATAAAATACGCCTTGTTCACAATCACGAAAAGTTAACTCAATGGCAAACAAAACATTGCCCTGGCAAAATCTGGGTGAGGGAGGGGGACTAATCAACCTGTTCCCAAAATTATTTCTAAGTAGCAAGATAATCAAAGATGACAACTTTTTAATTTTAAGAATCTTTCCGCACAGTTAAAAGCAATCCATAAGTCTAGTTTCCAAAAGCAAAACAAAAAACCTTTCCTCATTCTCAAAAACCATAATATAGAAACGCATATCTGTAACCTAGAAGGTGATTAGAGAAACTTCCATTGTTTATATTTTTGCCTCTGTGACAGCCATGGCAACAAATATTAGTCATAACAATGACTTCAAATTTCCAATTATTTCAGTAATTCCAGTTATTCCCAAATAATTCCAAAATATTCCAAGTGTTTTCATTAAAATAATTAATGGTAAAATTTTTGAGAAGTTCCCCATATATAATACCAATGAATATTGTACACATTATTTAGACCTTATTTCAGCTATTTAATTTTCTCAAATTTATTTTCTACTTTTCACTGAGTGGGTTTTATTATATGTAACATTTCTTACTCCTTTTTTAAAATCTTAGTTTTTGAAGCAATCATATCTCAGAAGAAAAGGGAAGACAGAATTTGCTCTTCAATCCGAATTTTTCCATTTCCCACTCATTTCACCCAAAGTGGTCAAATTTAGAACAGGAAGAAGTTAAGTTCACCCTAAGAAAACATCAAATCCTTGACATTTCAAAGACTTTGAACACCTTTCTACCTAAAGCACAAAACAGACAGAAGTCCCTTCCAATGCTACGTCTTCACAAGAAAGTCACAGACAAGGAAAACATTTTTAAAAAATGTATATGAGTTGATCAGGACCAGATAAGATAGATTTTTGCTTAGATAAGACTTCTATATAAATGAGAACATTTAAAACAGCACCCTGTCCCAGCTTCCCACACACACTCACAAATTCGACAAGATGAAAGAAATAATTCCTTACCTTTACAAACAAGCTCACCCATCCAACAAAAGTAAATCTAGAATTAATTATAGGTAGTAGGCTATCAGTTTGGGGTAGCTAGGTGGCACAGTGGATAGAGCACCAGTCTTGTAGTCTGGAGGACCTGAGCTGAAATCCAGCTTCAGACCCTTGACACTAGCTGTGTGACCCCAGGTAAGTCACTTAATGCCTATTGTCTCAGGGGAAAAATATAGCCTACCAGTTTATAACTCAGGGGATAAAAGAAATTCTAATAATACTAGAATCAAAGATGAGGAGGAGAGCAAATAGACAAAGAACAGTCCCATTCTCATGGGAAAGGTTGTAGTAGCCTACAAAGACAGACACATACTCTTGGGATTGGCACAGACCTACAGAAAGTGGTCTTCAGAGCATTTATCTTCACCTAAAATGATAATTTCCCAAACTTTTGCATGTGGACACCAGGAAGGAATACTTCGAGAACTTTCCACAGAGAGACTTCACATCCTTTAATGTCTCCTCCAATTCTAAAACTCTGATTCTCCTAGTGCTACAATGGAAACCAAATGTGCCATGTGCAGATTAAAAATAGAAAATGCACTTTGACAATTTTAGAAGGAAGAATTGGGTTCCCTATTTTAGAAGAGCCATAAAAGAGAAAATATATCTAGAAAATTAACTTATCATAAAAGAAGACCCAACAATCTGCTCATAATCATGGGACTTTTAGTGCTTTAAAGAATTTCAAAACTATAGAATGAAATATGTTACTTCATGTAGACTTAGAAACATCTTATATCTCCACCTAAAATTAGAAGCTGGCCCAAGAGGTAGGTGAAAGGTACTGGAGTGAACAGTTTTTTCCCAGTGCAGACTCTGTAGGGACTGCTCTGTGTCTTTGATCATCCTTTGCTAACCCACCCTGGCAGTAATGAAAATTTCTGTCTAGACACAAGGAAAAATCAAGACCCTGTTCCTTTCTTCCTCTATGATATCAAATTGGTGATGGGGGACTTCCCATGTTGAATTTCCTTGAAGTCATCAAATTAAGTGACTTAAGGAGAAATTCCAAATTGGATGTTAAACCACGTGAAGAAACTTCATGGTTTGGGGGATTTAATGTCAGAGTTTCCCTGGGGTTTTTAGATGACAGTCAAGGCCTTGCCACACTTGTGTAGAGCACAGGGATGTTCTTAGTGAATTTGCTAAGGACTAATGTGGCATGATAATCCACTATTCCCTCTCTCCTGCTTGCCTGTCCTTCTGTTTGTAACCGCAACTGAATTTGGAGGCAGTTAGGAAAGCAGTTACTTTGATAAGTAAAACAACAGAAATGTACTGTCCAACACAGGGAAGCATGTGACCCTCATTTTGGCCTCATTTTGCCTCATAATTCTGCCTCACTAATATTCTGTGACATTGTAGGGTCTTAAGAACAACCCAGTCTTACCCTGACAGTCTTCAGATAATGGATAAGAAAGCCTCCTGTGACTGCTAGGTCAAATGACCGACCTGGCAGTTTCTGATCTCTGTCGCTGCATCCGCAAGGCAAACATATGCTAATGACTACAAGAAGAAAAGTTATCTTGGTTATGGCAGACCACAGAAGGGTCCTGTCAAATATGGTGCTGGGAGCAAACGACCTCGGGCCCCTTCCACCTCGGACAATCTGGGCTTCTTTCAAGCTTGTCCTTGCGTTCCCATCACCCAACACAGTACCTGGCCTAAAGGACCCCTTGCGTCTCATTGCTGAGGCTGTAACGCATCGTGCTGTCGACATCAGTGGC
This sequence comes from Notamacropus eugenii, assembly GCF_028372415.1. Lineage (NCBI taxonomy): Eukaryota > Metazoa > Chordata > Mammalia > Diprotodontia > Macropodidae > Notamacropus > Notamacropus eugenii. The sequence goes on along the minus strand of NC_092878.1, from coordinate 18,499 downwards.
CTCCTGCACCTGTAGGATGCGTTATCGACCACCAGAGGCTCGGGACAGCAACTGATAGCGGAATTGTTAGCACCTTTCTTCCCAGGAGTTAATCCTTCCCGAAGCTCCAACCTGGGAAATGTTCGTCCTTAAAGACAGCAGCGCAATCCAAAACATTGACAACACGGCACGCAGCGGACCAACCTGACCAGGCTCAAATCCTCAATGGCGGGACTCTAGTCCAGAGTCCTGGGCAGCTCAGGTCACTCTCGCTCAGAAACTAGAGGTTGTGTGAAACTTGTCAGACCCTGGCTTCTGTGTCCCTTGGCACTTTGGCTTAGGGGAGAGACATTGCGGCTAAATGGACACACCTCCAACAAAACCCCTGGCAGCTGATAACCAACACCATGGAGCAGCGATAGTGCCTCATGGGGTGCTGCTTTGGTCATCTAATCCATGATGGTAACAGTGCCTCTATTATCTGACCTTGGCCCCAGCGTGACTGGCGCCAGCAATACCAAGCTGCCTTTGTGGGACTTCCTAGTCCGGATGTGATAGCCTGGGCTCTATCTGAGCAGCCGGACTGTCCACGGCATCTGTTCCAAAGGAGTGGGGAAATGCGGTAACAGCCTTTTGCGTCATTGAGGACAATTCTCACTACTGGTCACATGTCAGATGCACCCATTTCAAGAGTAGTATAGGCATTCGGACATCAAACTCTGACTAAGGAAATTTCTAAGGGATTCCTATAATCTCAATGGAGCCGATTCCTTTACCAGGCGGTCTTTTTAGCGACAGAAAGGGCCTGATTTAGATGCAGAGCCCACTGATCGATAGTAGGGTAGTTTTACAGCACACATATATGGGTTGGTAGCTCTAGACCCAACGAATACTGGGGTCTTTTAATAAAGTAACAAGAACCAGTTTGATGGCAGATCACTAAGGTGATGGTGGTAATGATCAGGGCACAGGATCTGCTGCTACATTCAATCCAGTCATGGGAGATCCATCCCACAAGGGCCTCAGCACCATAGGGGTGCAAATAACCAGTAATCTGGTTATTTACAGGCAGTTCAAGCCTTATGCTAACAGCACCCCAACTTTAGCCATTTCCCATTATTCCTAACATGGAAACAAACCATTAATTTCCTCCCGTTAACACTTAAGTATTGTTATAAAAAATGATTACTGCCTTTGCTGCCATGTCTGGAAGTCAAACTACCAGAGTGAATGCCAAAGGAAGACAAAATGAACTGGGTTAGGACCAGCAACCCTACAGAACAAAAGCCTCTGGGTCGCTTGAGGATTCCAGGATCAGGGAACATTCCAGGCTCCACATCCAGTCTCCCTTTCAGGGGTTTCTGGTTTCCAGCTGAGATTTGGGGAGGAGACAGAGTGATGATGACATCTCATCAGATAGGGAAAAAATGAGTTTGACAAGCAAAACTATAGAACAAAAGAGAGCTGTTGAGTGTGGAGCTTGGAGTGAATGACCCACTAAGGCCCTTTTTAGCCCTGTCATTATGACACTCCAGGATCAGTGGACATTCCAGGGTTTTAAGTGTGTTCTCTCTTTTTTGGCTCTGCAGTGTCCAGGTTACAACCAAATATTCCAGCAATGAATTTCCACTTGTATACTGAGAAAGGTGAGTTTGACAAGTAAAATGACACAAATCTCTGAGGTGCCAATGTTGGGTCATCTCAGTAGTTCCCATGCATTTAATGACTTACTCTATGTTGATGCTGCTCAGGTTGACCTTTCCTGCCTCAGACTCTCTGCTGACCTCCAACCTTGCCTGACAACTGCCTTTCATTCCTCTCAAAATGGGCATCTAGGAGACATCTTAAGCTCAACACATCCCAAACAGAGCTGGTGATCATTCCTAAACCTTCCTACTTTCTGTCCAGGGCAAAACCATCTTCTCAGTCCCTCAGGATCCCAACTAGGGCACTATCCAAGCTGCTGCAGGAGCTTGTGGAGTTTACCTTTGACAGCATCTCTAGAACATACTCCCTTCTCTCCTCTGTTACTGCCACCAGCCTGGCACAGACTCTTATGCCCTCATATCTGGACAATTGCAATAGCCTGGAATGACTGCCATTCTTTGCTTCTTTTAAGTCCCAGTAAAAATCCCACCTTCTACAGGAAGCCTTCCTTAACCCCTCTAATTCTTTTCCTCTTTTGCTAAGGTGGTTTAGCTGTTTAAGTCATACCTGATTCTCCATGGCCCCATTTGGGGTTTTCTTGGCAAAGGTACTAAAGTGGTTTGCCACTTTCTTCTCCAGTTCATCAAATAGAAGAGAAAACTGAGACTTACTCAGAGTCACATAGGTAGGAAGTGTCTAAGGCCAGATTTGAACTTAGGTCTTCCTGACTCCAGGCCTACCACCCTATGCATTGCACCACCTTGCAATTATTTCTGATTGATCCTGTACATCACTTACTTTGTATGTGTTTGCATGTTTTGTACCTCATTAGATTGTAAGCTCCATGAGGGTGAGGACTATCTTTTGTCCTATTTTGTATCCCCAAAAGGAAATCTTCCAGGTCAAATGACAAGAAGAGGCTGTCCCCCAGGAGCCCAAGGCCACTTCCATGGTCCATCTCTAAGAAGATAAAGGAGAGAGATTTTCTTGCCACAATCACAGGAGGGTCTCTCTCAGTCATTGCTGGCAAGATTCTTGTGAGAGTCCTCCTTACGAGGCTGATCCTTTGTCTGGAAGGTGGTCATCTGCCTAAGAGCCAGTGTGGTTTCAGAAAGGGCCAACGAACAGTCAGTACGGTGTTTCCTGCCCAACAACTCCAGGAGAAATGCCAGGAGCAGAACAGGTCTGTATACAACGTGTGTAGATCTGACCAAGGCCTTTGACCAACTGTCAGTTGTGAGGGCTTATGGAAAACTATGTCAAAATTTGGTTTCCTGGAGAAGTTTGTCAGAATTGTACAGCATGCTTGCCTGGGTTTGGATTTATGGACGATGCTCTTGTGCCTTCTCGGTCACCAATGGAGTGAAGCAAGGATATATGCTTGCTTCCATGCTTTTTAGCATGATGTTTTCAGCAATGGTGTTGGTTACCTTTGAGACCAAAAATGGCATCAACGTCAGCTGTTGCATTAATGGCACATTATTTAGCTTGAAAAGGCTACAAGCCAAGACAAGCCAAAGTGGAGGGAGAATGGGTGTGTGAGTTTTTGCTTGCAGGTGATTATACACTCAATGCAGCTTCTGAAACTGAATTACAACCAACTACTGATCCCTTCTCTGCTGCCTGTGCTTATTTTAGCCTGACAATTAACATTAAGAAAACCAGTCAGCACCACACCAGCCATACATGGAACCATTGGTTACAGCCAATGGAGGAGTTTTAAATCCTGTGGATAAGGTCATTTACCTTAATAGTAAGCTTTCCAGGGATGTATACATTGAGAATGAGGTTGACATATGAGTTTCCAGAGCTAGCTCAGTGAGGTTCCAAAGGAAAGTACAGGAGAGAAGAGGTATTAGACTGACTACCAAACTGAAGGTCTATAGAGCTCCTGTGCTGACCTCATTGTTGTATGCTTGTGAAACCTGGATAGTCTATACGTGCAACACCAGGAAATGGAACTGATTCTATCTGAATTATCTTAGGAAGATGTTGAAGATCTCCTGGCAGGATAAGACACCAGACACTAAGGTCCTTTCTGAAATTGCCAAGCATTTAAACTTCTGAAGAGAGTGCTACTCCAATGGACTGGCCATGTTATTTGGTTGCCAAATGTATGCTTGCCTAAAAGACCATTTTGTGGAGAACTCACACAAGGCAAACACTCACATGGAGGTTAGAAGAAACCATACAAACTCTCAAGGTCTCTCTGAAGAGCTTTGGGAAACCCTGGCACAGGATCACCCAGCATGGCATGCCCTCATCAAAGAAGGCATCGTGCTCTATGCATGAAGTAGAACTACAATACTTCACAAGAAACACAAGCTGCACAAATTGAAAGAGATATTGCCACCCAAATATTCACATGGACTATTGGTGCCAAGATGTGGTAGAACCTTCTGAGTGCGTATTGGTCTGATCAGCCACAGCTGGATGGACACACTGTACCTTGACCCTAACATAGTGGTGTTATTGGGTCCTCTCTGAGCACAAAGGACAAAAACCAACCAAACCCCAGAACTTATCACAGTGCCTGGCACGTAGGAGATACTGAATAAATGTTTATTGATTGATTGAATGAATGGAAAAATCATCTATTAACTACTTACTATGTGCCTGGATAGAGTGATGGGTCTGAAGTCAGGAAAAACTGAGTTCAAATAACTCTTCAGACACTTATCAGCTGTGTGACCGTGGACAAGTTAATCTTTGTTTGTCTTAATCCATTGGAGAAGGAAATGGAAAACCACTATCGTATTTTTGCCAAGGAAAATCTAAGGACAGTATTGGTGTGCTATGACCTATGGGGTCACAAAAAATGGGAGATGACTGAACATCAAATGTGGGTATAAGTCTCCAAGCAGTTTTAACATTCTAACGCCCTAAGATTGTATAATATTCTACACATTGAAGTGTATTTTCTCTTTCTTGACTTGGCAGTTTCCAGATATTGATGGGGCAAGAAAATAGACCATTGTGAATAAATCAGATAAAGAAGTCAGGCTATAGTTCTGAAGTGTGAACATGGTTTGTTACTTCACAAATTGACCCACAGATAGATATCTGCCACTGAAGAAAATATACCATACAAGCTTCAGCATAGGCTATTAAAGAACAATGATGGAAATTTAAAAATATGTATATAAGGCACAGGATAGCAGTGTAAATGTGTTTAACAGAACCAGTGTTCTGTCATTTCTCCCTAAGACAAATCAGAAAAATCATTCCTTCCTTATCTTTGTCTCTGAATTCTGATTCCTGTTATGACCTTACATATTACTATCTGCAGATTAAAAATGAAAAAAATGCATTGAAGCTTCAACAAATAAGTCATAGGGTCCCCATTTAAAAAATAAATTTTCTGCAATGGAAAAAAATAGTCACAAGTTTATATCAAAAGGTAAGGAACCCCAAAAGTGTTCCTATAGCCTTGTCCTTACTCCCATTTCCTTAGGCCATTAAGCAACACACAGTGGATTATTCCATTTCATGAAAATATGGAAACATCTAATTATCTCCCTGCCTTGGTGAACTGCAAATGATGCCTGGTCAAACAGGCTGATGAGAGGCGATGGGGCAGCAGTCTTGCCCTAGAGGTCTTATGGGAGGCATGTGTTAGTCCGCTGATCCAGTTATAAAGCTCTGAGATGGGGGGGTCTCTACAAAGATGAAGGGCTTCCTGGATCTAGGAAGGGAAAGATAGACCTTTTTTCTTGCCTTTTGCTGAACAACTGGGTTTGGGTGTGGGTCTTTTGCCCTCTTTAGTCCTGTCCCCAAAATGACTAGGTTCATAAGGAGAGAGTTTCAAAGACTTTCTGTTGAATTTCCCCATGACAGATCAATTTGTGCTCTGTGATTTTGTTTGGAGCCATTTTGTATAATACCTTTGTGAGTTAACTTGGAACAACAAGCCTGGGCTTCTCCTGTGGTGGACAGCATCACTTCCCACAGCTGGCCATGCTTTTCCCAGTGCATGGGAGGGCTTTCACCCTCCCATTACTTAAGGATTAGTGATTAAGTCTGTTGGACCAATTCTCCAAGTTCTTCCCATTTTTCACAGCCACTGTCTTTGAAAGTCACTCAGGTAAGGAGCTGACGTGACAAACAAGGCCCAGCCAGGAGCTGACTGCCTTTAAAGTCACCTTCTGCCCAGACATTCTCTTATTCTAAGATTGTATCACTTCCCAAACTCATAAAATCATGTCCTTTTTCTTGACCTGGCAACTTTCACACAGTTACTGGATAAGAAAGCCTTCTATGTGCTTGCCCATGTGGGCCAGGGGGTATGGACTGCTGCAACCCAAAGTTGTGCATCAGTTCAACAAAAGTGCTGCTCTTGCTAAAGAGTGATTGGGAAGATGGTCATTTTCAATAATGGTTTCCTACTTCACACCATCAAAGAATTATGAGATGAAAACAGCTGGGCAAATGGAGAGTATCAGATGCAAAAGGAAAGATGTAAAGCAGGGAATTTTGTGTCCTCAACACTTCTTTACCAAGCTGACCCAATGTGGGCAGATTCTTATCAACCCTCAAAACTGGGACTGTTTTTCATTCTTTCCTGAAATTTCTAGCAGTCATGAAGAATTCCAAAATAGTCTGATTTGTCCAAGCTCACTATCAGAACTACAGTGCTAAGATAGAATATGATTCCTCAACCAGAATGAGAAATATCTAATCATTTCCTTACCATGGCCACCTAAAATCAGAGCCTGCTGAGATCGACCCTGCCCAAAGAAGACCATGTTCCTGAACTCTGATCATCAGGTTATTCAGTGATGGAAGTCTGCAAATTTCCAAGCCCTATCTTTTTCCCCAAAGGGAAAGCAGTTCTCTTTTCCTCCACTGCTCATAAAGTAGGCTTGGCTTGGTTCCCTCTGCCCATCTTCCATGCCACAAAACTACCAAGGAACTTTCAAGCTCTCATGCTCCCACAACCCACCTCAACTCCTCAGAAAAGTCTGTTCTTTATTTGAGGATTTGGATTGTTTATTTTTGATAGTTCCTTTATCATCTATTTCCTTTTCTGAGATTGGGTCAATGAGGATCTCTAACTGGTCTTCTGATAGCTTGAGTATTTCCTTGAAAATGTTCCTCTGTTTGTGTTCTCAATTTTGTTAGCGTATAATTACCTGTACCTAATTTGTTCTACTTAAAAAATTTATTTTTCTGGTTTTGCTGTGATTTTACCTTCTTACTCCTTTGCTATTTTATTGATCTGATTTTTGGCTCTCTTCTTTTTAGTCACATTAGCTAGAGGTTTATCAGTTTGATTATCTTTTCAAAGAACCAGCTTTTCATTTTATTTATGATGTCTCTGTTTCCTTTAGGAATTTGGATTCTAAGGCATTTGGAACATACAAGTTTCTGATTGATATTGGTTAGTGTCTCCAGTTTCTTTCAGCACAATGCCCTTTCCTTATTTACCCCCTTTTCTTTTTTGGAATGTTTGTTGTTGCTTTGTCTGACAGCACAATGAAAACTTCTGCTTTTTTGGATACTCTCAATGGAGATTAAAGCAATTTTCTTTTCCTATCCCCATCCCCTCATTTTTATTCTATGTACATTTTTGGTTTTTAAATGTGCTTCTTTTAAGCAACCGATTGTAGGGTTTTGTTTTCTCATCCATTCGTTCATTTTTTATTTAAATCCATTCACAATTAAAGTTATAAGAATTAGGTTTATATTTTCCTCCATCTTTATCTAAAATTTTAAAGAAACCATTTTTTCCCTTTTCTACTGTAAACACAGTCGTTTGCCCCTTCTGTTACTATACTTTGAATCTTTTTAAAGCTGGTCTTGTTCCCACTGGCTCTCTTTACCTCCCCCATCCTTTCTTCCCTTTTGGTACCTCTTTCCCTTTAGGATTTACTTTATGAATTCCTCTGTCTTATTTTCACTGGGGTATATGGTTCTTCTCCATCTTTTGTCCTGTTCATTAGCCAAGATGCTTCCACCTTCCTCTCTCTTCCTTCAGCACATCTTGTTCACAAGTTTAAAATTTCATTTTTGTGCCCCTTCCCAAAAGGATTTTTTCACTCTTCATTATCCATCTTCTCTTTCAATTTCTGCTAGAATCTAATTCTCTGATTCACTACCCCATGATCCCTGCCTTGTGTGCTTTACCTATTTTTCAAATTGTGCCTCTCCTCAGGACCAGATCAGTGTTTGCAAATATCAGAGAGGACACACCACTAAGTCTCTCCCCCACCACAGGTCCATGCCCTCTCTTGTTGACTCTTTCCCACCATTTGTCTGGATATCTCTTGTGTTCATGCTCTCCTACTTTTCTAAGTGCTAATCACCCTTCAAGGTTCCAAATCCCTTCTCCCAGGACAATAGGCTTCTCAGGACCACAATCCCCATGGCCTCATCCAGTTTTAGGTCCTCATCTCCTTTTACCCATAGGAGCTTTCTGTCCAGAATGCCCCCTGTCCACTTGACCAATGTTACCCCTGCCAGATTTCTGCCATCACCACTGTCTCTGTGCACTTTTAGAAAGAAGTCTCTTTTCTGCTTCCTCTGTTGCCATTCCTGTCCTTGCCTGTTGGATTTGTTCACTCCTCTGGCATTTCTGGTGTTTGAGAAGCAAAGAATCTCATTTCTGCTTTTCTTTCTAAACATGCTTCAAATCCTTCTTTCTTATTGAATGTGGGTCTTTTGTCCCATGTGGCTAAGCTCAGACTTGCAGGATGCTTCCCCCTGGCATGCAGAAAGGTGTTTTCCTCTGCATGTGAAGGTCTTTCTCCTGATGGCTGCAGAACGTGTGCTTTCTGAATTTGTTCAGTTGAACCACTCTGTGTCTGGAGTTTGTAGTTGGGTTTGGTTCTGAAGGTGATCTTGGAATTCTTTGAAGTTTCATGTCTGAGGTTGAGAAATTCTCTGAAGCTCTCTCTATAGCCATATTTCCCTGGTTATGACATTATGTTTCTGTCCTGTTATATTCTGGAAAATCCACCATCCTGTCTTTGAGATCTGTATCTTTTACCTTAATGTTCTTGACCTTTGCTTCTCTTCTGCTGGCTTGTCCTTCCCTGCTGTGGATTCACTTTCTCCATCAATGGTTCTCTCTTGTTTCTTTGGAGACTTACCATGGCAGATTCAAGTGTTTCTGGTCTGCTTGTCATTATGTTTGCTTTGGAGGACATCGGTTTTGCTCTCACAATTCTCCTTGCTCGTTTAAACTACTCAAGAGCTGTGCACTCCTCAAATTCCCCAGAATTCTCTATCTCAAGAGCTCAGTCTGCAGTATTTGTTCATTGATCCCTGAACTCTTTTACTAGATCTGGAGGTCACATTTTCTTCTGTTGTTATTGGTTTTCCTACTGATTGATATTTTTATGTTCTGGGTTTTTGGTATTCTTTCTTCCTAGTACTTTCTTTATTCCATTCAATCTTCATTCCCCACCCATTTTTCTTGATTCTTACTTCTGACTTTTCCCCCCTTTGATTGTAATTTCCTTGGGGGCTGGATGTCAAAGCTTCTTCCCATCCTGGACAATTCACAGTTCACTAGACTCTCCCCCAATTGACTTTTGGGTGGTCAGAACTGGCCCCAGCTGGGTGCTGGGTTCTTCCTTCAGGCTTTCTGATGTGCTTCACAGCACCCCTCCCCCGCCCATGGACAGTGTCCTGCCCTGGTGACTTGTCCTACTCCCTGGGTTCCTCAGCTCTCTGGCCCAACATTGGCAGCCTTGAGGCTACAGGTCAGAGCATTGCAGCATTGGTGCTTCTGGGATACAGCCCCTTTTGCTCCTGAAGGGCTGTAACCAAGCTGGACAGCATGGCCTTAGTATTTCCATGGCACCAGAAAGACAGAAGGGGAAGCTGCGGGCATGGTTCTGATGTAAGCCTGTGTTGTGTCCTTGGGTCTCCTGGTGTAGGAGGTGGGAGAGGGGTGCTGAGTGAGCTCAAGGTCAGTGTCCATGTTTTTTCCCCTTTTTTTGGATTCTGAGTTTCCTAGATCATGGTAACAGCTGGGGTTGCTTTATCTTTGGTGCATAATTTCTGTTTTGGAGAAGTGTTGCTCATGTGGCCTTGAAGGCTCTAAACATCGAACTATAGATCTAGGCTGGAAGGAGCCTTTCTCAATCTGGGGATTCAGTAAGGGCTGAGCACCTCCTGGACCAACCATAAGTTGACTTTATGGAAAGCAGAGACTGGTTTTCTCAGGGTGCTGTTTTAACAGGAACACTGACCCTACCTTCAGGGTTAATGTGGTAAAGTCTAATGTCCTGTTTCTCGCACCTTAACTCTCCCCCTGCCAGCCTCCCCTTTTAAACAGAAATAATAATGATGGTGATTTGGGGAATAAAAGTTGTTTTCTTGTCAGTTTGTCAGTCACCAACAAAATAAAGCTTTGGTTTTGATTTCGGTTTTTCATTAAGAGAAGTGTAACATCTCCCTTGATATTGATTTTGTCAATTAATTGAATGTGTTGCTTTTTTTTTCTTTAGAGGTGACTAGGTCACACAGTGGCTGGAGCATTGAGCCTGGATGCAGGAAGATGAGTTCCAATTGGCCTCAGACACTTTCTAAATGTGAGATCCTGGGCAAGTCATTTTACCTCTATTTGCCTCCATTTCCTCAACTATAAAAAAAAGACTATATTAGCATAATAATTATTATCTAGATAATGTTAATAACCTTGTAGGACTCTTACGAATGTGACTTGAGATAACATTTGTACAGGCACTGAGCACAGAGAGTGCATGGTACACAGTAGTTACTCTGTAAATGCTTTTTCCCTTCCCTTTTCAGCAGAAGCATTCTTCCCTTTGGATATCATCTGAATGTGAATAAATGAGGGTAGACTTACTTTCTTCTCTCAGCAATTAGTCTTTACAATAAATCATTCCTGAATTTCCACATCCCTTTTTTTCCAGCATCAGTCACTGGGGGCGCTCTGTCTTGGAACACTTTCCTGATGTCCATCTTGAATTCTCAGAAAATGACCCTTAGGAAGTTTCCTTTTCTCCATTAGGGCTGAGGACCACCTGGACCATCCGTATGTTACCAAGGTCTTTGGAGTCTCCAACTGTAAGACACAAGAGAAGAGAAATAGCCTCTTTAAAGGTGCAAATGCCTCCTCCCAGACATGGAAATGGAAAAAAAAAGTCATCATGGACATTTTACCAATGGATCTCTCAGAGTGGCAACAGTCTTGTAAAAATTGTGACCAGACACCGCCCCCTGCTGGGGGTGTCCTCACTTGGGAGCAAGAGGACAAGCATCTTTAGAGTCTGCTCACCTCTTTAAACAAGAAACACCCTTTTTAGCCTTGACAAACATAGCACCTTAAGGTTTACATGTTACACATTTCCATGACCTCACTGGATCCTCGCAACAACCCTGCCAAGCAGGCGTTATTATG